>NC_053138.1:53365950-53990950 GCF_016808335.1 Panicum virgatum
CCTCGCAAACTGCCTCGCAAAATCTTGACACGGAACGATCATATTCCGCCAGCCCCGACGCTTCACGTCTTGCATTATATCGACCCATCAATTCACGATCATCATTAGTACCATACAACTCTGACATTAAATTCATGATGAAATTTACAGCTTTCTTTGCCAATAGAGAATATATGAAAAACTTTCTTAATCAAACGACGAATACGACCGCTAACAAGACCAACACGCTCTGCAGGGTGGAACTCAAGTGAATGACCGGTGCGCTCCAATTGATTGCGTACCGCCGCCCGAGCAGCAGCTCGATGCTCAAAGGCATCATGTTGCAAAGTCATTTCTAAGAAGTAAATATCAATAACAGGTCAATTATATGTCTCATTAAGAAACAAAACTAATGTCAGTACACTAATCAAATAAATGTAAAAAACTGAACAAATTATTAAAATTAAAATGAAAATATAAATATTAAACCATAACTATTTTGACACTCTTCAGTTTAAGGCGAACACGTCGTTCCACGCCATAAGGGATGCGCAATCAATGTTCGCGGCTTTGTTTCAGGCTCATTTTCTCTAAAACCATCGAGAAGAAAAAAATATTTGTTTCGAAACATGTCCATGTCGTTAACCTTGACCCGGCGGTGATGACACTGGCATTCGGGGCTAGCATTGATATCCACGACACAGTGCGGTACAATAGGACCCGATGAAGGAGTACGGCCTTGGTTCGGATAATTTCATTCTCAACTCCCTCAAAGGTGATGATTTCATTATTGGGACCAAGCCCGTACTCCTTCATTGCATCCTCATATATACCGCACCACATCTTGGATATCGATGCTAGCCCCGAATAGCAGTGTTTTCACCACAGGATCAAGGTTAACAACATATCCATGATCTGAAACAAAGATTTTTTAAACTTCTCGATGGTTTCCATATGAGCCCGAATAAATACATCGTTAGAGTGTCAAAATAATGTAACTAAATACATAACAAATACCAAACTAATTAACCATGCCACTAGAAAAAATTGAAAAAAATCACTATAAATTATCCACATTGAAACTATCCAATAGACCTTCTCCAAATTCAATTAATGGGTTCTATACATCTCAAATCCATGCATAAATCCAAGAAATCCTGCTCATTCTTACAATTTCTAAAACTCACAAATTTCTCTAACTATAGAGCATGAAACAAACAATGAATACCATCAAACAAGAGAGGATGAAGTTGCAAACTTTTGGTGCACTTGGATGAGTGAAATCCCCATAAAACTTGAGAAAATGGGGCAGCACCTCCTCTTTAACTTGCCATGGGAAGAAATCCCGAGCTCGGTACAATGGTTGGCTCAGGCTCGGGGAGAAAGAAGGCGAGCTGATTTATAGTGGGTGAATTAGTACCGGCTGGTGGCTCCAGCCGGCACTAGAAGTCGCCATTTAGTACCGGTTGAAGCCACCAGCCGGTACTAAATGTGCTCGACTCCATTTAGTACCGGCTGAAGCCACCAGCCGGTACTAAATGTGCTCGGCTCCATTTAGTACCGGCTGGAGCCACCAACCGGCACTAAAGTGCACCACCGACAGCCGGCTCCATTTAGTACGTTGCGCTCGGCTGTCGGTGGCGCACTTTTGTGGCTCCAGCTAGTACTAAAAGGCTCCAGGGGTACTGTAGCTTTGGCCCAGTACTAAAGGGGCACGTGAGTATCGAACCAAAGTGCGCCCGGTACTAACTGCCGCGGCCGAATGAGCAGTTTTCTGGCAGTGGCTTAGTAATAATGATGGATTTTGGTGACAAGGGTGAGCTCTGTATCATTAACGGGCTGTCATGGAATCATTAAGTTTTCCCATTCAAAGAATTTTATTATTAGTGTTCTTGTTCAATCATTAAAGCGGTCATAGCATAAATATCAAAATATATGGAACACAAATATATTTGAAAAAGTAAAAGCAATATTTGTACTATTTGTATTCTTGAGCGTGTGTGTGTGTGTGTGTTGGGGGATATACAGCATCACTTTTGAAGTCTCAACAAATTTAAGTGAAGCTATCACTTGATATATTGATTATAGAACACATGTATGCAATTTGTTCTATCTAAAGATAGATGCCATGTTAGTTGGCTTTTGGTCAGACTATGCATACCCTTTAATATGTAGGTGCAGAGTACTTTTGGCCCATTGTGTGGCCCAAAACAGACGCATATATTTAATTAATTCGACCACCCACAGTTTAAGTATGCCATCATGCATCATCCGCTGCAAGTGGGGGAGTCGTCATCACTGTCGACAAGCAAAACAGATTGCATGACCAATTTTCTAATCAGATGAGTATAAATTAAACTCCAAGCAACTGTACTTCAATACTTATTTTTGCTGATGTCAAATTATGTTTCCGATACATTTAGTTGCTCCAACCGGCTATCCCTTTCAAAACTAGTCCAACCGTTTTTAGTATACGCATATGGATAATGCATGGTGCATGTATAGTCATCCTGAGAGGTACTTCACAACCACTGAACTTGATGATCAGCTCAATAGTGTTTGGTGCTGTTTTAAGTTGCAGTATTTAAAATGGTGATGAACTATGAACCAAGAAGGTGATAATTTTTAAAAATGCCTTATTATACTCTAGCAAGGTATATAAGGTCAGGATTGGAGACGTTACCCTAGAACATCTGTATTAGTTAGACTTCTTTCCATCTTCAATTCGACAAGAAGCTAAGTGCACACTACACAATGTGATTAATAAAAAAACTATCGCAAAACTACACCTTTTAAAACTCATTTCACCACAAGCAACAATTTTCCATATTAATTATAAGCCTTTTATCAAACCCCCCTGTTAATTTAGATAAGATGTGGACTGATATCTTCGGCCCACACATCGACTATATATAGCTGCACTATTTGGACCTCATATATCACTGCCCTTGGATACCAGTTCACTTTCAAACTTCATTGTTTTCTAAATCCATATTTTTTTATAATACAAGCTAAGGTTGTTTATTTTATTTTTGTGAATTGTTTTAGAAATTGCAGCCATACACCAAAGCGCAGTTCTCTAAAACTTACTCATATATTTACATGCATCACATGAGAACAATATTGAAACGTTAGCTGTAAAAAACTTCAATAATGTCACTATATTTTATAAATTTGTTCTTACCTAAAAAAAGAGAAAATAATCAAATTTTTGTAGTAGTTATTCTATCCATGTCCTGTAGGAAAAGTATGAATTGAATTTGAGGCTGTTAACAAGGCCTGGTATTGAACCAAACGATACTCTAAAATAATTAAATTACCTACTATTAGCAGTATATATATAGGACCATTGCTTAGCTACTACAATATTGATATAATGAGGAACTAAATAGGTGACTTAAAACTGGAACTGTAGCATCACGATTCATGCAAGCTAGAGATCAAGGTAGCACAAGCTGTACTCTTTGTACTTCTGTTCAGCTCATTTGATAACACAGCCTACTATACCAAACCATCATTCGTTCCTGAGCTGTTGTGCATCTTCTTATATGATGGTGTTGCTATCGGTATTGTTTCTAACATTATCTATATATGAGCTGATAAGGAGTGCTGAGTGCATGCTGATATAATAGTACAAATAGGAACACACAAATCTTGAGGCAGTCCACAATCCTTGTGAGGAAAATAATCCATCATCACATTATTACTTCTATTCACTCAAGAATTGTACAATTGTTTTATCTCTTTTTTAGATTGGCAAAAACTTTTCTCATGGGAATTCCAATGTCAAGAACGTGCTGACTTAACGATGCTAGTGTACTTTATTCTAGAGAATTTGTTTTTGCCAATTTCAATTATATATGATTTTATTAGGATTTCAGACATCAGAGTAGCATAGAGAAACAATTGTTGCATAATAGAAAACAAAATGAGCAAAAAAAAACAATTATTTAAACGTATTGTGGGTCTCCACCAAGAAAACAAATGTTTTCTAAACCCACAAATCCACATAACTGCACATTATTTGAGAGTTTCCTAGAATTATTCGTGGGTCTCCACCAATTATATATTTATATATGTCAGTCGTCACCCTCCCGTCTAGTAACATCAGTATGCTACATACCATGCATGTTTAATTTTGTTACATGCAAATGCATTTGAATTGGTTGCATGTAACTAAATTTGGATTTGGATCTTTAATCGTGCATGCAGTGGGACATGGTGAATGAATAGCAATATAGACCTTTAACGCTATCCTTAACCTGCCCCCAAAAGTCTAGAAGTATATGGATATATTCTAAGAGAAGGGAATATATCAATTCTCGTATTCAACTACAAGGAAAGGTTGTAAAAAAGTCAACATCATATCCAATTGATATCAATATGTATGTATTGACAACCAAAATTGACACTGCTCGAGGAAAACCGGCCAAACAGAACACCAAAGGTCTTGAGTCGTCCTCCGCCAAAGCCACCAAAGAGAAGAAGCCAGTTTCTTTGGTCCCCTCCGGCTTCGGGACTTTGGTTGCTGCCTTCCATCTGACTCTTCAGCACTTCTCTTGCCCCCAGCAAAATATCAAAGAGAACAAACTTTATTAGGCTTCAGTAAAATCCTTCAAGTCTGAGCCAAGGATGGTTCCCCAACACTCTAGAGTGGAAAACCTATGGTCACGCATGTACTGGTTGGACCTTGGCCATGATGGTGTGCACGTGCGCCGTTTCCCTGTTAGAGTCTTTCCCGCACTCTAGATGTTGCAATAATCGTGCACAAAACTGAGGAAGTTGTGTTGTACCTTGTGACATGATTTACGATGTTATGCCACTATTCTACTTCTTCATGTCTCTTAGGTTATGCATATCGTAGGTATACAAAGGTTATGATGGGGTCTTAGTATATCACCTTGATGTAATTATCTAAGATTAATAAAGCTTCTCTTATTGAATAAAATAGATGGTTAATGAGATGAAGAATTCTGGTAAGAGGTAGGAGTTCATCGATCGAACCAAGTATTGTGCAGGAGGCACGCCTCGAATACGCTCTATGCTTTGAATTATAAATAATTTGCATTTTTAATGAAAATGGGAAAGACCTCTTCTTCGGTTTGGGCATAGGATAAGGGTTCATGTCAGAGTAACATAACCGCTACTAAAAACCCCCTATAATAAGTACTCTAATAAGGGGACAAGTTCCTCTCTAATGAAGGAGATATTGGAAGACCCCCTCTGCAATAACTGCAAAGGAACCGGTTCCCAAATGGGAGTCCTATTCCCTCACACAGCAGCTGCATATCTCCTTCTATCACCACTTATTTTTCATTTTTATTGTACCATATATATCAGCATGACAAGTATACATATGTTATACTCAAGCAGCTGAGTGTAACTGATATCCATGGTCTGCTCAGATACATGACAACTGAGTAAAGGTCAACCAATCTTGAAGGTCTTCTGGCAAATTTTTTTTTTTGCTTCATGTCTCCTTCTGAACTTTCCTGAGGTTGGTCCTAAGATTGAGTGATGATCCCAACTTCACAACATTGTAGATGCGCTTGAAGTCACGGAACCTTAGGGTGTGATAGCATGGTGGATTTTCCTCACTAACGAACTCCGCCGCAGGTCCAATGAAACAGTCTTCAGTAGGTGCGATGAACATTGCCACAGAAGTCCGTGCTAGTGCCGAGTTGGTCATCACACGGTGCTCTACGCTCTTCAACGTCCCATTCGTCACAACCTCAAGTTGCTGGCCAAAGTTCACGACAAAGGCACGCGACACAGGCTGAACCTTGATCCAATCGCCATTGTAGGCAACCTCAAGACCAGGGACCTGACCCGGGAGGAGTACGGCCATGAGGTCCCTGTCACAGTGTGGCGGCAAACCGAGTGTGATACTTGGGTTTGGGCATGCTGGATAGTGGTTGATGTCAAGAGTCACATAGCCACCGCCGAGGTGCCCCTCAAAGTAGTCAAGTGGGAGCCCCATGCCCTCACACAGCAGCCTCAACAGCTCCATTGCCAAGCCTCTAGTCAGCAAGGTGAAATTCTCAACAACCTCCCTAAAAAAAAAACTCGGCCGGGAGGGGGGAAACAGCCCACACCCGTTCTTCATTAAGAGGAAGCCTTTCGGTGCCCGACCGAGAAAACCCCCTGAACCCCGGCCCATGCCCACTTGGGTCATGACCCTTGCGGGCCGAGCACGGCGAGGGTTTTTTTTTTTACCCCGCACGGGAAATCCCCGAAAACTCCGCCGAGAGTGCACCGACTGGGGCTCGAACTCTGGCTGCGGGGGTGCCGCCGGCGCGCTTCGACCATCCGGTCTAACGGCCTTAGGCAACAACCTCCCTAAACTAGAAGTCAAATAAAGAAAGCCGGATTAAGTTATTTAGAGTCCTTGGAAACACAACTAACAAGAGGCACCAAATTTTCAGTTTTGAATTTGATAAAGAATGAAGTACATAAAGTAATAATCTATCTATTATATTAATAAGGGAGTGTTAAAAGAAACTACCACATTTGCTGAGAAGGTCCAGAAACCCCACATTAATCTAAAAAATAGAGGGATTTGCACCATTGGATTTTATGAGGATCTAGCGGTCTAAACTAATCTTAAGAGTCCATATCGAGTACGAATGATAAATATATAAATTTGGATATTAAAAGAATCTCTAAGGGGATTAGAAACTTTCATGTCAATTTAAAAAAAGAGAGAAGAATTTGCACCGTTGGATATTATGAAGATCTAAGAGTCTAAACTAATCTTAAGAGTCTATATCGAGTACGAATAATAAATATATAAATTGAGAGTTAAAAACTAAAAAAATAGAACAGGACCAAAGAGCCCATGACCAATGTGATTATTAAGTAACTAAATTCGAAATTAGAAATTAAGAAAATTAGTGGTTAACCAAAGAATCCATACCAAATATAATTAGTAAATAGCTAAATACATATTCATAATAAAAAAATTACCATATTGCCAAAAAAGAGTTACAATTAGTAAATTGCAAAATTTAAAATTAAATGTATAACAAGACTAGCAGTTGACTAAAGAGTTCATATCGAATACAATTAATAAATAGATAAATTAAAAAAATATAAATAGGGAAAATAATAGTTGATTTGTATAATGATTAAGAAAAAAATAGGAAGTAAAATACTTCTTGATGATAAAGTTCCACCAAATACAAAAAGTATTAGGGTTTGTTTCTTAGGGGTTTCTCCAACAGTTTTTTTTTTTGTTAAGTTCCAACAGCCTCACCCAAAAGCCCAAATAAAATTCCGGAAACAGCAATAGAGAGAGGAGAAAAAAATGGCTTCATCAGTTTCTCCTTCTTCCTTAAGTTCTGAAGTGCTCTAAGAATTACCATATTACCACTAAGAAGTTGCTTTGACAAATATTTTAAAAAAATATTTTTGGTGCCATAAGAAATATGATTTCACCATTGAAGTCAAAACTGATGCAATTTTAGAAGGAGATGAGATTCAGCCAAATAGATCATTAGTGTGTAATTTAAAGAGTGTGTAACAACTGAAAAAAATCATTGGAATAATGATGGAGAAGCATAGCATTAACTTACAGGGAACAACTATTAGTATAAAATAAAGAAAAAAGTTAACACGAGTCTTATTTCGAGATAGTGTTGACGGCTACAGAGGATGGTAGGCATAAAGGAGAGCATTTTTTTTTTGAAAAGGGAAACATGAGAGCATAACATAGATGTATGCACTGGCAGAGCCATGTGTTGGCCAACATGGGCCATGCCCCCTCCCCTTGGTCCATACAAATTTCTAGGCATATGTATAGGATTACGAGATTTGAGTTGCAAGAATACAGAGTTGTAATAGTTAGCTAGTCAGGCCATGCCTGTTTTACTTCTGCAAGCCCACACATAACTACGTAAGTCTCATTGCATGAGCACAACAAGCAGCAACAATCTACTCAATTTACGTTTCTACTACTGCGAGAGGCTGGAATGTTTTCCTTTATTTAAAAAACATTTCTACTACTGCATTCCTTGCTTTTCTGCATCAACATTCGAACTCACAGATGCAGTCTTCTATATCTCTCTCTTCATTTTTGTCAATGCGGTTCTACACATGTTGACTGAATGACTGCCACTTCCTACGTATAACGTGTGCACGTTGTTGGCATCCACCCGTCCGCCACTTAACAGCCGACATATGTGTAAGTGTTGTAGAAACCGGCCCCTCCTTGGGTTGATTCCCAGCTCCGCCACTGGATGTATGTATGTATGTATGCATAATATTTAAGGATTGAAGATGTGAGAATAATAATAAAAACTAGCTGTCCACGCTATTTACGCCGGACACCTTGCTAGTCTGTACTAACTCTCTCGTTATGGTCAGTGACAGCATTTCGAGCCTATGTCATAGTTATGGAACTTGAAAAATCTACACCGTTGATCTTCGATTACTTACAGGAGCCTGTGGGGCTTGTCAGGCCAGTCCTTGGTGCAATTACCGACGGGGAAGTCGTAGGCAAAGCGGAGGCAGTCCCGCCAGTACCTCTCGCCGCCTGTCTCATAGGTGGTGCCGGAGAAAAGCTGAGTCCCCTTGGTTACATCCTCTGAGCAGAGCTCCACTTTATCCGCTGCCGGCAGCCGGAAGAACTCCTCGCCCACCGCCGCCATGTCCTGCATGGCTTGCTCGGAGATGCCGTGGTTGATCACCTGCATCTCGGCCATGCACCTGTTTATTATTAGCTTTCGTACTGATGCAAAATTGGAGTCATATCAACTTATTAACCACGAGGAATATATGCAGCTCCTTTCGTTCGGAGTCATAATTCATTTTGATTTTTTAACATTTAGTTTGATCATTCGTCTTATTCAGAAATTTATGTAAAATGTCATTTCTTTTTTTTGGGTTTTTTATTAACAAAAGTTCTTCAATAATGACTTTAATTTGATTAAATTTGTATAAATTTTTTGAATAAGACAAGTAGTTAAAGTTGGGATAAAAAATCAAACGAATTATAATTTGGAATGGAGGGAGTACTATATACTCCCCCGTTCATCCTAGAATAAATTAAGAAGAACATAAAATGAACATATTTGTCCATAATTATTACCTATATTTAGCACTAATTGATTTTTGCATGCATATGTATTTTCTAAATAGAGTAAAATAATTTATTTTTTGGACAAATTTTGAATATTAGAGTGACTTATTTTTGGGATGGGGAGAGTTTAGTTTGTGTTGACTAGCCTGGAAGAACCCAAGCTCCTTGCCGGCGTTGAGGATGGCACGGCGGACCTCATCGCGGCTGCGGGACATGTCGATGACGGGTAGCGAGACGACAGCAGAGGACGCCGGCAGGACCTGGTCGGCAGGGAAGACGAAGCAGTCCGGAAGGGACGTGTGGGACGGGGTTGAGTGGATCATGTTCTCCATGGATGAACCTGGTTTACCGGATCTGAAGAGGTTGTGGACGCCGGCATGGCAATTTATTAGCGTGTAGAGAGCTTTGGGCGACAAGAAGGTCTCCCGTTATTGTAAGGATCGGGTGCTCTAGTCTAAGAGGAGGAGGGGGTGAATTAGGCACTCTAAAAACTTAGACCTATGTCTCCAACTAATTTGCACAAAATTTAAACTAAAACAAGCTATCTAGATGTGCAACTATGGTTGATCTAGTGTGAAACCTCTATCCCAAAAGAGTTTAGCAACCTATAGCCTTTCCTATTCAAGAAACTACTCTATGAAAGTAAAGGCATACAAAATGCTAGTATATAATGCGGAAACTTAAAGAGCGGGATAGGAGATAGCAAACTCTTGACGCGGGTGTTTATCCCGTGGTTTGGTTAGCCACAAAGACACACCTACATCCACATTGTTATAGCACTCATTAAGAGTATTGCTACTCGGCCACCAAGTCTCTTCCGTGAACACAATCACGGTCACCTTGGCCCCGGGTTCCACTAAAGAGCTTCTCCACAAAGGATGGGGGTCTCCACGTCCCCCGCACAAAGATGTCGTCGCCGCTCCACACCAAGTCGGAGGGTCGATGACGTTGCCGGCGAGCTTCACGCTCCAAGGTGCCGGCGCACCAAACTCTTGTTTTGGTTCACTAGAGAACCACAGCACAAAGGCTCAAAGCCTTGCAATCACACTCACTAAGAGCTATCCTTTACACAACACTCTCAAAGTGTGCTAAGGGCTAAGGATATGATCTTGATGCTTTTGTATGGCTTGGAGATGTTCTTGGGTGTGTGAGGGATGTCCAGCAACTCCAGCAATATTCAAATGGCCGGGGTGAGGCGTATATATAGGCCACCAAGTCTTGTAGCCGTTGCACCAACGGTCAGCTGAAAATCTGCGTATCACCGGAAGAACCGATGCCTCTGGCTGAGGTAGCGTCGGTTCTTCCGGTCACTCATAACCCGAAGTAGTCGTTGAACTCCTGACAGCTGACGCAGTGATCACCGATTGAACCGATGCTTTGTACTGATGCATCACCGGTTCATCCGGTGCTTAAGAATCTTCTCCTGGGCGCTGACGTCATTGCACCGACGCAATACTCCGATGCACCGTCGGTTGAACCGGTGCTGAAGAATCTTCTCCTGGGCTCTTGACATCGTCTCTGGAACATAGGACGCCCAATGCACCGATGCCCTTTTTTGACCCGTCGGTTCAACCGGTGCCTATAGGCTGACTTGGCTTCGATTCCCTTCTGCACCAGAATTCCATAGCGTCGGTTCTTCCGACTACCATCGGATGCACCGATGCCCTTGGCGTCGGTTCTTCCGGTGCTTCAGGCTGAAGAGCTTTCAGGGCGCTACCCTGAACCTCCGTAGGGGCGGCCCTTCGGGCCTTGCTACGCCTATCTTTTCTTTCTCTTTGTCATCACTTGAACCTAAAAGTCTGAGAATGGTCATCTTAACATATTAGTCCAAGTATTGTGTAGTCATTCGATCACCAAAATCACTTGAAATGGCATAAATGGTGCCACGTTCCTTACAGTTATGCTTATATTAATTGAATTATGTTGACACAAGCTTGTGTGTCTAGTGTTAGTCAAGTTTTTTTTAAAAAAGAAACTAGTATTAGTCAAGTTACGGAGCATTGTTTGGGACGACTCAAGTGTTAAGGTCCCAAAAAAACTTTAATGGAGCTGTCACTAGATATGCAAAACACTGCTGTGTGTATAAGCTTTTTTTTTGCAGAATATATTGCAGTGCTAGTTAGCTTTAATTTAGAGGGACCCACTCCTTTGATCTTCTAGATGCAGAGTATTTCTTTGGCGCACGTGTGGCGCCACTGTACTAATTCAGCTAAAAATACTTAAATTGTACTAATGGATTCTTTGTTGTGCTCTTAAATTTTAATCGGAAATGCTCTACTACAGGCGTCCCACGCCTCAAAAATACCGAGCAAGGACGCGGGGCAAGGCGCCTCCCCATCCATTCCATTCCCGTCCCATAGTCCTATTCTTCTCCGATGAGGCCGGCGGCGAGCCTCGCGTGGGCGGCGGCGTGCGAGGGCGGTGGCGGAAGCTCTAGGGGCGGCGGTGCCCGAGGCCGGCCGCGGGAGCTCCGGGAGCGGCAGCGCACGAGGCCGGCAGCGAGCCCCATGCGGGCGGCGACGTGCGGGGCTTAGCCGCGAGCTCCGGGCCGGCGGTGAGCCCCACGTGGGTGGCGGCAAATGAGGCTGGTATCGAGCCCCACGTGGGCAGCCACGAGCTCCGGGGCGACGGCGAGCTCCAGTCGGCGGTAGGAGATCGGAGGGCAGTGAGGCCCCGATGGTGTTGGAATGGAATCTTTTAAATATTTTAATGGTTGATTTGAGATGTTGAGGTCAAGATTCATGTTGTCTTAGGGGTGTTTTTGCTGTGGGTTGATTTCGTGGAGATAGCTTTTTTCATATTGCACCTACATGAATTTGATGTTGCAGTAACTTTGTTTAGATGTTATATGAATTTGAATGGATGTTACATGATGAAACAAAGCTATGATATTATGGCGTAATTTTGCTCTTTGCATCCAGATGTTGTGATGCGTTCCAATACATATTTTTTTATATTGCAAACATTAATTTTTTGTGTTGCAAGGTTGTATTCCTGATGTTGCAACGGAGCGTTTGATGAATATTGAACATCCGGACGCTAGCAACACCGAATTTTAATTTACTTCATGATGCACCGTGATCTATAGTAAATGTGATTTAGCATGACCCGGAGCTTCAATTATGAATATTACTAGCTTCCAAGCAATAACAATTATGAGTTATTTTTACGTATAGTTTTTATCCAAAAATTAGATATGTAACAATGCTCACCTCACGTAACGATTTCATTGTTCGTAGTTCATTTGATTGTTATGTGTAAATATAGTCCAGGGGCAAAATAGGGAACTTATTACATTCCAAAAGGACCAAGAAGGGAAGCCTCATTTTTAATGAGCCCAAATAAGGATTTTTCTCATAAAAACGATCAGAGAAGAAAAAACGAACGGGGCGAATTTCTTATTTGGCGCTCGTTCACCGGCACCCATCGCAGCGAACGCCCCATATCAGTCCACACCCTCTTCTCCACTTTCCTTTTTCGGTATCCGTGTCGCGTTGCTGTACATTCCCACTTCTATTTTTTGAATTCCGTGACGTTTTTACTCCTCCTGCCTGCCGCCCGTTACCAATTCCGATTCCAATCCACCCCATCCCCCGCCGCCCCTTCAGTGTCCCGATATTTTTCACCGCCCCCCAAAATCAGATGCGCCGCACTCAATCTCGCTGCCGCGTCGAGGTTCTCACCGGACGGCGATTTCCTTCCTCGCCGTGCGGGATTGGAGCTGCGCTGAGAGAGGAGGGGACCCTCGCCTGTTCGTCCTGGGAGAGCGGCTCGCCGCGTTCGCCCTCGTCAAGCGCCAACTACCGACTTCAATCTCGGCGCACGCAGCGTCATCCTCGTTGGCCGCCGATTCGTCCTCGTCGGCCGCCGATTCGTCCTCGTCGGCCTCCGATTCGTCCTCGTCGGCCACCGATTCGTCCTCGTCAGCCACTGATTCGTCCTCATCGAGCCGAAGTCACGACGAGAGAGAGGTCGCGCCGGCGATTCGTTATTGCCGAGAGGGAGGCGCGCGGGAGCGAGGGGGGCTCGTTGTTCTCTTCGCCGGCGATTTGTGGTCGTTCTCGCCGAATGGGGGAGACGCACCGGGAGTGAGGGCGGGTTCACGCGTCGATCTCGTCGCCCGGCGATTCGTCCTCACCAAGGTGAGGCGCGCCGGGAGCGAGGGTGGCGCACTCCCGTGCGTGATTTTCTCCGGTGGCCTGGGGGTGATTCATCTTTCGTCGAGGGAGCACGCTGCGAAGGGAGGGACGACTCCGTGCGCAGGGACCTGCACTCCATTCGCAGGTTTGTCCCCCCTTCCTCGCGGGGTTCTTACTTTTTTGATTGGAACTCATGTCAGGTAGTTTCGTAGGATTTTAGGTGTGAAATTTTTCATGCTACACGCAGAGCTTGCCCTTCGAGGTTTGGTCAGTTTTTGTACATCTACTTTATTTTGATTCGACTACATGGTTGAGAGAGGAAAAAATACAGAGAAGACTTATAGTCTGCACATGTGACATGTGCAAGGAATGAGCAGTAGGGGAAGCAGAACATTTCGAAATTTCATGTTAGCAGAAATAGTTTTAATGGGGACCGCCTATTTCTCCTGACTCTTTTTGAATAGCAATACAAACTAGTAATATGACTTGCTATCTGTGTCCAGATAAATGTACTAAAAACAGAAAATAAAATAGAGGAGGGTGTTTGTGTGGTTCAGTTGCCCCGCACCTACATAACACCATCGCTCAACTTAAACTGAACAAGAATGTTAAGGAGTCAAGGACCCTGAGCCCACTATTTTTTTTTATCTACGAGCCCTTTTTTTGCATCTGCCTAAGATTTTGCCTAAACTCACTGACTGGGATGAGCTTGATTAAATTATGGTATTATCAGGTTTTGTGAGCGGTTGTCATAAGTTGAGCTATTAAATGTATTGCTAATCTCTCAATCAGATAGTGTTTTCTCCATGGAAGGTTTTATTTTCTTGGTAGGTTTGATGTTCTTATTTACTTAAAAGTAACTGCCTATAAAGTTTTGGACCTACGGAGGATAAAGTGTTCAAATGTTCTAGTTAAATATGTTAGAAAGTTCATAGTCTTATATCTGAAAAGGTTTTTGGAACTAAAAGTTTGCTGATGTGGTAGTACAGAGTTTATAGTGCCAGGTTTGAAAGTTTTTGGAACTACAAAGTTTTATTAATCAGATACCGAGTCTTGGGCCGAGACAATGAGAAAAGATTGAGACAAGGCTGAGCATCATTTTCTGCATTTGAGATTTCTGCGTTTTCTACAATGGATATGCTCTTTTTAGGAGGCCCTGGGGATCATTTTTTATTCATATCAAGTTTCTGTACTTCTTTGTGGGGCCCTACTTGCTATTACCTGTGTTCCACGCAATATGGTTACTGCAAAGATTTTAATGCCATATCTATCTTATTCTTGCAGATAGCATTCTTACACTAGTTCAGGTAGTTAAGGAATCAATTCAAATACAATTGTTTTCCAACTGATGCGCCTAAGCTTAGATTCTGGTGTGATCAGCAGTTAAAATGTTCTACTGTTTTCTAGCTGCCATATCATGAATTTGGAACATACACAATATATTAATGATGCATCACTAGTTTATAGAGAACAAAGGGAATTCATTTCAATATTTATATATGATGTATATCATGTGGCCATCTAAACATATCATTTTTCTATACGCTTTGCTGAATAAGCTGTTTGAGCTATCCAATGGTTATGGGTGTTTCAAGTATTCATTCTGTTGCTAGCTGTACCAGTTGGTAGTTGGGTATTTGCCATTAATTGAAGACCCTGAATGCAATTTGGGTCCACATGGCAGTGGCACAGTGCCTCTGCAGTTTACTGCAGAGGATTTTTTGCCCCCCTGCACTACATGTATGTAAGTACTGATTGGCATGCAAATGCAAATAGTTTTGTTGGAGAGGGACATGACACTGAGAGGGGTTTTCTAACTACCTTAGAGGGAGGGTTTTCCTATCCCTTTCATCTTATTTGCTCTCCACCAACTCTGATGAATTAGGCCACTGCCTGGCCTGTGTTGTGTGTGAGACTGGTGTGTGCTCTCTATCTCCTAGTGTCGTATAGATGAGAGATCTTTCTCATTCAGAATGACACAAAAATAGTAAAAGATATCTCATCTGTTATGTTCAGTCAATTGTTAGGAGTTTAAGTTCTACAGCATAGGCAAGGGCCCTCCCTATCACTAGCAAAATGTACAACCAATTTTTTTTCAGCGTCACGACTTTAATCCTGTCTGTTTTCGAATATTCTTTTTTGGCAAGGCACTTATGCTTAACTTTCATTAGAAAAACTTTTAAGCCCTAGTGAGCTATTCTAGGAAACCGGTAACCCCTAGTGAGCCTATACGACTTATGTGTTACTGGTCACTTGTTGCAAGCATTGGTCAGGCACCCACTTTTTACTATGTAGGGGTCTTTTTCTTTTCTTTGAATGCCTTCTTCCCGGTACTTCAGCCATCAGTTTTATACAACTTCATTTTGGAAGTTTTATGCCCTACTAGCCACTTCATGCAAGCATTAGTCAGGTAGCTATTTTTTGCCATGTAATTAAGTACCCAGATTTTTTTCATGCCACAACAAACTCCCAAGGAATTATATATGTAATAATCTCATCATTCTCCAATAGATAACTTTCTAGTAAAAAATTATATGTATTTAAAAGTTTTAAGTATACCATTACAAAGTTTTACTAAACCATGTACAAAGTTTTATGATTGTGGTTTTAAAGTTAGTGGTGTACAAAGTTTATAAATGTATATCTTCAAAGTTGCTCTATATAAAGTTTTCTGATACGTCTCCAAATTTTGCTAAGTTTTTTTAGAAAGTTTTTATGTGTCTATTTAAAAGGTTTGTTTCCATCTTCAAGTTGTTAAGTTTTCTGGATTCAAATTTATGGCTTTCTACCATTTTTCTAGATTCAATGTTTCGATAATCCAAATTTTGATTATAATACAATTTTTTGATTCAATGCTCTGGATTCAAGTTGGTCAGTTGTGATCGCAAAGTTTTTTCAAATGATGTTGAAAGCTGGACTTTAATAATTTGAAAGTTTTTCATATCCAGTCTCAAAGATTTATAGGCATTTACTTAAAAGTTTTGGATTGTGCACATTTATTTATATATGAAGTTTCAGATTTGCCCTCAGATAAATTTTTACTAAAGGTTTTTTGGTGTTCTTACCCCTGCTTTGAAGTGCAATTGTGATTTTGCCCTCATTTTTTGAACTTTGTGATTTTGCCCTTCATTTTTCACAAGTTGTTGCGATTTTGCCCTTAATCTTTGCGTATTTGCCCCTATTTTGACCGTTGACTAGGGGTAAAATCGCATTGATTTGTGAATAGTAAAGGGCAAAATCACAAAGTTAAAAAAAATAAGGATAAAATCACAATTACACTTCAAAGTAGGGGTAAAAACACAAATGCCCCTTTACTAAAAAGCCCCTAACATGTGCTTTCAAAGTTTTTGTATTTGCAAAGTTTTCAATCCAGGTGTACAAAGTCTATAATATGCTTGCATAAAGTTGAAAATATTTTAGTATAAATTTTTCAATCCAATAGTATAAAGTTTTTTAATTTACTGTATAAAGTATGTCATTGAAAATATTTTAGTTGAAGGTTTACTGGTTTGTCTTGTCAATGCCTTTTCTGCTCATTGTGTATAAAGTCAAGATGCTCTGAACATGTGTTTTTACAATAACCATTTACAGTTTGAGAAACTAGATTTAGTCCGAAGCACTGCTGAAAAAGTTATCTTCAATTTTAAGATGACTTTTAAGTATGCATACCCCCGGTCCACAGCACTCAGCATTTTTGAGACTACAAAGTTTCTGTGGTACTACAAAGTTCATGGTTTTGTTTTCCAAAGTTTTTTTTGGAGCTGCAAAAGTTCATAGGTTCGTATTTCAAAGTTTTGTGGGAAGCTAAAAAAATTTATTAATGTCATAATAAAATTTCATAGCCTTAGGTTCAAAAGTTTTTCAAACTAATACGAAACTCCCCTTACTGTAATATAAAGTTTATAGCTTCAGAGTTCTAAGTTTTTGAGAACTATAAACTAGAGTTCATATGTTCTCTTTTCTAATGTAGAAAATATCTTAAATATAATTTTGTGTTTTTTCTCTCGCACAGGAAGATGCAAAACCACTGCGTGAATGCATATCCTACTACTTGCTGACACACCCATGCAACGAAAAGTACGAAACTCTTCTCGAGATCAAAAATATATTAAACATGCATGTAAGTTCATCTATGAATATCTTTTTTCTGTTCAGTTTGCAAACTTATTATATATAATAGTTGAGCACAAGAGTCACATTTTCATTTCCAAAATTTTTTCAGAGCGTGACCATCGAGTTCTATAAGTGAAGATGGTGGTGTGCAGATTTATGATTACAAAAAAATATGACCTTATTGGATAAATATTATGGACGCATTGTTTATTCCACGTTCGAGAACAACAGCCAATCAGTTTTTTCCTTTATTTTAAAAAAAATTCACCCCCTGTATGCCTGAGCATGAGATTCCAGAGAATTGTTCCACATTTTAATTAAATATTTGGGACCTTTTTGTTTCTATTTTCTCAATGTTCTATATTCATATGTATGTGAAACCCCCCGCCCATTTTACTCACCCACACACCCGCTGTCCCGAAAAAGAAAAAGGTAGAAGACAAAGTAAGCACGGAACCAACGGTCAAATCCGAAAAAGAAAAAGGTAGAAGACAGAGTAAGCACGGAACCAACGGTCAAATGCTATTCGCTGCTACTTACTGGCGCTGCACATGCGCTGCTTGCTAGCCACAGCGGTCGTTCGCCGCTTCCTTGCCGCGGCGCGCGATCGCCAACTAGCGGCCCCCGAACGGGGCCAGCACGGTCTCCGACTTATCAAAAGAAACAGAGAGAGAACCACCAAAAAAAAATCTGATTACCTTATCTGATGGAATCTGCGCTGTGCTTCCTGCCCATCGTGTTTTCAAGCCAAGTGGTCCTTGACATTGAACAGAATCAAATACGTATATGCTCAGAAATCATGGCTCTGTCAGCTTGCCGACAGCCCATATTACCACTTTACCAGTATACCACATGCATGTGTCAATTCAAACTTCAGGCAATTTTGATCAGAAAATGGCTAAACTGCTGCTTGAATAGAGGAAATTCAGGATCCAAATCACTAGGATTTAGTCCAAAAAAATTCAGCTTTATTGCAATCCATCTGGCTGCAGTTGCAATTCTAAAGCCTAAAGCTTCTCAAGCTCTGGTTGCCGTTGCTCGATTTCACATTGCTTCGTGCTGTACACACACAAAGCATACAGTAAATGACAGAATTACATGCAAGGAATAAGGCGCCTCGATCTAACTGAGGCACGCACTTACTACATACTAGACGCTAGATGCAAAAACTGCAGGAGTAACCAGCTTCAGGAGCTTCACAGCTGAACTCAAACTGGCTCCAAGCAGGGAAATAGGTCCGGGTCGTTCCGAAATAGATTATTTCCTTTGTAGTCACAAATTCCCTTCATTGATCCATACAAGCTGGATGGTGGAATAAATTGCAGCATCCTACACGTCTGCTGCCATAGCAGCCTCACTTCTGCAGGTCGATGTCCAGCGTCGAATCAGAGAGCAGCCTTTCCGGTTCCCGCTCTCCCAGATGCAGACCAATACAAATGTCATCAGGTAAATTTTCCAAGCTCGTCAAGTTGTTCAATTCACCGTTGCCTTCTTGACCATCACGGATAGGAGACATACCAATCAGGTTTGGGATGAACTGATGCTCTTCAACATTCTCATTGGGTTGGTCCGTCGAGGTGGCAGAACCGTCTCGGGGAAGTTGCTGGATGTTGATGCCAAGAGGCTCATAGATCTTGTCGACTTTATCATTCTCTTGAGGGCCAGCAACAGGTCATGATTCTGTGGCATTTGAATTAGCAGCGGCAGCAGGAGCAGCTAGAGTGATCCTTTGTTCTTCCAGGGCAGCTGTGAACAAAAGAATGGCAACGATTAGAGGAAATGAACATGACAATAGAAACAAAGCCAAAATATCTAGGAAAAAACAAACCTTGTAGCCCTTCACTTGTTGTAATCAGATCAAGCTCCAGAAGATCAAGAAGGCGGCCGAGATCAACTCCGCTTGTCCAGTTCTCCGGGCCCTGACCACTTTTTAGCTTCAACCTTCCCCGATTAGCTGTACCACCCCATATAATCCCTATAGGCTGTGGCTTCTCACCATCTTGTCCTGTTAAGATTATGAGGCTTCCACTATCCCCTTCAAGATCAAATGTTTGTTGGTTCTCCCCAACGACAAGAAAGTCAGTGAAGAAGCATATTCCCTTCTCGTCATTGTACTCAAGAGCGTATGCGACAACAGTCCCTGTTGTCAGACCAGAACTTCTTCCAACTTTGACAACTTGTCTCCCGATGAGACTGCCAATTGGGGACTGCAGATCAATTGCCTTCACGTCACCAATGACTCCAACTCCTTTAACCGAGGTGCTGACACTACTAATGTCAAAGTCATCAGCAAAAGGTATAAAGGCACCATCAGCTCGGACAAAAGTTTCTGCAGATGCATAACAAGGTAGAGAATATGTTAGGGAATAAGAATATCAATATACCCTCAATAAATAAAATATAACAGATGAGCAGTGGTGAATGCACTGCAAGAAAAGTCCTGCA
Source organism: Panicum virgatum (assembly GCF_016808335.1). Classification (NCBI taxonomy): domain Eukaryota; kingdom Viridiplantae; phylum Streptophyta; class Magnoliopsida; order Poales; family Poaceae; genus Panicum; species Panicum virgatum. The sequence goes on from NC_053138.1 coordinate 53,385,706, forward strand.
GAAAGATGTCATGAACTGCAAAAAAAAAAAAAAAGACCAAAGTTGTAATTGACATCTTACCTGGGTTTTTTCCTGCATAGATCCCATACCAAACATCATCTGTTATAAATGATGTTGCTCTCTCAACAGCACCAAGGTAAACTCCAGGTCCAAGATTAGGAGGCAGTGGATGGAACATCTTCTGATTAGGATAATCCAGATCAACTGCAACATGTCTATTTGTAAGGAACCCAACTTGCTTATTGCCAGTTCGACTCTTCACAATGGCACCCAAAGTCCCATAGGTTTCAAGACTAGCCACCTGAAGATTAAAACAAAACAACTCTTAGCTGAAGACGTCAAATTCATGAATGTTTTGTGTATCAATTATCTACGAGTAAACTTGATGCATAGGAAAACATTGCAGACCTGAAATAGGCGTGGGCATCGTCTAATTATAGCAAAGCAGGTCATTTGATGAATAAAAGAAATGGTCAAGTGATGAAGCAGTCAAAGCAAGATGTAGCAAAACAGAAACAATGGAACATTACCTGTGAACCTGAGCCTACGATAGGATCGCTACCACGCAATCCATCAACAAGCTCATCATACAGTTGTTCCTTTGGTGTAGGGGCTGGTGCACCATAATAAGAAAATTCAACAACATCAACATCACACCACACCCCCCAGGTCCCTGTTTATGGAACAGTACAAAACTGAAGATGTGATTTCAGATGGCTTAAATAACTTTCTAAACTACAGAACAAAATCATGTCTACCTCAAGGACAGCTGGAAGACACTGTGTAGTGCTGTTCCACTTCCAGTGAACCTTTCGAGCAACAAATACAAGGATGGCAGGTGTGTCGGTTAATGTTCCTTTCCTGATTCTAAAGCCTATTGCTGTACCAAGACTAAATCGGCGCAGGATCTTGCTGTGGAATGCTCTTATAATCATTAGATCAAGTAAGGTGGTGGCTTGCTGCCCCTTTGGCAAGCGACCAAGATGTCCTGGTAGCACACCCTTCTGTAGACTCCCAAAGTAATTAGCACGGCCTTCGGCTGAGCCGTGCATTAGAGTAGATGTAGGCCAAGAAAAGTATGCAGCGCTGCTTTCAGAGTGCTGACCAGCTGAGGCGATTGGTTGGAGAGGAGATGGGCAACAATTATGATTGCATCCGTTTCTCTCCATATCCAGAGCTGAACCCTCTGACTGCGATGAACCTGCATGCGCCTTCCAAATATCTGAGGGCTGCATTATGCAAGTATCATCTAGTTCTTGTAGACTTTTGAAGCCTTCAATGTTGTACTATTGTAGCATGGGAGAGCAGAATCCTAAAGAAGAAAATTCGTAGATAACTCAGTTTTGAAACTGATGCTGGACAGACCAAAGAAAAACTGCACAGGTCATCAAAAGAAAATGACTAATCATCAGGAATTGATGTACAAGTTCTTACAAGAATGAAGAAGCCCTCAATGAAGCAAAGAGAATATAAACCTAATATCATGGCACCCTATTGTCCAAAAAAAAGTACAAAAAAAAATGGTTGCGTGCAGCCAGCACAAAAAGCACTGCAATAGGAATGATGTTAAAAGAATAAAGTTCTCTTTGCAGAGAATAAGTGCAAAGTTCTATACATGTGCGTTTCCTTCCAATGGAATAACAACAGTTGGAAGAATGAAATGTCAAGAATACCATAGTGGTAAATGTTTTCCAAAATGAAATGAAAACACTTTGCCAGAAGAATTGTGGAAAGAAAGCAAATTGGAAATAACAAATGTTTCAAGAATTCAGGCAAATATGCAGCATAGAAAAGATTCATGTCGTCTCCTATTCTGCAGATTATTCAATGTGTAACAGAATGAAGAGAAGATAAGGCACATAACAAGAACATGCCTTATCCTCTATTTTATTAATCAAGAACCCAAATGGAGCTAAGATATCTATTGTTATCGCCATAAATTAACATGGTTAATTAATGGGCCGCGAGCAAGTTGGGCTTAAAGCAGGAATTAAAGATAAACCTAGGGCTCAATCTATTTGCATAAGATAAACCTAACACGTCCTACACATGCTAGTTATGACTAAGATTTATCTATGCTACTCTCTACTAACCCCTAAAAGACTTGCAACTTATAGCCAATCCTAATCAAACTAACTAGGAAAGTAAAGGCACGTAAGATAGAGTAAATGCGGAAATGTAATACGGCAAGTAAAGAGGTGAGGGAGAGAATATTAATACAGGGTTAATATGGTAAACGACAAGAAGAACTGAAAAATATTGAAGGGTCCAAAACAGAACATTGCACGATAACTGACTGATACAAGGGCCTTCATGACTATTTTTCAATGTATACATGGTCCGAAAAACATTTCCTTGACGTACACTGGGGCTTACGTGACTTGAACATACTAATTTCTGTAAAGCGGCTAGCAGTGACCGTTTAGGAATTTTAGTTTTACTAGTGAATTCTATATATAGAGAGATGGCAAACAAGGGCCTCAGCATCCTCCTTTTATATAGAAGAAGCAGACAAGGTGATGTCCACCGTGGCAATCGCCATTGGTGCCAGAAAATGGGCAAAGTTGACGTTGTAAGACAAGTTCAATACTCACCTTCAAAATTAAACAAGACCGAGCCAGTTGTTTCTGCAGTTCACCCAAATAAAAGAAGGATCAAGATAACTGCCCCATCTCTCTCTCTCTCTCTCTGTGTATGTGTGTGTTTTCCTTGTTGGCTAGCTGAAGACCTGCAAGGGTGCAGTAGTAGTATATATGTTGGGTTTGGCACGACGATGACGTAGTCTTTTCTTTTCTTTTATCGCTTTGAAAACCAATTGCAATTAGAAATCTATACTATAAAAGTTGAAAGAATTGAGAACATTTCTCACTAAAATTGGGCCCACCGTACCCTCACAAAACACATCTTATATGCCCACATGGAAGGATTAGGTGCTTGACGGAACCTGGAAACGGCGTCGCCCAAAATGATTCCGCCCATATCCTAATTTTTTTTCACCGTGGCTGTTACGTCCCCCCCCCCCGCCTGTACCCGCCTGTGCCCCGCGACGCCGCCTCCCCCACCGCACCTGCCTCTGACGCCGCCTCCCGCGCCGCTCCCCGCAACGCCGTAACCCTTCCTGGACCTCTCCGAGCCGTCACCACCCCCGTTCCCGTAACCCTAGCTCCTCTAATTGCGCTGCGCCACACCCGAGCCCGAGTCCGCGCCGGACCGAGCCACCCCACACGATGGGCACACACGCCAAGGTTCATCCTCGTTCTTTTTAAACGCCACACCACACCCTGAACCCTAACCAACCCACAGCCGCCGCCCTAGCCATGCCAATCGCGCTAGCGCCGTCGATTTGACCCCGGAATGCCGCCGCGGTGAGTTCGGTTGCTCGCCGCAATTCCTCACTGCCGGTGATCCTCTGGCCCTCCTGACCCATTGTGCACCTTCGCAGCACGGACCCGCGTCGACCCGCCGCACCAGGACGACCGGAGCCGCACCCCTGCGACCGCTCCACGAGCTCCGCCACGCCATCGCCGCCCGAGCTCGCCACCGACCCCTCTGCGCTGTGTCTCAACTAGATTCAAGCCTCGGTGAGCTTCGCCTCGACCTCCTCTTCCTCCTAGGGTAGATCCGGTAGCAGTTAGGCCTTTCCCGAGCGTGGAACGCCAACTCCGGCGTGTCGCCGCCGCGCGCAGGGGACGCTCCGCTGTGCTGTAGCCCCGACCTGAGCGCTTAGATAGCTTTGCGGTGTCGCGCGCATCCTTCCTCTCCAGTTAGCGCCCAGAACCGAGCCTCGAAATCGCACAAGCACACGACTCCGGCGAGCTCCGCCGCCGCAGTGCCGCCTCGCCGCTCGCACGCCCTGCTCCAAGCCAAGGCCCTAGGTGGATTAGCCATGTCGCGGAGTACCTCCTAGGCCAAACCCGAGCCCGAGCCATGGCCGGAAACGCGTGTACGTGTTTCTCCGGTGAAGTTCTGCCACAGAACGGTTGTCGCCGGCGTCCAGCGCCGCCGGAGCCGCACGCGTTAGCCCAAAGCCGCACGATCCGGAATCAACGATCCAGATTATATCTAGATCTAATCAGGTCCGAGCCGCCAGATCTAGATCCAACGATCCGGACCTAAGGATACCGGTTCGCACTGTGTTTTGACCTGAGCCGTCCGATCCGTAATCAACGGATCAGATTAGATCTAGATCCGATCCATCCTGAGCCGCCAGATCTAGATCCAACGATCCGGACCTAAGGATACCGGTTCACCCTGGCATTTTTGTTAAAGAGCCCCTCTATTTATTAGAAATCAACCCGCAATCTAGAGCGGTTTAAAAGTAATTGCGAAATAGCTCCTGTTTTTACGTCAAAGCCCCTGCAGTTTTGTAAAATGGGGTCCGCCATCCCAGAACGGTCGTCGCCGGCGTCCAGCGCTGCTGGAGCCGCGAGCGTTAGCCCAGAGCCGCACGATCCGGAATCAACAACCCAGATTAGATCTAATTAGGTCTGAGCCGCCAGATCTAGATCCAATGATCCGGACCTAAGGATACAGGTTCGCGCTGTGTTTTGACCTGAGTCGTTCGATGCGTAATCAACGAATCAGATTAGATCTAGATCCGATCCATCATGAGCCGCCAGATCTAGATCCAACGATCCGGACCTAAGGATACCGGTTCGCCATGGTGTTTTTGTTAAAGAGCCCCTCTGTTTATTAGAAATCAACCCGCAGTCCAGCGTAGTTCAAAAGTAATTGCGAAACAGCCCCTGTTTTTACGTCGAAGCCCCTGCAGTTTCGTAAAATGGGGTCCGCCATCCCTGGATGTGCAGTTTTTCACGCTAGCCCTTAGAACTAAGGTTTAATTATGTTTTAGTCCTTGGTTTTTTCCCAGAACCCCTTTAGCTTTCAAATCTTTCGCAGCAAAGCCCCTGGAAACTGTTTTAGCCATAACTTTATCGTTTTAACTCCGTTTTAGATGGTTTTTGCGCTCACGTGATCGTGGCAGCGCGTAGAATCTTTTTAATCTAGTTTTACGTGCTGTTCTTATATATTGGTGTACTGTTTGTTATCTTTATCCTTATTTGCATGTATGTATATGTATGTGGACTTTTATTTGTCGTTGCGATCGTGAGTAGACGTTGAGCCACCGGAGGAGTTTGACGGACCTTCCCAGGACTTTACTGAGCAGCCGGAGCAGTTCGAGGAAGGCAAGTATAATATGAACACCACCTAATAATTTTAATTCATTTTTCATATGCATTTTAATTTTGTATAAGTTAAATTTTAGGACGAGTTGAAGGCAAGTCGACAGATCCCGAACCCCCGCGGGTTGGTCCCGGACCCCTACGTGTGGAAGTCGGACCTCCACGTGTGGATTGTAGGGTTCAAGTGGCCTGACCTAAAGGTTAAATCATGGCCTATGGTGTACACAGAAGTTGTGGGAGAAGTATGGATGGATCTCTCCCACATATTGTCATGTCTTGCGTGGTGGTGTTGCACCAATTAGGTAATGTTTTAAATTCTTGTATCAATAATGGATTAAGAAAAGTTCTTATGGTGGATCTGATATAATGTTCGCGCTTACTATTAGTTTTATTTTATTTATTTCTATTGATCTTTTAATTATGGGCTCACCAACACGTGATTTATATATATTCTTGATCTGTCCACGAACTCTTACACTATGGTGTACATTACGTTCTTGTAGAGTTGATATAGAAATTAGTTTCAAACCAATTGCAATTAGAAATACGAAAAAGATTTCTAAAAGTTTCGTTACTTTTTTAACTACGGACTCAGCTCTATGCTGTACCTTTTGCTTTAATTTTTTAATGTAGCCTTTTAGCTACCTTTTCTAATATTCAAAAAGTGAATGACCGAGTCTTCAAAGGGATGAGCTTCGACGTGTGTGTAGTGCGGACCACTTTGTATACTCAAGTGGATGAACACGCTTTTGTATTTATATATCTAGCTGACTGTACTCCTATATATTTGTAGGGAAGGCTGAGTAATGATGGATTTTGCTGACAAGGGTGAGCTCTGTATCATTAACGGGCTGTAATGGAATCATTAAGTTTTCCCATTCAAAGAATTTTATTATTAGTGTTCTTATTCAATCGTTAAAGCGGTCATAGCATAAATATCAAAATATATGGAACAGAAATATATTTGAAAAAGTAAAAGCAATATTTTTACTATATTCTTAAGATGAATGGTACTCCATTGCAATTAATAAGTTCAGAGCTTGTATTCTTGAGCATATATGGCATCAGTTTTGTGTGTGTGTGGTTGGGGGGGGGTATATAGCATCACTTTTGAAGTCTCAAAAAATTTAAGTGGAGCTATCACTTGATATATGGATTGTAGAACACATGTATGCAATTTGTTCTATCTAAAGATAGATGCCACATGTTAGTTGGCTTTGGGTCAGACTATGCATACCCTTTAATATCTAGGTGCAGAGTACTTTTGGCCCATAGTGTGGAACTAAAACAGACATTGTAATTAATTCCCATCATGCATCATCTGCTGCAAGTGGGGAGTCGTCATCACTGTCGACAAGCAAAACAGATTTCATGACCAATTTTCTAATCAGATGAGTATAAATTAAACTCCAAGCAACTATACTCCAATAGCTATTTTTCCTGCTGTCAAATTATGTTTCCGATACATTTAGTTGCTCCAACCGGCTATCGCTTTCAAAACCAGTCCAACTGTTTTTAGTATACGCATATGGATAATGGTGTACGTATAGTCAACCTGAGAGGTAATTGACAACCACTGAACATATGATCAGCTCAATAGTGTTTAGTGCTGTTTTAAGTTGCAGTATTTAAAATGGTGATGAACTAGGAACCAAGGTGATAATTTTAAAAATGCCTTAATATACTCTAGCAAGGTATATAAGGTCAGGATTGGACGTTACCCTAGAATATCTGTATTAGTGAGACTTCTTTCCATCTTCAATTCGACAAGAAGTGCACACTACACAATGTGATTAACAAAAAAAACTATCACAAAACTACACCTTTTAAAACTCATTTCATCACAAACAACAATTTTCCATATTAATTATGAGCCTTTTATCAAACCCCCTGTTAATTTAGATTAGGTGTGGACTGATATCTTCGGCCCACACATTGACTATATATAGCTGCACTATTTGGACCTCATATATCACTGCCCTTGGATACCAGTTCACTTTCAAACTTCAATGTTTTCTAAAATGCACATTTTTCGATAATACAAGCTAAGGTTATTTATTTTAATTTGTGAATTGGTTTAGAACTTGCAGCCATACACCAAAGCGCAGTTCTCTAAAACTTACTCATAATATTTACATGCATCACATGAGAACAAAATTGAAGCGTTAGCTGTAAAAAACTTCAATAATGTCACCATAGTTTATAAAATTGTTCTTACCTAAAAAGAGAAAATGGTCAAAATTTTGCAAGTTTGTCTATCCATGTCCTGTAGGAAAAGTATGAATTGGATTAGAGGTTGTTAACAAGCTAGGCCTCGTATTGAGCCAAGTGATACTCTAAAATAATTAAATTAGCCTACTGTTAGCAGTATATATATGACCGCTGCTTAGCTACTACAATGTCAATATAATGAGGAACTAAATAGGTGACTTAAAACTGGAACTGTAGCATCACGATTCATGCAAGCTAGAGATCAAGGTAGCACACAAGCTGTAGTCTTTGTACTTCTGTTCAGCTCATTTGATAACGCAACCTACTATAAGAAACCATCATTCGTTCCTGAGCTGTTGTGCATCTTCTTATATGATGGTGTTGCTATCGCAAGCTTCTCTTATTGAATAAAAAATATGGTTGCAACCGAAGTGTTATGGCAGGGGGCACGCCTCGAATAAGCTCTACGCTTTGAATTATAAATAATTTGCATTTTTAATGAAAGTGAGGAAGACCTCTTCTTGGGGTAGGGCATGGGATAGTGATTCATGTCAGAGTAACATAACCACTACTGAAATCCTCCTATAAGTTCTCTAGCGGGGGACAAGTATGTCTCCTCTGCAGTTACTGTAAGGGGTTGCGGCCCACCCATCACTACCTGAATACGCTCTACGCTTTGAATTATAAATAATTTGCATTTTTAATGAAAATGAGGAAGACCTCTTCTTGGGGTAGGGTATGGAATAGTGATTCATGTCAGAGTAACATAACCACTACTGAAATCCTCCTATAAGTTCTCTAATGGGGGACAAGTACGTCTCCTCTGCAGTTACTATAAGGGGTTGTGGCCCACCTGTCACTACCTGAGTCCCTCTGCAATAACATGTGGAGGAACCGGCTCCCAGATGGGAGTCCTGTGCCCTCGCTCAATCTGCTAGTGGTTTGGGCCAAAACCAGTCTTTGTAGTTTGGTTTTTGTGTTTGGGACAACATGGTTTGGTGGTAATTAGACTGAGATGGCTAATGGGCTGGTTTGGTTTTGGTTGACGATTTATGTGGGTCAATCTAGTCTGGCTCCTATCGTCTCATCCCAGCAGCCCCATGGATTGATAGGAATACCGCTAGCCGCATAGGTTCCTAGCTCGATCTCTGGGCTGGCTGCATTTGTGGTGCTTATTTCTTCTTACTGGTGTCCGTTAGTTTGAAACTGTGGTTTAGGAAGTTAGGGTGGTCCAATTTGGTTGAAATGATGCATGCAGATTGGTCTAGTTTGGTTTTGGAAGATAACGGATTGAGGTGGTCTAGAGGGGGATAAGATATATTATTAAAATGATTTGGTCTAGTTACGGTCCGGTTATTAGACCATTAGCAGCTTGAGCCCTCACGCAGCAGCTGCATATCTCCTTCTATCACCACTTATTTTTCATTTTTATTGTACCATATATATCAGCAGAACAAGTATACATATGTTAAATTACACTCAAGCAGCCGAATGTAACTGATATCCATGGTCTGCTCAGATACATGACAACAGAATAAAGTCCAAACAATCTTGAAGCCCTTCTGCTAATTGTTTTGCATCATCTCTCCTTCTGAATGTTCCTGAGATTGAGTGATGATCCCATCTTCACAACATTGTAATTGCGCTTGAAGTCACAGAACCTGAGGGTACGATAGCATGGTGGGTTTTCCTCACTAAGGAACTCCTCCGCAGGTCCAATGAGACAGTCTTCAATAGGCGCGATGAACATTAACACATAAGTCCGTGCCAGCGCCGAGTTGGTCATGACACGGTGCTCTACGCTCTTCAACATCCCATTGGTCACGACCTCCAGTTGCTGGCCAAAGTTCACGACGAAGGCAAGCGGCACAGGCTGAACCTTGATCCAGTCGCCCTTGTAGGCAGTGGCGGACCTAGGTTTTTATTTAAGGGTATGCCATAATAATTTTGGTCAAGGGTATACCATAATAATCTTTTATACTATTCAGTCTAATTCATGTATAATATGATATAGTTCATATATAATTCGGTAAATATGTTAAAATACACTATAAAATTTGACATGTAAAGACAACGAAGATAATGCATCACAAACTTAATAATTAATAGGAAATGTGGAACTAGTTACACTAGAATACAAACATATTAAATATGAAATTTGCAACAAATGATGATTGAAAGATAATTATTACCATACTATTTGTCTGGCCGGCGCTTCCTAAAAGCCATAAAAGTCTCAATTATATCATCTTCATCCACTTCGATGAATGTGACTAGACAATCGTCCAAAAGACTATCGCCCATCTTATTTCTTAACTTAGTTTTGACTAAAGACATTGCGGAAAATGCCCTCTCAACACTTGCTGTTGCCACCGATAGAAGCAATACCAATTTCAGAAGCAAGAAAACCATATCAAACACGGTATGCCTCTTTGTTTCAACAAGCTTAAGTGACAAGTCAACAAGACTATGAAGGCCTTCGAAGTTTTCATCTTGCCTCATTGCATCAATGTAATTGTTAAGTTGCAATTCAAGTTTCAGCAAATCATTCCCAAATATATCATTAGGTAAAATTCAGCTAGTCTTCGTATCTTCTGTGCATCAAAGGAAGCAAATGAATCAGAAGGATTAAAGGCTGACATACAAGAAAGAAACTCCATATTGACCTCATCAAACCGGTTATTAAGCTCTTGACTAATTTGATCAATGATAACAATATATACTTCTCTTCTGAAGTGGTCATCATTTGTTTGGTTTCGAGCATATCGTGCTGATTTTCCATAAGGCACATAATTATCCTCCATAGCAGGAATTTGGACGTCATGTTGATTGCAAAACAAAGTGACCTTTTGTAGAAATTGATCCCAACCATTAGACCTCAATTGTTGCATTCTGCTCTTTGCTACATTAACAAGTAAGATTGCATTGAGTATATCTTGCTCCCTTCTTTGCAAACACTCAGATAATTCATTTGTGTATCCAAGAATAACAAACATGAATTGTGCAAAGAAAACAAACTCAGAGGACTCAAATGCTCCAAGAACAAAATGAATTTTTGTCCAATCACCCTTATGTGAAATATCATCCCCAAGAGTGATGAGTACGTCACGAATTGTGGGGTACATATTAATGATGCTGCAAACAGTTTTGTAATGAGAGCCCCAACGAGTCTCACCAGGCCTAGGCAACCCCATCTCTTGATTTAATCCAGTCCCAGTTTCTAGTTCACCACAATCTAGTGCTTTTATGATATTCTCAAGCCTAGCATTTCGAAGCATACCATGGCGCATACAAGAAACTCCAACAATATTCAGCAAGAGAGATATTTGATCAAAAAATATCACACAATCAGTATTCCCCTTAGCAACAGCAATAAGAACTAGTTGTAGTTGATGTGCAAAGCAATGTATATAATAAGCAGAAGGTGACTCTTTCATTATCAATATTTTCAGCCCTTTTATCTCTCCTTTCATGTTACTGGCTCCATCATAACCTTGACCACGGATTTGAGCCATAGTTAAACCATGGCTAACAAGCAGAGCTTCAATTGCTTCCTTAAGTGACAAAGAGCTAGTATCATTTATGGGGATAACTCCAATAAGTCGCTCACATGGCCTTCCCAATTTATCAACATAACACAAGCAAAGAGCTAGTTGTTCTTTATGTGATATGTCACTAGACTCATCAGCTAAAATTGCATAGGGTTCTTCACCAAGTTCTTCAATTATTTTCTTTCTAGTTTCTATGGCACAACAATGAATAATCTACTTTTGTATCATTGGGCTAGTTAAGGTACAGTTACCCGGTTCATTCTCCAAAACATATTTCTTCACCTCTTCACTATTTGATGCAAGAAATTTCAAAAGTTCAAGAAAATTGCCTCTGTTGCTAGACTCTTCACTCTCATCATGTCCACAGAATGCCAATCCTTGATGCAAAAGAAACTTCAAACACCTAAGTGAATAAGTCAATCTGATCTTATAGAGACGAAGATCCTCTTTACTCTACTTGTCAATGTGATAATCAATTGCTGCCTCAGGATTCACAAAGCCACTGTACCTCTCTTGAGCTGCATTGTGTGCAATAGAACCCACATATTTCAAAAGTGTCTTCTCTCCTATATTCCAATTTCTCCAGTCATCCATAATAAATGCATCTGCCCCCTTGCTCTTACATTTATTGTCTTTGAACAAATAACATATAAAGCAAAATACAGAATCCTTCTTGATACTATATTCAAACCAATGATGTTTATGAAACCATACGAAATTGAATTGACGATATCTCTTTCCTATTTTTCTTTTTGGAAATTCATGTGCATATGGTTGGAATGGCCCTTTAAGAATATATGATCTACGAATTGCATCTTGAACATTAATAGGATAACTTTGGATGGGCATTCTTTCACCTGGATCATGTGGAAGGTGATTGATATCATAAACCGGTGGTGGCTGCGGCGAGACATCATCAATTGGAATTGATGGTGGAGAAGATGGCATAGGGTTTGCAATTTCTTCAGTTACTCCCTCTTGCACTTGAGGTTCATCTTCCACCACAGTTGCAGCTGGAACAGATGGAGACGACGAAACAACGGCCTTCTTTGCTGAATATTTTTGAAAAAGAGATGCAATGTCTCCATTCCTCTTCATAATTCAACAATTCTACAAAATAAAATAGGCAATGCATTAACACTCGATGAGATATTCTGTAAGCTACATAATTTAGACGCTATTTTTGTTTCTGAAGTATGGCTGCACTGAAATTGTAATTTTAGCACATGGCTGCAACCTGATCTGAGTGGTCGTTGCTGATCAGGTGATAAATTGATGTTAGATTCTTATCAGCGTAATCAGCCTGCAAGGGTCAAGAGTGCAAGCCATATTAATTATTTAATTTGCATCTCCATGCATTAATCTATCAAAACTATCCATCGCACTTAATAAGCACATAAACACTAGCTAATTAACTCATACCATATTAGATTATTAGTACCACTTACCAATGGATCGGACATCAAGCATTCAAGCGGACGGTGCAAGCAGCAAGCGTGCAGACCAACGGATCAGGCGATTAGCACTAGAAAACCCAGAGTTGATCACTGCCGGCGGCCGGCGGCCGGGAGTTCGACGCAACAGGCAAGGGCGCAAGGCAACACGGATGGCCAATTCGCCGGAACTCGAGACGCCGGCGGCCGGCATCGCCGTAACCCGAGATCGCCAATCGCAGAGTCGCACTTAGACGGAAGCCGAACAGCTGAACTGGCATGGCGGCGTCGGAAGAGTCTCGTATTCTGCCAGTTGTTGCTGTGAATGGGCCTACAGGTGTGCATGGGTTAGATTCTACAGGGTATGCCATGGCCCACCCGGCATACCCTGTAGGTCCGCCCCTGCTTGTAGGCGACCTCAAGACCAGGGACCTGGCCCGGGAGGAGTATGGCGATGAGGTCCCTGTCACAGTGTGGTGGCAGGCCGAGCGTGATAGTTGGGTTTGGTCATGCTGGATAGTGGTTGATGTCAAGAGTCACATATCCGCCGCTGATATCCCCCTCAAAGTAGTCACGTGGGAGCCCCATGCCCTCACACAGCAGTCTCAAGAGCTCCATTGCCAAGCCTCTCGTCAGCAAGGTAAAATTCTCAACAACCTCCCTAAAACGGAAGTCAAAGGAAAATCAGATTAAGTTATTTACAGTCCTTGGGAACACAACTAGCAACAGGTACTAAAATTCTGTTTGAAGGAGCTAAAGTTATGTGCTAAATTTTAACATATATTAGCATTTATATACTTGCTATAGTTTTTAAGTCTTGACTAAAGTTTAGCCTACCTCATTAGCACTTCCGTTTGAATGAGTTAGTGCTAAAGTTTAACACTTTGATCCTTTATCACTTGAATCTAAACTGAGCATAACTCTTTTGTTATAGTCAGTGATAGCATTTCGGGCCTATCTCATAGTTATGGAACTCGGGGGCGGATCTAGGGGTGGGCTGGGTGGGCCCTGGCCCCACAGAGGCTAGCTGTCGCTTGTGCTGCAAAAAAGTGATTCATCGCCTGAAGGCTTCCGCGCGTCTCTTTTGGGTTGTCCGTTCGCTTATTCAGCCCAATAACACTTCCACCATTCGGTGCAGGAGTAATTTTCTGATTGAACCCGATGTGCATGCATGTATAGGATCCTATATTTCTCTCCTTTTCTCTCTCCGTACATGTTCCGACACCTGCGTATGACACCATACATGTCCACCTGCATGCATGTTTGTAGCTTGTTTTCTTTTTTCTCTACGTGCGTGCATGCTCTTTTTTCTCTCGTACATACATGATGGCACCTGTAGTCACTCCTCTTATCTTTTCTTCTTCTTTCTTTTGGTTCTTTCTTTTATTTATTTTCCTTCCTACTTGTCTTTTTAATTTTGTTTATAATAATTTTATAGATAGTTTCTCCTCTACTTAAAAAATATTCCTTTTTCCATCTTCTTTCTTTCGTAATTTTTCTACTTTTAGTATGTAAAGTTTATACTATGCATTCAGATTTTTCCAGCATGTCTTTCCATTGTTTCTTATCCGGTGTTTTTATTTTATTCTTTAATTTATTATTCCACTCGTTTTACCTATTCACTAGTTATTGCTGATAAATTACTGATAAATTTTATATTTTAAATTAGTCTACAACTAGTTATTGTTGATGACTCATTTATTTACTATGATGACTCATTTATTCACTATGCATTTCTTCTTCATGTAAAATATTTATCTGCGTGTAACTAATTTATTCGCAATACTAAATTATTTGTTCGCTATGTAGATTAAATTGTTCTGTGATATTGACTTATTTGTTCGCGATATTTATTAACATTATTTATCCTATACAATCAAATGCTCGCGATGTATAATATTTTGTGCATTGTATATTATTTGTTATGTTTATCTTTTTATTCGTAAAAAATAATTATTTGTTCGTGTTGTTAAAAATACCAAGTAGCCAAAATTCATTATTGTGTATTAAAAAATATTTTTTAAAAGGATCATGCAAACATATCCAAGTGTGGCCTTGTTTTGAAGATATTATCATAAGGATAATGGTGCAATCCAAATTTAATTTAGATTCTCATTTTAATACTTATAATTTTTTTAATTTTGAATTTGCATATATATATGGGTAACGTAACATCATTGTTCTTTTTGAATGCACAGAATCTTTTTCTACTTGAGTAGTGTTGATCTGCGAAAACAACCATTACGTCGGCGCCCGCAGTCCTTCCGCTTCAGGTGATGATTTGCAAAATCATCAGCAACATATAGCCGCCGCCAAACACTCCCCCCCCCCCCCCAACACCCCCCCCCCCCACCCTAGGATTTGGCTGAAACACTTTTTTTCTTTAGGTTTTTTTCTTATATGTCCTTATTTATTACTCGTAGAAAAATAACACCTAGTTTTTCTTATATACAATAATTGATAATTGAATTGACAAGATGAAAAGTGCGAAATCATTTTTTATAAGATTAAATTAACATATTCACTAATATATTTAAACAAATTTTATATTCAACCACCCTAACTAAAAATTTAGATTCGTCACTGATGGAACTTGAAAAACCTACACCGCTGATCTTTGATTACTTACCGGAGCCTGCAAGGCTTGTTAGGCCAGTCCATGGTGCAATTACCGACGGGGAAGTCATAGGCAAAGCGGAGGCAGTCCCACCAGTACCTCTCGCTGCCGGTCTCGTAGGTGGTGCCGGAGAAAAGCCGAGTCTCCTTGTGTCGGTACATACAGACAGGGGTACCTCCTCCTAGAGTAACCAGCCCGAGAGGCGCGAGGTTATCCGTAACCTCGCACTAAGTCTCTGGGCAACTGGACATAAAGCCCGGGCCTGACAACTGGACATAAAGCATGGTGCGAAATGGGTCAACCAGCTTTCATGCGTACTATGGGGGAACCGGGCCACACCCAGCTGAGCGACCGGGAAGACCCCTTTCTTCCTGGTCTACGAGGCCGAAGCATGCCTTCCCCCAGAGATCACCATGGGCTCGCTGCGAGTCCAAGCTTTTGATGAGGAATTGCAAGAGCAACAACGTCGTGAAGATATAGACCTCGTCGATGAGCAAGATGGCGAGCAGCGGTCCGAAATGCACGGTACAACCAAGCGCTCCGGTGTTATCATCAACGGTTCGTGCATAGTAGGGAGCTCTGGGTCGGGGACCTAGACCTGAGGTGAATCCTAAACCGAGAGGGGCTCCACAAGCTCTCCCCCAGCTGGGAGGGTCCCTTCAAGGTGACAAAGGTGTGCCGACCCGGATCCGTTCACATAGCTACGAAGGAAGGTGTACAACTACCCAATCCATGGAACATTGAGCACCTCCGTAAGTTTTATCCGGGGAATTAATTTTTCCTTTGTAATGAGATAGCACCTCTGTGCGGTCCAGAGCGGTGGAGGTCCGCCCTCGTAAACCCGGCCTTTGGCGTTCATCGCACATCCCATGTGTATCAACTTATAAAGGAAAATTTTATTCTCAGTCTGTCTCTAAGATTGTTGCAATTCAACTCATTTTCTTGCTTTTCGCTTATCATAACCCCCATGTGGTCCCTTATTCTTGTGCGGTGTTTGGGGTTCGAATTGAGTTAGTTGGGTAGTGACTCAGCCCGAGACCCCCCCCCCCCCTTCTCAGGAAGGAGGGGTCCGGGCTTCTGGGGGCCAGTACCGGGGAAGCGTACTCGTCCTCGGGGGAGGTCCGGAGCCGTGTAGCCGCTTAGCCTGGTTCCATACCTTAAGCTTGCATGCTCCACCTCCCTAGGATGAGTACCGTAGTACCTAGAACTGAGAACCTAGAAGTCCGGAACCCTTCAATCCTAAAGGTCGGGTCCTGGTGCTCTGATTCACTAAGCCTAGCCGTACATCTCAAAGGATTCTAGCCAACGAGATTTAGGACCCCGTGGGAATGTTACTAAGCGCCGATCCTAAGTCGTGTGCAGGACTAAACCCCGGTTTGGTGGTAGCAAGCCCAAATTCCTTGTGACTACCTCCCAGGGGGCCAAGGTACCAGGGGCCGGTGAACATACGACAGAAGGAAGAGCAAACAAATAACAAATAGCTAAGTCATACGTCACCCTCAGTCTGGGTTTTATATTACACATTGTATTCAGAATAACTAGTCTGCTTTTTACAATGTGCTAAAAAAACAACAAAAACTACTCCTACTCCTTCGGTAGTCCGGAGGGGGCCTCCTCCTTTTGTAGGTCCGGCTCCATGTTGCGCTTAAAGCGGGAGGCCACGATGTTGACCGCCTCCTGTATCCCCTCCCGAGCAGCGGCCTCTGCCTCCGGCACCAGGCCCTCGAGGATCGGAGCTAAGGAGATGGCGGGGTCATGGCTCCGGAAGCAGGTCAGGACATGGTCCACCACCATCCGAGCAAGCTCCCGCCCCTCGGACTCAAGGTGAGCGACTAGGGTGGACTCCAGGCATTGCAGACACTCGGCAGCGGAATCCAGCACTGGAAGAACGGCGGTGATGGAAACTGGAGCCTCCGCAACCTGGATGGGACTCAGCCCGAGAGGTTCCAGGGCAGTGCTCGCTTCGCCGACCCAGTTGGCGATCCGCTGGACTCCGGCGCACTGTTCAGCTAGGAGCCCCTCCACCTCGGCCTCGCGATGCTTGAGGACATGGAGCCGATGGAGGAGGGACCGGCTCTCCTCCTCCTGGCGCTAGCGCTGGGCCTCCAGGTCTGTCCGGAGGGCGGAGAGGCGGGTCTCCTCCCCCGTGACGATCTCCTCCCGGCGGGTCAGGTCTGTCCGGAGGGCGGAGAGGCAGGTCTCCTCCTCCGTGACGGTCACCTCCCGGCGAGACAGGTCCTTCTCGCGGCGATTGAGAGTGGCCTGCTCGTCGTCAATCAACTTCGCCATGGCTTTGGCGGTGTTCATGGTGTCCCGAGCTGACATATCCTTCTGGTCCACCTCCTTCTCCTTCTGGGCCACCGCTTTCTCCCGAAGGACGACTGTGACCTCCCGGTCGAAGATCCTGCTGACCTTCACACGGTGGGCCTCGCGCTCCTTCTCGAATTTGGCCCGTTCGTCGGCGGCCCAGGAGGTTCTTCAGGTGGCGGTCCCAGTAAGAAAGCCGTTGGTGCTCAGCCGATGGCGTCTTTGTCGTGACCTCCTCCGCAGCTGGCTCCACTGGGGCCGACTCCGCCGTGGCCCCCACCGAAGCTGCCGGAGCTGCCTCTACCGCCACCGTGGATGTTGGGATCGCCTACACTGGAGGTGCGATCCCGACCGCTAGGCTCCGGCCCGGACCTCTGCGGCCGTGGGCAGGGTAGGAGGCGCCGACGGTGGAGTCGCTGACCCCCTAGCAGTGCTTGTCGAAGAAGTCTGCTGGGGGCTGGACCTGCCGGCCGAGGAGTCGTCGATGGAGGCGGAAGAAGAGACAGGGTGTGCAGTCCTGACAAACAGCTTCAGGATATGGATTCCACAAAAAAGCATCTAGAAAAACCAGAGGATAAGGGGAATTAAGCACTCACTTCGAGCTCCGCAACCCCCAACCAGTCTGGAGGTTTGTGGATTGCCTCTTCCCCGGTGCCGATGGTGCCGGTGACCGGCGGGGCAACTCCGCCGTCCGCGGCCCCGGTGGCTGCTGTGGCTGCTGGGGCGGTGGCGGTGGCGGGGCCTGACTTTGCTGCTAGGGCAGCTCTGCTGTCTGCGTCTCCGGAGGCTACTGCTGCTGCTGGGGCTATGGCTACACCGGGACCTGGCGCTGCTGTGGGGGATGTGGCTGTGGTGGTGGCGGCGGCTACTGCTGCTCCTATTGGTGCAGGGGCAGCGGCGGCGGAGCCCGGGAGCTACTCTGCCCCCACGACTCCGATGTCCTCTGGCGCTTGGTGTCCGGCTCCCCCACAAAGGACCCATCGCCGCGGCGGAGTCTCCATGACCTGTCCTCCTCGCGGCCCCTGCTGCTCCCGATGCTGGCCGCCTCCGGTTCCTTGCCCTTGCTGGAAGGGGGGCCGCGTGGCTGGACCTAGCGGGTGCTGGGTCGTCGCGTCAAAGGCTGTCGGACGAAGCACCAGGGATCCGGATGCCGCGGTTGGGGTCGACTCCCACCTGTCGGACTGCCAGGCCACCGTCGTCAATTATCGGCAGCGATGTCAGGATCGCCGTCCGCAGCCCCTGGTCTTCACACAAAGCGATGATCCCCCTTGGGAGGACCATCAGCTCCGGGGCGAACGCCTCTCCATTCATCCCCCGTATCAGGACCTCCAGCTCCGTGTTGGACAGATCTGTGCCGGCTCCACGCTGGATCCTTCTGTAGTCATTGACCCCGGTGAACATGCAGGCCATCCTGGATAGCTATTGCAGGGGAGCGATACGGCGCCGCAGGAAGTCGCCCAGCACCATCATCGAAGTAAGGCCACCCCTCACCAGAGTCTTGACCCGGTCCAGCACTGGGTTGAGTTCTGCCGGCAGGGATGGCCTGGCCTTCCAGCTATCGCGGCCGAGGAGAGGCCCCCGGGTCGGCAGCTCGAGGCGGTCGTTGGCGTCGGTCATGGAGATGACCCAGTCCGTGCGCCAGTCCTCCCACTTGGCGCTGGAGAAGGCACTGATGTAGGAGCTAGACATCACATGCCGCAGCTGGAAAGTAGTAGGCGCCGATGGCGCACCTGCTCCTCCCTGTCCCGACCAGGGCGTAGAAGTGCTTAAAGACGCTAACACAGGGGCGGATCCCCACGAACATCTCCATCAAGTGGACGAACACCGCCACGAGGAGGATGGAGTGGGGGGTGAGGTGTTGCGGCTGAAGCCCGAACTCCTCCAGAAGCAGCAAGAAGAAGGGGGGAGATCGGAAGTGCAAGCCTGCAGGTGATGTATGAGCTGAAGAGGACGAATTCCCCCGCGACCAGGTCATCGAGGGAACTCGATCCTGCCCGGATCTTCCTGGCAAGCTCCGGCGTGGTCCAACCAAGGAAGTGGCGCACCACATCGAGTTGTGCTTGTCGCTGGTAGCGGCGAGGGTGGCTGAGAGAAGACATGGTGAAGATTGCCACGGATGCAAGAGATAGGATCGCGCGGAAGCTTGAAGGGAAGAAGCCTAGGGCAAAAAGAGCAGAATACAAGGGTGTGAGAGAAGACGAAAGGGCGCAAGAGCGTATGGGGAAGGCAAGTGCGAAAAAGTAGCCAATCCCTACAGCGCATGCCATTAATAAGGTTGTTCCCCCTCGTTCCCCGCGGCGACCGGGGGGGACCTGAGGAGTCGCTCGCACCAAGCGCCCGTCTCTCACCCCCTATGACCGGTGGGCCCGAACCCGCCTGTCATAGGCTGGGTCGCTGGAGGGGGGATGTAAAGGTGGGATCTGAACTGCCAGTACAGTGGGACGTGCGTAGATAAGATGGAAGCTGAACCATCAGGCACGCTGAACGCGGGCAGTGGACGTGCGCAGATAAGACGGAAGCTGAACCGTCAGGTGCGCTGAACGCGGGCAGTGGACGTCTCTTTGGGAACCACGCCGGCGGAGAAAGTCCTTTTTTGCCCCTTTACAGTGGGAATGGTGCAGGAGGACACTGCACCGCGGGCCGAGTCGTTGGGCGCTAGCCGCGACCAGTCCACCCAGCGGAAACAAGGTTGTGGCCCCACCTGCGGGTTCGTACCTCACCCGAGGTGGGCCCGGGGGCCTCTGTCGGTACATACAGACAAGGGTACCTCCTCCTAGAGTAACCAGCCCGAGGGGCGCGAGGTTATCTATAACCTCACACTAAGTCTCTGGGCAGCTGGACATAAGGCCCGGGCCTGACAACTAGGGTCCACGGTCTCCGGACCTCCTCCCCACGTACTGGCAGGTCCGGTGCCTCCACGTGTCCGCAAGACTGAAGCACTCAGGAACGGCTACCACCGGCCCAGACCCCCGCGAACAGGTCCCGAACCCCCACGGGTTGGTCTTGGGCCTCCACGTGTGGAAGCCGGACCTCCAGGGGCATGAGCGCTCAGGTCAGCCAAGGGGCCCGGACCTCCCTCCCCACTCGGGAGGGGGTCCGAATTCGCCACGTGCCCCTGAGGATGTGGCCGCAGAACCAGCACCGCCATGTGTCCCGCGGGTGTCAACCTTCTGCGGGAAGCCAGCCCACCTACCGCATTAAATGCGGGTGGTTGAGGTGTGCGCTCCCAGGACAGAGCATGGGCTGCCCTCTGACACATTGGGCAGGTGTGAGAGACAGCACGATAAGCCCGCCAGTTACCGAGGCGGCACGCGAGTTACCGAGGCGGTTCGCAAGATATCAAGATGTGCGATCACATCACAGCGCTGCGCGCGTGGGCGAGGAGTTATTATGACCTGCTGCAGATAGGCCACAGTGTGCACTGCTGCAGTGGACAAAGGCTACATCTCGGCACATCAGCATAGCCCTTACGCCTGTCAGCGGGAGCTGACTCTACACCGACAACGCGATTTTCTCTACACATGTCAGCGGTAGCAGATCCTATGCCAGCAAGACGGCTCAAGACCATATCTGTTCGGAAGATACGCATGGAGGCCGACGAGGAAGATCTCCGGATCTGAGGCATTTAAGGCTCCAATGTGTACGTTATTTAATATATCGCTGGGTCCACCTGTCAGGGAGGTTCCAATGTGTACGTTATTTAATATATCGCCGGGTCCACCTGTCGGGGCCCCGCTTAGTGTACGTGCTCCCCTTAGACATATAAAAGGGTGAGCGCACACGTTAGAAGCACAAGTTTAGTCTCAGGTAGAGAGAGGAATTGTTCCTCCCCCAACTTACACACAAGATCAGGCAGTACATCACACAGTGGATATAGGGTATTACGCTCCGGCGGTCCGAACCACTCTAAACTCTTGTGTGCTTTTCGTGTTTATACGCCTCTAGATCAAGCATTCCTTGACTGCCCCCCAATCTCATCCTACGCTTAGGATTATGCGGGTGCATTCCGCCACCCGGCTGGAGAAATCCTCCGACACCTTGGTTATATCCTCTGAGCAGAACTCCACCTTATCCGCTGCCGGCAGCCGAAAGAACTCCTCGCCCACCTCCGCCATGTCCTGCATCGCCTGCTCGGAGATGCCGTGGTTGATCACCTGCATCTCGGTCATGCACCTGTTTATTAGCTTTGGTACTGATGCAAATTTGGAGTCATATCAACTTAGGCCCTATTTAGTTCCCACCCCATAAACCCGTAAACGCAAAAAAAAACATCACATCGAATGTTTCGACACATGTATGGAGTACTAAATGAAGTCTATTTACAAAACCTTTTGCATAGATGGGCTGTAAATCGCGAGACGAATCTAATGAGCCTACTTAATCCTTGATTTGCAACAGTGATGCTACAGTAACCATCCGCTAAAAATTAATTAATTATGGATTAATTAGCATCATTAGATTCGTCTCGCGATTTACAACACATCTATGCAAAAAGTTTTATAAATAGACTTCATTTAGTACTTCAAATTCGCAAGATTCCATCGCAAATTTTTTTTGCAAAACATCTAAACACGGCCTTATTAACCTCGTTGAACATATGCTTCTCCCTTTGTTCTAAATTATAATTCATTTGACTTTTTGAACCTCAAATTTCACCACTCATCTTATTCAAAAATGTATGCAATAATTAATAAAAATTCTTCAAAAAAAACTTAAATTTTACTATATTTGCACAAATTTTTTTAAATAAAATAAATAGTTAAAGTTAGAATAAAAAACAAACGAATTATAATTTGGAATAGAGGGAGTAATCTATACTCCCTCCGTTTATTCTAGAAATTCTACAACAAATTAATAAGAAGGTGAAATGACTATATTTGGCTATATTTATTACCTATAATTGATACTAATTGATTCTTGTATGCACATGTACCTTCTAAATATAGTAAAATAATTTATTTTTTGGAATAAATTTTGGATCTTGGAGTGCCTTGTTTTTCGGACAGAAGGAGTATACGCTTAATTTGTAGTTTGTGTTGACTAGCCTGGAAGAACCCAAGCTCCTTGCCGGCGTCGAGGATGGCACGGCGGACCTCATCGCGGCTGCGGGACATATCAATGACGGGTAGCGAGACGACAGCGGAGGATGCCGACGGGATCTGGTCGGGAGGGAAGACGAAGCAGTCCGGAAGGGACGTGTGGGACGGGGTTGAGTGGATCATGTTCTCCATGGATGAACCTGGTTTGCCGGATCTGAAGAGGTTGTGGACGCCGGCATGGCAATTTATTAGCATGGAGAGAGCTTTGGGCGACAAGAAGGTCTCCCGTTATGCTTATATTAATTGAATTATGTTGACACAAGCTTGTGTGTCTAGTGTTAATCAAGTTTTTTTAAAAAAAGAAACAGTATTAGTCAAGTTACGGAGCATTGTTTGGGACGACGCAACTGTTAAGGTCCAAAAAAACTTTAATGGAGCTGTCACTAGATATGCAAAATACTAGCTGTCTGTATAAGCTTCTTTTTTTTTCAGAATATATTGCAGTGCTAGTTAGCTTTAATTTAGAGGGACCCAGTCCTTTGATCTTCTAGATGCAGAGTATTTCTTTAGCGCACGTGTGGCGCCACTGTACTAATTCAGCTAAAAATACTTAAATTGTACTAATGGATTCTTTGTTGTGCTCTTAAATTTTAATCAGAAATGCTCTACTACAGGCGTCCCACGCCTCAAAAATAGCGAGCAAGGACGCGGGGAAGGCGCCTCCCCATCCATTCCATTCCCGCCCCATAGTCCTATTCTTCTCGGATGAGGCCGGCGGCGAGCCTCGCGTGGGCGGCGGCGGAAGCTCTGGGGGCGGTGGTGCCCGAGGCCGGCCGCGGGAGCTCCGGGAGCGGCGGCGCACGAGGCCGGCAGCGAACCCCATTGAAACGACCCGGGTTTTCGAAAGAAGAACCCGAATCCCTGTATCGCCGTGATAGTCCCTAGATCAGTAGCTATCACATACAGAACTCATTTCAAACAGTAAATCAGTTCATACTCACTTAAAACAGGTTCAAACATAGATTTAATTATTACAAGATCCGTAGGATCTGCAGTACGAATTTATTACAAGCCCATTGGGCTAAATGGAACAAACAGAAAACGGAAACGGTAGCTGGTCTTCAGACCATCATTCATCTCCAACTTCAACTCCACAGGCAGCACTTGAGCGTAGCACGGGCTTCTAAGCTTCAATCGTACCATCCGTCGGTGTTGGCGTCGAACTCCTGATCGGATCCTGCATCTTGCCAAACTATCCCCAAGGACGGGATAGGTTCACGTCACCATCCGTATGCAAGCTTTAAGTGGATGCAAAGGTATGAAAAGTAGCCAAGGATAGGCTGAGGTTTTCTATGCAAGCACAAGTATTTATATATATCTACACATATCCATAAACATGTCTCTCACCCATCCCAGGTCGGTGCAGGAACTCCCTCTCCCTGCACCTCAGCTGACTCCACAGGGGAAAGTGGACTAGAGAGAGGTAGAAAGCTGGGTTTACTACTCTAAAATGAAGTAACAGAAGTGTAGGAAAATGTACACGACCGAGTACGCGGCTATACGTATAGAGTTCACCCTGCAGGGGTTGTACACCTGTACCCACTCGCCACAAATCCAGCCAGGAGCGACTTGACTATCTCCGAGGCGCCGGCCTACCGAAGCACTCCGAAGAGCAAGACTAACCGCTACGGCACCATCCTGTCCCCCCAGGTTGGGATGCAACCCCTTCGTGGTTGGGACGCCCTGGAGTTGTGTGGCTCTCCCCCTGCCATCCGAAGTTCCACCAAGCGCCCATGCTCCTCTAGCATCGGGCCTCCCCCGCACTACCCTACCCCTGACAGGTCTGGTGATGCGCATAGCTAGCTCGGACCGGATCCACCATCACAGTGGATAAGTGGCGTGCACGAAAAGTCCTACAAATCTCAGATACCACATATGTCCATAAGAAGCCGGGGCAAGCACTCATCACAGTCCTCCGCAGTGGTCCGCCAAAGGCACCCATAACAGGTCTAGCCTCTCCTTGGGCACCCATAACAGGTATTGCCCCTCCTTCTCTTCCCGCACCCTCCACAGGTGCTCCCCAGAATGTGCCCAATACACATTCCCGGCCAGTAGCTTGCCCCCGCTAAAAGTCCTATCTCTGGCTCCTCACAAAGTGGGTCTCAAGCATGCAAGACTATCATAACATGGCATTCACATACCCAATCACTCTCATAGTAGCCAAAGCATCAAAGAATCAATCAAGGTATAGGGATGCAAGGAATACGGTACAAGTAGGCCATGCAGGCTTATCTCACATACACACAAGTAAGCAATAGCAGTTCTAGCAAGCAATGCCTAATAGGAATTCAAATCATAGATGGGCGTGAACCTGGGTGCTCCTCGTAGAACTCCTGAGACTCCTGGTAGTCCTGGTCGTCGGTCTTCTCTTCAGCAGCAGGACCTATTCGTAATTACGGATTACTATAGGGGGCCAAAGTGCAAAAATGCACAAAACTACTCAAATAAGATCCAACTCACAACAAAACCTACTCTAACGCGTAGATCATGATTTTAGAAGAATTATGAAACTGGTTTCATAATTTTCGAAGCTCCGGTTGATTTATTATGAATTTTTGAAGCTTGAAACAATTTCTGGAATTAAATAAAGGTTTTCGGAAAAAAAAATACACACAGGCAGACACGTGGCAGCACCAGAGAGTGCCACGTGTCCTGCTGACGTCAGCACGAGGGTCAGGCTCTGCTGACGTCAGCGTTGACTTGGTCAATGTTGACCAAGTCAACGGGTCCACATCCAATCAGCGGGTTCGCGCTCAGTGGGGCCCACCAATCAGTCTCACACAAGAGGATGACACGTGGGTCCCGCGGGTCAGCTGGGTTAAAGGAAAAAGAAAAAGAAAAAGGCTACGCGGTTACTGGGCTCAAAAGTTGGTTGGGCCGGCTCGGGTTGGATGTCTGGCTCGGCTCGTGACGGAGCAGGCCAGCCCAGGGGTGCAAGCTCCTTGTGGATTGGGCCGCTGGTGGGTCCGGCCCATCTCTTCCTTCCTTCTTCTTCTTTTCTTTTGCTTCTCCTCCTTGGTCTGGCAGCCTGGGCCCGGCGGTCGGCGTCTTCCTCCTCTTCTCTCCCTTCTTGCTTCATCTCGCTGATGAGCTGATTCGACGGGGCAGGGCAGGGGCACGCAGGCAAGGGCGGCGCGGAGGTCCAGCTCCGGTGAAGAAAGGGGCAAGGGCTAGGTCGGGGCTAAGCGGCTCGGCTTGCCGTGGTCAAGGCTAGCGCGCGCGGGGCAAGGCCCGGGCGCGGCGAAACAAAGGCTGGGCGGATCTTGGCGAGGCTCAGGTGAGGCCAAAGCAAGTAGAGAAGGCGTCACGTTTTCGACGAGGAGGAACGCGACGGCGAACAGCACCGGCAAAGGCATGGTGCGCGGGTCCCCGATGTTTCGGGTAAGCGGCGACGAGGTGGAGCAGGGCCAAGGCAAGGTCATGAGCGTGGTTGCGCGAACGCGACGCGAGGCGTTGCCATGGCAAAGGCCTTGGCGTGACCTCGGCGGCATGGTTCGATGGGGGTTAAGGCGAAACGGCAGAACGGTCGAGGGGCACGGCTGGGCAGCGTGGTGCGTGGACAGGCCAAAGTGTTGACCGACGTGCGCGTGTGCGCGTCGTGGGGTGTGTGTGTGCCAGGCTTAGCGCCCCCAGGGCGTTCGACGAATGGCCACAAGGACCTGGTGCTCGTCATGAGCACGACGTCGCGGGTTCGGGCGTGGCGGTTTAGGTCGTGCACGTGCGGGTCCTCGACAACTCGGGGTCACGGCATGTTTGCTAGGGCCGTGCCTGTGTCCGGTGACCCGGCGCATGCTCGCACGCGGAGTCTGGGCATCCCCAGCCCGCGGCGGCGCGATGCGCATGGCGGTAGAACGAGGTGACGGCGGGACAAAGTCTAGGCGGCCGAGGCTCGCTGTGGCATGCCAAAAGGCAGCGCCCAGGCTTGCCTAGGGCGGGGTCAGCGCACGCACGCGTGGGCACCTAGCATCCCAGGGCCGCGGCGTGGCCGTGCCCGGCAGGTGCGACACGGCGGCGCGGATAGAACGGCGGTGGTCTTCGGTTAGGTCCAAGCGACGACAACGGGTCCCTGCACCAGAAGATCGGACGGGTCCCTATGGCCATCTATGACAGGGTCATCGGCAGGGCAAGGCATCACGCCGGAGGTACAAGGGAGGTTCGGGGAAGCTCGAAGCGGTGGCCTACCTGGTCGGATTGGGGAAGGAAAGGGGGCGGCGCCGTGGCGAGGTGCTGCCGTGACGGGTCGATGCTGTGCAGGTTGAGCCGGGACGGCGACGTGGTCGATCATGGGCGCCGGCTTGACGAAGCTCTGGCGGCGGCAACCCTCCTCCTCGAGCTCGGCTCCTTCCCCCAGCGCTCCTCCTCCTCTTCCTCTGCTTCTCCACTGATGGCGGCGGCACTCGATTGAGAGGGGGAAAACCCCAGGGCTGGCTAGGGTTTGCGGCGGCCGATTGGGGGCTTTATAGGCGTGCGCTCGGGCTTGGCTTGGTCCTCACGGCGGCACGGACGCCGAGGATTGCACCGCGGATGGCGGTTCGCGGACGGGGCTACGTGGCGGGCATCGGACGGTCTCCTCGGCTGGGATTGGGGGCGTGGCGCGGGTGTGAGTGCGCGCGGGCGGTCATGGCCGGCACGGTGCAGGCGGTGGCGTCAGCGGAGCAGGCGGCGCCGGCGCGGAACGCGGGCGACGCGGGTAAAGGTGAGGCGTGGCGTTGATGGGCCCCAGGGGCAGCGAGCGTGCAGCGCTACCGGATGAGCCGACAGGTGCTGACAGGCGTAGGCTTGTCGGCCACCCCCGCGACAGAGCGGTTACATCCGCGTGCGGTGGCGTGAGCGGCGCAGCCAGGAGGCGTGGAGGAGAAGAAGAACAGGGGAAGGGTGCTGACTAGTGGGGCCGGTTTGGCAGTGGCATAGAGAGGGTGAGGCGGTGTGCGGTGCTGGGCTGGTGAGATGGGCCGTCCACGTGAGGAAAGGGAAAGCGGGCCGGACTAGACCGCCAAGGGAAAGATGGGCCAGGCTAGGGCGGATCGGGCCGGCGGATTCTGTGCTGTGCTAGCAGGCCGGGGTGGTCGGGCTGGACTGGTTAGGGACGAGGTTTCGGGCTGGTTTGGGTTGGGTAGGCTAGGTTTGTTTAGGAAGGGGTTTTGGGCTGGTTAGATGTTAGAGGTTAGAATTTATTTGAATGGCCATATTCAAATAAATTTCCACACAATTTCAAACAAAGAGAAATTTAAATTCAACTTGGGTTCAAATAAACACGGTAGATTCAATAACTCCAAATAAAATCCAAATGAATCACTCTAACAATATGATCCTTATATTAGAAAGCTTTTATTTTCTAGGAATTTAGAGAGAATTAGAAGGCAACCTTATATTATTTCTAGCTATATTCACTCCAACACAAAAAGTTTTTGAAAACTCGTATTTTTGGAATTTATAACATTCCGTAAAAATTACGAGATGTTACACCCATGCGGGCGGCGACTTGCGGGGCTTAGCCGCGAGCTCCGGGCCGGTGGTGAGCCCCACGTGGGTGGCGGCGCATGAGGCTGGTAGCGAGCCCCACGTGGGCAGCCATGAGCTCCAGTTGGCGGTAGGAGATCAGAGGGCAGTGAGGCCCTGATGGTGTTGGAATGGAATTTTTTAAATATTTCAATGGTTGATTCGAGATACTGAGGTCAAGATTCATGTTATCTTTGGGGTGTCCTTGTTGCGGGTTGATTTCGTGAAGATAGCTTTTTTTTCATATTGCACCTACATGAATTTGATGTTGCAGTAACTTTGTTTAGATGTTATATGAATTTGAATGGATGTTGCATGATGAAACAAAGCTATGATTTTACGGTGTAATTTTGCTCTTTGCATCCAATGTTGTGATGCGTTCCAGTACATATTTTTTTATATTGCAAACATTAACTTTTTGTGTTGCAAGGTTGTATTCCTGATGTTGCAACAAGCGTTTGATGAATATCGAATGTCCGGGCGCTAGCAACACCGAATTTTAATTTACTTCATGATGCACCGTGATCTATAGTAAATGTGATTTATCATGACCCGGAGCTTCAATTATGAATATTACTAGCTTCCAAGCAATAACAGTTATACCCCGCGGCAGAGTATGAAGAAGCTCCAAATACTAGCTTCTGAAGGTGGTAATTGTACGTTATTGAAAGATCAATGACCTCTGCATAGAGCTACCGCAATTTGTGTCAGCATCGTTTTTTTTATGAAACAGGAGGGGAGAGCTCCCTACTGGTCAATGGCAGCAACATTATCTGATAGTATGGAAGATTATAGTTCCATGGATGTTAGGTGATAACTTGGCTCTAGTGTTTAGGGTCTATGTGATTTTCATGATCGACGTCAACATCTTGATAGGACTCACAAGTTAGTATATAAAAAAACGATGTTTGCTATTATGCAAGGTTTTACACCTCATAGATTCACCCAAATACCCAAGCACGCATCCAAGGTCAAGTGACAGCTCTAAGAGGCCAAATTTCATTTTCTTTTGTAACCATAGGAAGAGGGTCACAGCTTTAGACAGTGTATACTGCTTTAGGTGGTGTATGGAGTTAGGCCTCATTAAAAATGAGGCTTCCCTTCTTGACCCTTTTAGAATTGAAGTTCCCTATTTGTAAAAATTCTATAGTACAAAATTATCTTCTGTTCTCTTTTCGGCCTTCCGTCTATTCTCTTAGAAATCTCCGTGAAGCATCCATGCACAGCAATGCAAAAAGACGACTATAACCTCATACTCCCCTTCTTCAATCCCCTGTCAAGCGCACAATTCGTGAAAGAATTAGGCAACGAATTAGGCCAAATTGGTCTAACCAATCTCTTCAACTTCCAACGATGAATCCATTTTGGTGCTCATGACGCCCCTTCGCCTGTGTCTACCCACCGGCGATCGATCTTCGCATGCGGTCAGTGTCGTTGAACTCGAGAACAAAGCAGCCAAAACATACGTGCCCAGCTTACGTGTTTTGCCTAGCAAAACATATTTCCACCTTTTGTTTTTAACTCAGGTTTTGGCAACTAAATAACCAGTTTTACTAATTGTTTATGATGATTTATCAGCACAACATTAATGGAAAGAGTTGTTTTTACGTATAGTTTTTTATCCAAATATTAGATATGTAACAATGCTCACCTCACGTAACGATTTCATTGTTCTTAGTTCATTTGATTGTTATGTGTAAATATAGTCCAGGGGCAAAATGATCTTTTCAGCATCCACTTAACATCGTTAAACGTCAAAACTGGGCTAAATAGGGAACTTATTACATTCCAAAAGGACCAAGAAGGGAAGCCTCATTTTTAATGAGCCCAAATAAGGATTTTTCTCATAAAAACGATCAGAGAAGAGAAAAACGAGCGGGGCCACGGTCTCCGACTTATCAAAAAAAAAAGAGAGAGAGAGAACCACAAAAAAAATCTGATTACCTGATCTGATGGAATCTGCGCTGTGCTTCCTGCCCATCGTGTTTTCAAGCCAAGTGGTCCTTGACATTGAACAGAATCAAATACGTATATGCTCAGAAATCATGGCTCTGTCAGCTTGCCGACAGCCCATATTACCACTTTACCAGTATACCACATGCATGTGTCAATTCAAACTTCAGGCAATTTTGATCAGAAAATGGCTAAACTGCTGCTTGAATAGAGGAAATTCAGGATCCAAATCTCTAGGATTTAGTCCAAAAAAATCCAGCTTTATTGCAATCCATCTGGCTGCAGTTGCAATTCTAAAGCTTAAAGCTTCTCAAGCTCTGGTTGCCCTTGCTCGATTTCACATTGCTTCGTGCTGTACACACACAAAGCATACAGTAAATGACAGAATTACATGCAAGGAATAAGGCGCCTCGATCTAACTGAGGCACGCACTTACTACATACTAGACGCTAGATGCAAAAACTGCAGGAGTAACCAGCTTCAGGAGCTTCACAGCTGAACTCAAACTGGCTCCAAGCAGGGAAATAGGTCCGGGTCGTTCCGAAATAGATTATTTCCTTTGTAGTCACAAATTCCCTTCATTGATCCATACAAGCTGGATGGTGGAATAAATTGCAGCATCCTACACGTCTGCTGCCATAGCAGCCTCACTTCTGCAGGTCGATGTCCAGCGTCGAATCAGAGCGCAGCCTTTCCGGTTCCCGCTCTCCCAGATGCAGACCAATACAAATGTCATCAGGTGAATTTTCCAAGATCATCAAGTTGTTCAATTCACCGTTGCCTTCTTGGCCATCACGCATATTAGACATACCAATCAGGTTTGGGATGAACTGATGCTCTTCAACATTCTCATTGGGTTGGTCCGTCGAGGTGGCAGAACCGTCTCGGGGAAGTTGCTGGATGTTGATGCCAAGAGGCTCATAGATCTTGTCGACTTTATCATTCTCTTGAGGGCCAGCAACAGGTGATGATTCTGTGGCATTTGAATTAGCAGCAGCAGCTAGAGTGATCCTTTGTTCTTCCAGGGCAGCTGTGAACAAAAGAATGGCAACAATTAGACGAAATGAAGATGACAATAGAAACAAAGCCAAAATATCTAGTAAAAAACAAACCTTGTAGCCCTTCACTTGTTGTAATCAGATCAAGCTCCAGAAGATCAAGAAGGCGGCCGAGGTCAACTCCACTTGTCCAGTTCTCCGGGCCCTGACCACTTTTTAGCTTCAACCTTCCCCGATTAGCTGTACCACCCCATATAATCCCTATAGGCTGTGGCTTCTCACCATCTTGTCCTGTTAAGATTATGAGGCTTCCACTATCCCCTTCAAGATCAAATGTTTGTTGGTTCTCCCCGACGACAAGAAAGTCAGTGAAGAAGCATATTCCCTTCTCGTCATTGTACTCAAGAGCGTATGCGACAACAGTCCCTGTTGTCAGACCAGAACTTCTTCCAACTTTGACAACTTGTCTCCCGATGAGACTGCCAATTGGGGACTGCAGATCAATTGCCTTCACATCACCAATGACTCCAACTCCTTTAACCGAAGTGCTGACACTACTAATGTCAAAGTCATCAGCAAAAGGTATAAAGGCACCATCAGCTCGGACAAAAGTTTCTGCAGATGCATAACAAGGTAGAGAATATGTTAGGGAATAAGAATATCAATATACCCTCAATAAATAAAATATAACAGATGAGCAGTGGTGAATGCACTGCAAGAAAAGTCCTGCAGAAAGATGCCATGAACTGCAAAAAAAAAATAAAAAAAAGGACCAAAGTTGTAATTGGCATCTTACCTGGGTTTGTTCCTGCATAGATCCCATACCAAACATCATCTGTTATAAATGATGTTGCTCTCTCAACAGCACCAAGGTAAACTCCAGGTCCAAGATTAGGAGGCAGTGGATGGAACATCTTCTGATTAGGATAATCCAGATCAACTGCAACATGTCTATTTGTAAGGAACCCAACTTGCTTATTGCCAGTTCGACTCTTCACAATGGCACCCAAAGTCCCATAGGTCTCAAGACTAGCCACCTGAAGATTAAAACAAAACAACTCTTAGCTGAAGACGTCAAATTCATGAATGTTTTGTGTATCAATTATCTACGAGTAAACTTGATGCATAGGAAAACATTGCAGACCTGAAGTAGGCGTGGGCATTGTCTAATTATAGCAAAGCAGGTCATTTGATGAATAAAAGAAATGGTCAAGTGATGAAGCAGTCAAAGCAAGATGTAGCAAAACAAAAACAATGGAACATTACCTGTGAACCTGAGCCTACGATAGGATCGCTACCACGCAATCCATCAACAAGCTCATCATACAGTTGTTCCTTTGGTGTAGGGGCTGGTGCACCATAATAAGAAAATTCAACAACATCAACATCACACCACACCCCCCCAGGTCCCTGTTTATGGAACAGTACAAAACTGAAGATGTGATTTCAGATGGCTTAAATAACTTTCTAAACTACAGAACAAAATCATGTCTACCTCAAGGACAGCTGGAAGACATTGTGTAGTGCTGTTCCACTTCCAGTGAACCTTTCGAGCAACAAATACAAGGATGGCAGGTGTGTCGGTTAATGTTCCTTTCCTGATTCTAAAGCCTATTGCTGTACCAAGACTAAATCGGCGCAGGATCTTGCTGTGGAATGCTCTTATAATCATTAGATCAAGTAAGGTGGTGGCTTGCTGCCCCTTTGGCAAGCGACCAAGATGTCCTGGTAGCACACCCTTCTGTAGATTCCCAAAGTAATTAGCACGGCCTTCGGCTGAGCCGTGCATTAGAGTAGATGTAGGCCAAGAAAAGTATGCAGCGCTGCTTTCAGAGTGCTGACCAGCTGAGGCGATTGGTTGGAGAGGAGATGGGCAACAATTATGATTGCATCCG
Source organism: Panicum virgatum (assembly GCF_016808335.1). Classification (NCBI taxonomy): domain Eukaryota; kingdom Viridiplantae; phylum Streptophyta; class Magnoliopsida; order Poales; family Poaceae; genus Panicum; species Panicum virgatum. Next base: position 53,418,452 of record NC_053138.1, read on the forward strand.
TTTCTCTCCATATCCAGAGCTGAACCCTCTGACTGCGATGAACCTGCATGCGCCTTCCAAATATCTGAGGGCTGCATTATGCAAGTATCATCTAGTTCTTGTAGACTTTTGAAGCCTTCAATGTTGTACTATTGTAGCATGGGAGAGCAGAATCCTAAAGAAGAAAATTCGTAGATAACTCAGTTTTGAAACTGATGCAGGACAGACCAAAGAAAAACTGCACAGGTCATCAAAAGAAAATGACTAATCATCAGGAATTGATGTACAAGTTCTTACAAGAATGAAGAAGTCCTCAATGAAGCAAAGAGAATATAAACCTAATATCATGGCACCCTATTGTCCAAGAAAAAGTACAAAAAAAAAATGGTTGCGTGCAGCCAGCACAAAAAGCACTGCAATAGGAATTATGTTAAAAGAATAAAGTTCTCTTTGCAGAGAATAAGTGCAAAGTTCTATACATGTGCCTTTCCTTCCAATGGAATAGCAACAGTTGGAAGAATGAAATGTCAAGAATACCATAGTGGTAAATGTTTTCCAAAATGAAATGAAAACACTTTGCCAGAAGAATTGTGGAAAGAAAGCAAATTGGAAATAACAAATGTTTCAAGAATTCAGGCAAACATGCAGCAAAGAAAAGATTCATGTCGTCTCCTGTTCTGCAGATTATTCAATGTGTAACAGAATGAAGAGAAGATAAGGCACATAACAAGAACATGCCTTATCCTCTATTTTATTAATCAAGAACCCAAATGGAGCTAAGATACCTATAAGATGGGAGGATCAAGCAAATGGGCAGCTGACATCAAAGACCAAATTTGAATAAGTAACTGTCTACAGAAAGTTGAAAAGAATGAATGCATTTAGTGATGAAAATTAGGAGCAAATGATCCTCCATATTATCTGGAGTTTGAGAGGAGGACCGGAGGACACCTTGTGGGGCATAGTGCAAACGCCTGGACCCGGACAAGCAAGGATGGATGAGCAACAAAAGTGGAAAACTATACAGGTTTAGAATAATTCCCAGCACATTAGAGTTACCAATATGCAAGCTCCCACAAAAAACCAAACGCACTGATTATTGCAACCAATCACTAGCTGCAAGACACTTAACCATTATTTAGTTGTACTTCCTAGCACATACCCCTAAATGTGGAATTGTGGAACTCCAACAAGCAAACCACAGGACACAGGGTAATTAGGTACCTGACCTAGCACTAAAAAAAAGGTACCTGACCACTGGAGAACTAGATATAGTTGGTGTTCTACATATCCCTATCCAAAATTGAAAACAAAAGTGCGTCCATTAAGCGAAGATATTTTTTTCTACAGTGGAGCCACTACCTGACTCCATGCCAATCATGCAAGCTAACATATTTTAGAAAGAAAAAAAAAACAGAATTTTCAGTAGACCGACACCTCTAAATGAGTACAAGACAGGGTTACAAAACAAACTAGGTTTGTCATAATTTTCAGTACTTGTGTCAAACATGGGAAGTTTGAAACCATTCGCCTGAAGCAAACGGCAAAGTGGAGCTAAATACCTAATCAGTTAAATTGGCAGCTCAAATCCAAATGTAACAAATCTACAACAATAAGAACAGTAGAGTTAAAGTTGGCCTAAATCCCGCACCATTTCCTTAAACCCCAAATTCATGGGTGAACAAATTGCACTCTCCCCATCTCAATCGGGTACCAGTACCAAGTGGCGCGTCAATCAGTGCTAATCTTCAGCTCAAGGAAAACGAACAGCCTAATGGAGGGCGGATGGATTTGGACCCAAGGCGCCGCCGCGCAGCACGCGAATCCGCGAGCGAGCGAGTGGGGGAGGACGGATGGAAGGTTCGGATCTACCGGGAACGGCAATCCAACTCCTACAGCAACGGGGAGAATCCATCCGAAGAATCAAGCGAGGACGCGCTGATTACTCACCGGCGGCAGAGGGGGGAACCGGCCGAAGCCCGCACGGGCAGATCCCCGTCCGCTCTCCGCCCCACTAGGCCGCGAGAGGAGCGGCCGCGGCGGTGGGCGGAGGATCCAGCAGCTGAGGGGAGGATGGAACGGGGGGCCTCCCTCCCGGCCGCCCTCGCTCTGGGCTCGCTACCGCACCCGGTCCGGTCGGCGGGGCGCTATGTGAGAGTGAGACGGGGAGCGGGGCAGCGGAGCGCCATGGCCGGCGGCCGCAGTGGTTGGTGTGGGGAGCGGAGGGAGACCACCACCGGCCAGTAGGAGAGGAGGGCAGGGCGCGGCCTTGTCGTCTGGTCCCTATCCTCTAGAGTCTAGAGAGAGAAAGCGAGGAGAGAGAGTGGGCCGGAGGAGCGGAGGGGGACATATTTCTTGGATTTTGTAAACTTTTTTCTCCTTTTCGATTTTTCGATTATGTCATTTTCTTCCGTTTTCGATTAAGTCCTTTTCCTCGGTTTTTTGTGAGATATTCTTTGAGGATTTAATGCACGGTACTCTTGACACCTTGCTTCGTTGTCTCTCTCGTACCACCACCCTTCTACCCCATCTACCCCTCTCCAAGAAACTCTCTATATGTTTTCTCATTGTTAGAAATAGAGATTTTGATAGAAAAATACTCTCTAATGGCTTCTCTAAGTGGCTATCCAAATATAGCCATCCTTCATTCCACGTTTTTCGCTAGCCAAAGATAGATGATGAAAATAGCTTTCTAGAGTGCACATAAGATATAGAAAAATTGTTGGAGAGTGCAAGCATATAGAAAACGATTTTTATGCATAAGGCTCTTCAAATGATAATTTAGATAATGAAATTTAGAAAGACTCTTGGAGATACTCATAGCGTCTTCTATATATCGATAGCTGATATTGTTAGGATTTTATAAAGAAAGGAAACTCAATTGTTAGGAGCATTGATCCAATATGATTATATAAATAGTGCCAAATGGTGGACGAGAAATAAAGTTGGAATTGTTTGACCATATATTGCTCTAATTAGTATGGTATGCTATTTGGGTAGAAAAGAATCCAGAGAAAATATAATCGGATTCTTGTATGAATTATGGCAATATATATAGAACATTGGTCCTACATGGTCCTTACCTGAGTCTGATCCTAGTAGGCACGTGCATAAGTGTTATATATTCAACGCTCTAGGATAGCTTTGACGACATATAGATAGATAGATGCGGTGGTGAACTTATTTTATAAAATTGTATGGTATAGATCTGGGCCAAATAACCTAGCTGTCTCGATGGAGACTGCCTGTGCCTGCTACTTACAGTAGTGCTCCTGACGGTAAGATGGGATTAGCAACAACTTTAACGAATTGTCAATCTGTCATGCTCTCCCCGGACTTGCTATGTGCTGCCTTTTGTTATTTGTGATGACTGAATTGACCAAATGGATGGTAATATGGCAAATCGCACTCCCTACATTTCAAATTATAGGTCTGGCTTTTCTAACATATATTTAGACATAGCGTGTATTTTGTTGCATAATAAAATCACGTATTTAGGAAAATGAAAACAATCAATAATTTAGAAGTGGGTGAGTATGATCCATGAATACAAGTTTGCCATTCTAGGTGGGTTTCCTCCACATTTAAAATCATCTACACTCAGGGTAAAATGGATGACATGTTGACGTGTAGAGGGATGCCATGACACATTGACAAGTTGTCGAGTTGGGCTGTATTGCGCTGGCCCACGTGCTGAAGCTGGTCTGCTTGCCAAGCAACTCATCGAGGCCCATCTAGCCCATATAGTCTGTTAGGCAAGAAATAATTCAGAAAATCTCAAAAAATTGAGATGTCAGAAAACCTCGACAAATTTGATAATGAAGTACGGAGGAATGTTTTCCATTCGTGTTAATATATGTTGTTAAGTTCATCCACCACTGTTTAACACCTCGAACCAAAGCCTCGACAAAAAAAAAAACACCTCGTGCCAAAGCTTGATCTTCAAGGCTATCTGCAGATGATAAATTGTCCAAACTTATGAAATTCGCACGAGATGCTTGATGCCGCGAAGGAAACTGTCCAGTAGAAAAGTAGAGTTCAGTAACTGTAAATAACTAAATCTAGATCACGGGATTATTTACAGCAGACACCCATGTCAGGAAGAGCATGGCTTGTGCAAACTATGAGAAAGGGTAAAAACCTCTATGCAAATGCTAGCAGACTACTACTGCTGATAAAGATATACATTTTTTTTTGCGAGTGGATAAAGATATACATTGTTCGTTCATACAACAAACTTGTAGCTGCAGAGTTGGCATAGCATGTACATTATACACAATCACTGACAGGAAGGTGCCGCTGCATCTTCTCGGAAAATGGAAGTGTTCTCGTTCACCATCAACAGCCTGAGAGAGACGTAGAACGAATACGTGAGGCAAGGTTAACACCCAAACTGAAAACGTGGAGCACCACAGAACTACAGACAAAATATCCCCTGGTTCTGAGTATGAGCAAAGCAAGAACATGTTTTTCAATGCGAAAAAATTCAATCTATTACGACAAGAAAAAAAGCGCGCCAAGGACAACAGAGGAACTAAAGTTCCATCAGTCCTTTGTTTGTGGCAATGAATGCTTTTAAGTTACTCGGCAGTCCAAACGCATATACTCTACAGCCCATGGTAGGTACGGTAAGATCACCATCGAGCTCAATTTACATCTTATACTTTTGCAGTACTTGTTTTTACTCCAATTCAGCAGTGAAAATGTGAGCAAAATCTCATGCTTAGACATGGATATCAAGCAGTGTAGCTTTTGCCCAGGACTGATCTGCATTTCAGTGAAATTCTAGGGACCACATCACAGCATGGAAATGGAAGCAACTGAGCATGATTGCACGTACTTACACGCTGAGGGCTCCAAGTAAAAGCAAATGAGAGTTATGATCCCATCTGCCACTGCACCAAATAAAGAGATTAAAAGATTATACTCGCAACAAAGAAATGATAGTTTTACAAGGTCCAAACATTGCTCAAACCAAGTCAGTGGAAAGTGGAAACTGAATGGTACCTTAAGAACTGGTTCTCCTTGGTTTGATGTCTTTGATTCCTTCATAGCTTTCATTTGTGCTTTTGCTGCTCTTCCAGCTGCTGACTTGTCAAACTCTTCTTGTCTGCAGGTTGAGGGGAAAAAAGGTTACAATTGGGGCTAAGCTATCTCAGATCAAGTAATCATTAAGAATCGTTATCAAACAAGAAGTAATCCAAGTCTCTCCAATGTAAACTCTCTTTCTCCTAAAATCTACCACTCTCCAAGCATGCCACACACCTCCTCTACACTAGTTACAATCGTGATGATTTCAGGATCAATATCAGCAATGACTCTACACTTGTGTTCCCCATCCAAGATATAATCCAGAGGTAGAATTGTGTCTGACACACAATTCCAACAGCCTAATTCAGTAACAGATACAATTCAAATTAACAGATTTAACCAAAAACGTATCTTTGGAAAGCTGTTCAAGTATCCAACACGGCCGTACCATCATTAGCAAGATTTGGACAGTTCTGATCAAGAGGATATTCTTCTCAAAACAAAGCAAAAGAGGAGATCAAAGGGCCCCAGGTAACAGTGTGCGTCAAGAACCCGATCTGATCGGACAACAGGAGCTTCTCCTCCCTCCAGCTGTCCCTGCCCTGGTGGCGTTGGATGCTATATTCAAGATAGTAGAAGCTCGCCCGATTCATGGCTGATAAAGATGTTTATTTTATCTCGCAGACGCGCACTAAAAGGAGGGAGCAAAGCCTGCCGTTGCGCCATTGCCATCAAAGCAACCTGCTCCGGGTCAACGACTACAGGTTGCTACTACAGTGCCTGGGACAAACCAATTCCATTCAATTCGATTCATGAAGAGGGGGGATTCAGGATAAGAGAGCCATGCCATCATCTGATCAAGAACCGATTCGATGGCAACCCGCTCAACCCAACATCGTGAACCCCGGAGGCCAATCGAATCCCCAATCTGATAAACCCCCCTATAACCCGTGCCCGGCCACACCAACGCGGAAGAGGATCGGATCAACCAAGAACCAATCTTGGACGCCAACGACTCGTACCCAGGAATCGAGCTACTAATCCTGCGAGGCCGGGAGGGTTGGTTGGCGCGGGGTGGGGTGAGTCGAGGCGGTTACCTCCGCTGCGCGGCCTCGGCGGCTTTGGCGCGGGCCTCCTGCGACTCGCGCCGGTCCGCCTCCGCCCGCCGGTCCCGCTCCGCTGCCTGCGCCGATCCGAAGCACGGGCACTGCCCCATCCGCCTCTCCTCGCTTTGCTCTGCTCGTCGCGGGCAGCGCCCCTGGCGTCTGATTTGGTGGTTGCTGGTTTGTTTGCGCCTGCTTTGGGGATATACGAATCACGCGGCGGATGATGCAGCGACGGCGATGCGCACACCCAACCAAAAGGAGGAGCCTTTCGAGGTTCCGGAAGCGGTGTGGGGCCCGCAGGGCAGTGCCGCAGTGGCGCAGGCCGCTGGCGGTTTTTTGGTTTGACCGTGGATTAAACCGAATGGTTTGTTCAGTTCAAAGATGAGTATTGGCATATGGCAATTAAAACGAATGGTTTGTTCAATTCGAAAAAGAGTATTGGTATATGGCTGTTAAAAAAAAGTATCGTGGAACAACTTTGACTTCTGAGAAAAACTATTATCAGTTCTCTCACTTACAAATAGACCTCATATGTTATCCGCACTCCTCTCACTCAACTCTCTTACTCTCAGCATTTTCTCCTTCCTCCCGAGCCCGCAATGGAGCTAGTCTGGGGAAAACCTTGTGGGCCGGCGGCAGCTCGCGTAGGGCCACATGCCACGATGACTCGTGCTGGCGGTGGAAGTGGTGACAGAGCTGTGAGTGGAGCTAGCATCGTCGATTGCTCGCGAGCGGCGGTGCTCGCTTGCGTTGGAGCGTGCACCTACGGCAATCGGCGGCGGCAGTGCTCACGCCCGCAACAGCCGGCTGCAGGAGGAGATTGGGTTAAAAAAACAAACCGGTACCAAAGTAACCGGCGGCACTTGGGTAATTTTTGTGAAAATTTGGATTCCTAAAGTAGGTGAAAGCAGAGGTGAGGGTGTTATGAACTTTGTACTAGCCAACCGCTGCTTTTAGCAGTGGCTTAGTTGGTTTTTAATTTTTTTAAAAATCAAAGCAAGTTGGAAAGCTTAATCAAATGTACCCTCGTACATATGTCTCAACTAGAAGTAGAAGGAGGTACGAAGTATATAATAGAGATGGTTGCCGACGGGCGACCGCTGCGGTCCGCAACATCAAGAAGTAGCTAGCGGTAGCACATTGTGGACGGATTACAGTCCTACGTGGGTTGTGCCTTCTTCATCACCATGCTCGCCCTTTTGCTGCACCGTCGGCTTCCAACCTTCTCGTCAACAACGGCGACCTCGACGATTTGGTCATGCCGACAAGTTCATTGAGGACAACAAGCTCACCCTCGATTAGGTCCGCTCCAACTCCAAGCTTGGCGAACACTTCCTGCAACGAAATCTACCGTGTAACAATCATGAAGCAGCGCACGGAACGGCTACATTCATTGCACCCGAGAGAAAGCAACATCAGCCAGGATGAGTGACAACGGCCCCCAACACATCTCCTATCACATTTGGGCCAACACATAAGACAAACGCAGCACAACAACACAAAAAGACTTGCTTGTGCTTCTTGGCCACCAGCATAAATCTCAAACCAATCATAACCCTTCAAATCCGAGTGAATATGACACACCTAGCCTCCACTCATCCCGCACAGAGCCGTCTTTAGGAATTTCGAGGCCGGTGCGAAATGCAAAATAGGACTCTAAAATTATGGAGCAAATTCTCTATATGCTATTGAGAAATATAGCTAATCTCTTATGTCCTATGTGATATGCGGGAGAGGGTGGGACCACCCAGAGGAGGGGATGACGAGCGCGACTGGCTTGGCATAGATGCCGAGTGCGGAGGCTGCGATGGCGAGTGAGATACCTAGCGAAGCGATATGGAGAGGCTATTGGATGACGATTTTTCAGAAAGTGTATCTATTTTTACCAATCCAATTTGATTTACCTAATGTGTTAGAGTCAAATGATAGAGTAAAAGGATAATAGTATAATACCCATTGACTTGTTGACTTGCTGAGTGGGAGTACTCCTACTCATGGAAAACAATTTCGTTCGGAAACCGCCGAATTTTGACAATTTTTTTCGTTTTCGGAATTGGCTGGGATTCGAATTCCGGTGGGAATTCGAAGAAATTTGTTCCAAATTTAAAAAATTAAAAAATAATTTATATTAATTTTGGAAAAAATTATGATAAAAAATTAGAGGTTCATCTGAGCTTATTGATGTGGTGCATGATAAAAAATATGGAGATTTGGTCAGTGAAATAAATTTTTTCTGTGCAGACCCGCAATGGGACCCGAAACCTATTAGGCACTGGACCCGTTAGCCTATTTAGATGGGTTATCCACTCGTGGGGGTGCTGGGGACAGGGTTTTAAAATCCGACCGGACCGGTCTAACCGCCGCTCTCCGGTACCGGTTTACCGGACCGGTTAGGCCGGTAACCGGTGGAAACCGGTTGAATTCAAATCCAAATTCAAATAAATTCAAAAACTCCTATGCAACCGGTTCCGACCGGTTTACCGGCCGGTTTTACCGGTTTACCGGTCGGTTTGACCGGTTTGAAATTCAAAAGCTCCCGTACAACCGGTTTACCGGCCGGTTTGACCGGTTTACCGGCCGGTTTGACCGGTTTGATCGGTGGGCCTTCATGGGCCGGCCCATTTTTTTTCTTTTTCTTTTTTGATTTAACTTTAAATTCCCACAAACTATACTAAATGAATGAATTTTTGAGAAAATTTGACACCATTAGATTCATCACACCTTGAAGTATTTTTAGGAATTTTTTGGAATTTTTTCATTTTTTGAATTCAAATTTAAAATTTGAATTTGGGCCGGTTGGGTACCGGCCGAAACCGGAACCGGACCGGACCGGTTTGATCGGTAACCGGTCAAACCGGACCGGTTCCCACCGGTTAGGTTAACCATGCCTGGGGACCGAAAGAACCCTTCCAAATCGCGAGAGCACCACTCATCTTTCCCCTTCGTGTTCCCTGTCCCCCAGCAAGGCGCCGCCGCCTCGATCCGGTGGAGAAGCGACGGATTCCGCTCCGCCGGCGATGGATTCCGAACGGGAAACACTGGATTTCGGCGGCTAGGCGGCGGCGCGGCCAGTGGGCGACGGGAGGTGGCGGAAAGGGCAGCGGAGGCGGCTGGATTCGCTGGGTCCGCGGCGGATTTCGGTTATATTCGGGCGAAATCCGGCGTTTGGGCTTCGGAACGTCCGCCCTTGCCACCCCCATATGCATTTCTCCATCCACCACCACCACCACCCCCAAGATGCCACGGCATGGTTTGGCTTTCCGCAGTGGGGGTCCTAGACCTCCTAATACGGATATGCTGGTATGTATCTTTTCTTCTTGTTTATTGTATAATGCGTACTCATTTTTTTTCCGTCTCATGTGATTTCATCTTAATATGTAGGCATATATGTATGGACTTAGTCCGTACCCAGATGCATCAACTTATCTAGGCGATGGCGATGATAATGAATAGAAAGGTATGCAACTAATTGAGAATGTTCATCTCTCCTTATTTCGGTCATCATTTTGATTCATTTGAGTGTGTAGGATCCATGTGCATCAACGGTCGCATGAAGCAAACCAACAACATTTTCCCATGCCTATTGTTCGACATATGTATATGTGGGACTTATGTGGTCATGTTTGCAATATAATATGTGTGTGCTTGCCTAATTTGGATATGGATTGCTATTAGAACATGATGTATCCTATATTTCTGGACTATGGACTATGCACTTGTATTATTTGGACTTTAGAAGTGTTGTGGATGCTATGTCGTCATGTTTATATGGTTTTGTGTTGAATATATTGTGTGTGAAACATATAATATGCACTCTGAACTCTAACTCTGATATGCGCAAAATATGGGCGGGTCATATCAAATTTTTTTATTTTTTCTATTATTCCCTCTCAAAATAAGGTTTTTCAGTTAATAAACAGCGAATTTCGAAATATGAGAATCGAATTTCGGACCGGGATTTCAGAATTCCGTTTTTTTGAATTTAGCAAAATTTACCGGTCGGTTTCTGCGAATTTCGCCGAATTTGGGCTCCAAAATTCGTTTCCGAACGTTACCGGATTCATACACTAACGGTAATGTAAACCTTGCTCCAACTGCTTCCCCAGATTCTCTCGCCCGCTGACGCACGTCTCCACCTTCCGGCCGCGCGTGCCTCACCGCCCGCTCGCCGCGCTGCCCTGCCCGCCGGCCCGCTTCCCCCTCGCCTGCTCGCCGGCCGGCCGCGCCTCCCCGACCGTCCGCCCGCCCGCCAACCGCGCGTCCCCGCCGGAGCTCGGCCGGAGGTCCATTCGCATCCGCAGGAGCTCGGCTGGAGATCGATTCGCGTCCATGGAGGTCGATTCGCTCTGCTGGAGGTCGATTCGCGACTGCTTCATCGTCGCTTGGAGCTGGAGCCTCACCGGAGCGCCACCAAACAGGTTATTTTGGGGAGCACGAGTGTCCGGGGCGGGAGTTCTTGGGAGCGAGGAGCGGAGCGAGGTCATTTTTGAGCGCTGCCAAACGCGCCAGCTTTGCTTTGGGCCCTCCGTCGTCCTGCCCTGTTCGTCCGTGTGCTGCGGGAGCCCAAGCAGCCGCGGTTTTGGGTGTCTGTGGATCTGGATTGGCGACACCAGGGGAAGCCTCGGCAACGCTTCTTGTTTTTTTTTCTTATGAAATATGCTATGCCAGATGCCACTGCTATGAAATCCAAATTTTCCATCCTTGTTGCCATCGCCATACATACATTTTGGAATCTGATGGACTGCTCCTCATTCGCTTTTTTTATAACCCCTATGGGATGCCTTCTCCGCTAAGCAGTAAACAGTAGTGAGCATTATCGGAGCCCCAGCTAGCGCCCATTAGAAATCCACACAAACATTATCAGAGCTGGTGCGTGCTTGGTGGTGAGACCAGCTTACCCCGGTCGTCGGTGGGCATGGCTGAATCGGTGGTGGATGCCGCGCTTGCCGTGGTCAAATCCACCGTGGCCGCGGGGGTGGCACTGCAGCTCGGAGTGAAGGCTAGTCACCTGGAGGACATCAAGAGTGACCTGGAGCTGTTCAAGACTTACCTCACGACCACCGACGAGGAGCGCGGCCAGGACAAGATGAAGATGGAAAGGGTCTGGGCGCGCCATGTCCGCGACGTCGCCTACGATGTGGAGGACTACATGGAGGACTGCCGCATTCATCTGGCCAATTGGTCGTGGTGGTCCCCCTCCAACATCCTCAAGTGGTGCCGCATCGCCGGCGAGATGGAGGAGCTGAGAAGCAAGGTGCGCAGCGCGTGGAAAAGTAGAAAACTCTGCAGCTCCATGGCTGCTCCTCACAGTCAAGCTGAATCTGCGCTCAGTCCGGGTACAGAGAGCTCCATGGCGCCAGTGCAGGAGGCTGGCGCCTTCTTCAGATGTCGAGTCCATGATCTGAACAAGCCATCTGGAGTTGGCCTCACCAAGCTGCTGTCTGGCCAAGACAGCTCGCTTATGGTAGCCTCCATCTGTGTGAGAGCGACAGCAATGAACACATTAGTTGGGGAAGCCTATGATGGTCTTGTCGCGACCGGCCAGTTCCCACATGCCATGCCTGGGTGACACTACAGCATCCTTCCAATCTGGGCGAGTTCATCCGCAGCATGCTCAGGCAATTCCAGTCATCCGCTTCTCAACAAGAGAAAAAGGTTTGTATTTCTGTACACTCGTTTTTTCTTTTACTATATATAATCATCAGTAGGGGATAACCCCCTCCTGTTTTCTCAAAAAAAAAAAAAGGTTCTGGAGGGTGCGGCCATAGTCGATGTGCTACAAAGTATAGACACCATGTGCGAGATACAACTGATCATTCGGGCCCTGGATGGAATCCTTCAACACAAGAGGTACCTGCTCGTCATTAACGACACATCCACAAGGGAAGAATGGAATTCCATCAAGCTATATTTGCGGCCGGACATCAAGAATGCAAATAGGATCATAGTCACTTCCCTGGATGAGGGAGTAGCTAGATATTGTGCCGGCGGGCTGACAAGCAGCTCCTTCTGCCTCTCCGTTGGTACTGCAACTCTTCCTGCCTTCTGCAACATGGTAAGTTTGTATATCCATTTGGATATTTATTTTTCCACCGGCCATTTTCCAATTTCGTTCTAGCTAGTATGCGATGGTTATTGTACTTGTGCCTCTTTCGATCAGTGGTATCTTTTTCCCCATAAATCACCCTTCACGAAAACTCTTATTACATAAGTGATTCGCGTCTTCCAATGTACAAGTAAATACTCTAGTCAGAACCAATATCTTTGAGACTTGTCCCTATATATTCCACTGTAGGTCTTTGGCCCCCTCCAATTTGACAGACCTAGCCTTCCATCAGTAACATCATAGTTCGAATCATATATCAGCACAACTTATATTAGCGAGTGCAAAAGTATACACTACAAATCCGAAAATAAGAAGTCATAAATCTTAAAGGAAGGTGACAACCACATAACTTTTTATAACTTAAAAGATTGTCGAGGAATCTAATTTGGTTTTATTGGGTTGTTTTTTAAGACAGAAACAATGTCACACTTGCGATTGTGATTAGTCCATACAGCATGAATAGGATACAAAAGAAAAGGAGATCAGCGTAGAACCTTCTAGAGTCATGCCAAAAATAACAGCCTAGCGACTGGGATTTGCATTAGAAAGAATTTGCATTATACTGAAAAACCCCAACCACCACCTTTTGAAAAACAATCGTCGGCTATAAGGAAACTGGATGTGTAGGGACACATTTAAGAAACATTAGCAGAGAGTTGTACAAAACAATTACTCGTATTTTGTAAGAATGACTAGTTTATTCTAAATACTGCATTACCGACTCTGTTTTCAGAATGATATATGGTTTTTAATTGTGTCACCAGGAGCTTGTGGCTGACGAACCTGCTGAAGCTTGCTCTAATGTCAGCAACCCTGAAAGCATCGCTTCAACAAGCAGCGAGATTGTGGAAATCACTGTCTGCAACCCTGAAAACATAGCCCAAAGGGCCAGAGATCGAATAAGTAGAACAATTGCTAGAGATGAAGAGGTGCCCCAGCTCGTGGGTCGGGAGAAAGAAATGGATTGGCTAGTCAGCGCAATGACAGACACTAACAATGAGCAAAATAATGTTATACCAATCTGTGGTATGAGGGGCATCGGCAAGACCGCCCTTGTACGAAATGCCTACTGTCATCAGGATGTCATTGATCATTTCACACACCGTGCCTGGGTGACTGTATCATATCCTCTTAACAAAGGCAATTTATTCCATAATATACTTCAGCATTTCAAGTCAAATGATAATAATTCCTATTTGAGGAGGCCATTACAAGAAATGTACATTGAAGAGCTGATTGAATTTTATGAGGTGAATAAGCGCACCTGCCATTTCAGATGTCTTGTTGTTGTTGATGGACTCTCTACCACCCAAGCATGGAATTTAGTCAAATCGTCCTTATTGTTGGAAGATTATAAAGCATTACTTCGAATAATAGTCACCACTAGGGAACTTCAAGTTGCTAAATATTGTTCCAATACTGACTTTGTGTACAACCTCAGCCGCCTAAGTGAAAATGACGCCTCCGAGTTATTCTGTCTGAAGGTATTTCTTGAAAACTTTCTACAATTTTTTAGGCATTCATATTGTATTGTCGATAAAGTTATACACTATAAAGCTCGTTCACTATATGAAACAGGTATGGAAGTCTTTATTTACAATTGAATTAGCATTTACTAACGAGAGTGAGATATGAATTAGATCTTGATCATGCCCAACAAGTCTTGATGTTCAACCTCAGCTTATAAAAATAAGATTCTGTCTATTGTTGATTTAAGCTTTTTTTCCTAATATAATTCCTTTCTGCTCTGTGTACTAATTCTATCTGAACAAGTTATTTTAATTTTTTATATAAATGTTTACCTATAAAAAATGAATTAATCAAGTTTGTATCTGAACAATTTGATATGTTTATATGAGCCAAAACAAAACATACATGTTTGCACCCAAATCCACAATTCTATCGCAATGTTTATCGTTGGTCAAGATTACACCTCTATGAAAGTGTGCTAACATAAAACATGAATTTTATTGCCACAGGCATTTGGGAGAGCCACTGAAGTTAAATTAAGTGCAGAGATGGTTAAGCAAAAATACCAGATGCTGGATAAATGTGGGGGCATTCCTTTTGCTATCGTTGATGTATGTCAGCTTGTGGCTTATAGACCTTTTACAGCTAGAGAATGGGAAAGTATAAACAAGAATATCAAGCTGTATCAGTAACCAACTCCAGAACTTGAATCCATGAGGGCAACTCTGGAGTCATGTTACAGTAGTTTGTCCTACCACGTTAAGTATTGCTTTATGTACCTCAGCATTTTCCAAGAAGATCTGAACATAAAGCGTAGGCGGTTGGTGAAGCGATGGATTGATGAAGGATATATGATGGGAATATGAGGACCTGAAGCTGAGAAACTTGGGGAGAATGTGTTCAATGAGTTCCTTAGTATGACTTTTATCCAACCAACCAAGTACGCAGCAATAACAAGTGGAAGAGTAACAAGCTGCAGTATTCACCCTCTAATGCTACAGATCAGCACAGTGGAAGCCAAGGAGGAGAAGTTGGTGTGCATTCTTGACAATGATCACAGTGATGTGGCCTCAGGGGATATAATAAGGCATCTGGTTGTCAGGAGGAACTGGAGCAGGGATAATGAGGACAGGTACAAGAGCATGGATCTATCCTGTGTTCGCTCACTCACGGTTTTTAGTGGCGGCCATTTTTCCTGTCACGCAACATGCACTTCCTGAGGGTGCTGGATTTGGAAGCCGTGGAAGGTCTAACAGGGCTTGAACTCGAGCACGGGTATTGAACAACTACCGAAATCAGTGGGCAAACTTCAATTCCTTGAGACTCTAGATATCAGATACACCAAAGTCAGGACGCTGCCATCCACTATAGGTCACCTTAAAAGCCTATGTTGTCTTCGTGGTGGTTTGTCCCTACAAGCTGACCCTGCTCGAAGTGGTGGTGGTGGTGATCCATGGGGCATGGATGTCCCCAAGGACATAGGGAAGCTTCAAGAACTGAAAACAACGGGTACCTTGAGCATCGGAAATCAAGACCGTCAAGTTCTTCAGGAGCTGAGTAGACTGCCGCAGTTACAGCGGTTAAGTGTTACCGGCATTACTGATCAGAATGGCCCTGACTTGTGCTCCACCCTCCAGCATCTCAGCTGCCTTCAGTCTTTGGCCTTGCACTCTCCAGGATTTCTTCAAGGTTTACCTCAGAGCTTGCTGGCGGATTCCTTACAATCTCCTCTGGAATGCCTTGAAGTTCTGAAGCTGTACGGCAACCTCCCTGCCCTTCCACAATGGATCTCGGGTTTATGGAACCTGTTCAAGTTATACCTGCGCAATACAAAACTCGAAGGACCATTGTACGGCATGAATGTCCTTGAACATCTGCCTAACTTGACCACTCTTCTTTTGTTAAAAGATTCCATTCTGGCACCGCAGCTGACATTTAAATATGGTGCATTTGAAGAGCTTGAGCTGCTGGAGTTGTCATGTTTGGCGGATCTAGCGTCTTTGGCATTTAAAGCATGGGCAATGCCTAAGATCAAAACACTTCACGTTAATGGCTGCAATAATCTGGATGGCCTGTTGATCAAAAAAGGTGCAATGGCTAAACCCGAGACTCTGGAAATTAAATACTGTTATGGTCTACGTTTGGTGTCATTTGAAGGTGCATCCGTAAGAATGCCTATGCTCAAGAAGTTCCAAGTTGGTGATTGCAAAAATCTTCGGCTGTTGAAATTTGCAAAGGGAGACATGCCTAACCTTGAGACACTCCCAAGTCAGGAACTCTTATAATCTGTGGATAAAATTTGAAGCAGGGGCTCTGCCAAAGCTGAAGATGCTCCAAATTAGTGGCTGCAGAAAAGTGCAATGGCTGCCATTGGGACTCCCAGCTGGTGATGACCCGTGGGTTTCATCAATTGATGCCGGAGCTATGCCTAACCTCGAAACCCTCCATATCGGAGACTGCTATGAGCTACATAACATGTCATTTGGATGTGGAGCAATGCCTAAGCTTGAGGCTATCCGTTTTGAATGGTGCAAATATCTTAGGGCATTGACATTCGAACTGGGAGCTACACCTAAGGTTGATACACTCAAAATTATTGAGTGCCATCCTCTGAATTTGATTGCACTGTCAGGACTGCAGCATCTCAATCTAAGATCAAATGTTTTTGAGTAAATGTGCCCTGTACTAGGGACTAGCTCATCTCCTGGAACACAGGACCGACTGCCTTGCAGACATCTCCCAGGTTTTGATTACATGCATGCAGAGTAATCAAAGTAGTAATTGTGTACCATTTCTTGCTTGATTCAGAGTTCCAGTTGTTCTTCTGTATTATGTTTGGAAGCTACTGCCGGTTATGGCCTTAATAATTTCTTAATTTCCACACTGTCGTTCTTCAAACTTTTTTCCCCTCCTCAAGTAACTTGTCAATGATTGTTACTGCAGAAATGCTTGTTCCAGTTACTGCTTACAGGCATGGTATATGCCCGACTTCTTTTTCATATAATTCATGTAGAGAATTGTTTTTACAGAATCCTCACCCCTCAAGTGACAAAACAATAATCCTGGTGTAAGGGTACGTTCTTTCAGTGTTTGTTCATGGGATTTATGCAAAAGTCCCTCCACTTTAGTTCTTAAAGAACTGAACAGAAGGGGTTTTTAGGGACTTAAAGTGCAAACTGAGGCTAAAAATCAGAAGTCCCTCTTGGAGGAGCTTTTTGGGACTAAAAGCCTACATGAGGCCTACAATTTCACCCTTACCTCCGGCCCTCACCTCTTGGATGCATGCAGATTAAGGGTAATATGGTCATTTATGCATTTCATTTAATGACCTCTAGTCCCCTTTAATTCCTAGAACCAAACAGAACGAGACTAAAGTTTTTAGTCTAGAGACCAAAATTAGTCCAGGGACTTTTGCAACCAAAATGGGTCTAAGGGAAGCGATGAGAGGAATGGCCCCTGCCGGATGAAACTTCCTTCTTATCGATAACGCTGGAAAATTTGATCGTCAACATTGTATGTCAGGAAATAGACAGGAGTGCAAGAGTGCTACTACTGCTATGGAGAACTTGGCAGATGCGGAATAACATCACGCATGAGACGGAGAAGCTATCTTTTGCAAAGTCAGTGGGCTTCCTGACCAAGTATTGGACGGAACTGTGCTCATTACGACAATGCCACCATGGTTGCAGGTCGTAGTGAGAATTTGGCATACAATGAGAATTTGTGAGTGGGCTTCCTACCAAATATTGGACAGAACTGTGCTCACTACGATAATGTCATATAATTCATGTAGAGAATTGTTTTTACAGAATCCTCACCCCTCAAGTGACAAAACAATAATCCTGGTGTAAGTGTACGTTCTTTCAGTGTCTCTTCTCCAGCGGTGATGATGCCGTCCCCAGTGCGCCGTGCCGATGCAAAAAGGAGGGACTGGGATCGTGAGGCTCGTTTGCAGCCTACTGAAACACTGATGTTTGGCTGCAAGTCGTGAGGGTAGAGCACCGGCTTGTCCCCGCCATGCCAAAACGATGTCGCGGCCGATGATCGAGTTATTATGTGCTGGATGGATTCAGACGGCGTCATTTTTGTGCATCAAATCTTGGACCACGAACCCGTTGAGAAGAGAGTTCGGATGCAGTTTTCCCTTTTATGCTAGTTTCCCATATTTTGACATGCTAACATTTTGGAAGTGAACTAATCACGCTCGTTATGCCCTGCTAAGCTGAGGTCCAGTCCAGCGACAAGAGGGCGAAATGATGGATCTTCAGATATCACAAGACGGATTCTTTCTTGGTCCTATTTTGGACTCCCCTGCTTCCCGCCTAGAGTTCCCGGGAACACACTGCAACCTGAATTCAGTGGCTATCGTATTTGAATTGAATATTGATCCATGGAGGAGGTTTCTTAACACTCATGCAGTAGGGGAACAAATGCAGATCTCTGTACCGTGCACACCTGCGCATGCACATCACCTGACCGAACACAATTTGCTAATTACCAAAGAAACTGCAGCCAAGTCTGAAAAAACTCTGCTGGCTAGAAGAGCAAAAGGCCAACACGACGGCGTCCGATTCGATCACCCACTGCACCATGGCACCATGCTGCGCTACTACTGTTACTTTTACCACAACCAGCCTGGGATTGTGACTGTGACGCGCCACAGGATCGGACGCTGCTCCGGCGGCGCTCGCCGGCGGAGGCAGAGGGGCCGTGGTACAACCAGGCGGCGCAGGTGCAGCAGCAGACCGCCGGCGCCCGGCCCAGCGCCACCACGCACGCCAGGGCCAGCACCGCCAGCAGCAGGACCAGCGGCGGCCAGCCCGCGCGACGGCCACCGCCGGCCACTCCTCTGCTCGCTGACCCCTCCTCATCGGCACCAGCGGCCACGGGGAGAGGAGCAGCCGCGCCGGGGCCGGAGCTGTCGCAGGCTCCACCAGCGCAGGGCCGAGCCACTCCGACGCTGACGCCGGCCATCGCTCCGGCTCCACCGCCGCGCTTCCGGCCGCGGCCGGCGAGCCTGAGCTCCTGCAGCGCGGCGGCGAGCCCCGCGCGCAGCCGCGCACGCTTGGAGTTGGACCCCTTGGCGGTGGCGCCGCCGCTCCTCTTCTTGATGGAATCGCTCTTGGAGAATAACAGCCGCCGCCTTGGCTGCGGCGGCGCCCTCGGGGAGCTGCCGACCCGCCGCAGCGCCCTGCCGCCTCCGCCTCCGCCGCCGAGCATGGAGGACCGGTGGTGGAGAAGATGCACGAGCTGACCCTCACCGCACCGATGAGATCCCGCGACACGAGCCCCGGAGACTGAGATGCTGCTCTGCTCTGCTACTCCTGCTACGCTGCTGCTCAAGTGGTCAAATGGAGCTGCACGGCAAGCGCGTGAGGGTGAGTGAGAGGCAGCTGCGCGCTCAAATAGCGATCGGAGCCGGAGCTGCAGCGCAGCGGGTGGGGGTGGGGGACAGGAAAGTGCAGGGTGCCTGCCCTGCCGCCGTGGCGGCGCGTCGAGCCGTCGGCCGGCGAGGCGCCCGAGGAGAAGACGCGTGAGACGCCGCGCCACGATGCGCGTGGGGGGGCGTGGTGGCTACCTCCTCACCGTGTCAGTACTGCGCGCGCTCGTGGCCACCCACGTGCAGGGATGGCAATTTTACCCCGGGTACGGGTACCCGACCCATCGAGATTATGGGTATAAAATTTTATACGCCGGTACGTGTATATAATTTTATCTACGGCTAGAGCAAAGATAATAATTATTATCTGTGGGTACCCATTGGATACCCAAAATACAATAATTGTAATCTAGCGAACTCATTCATTCTCAAATTTTATGTCTCATTTTTTGTTGTTGTACGAACTATATAGATTAATAATGAGATTGTGTAACAGATGTCAATGCGATATTGATATTTTGCTTATAGTTTGTAGTGAAGTGTATGCATTATTATTGTATTTTTTGATGAAATACTTAGTTAGAGTTGAATGCATCTACTCACATACAACTACAAAAAGATGATGATGGTGCAGAATAAAAAAATTATTAATTCTTTATTTTACTAATGCTTTGTATTCACTTGTATGAACGATAAATTCAAAATATACTAATCTATAGGACCAAATGATATGTTATTTATACTATCATTAGTAGACCCGATGTATACATGAAACTCGACCCGTACCCGGGTATAAAATTCTACCGGCCAGACTTCACGAATACATATATACCTTAGAGTTTCAAATTTCGTCACGAGCGGATACTTACTCTACCCATACCATATCCAAACCCGTTGCCACCCCGGGGGCACCTATGTGTCTTCCGGAAGGTACATAGCCTACACATCTACAATCCAGCAACAACCCATAAACGACCCATGAACTATATTAGTTTGAATAGCTGTTCGCTTAGACAACCAAACACTATATCGTAATTGGGTCACAGTATTGGGCAGCAATAGAAGCAGATGAATCTTGCCAGATGACTGATCATCATCGTGTGGTAGGCTGATAAAAAATTATCGCTTTTTCTCTAGCACCAGTTACATCTTAAAAATGTTGATATCCACTTTTGCCTAACAGTTACAATATTCAACATTTTGAATTAGAATGTCTAACATTTTTAATTAAGTTCATCATTTTGGATAAACTAATTCAACATTTTGTATGAAAATGTTGAAATAGTCTATCTAGAATGTTGAAGTAGTGTATCTAAAATGTAGAACTTAAATATGTAAAATGTTGATATTCAAAAGTTTTAAAAATATAGGCATATTATATCTCATTTTGTTAAGAAAATTATAACAAATACTATGGTCTAAACGGAATTCAAATTGGGTGCGGCATTAGAGAAAAAAATCAAGTTTGAAATTCAAAATCGAACATCCGGAGAGGTAGCAACCAACCTACTAGCTGTCTTGTCCTTCCAGCATGCCTATCGTGACGTGTTCCTCTGCTCATCTAATAGCGTGCAACGCGAGAGAGGGAAAGAAATACCACCATTCACTTTGACTACACGCACGAATCTCAAAGTGGAAGATGAGTAGACTTTCTATAAGGTGGATAGGATTTCCGTTGCCACCCCTACACACGTGTGGCGCCGCGGAGGAAGAAGCCAACAGGAGCTTCCCGTGCGCTGCTGGGCCTCGTATCTGGGCTGCAACCGGGCCGCGGCCCGGCCCATACGGCCCAGGTTCCCTCTCTTCCCACGACACTCTCCTCGCTCTCGTCTACTGGAGCCGCGGCCTTCTTTCCTGGCGCCGCCGCTCGGCCAGTCGTCGCCGCCGCCCATCGCCAGGTCTTCGTCTTCCGGCGACGAGCGTCCCCCCATCAGGTATACCCCTCCCTTCCCTTCCCTTCCCTCCCCTCCGCGCGAAGCTGCACCCCAAACACTATCGTCATGTGTTTGTATTCGGATCTGACCCAGTTAGACGAACGTATCTTACAGACTTACACTAGATCCGCCCCTGCTCTGTAGGGTGTCTGATGAGTGCTCCGAGGGCACATTTCGTGCGCTATTTTCTTTTCTGATGTAAAAAGATGCTGATTACCTGAAAACTGTCCTATTTAGTGACCACTTGGGGCCGCTGAATCGTTTGGTGGCTGATTGGTGGTCGTATCCTGTACTTCTGACCATCAGCGCGTTGCTTCCTGAACAGTGTCTGGTTTCGTTACCATGACTTCCATTTACAAATGAATCAGCTGGGAATCATTTTCGTCTCTGCTTTCATGGAAAGAGCTAGCTAGCTTTGTTAATGCATTTACAGCGTTGCAGTACCTGGTTTAAGATATTTGATTGGAATTTTAGAAGGAACCAATTGGTTGTATCATTCGGTATTCTGAGTTACTGAGTCCTGTGCTGGAATTTTGCCATGTTAATCGAAACTTCTCTTGCAAGTGAGTGACTGATGAGCAATGACTGCTCTGGTTATTAGTTTTAGCAATTTGGTTACTTGCACTGTCTAAGAGTCTGGATATTGGTGTGGAAAATGTTAAATCAGAGTAGAGTCGGTTGGTTCATAGCTTTTGCTATTAAGAAGCAGGGTTATCTGTATTTCCTTATAAAAAAAGAATCATGGTTTTCTGATAGCTTGTTATACCAACATCATTTTAACACCAATGCGTTGGCTTCTAAGTTGCCTAATTTACTTGGTATCCTTTCTTTTACTGAGCGGAATATTTTACCAGGCATAACCTCCATTCAGAACCGAAATAATCTGTGGACATAAATGATCTGGTTATGGTGTCAGCTATCTCTCATGGGCGAAAATTCGTAGCTTTATTGATGTGATAAATATATTGAAGAGTTTTTACTGAGATCTATTATCCATGGGCACCAGGGATTAAAAAGCTATTTACACTTTTCCATTTTGTGTAGCCCACATAACTTTCACGGTTTCACCTCACACTATATCAGCTCATCAGATTTGTGGTACTTGGGATGGTATTTAAGATATGAGAGTGAATCGGTTGTGTTATGTCATTGACTTGTAAAGAGAGTATACTAATGGTGATCCCTATTGGATACAGCCAAATCTGGTCTATGCTTACAGTAATGCTGCTTTGGTGATTATGTTCATTTGCTTTGACTAAAGTGGCGATGTCACTGCTGATGCCATGCTTTTATTCCAGCATTATTTTGTTACCTTGTCTAGTATGACCTAGTAATTCATATTTGTTGAAAGTGTAACTACAAAGAGTTGGATATTTCAAATCTGGTTGTAGTCCTTTACCTATTGCGCAACAGACTAGGGGATTGCTAATTAGTAATCACTCTCACCGGTTCCTACCTCAGGTCACCCTATTGCCATGCTCTGCCCAGCCTTCGTTCCCTTTCTTGCACACCCATCCGACTGCCACTCCAGGATGGTAGACATTTACTAATTACATCTTCTTTATCTGGAGTGATCAAAGGTTTTAAGTGATAAAAATTGTTGTCCATAAATAAGATATTATATTTTATTTTCTAACTGATGACCATGCTCACCTGATACCTTCTGATTAGACCTCAAGGATGAGGAAGGGACTGCATCCTCAGATGCAATGGATTTCTTATGTGACACAGAGTGGTAGGCTGATCAATATCATGATGACCAAGGTGAACCATACTGGCAAAGTGTACCACATGAGGGCCAAACGTCAAATGGCTCAGAGCCTTGGTCAGATTGCAAAGTTCAAACGCCGATATGAGCAGGAAGCAGAGGAAAACAAGGAAAAGTAGGATGGTGTTTGTAAGGAGGTAGTCTCTGTAACCTTAAGCACTTCTGTTGACTGACAAGTTTTTAATCAAGGAACTTTGCTCATGGAATTGTATTTTCGATGGAATTTTCCTATGCTTCCATCACTGTTGGGTTTTAACCCAATGTAGTTGTTTCTTCTCTTTCGTTATGAACTTGAGCAAACTATTGTACTTACTATTCTTCCTTAAAGGCTCAAGAAAATCATCGATGGATTAATTTCTGATCTCACCTTTGAGATTCATTCATGGTTCGGATCCTTTCCTGTATTATGTTTGATGCTCGTCTTTCCTGGTCTGTGTAGACCCGGATTCCAGTATCTGGTGTCTAGTTGTGAATGAGCAGGATCATTAGCTGGTGCAATTTCGTGGTCAAGTTCATAAGTTCATATTTGTCATACACTTTTCTGTCGACACTGGATGATAGTGCTTGGCTCGGACTCTAAGCTGTCCTTATCAATGGCTATTATGTCACATGAGTGTATAGTCTTTATATGTTGTACTGCCGGTAGAATTTATGTATTCTTTCGAAGACACTTATAAGTTGCATGCATGCACTTATATGAGGGGTGAGGAGAAGGAAAGCGGCGAAGTCTTGCTGGATTGCGCACTTGTGATCTGCAGGTAACCACATTTAACTTATGTATCATTTCATTGCTATAGCACTAATTAAATTAAATTACTGTACAATAGCAATGAAATGATACACAAGTTAAATGTAGTTACCTGCAGATCACAAGTGCGCAATCCGGTAGGGCTTCGCCGCTTCCCTTCTCCTCGCCCCTCTCTTTTTTTCTGGATTTTTGATGCTCCAAATAAGGGGAAAGAGAGCTGCTTGGCTTATATGGGGGGAGGGGGACCCTGTCGCCCATTGGGAGGGCCACCGGCCCCCGTCGTCTAACGGTCGGGCCACCGGCCCCCCTATCGCCCAACGGTCGGGCCACCGGCCCCCCTATCGCCCAACGGTCGGGCCACCGGCCCCCTCGGGTCTGGACGTAAATATTTCTATTACAAATAGATCCCCAGAGGTCTGGACATAAATATTTTTTATTACAAATAGATCCCTGTTGGGCGATAGGACCCGGTCGCCCGTGCAAGGGGCGACAGCCCCCTTGTCGCCGATGGGGGGCGGCAGGCACCCATTTTTGAAATTTTCCTAAATCGGCATATATTTTTGAAATTTTATTTTATTTATATAAAAAAGAAAAAAAGCCGGGAATTGCCCCCGGACAATTCAAGCTACAGGACTGCTGCCGTACAAATGATTGTGCATAAGGTTATGACGGGGATACAACTGTGGTGTGATGATGTGGCAGTGACTGTATGGCAGCCAAGTAACGTCATTAGAGAAGTATCTTTTACTCAAAACGCAAAAGATAAACAGCCTATCTAAACTGAGGAGAACAGACATACATTTGCACCGAATTAAATCATCAATATAAATTGCACCGACCCAATTAATTTTGCATTTTCGCACACTGGCACCGCGCCGACACCAACGTACAGCCCAGAGACGCAACAAAGATGTCAGCCTCACTGCCTCACACTTTCATCAAACCACAATCATTTGTGTTCTCTCCACCAAGAAAAAAGAGAAGGAAAAAGCTTATCAGCACCACCCCCGTGCATGCTATCTGCAGAAAGAGCTGCGAGATGCAATTAGCAAGCTGGACCCACACACATGGAGATTTACGTGCCAACAACATCTATCTTAATCAGGATCAGTACTTGTCTTTACAAGAGCAAATCATGGTCAATGAGTAAGGCTGAAGGTTGCAACAGAAGAATCTGACCTGACTGGGATTTGCTTCAGAAAAGAAAAAAACTGATCCTGACTATGCAGGCTTACTTTTCCATGTTTGCTGGGGTGGCCTTGTCGTCGAGATCTATTTGTTTTCTTTTAGTAAAAATGCCAGCTTGCCGTCTAGACCCGTTGAGCAAGCTATGCGCCTATGCCTGCAAAACATATTTGTCAAGTAACAAGAAAGTTCTGTTCTGTTTGACCTAATTGAGACATCTGTTTTCGACATCAGCTGTGAGATTCGTTCTGTCATGAGCTTGCCAGCATCCTAAGGATCTGCCGACAAATTAAAGAGGCGGAGTGGCAAAGCTGAAAAGAAGATGCAACCAAATCCTGCACCGTGCATACTTGAGGTTGAGGGGCACGAAGAGTTAACATCTTTAGCTATGGAGAGGTACGGAAATTTAAATTCTGTTTACAAACGAATATGTAAACATTGCCTTCCCTTTTACACGCATTGGTCTTGATATTTGTATATTGTATATATTCCTTAAAGAAGCAAAACGGGTCAAATATGCAACGCAGTTTGCATACGAAGTGAGTTTAGCGCTTGGTCAATTTTTGTTAACCACGTTATGCATCATGTAGGTGTAGAATATGAAGAACGATGGTATTGACAGTTTTTAACTTTCTTTTTTTTTAATAAAAAGCAGGAGTACTGCCACATCATATAAGAACAAGAAGCATTCGTACATAACACACCGAAGCGAACACCACCACCACACAAACGGACGCAAACAACACACCCAACAAAACACTACGCCACCACAACCTAGGAGAGGAAACGAAAGAAGCCGCCGCGAACTGCGCCGTCGTCGCCAACACTGTGCCACGCCAAGAGCCGCAGCGGCTACCCGAACTCCTCCACCATGGGACTATCACCCTCAAGCCGCACGAACATGATCGTCAATCCCTCTGCTCCAGTGGTGCATCAGCAAAACACTCTCATCGCAGCACCAATAAACACCACTGATCCTGGCCACTCTGCGTGGGAGCCCCGCCTCTCCCACCGCTTCACACTCCTCTGCCAAGGACTCAGATATCTGAAGCTGCAAAGAGAGCACCACCTCCGCAAGCCGTCACCGAGCTCACCACTGCACCTTGCTCGCCAGCTCAAGTCCTCCAGCACCCACGGTCCCTCTGCACCTTCCTGCCAACATAGACCGTGCGCACATCCTGCAGCGCACAGGCGAAACCACCAACCAAACCGCCACCACCACTACCAGAAGCCGTTCCGGGTCTCCAAGTGCGGCGCCTCCAACGAGGGCACAACGCTAAGACGCCGCCGTCGCACGTCCATAGATGGACAAGGTTTTCACCCTGAGAGCCCCGCGCTGCAGAGAACATGATGCCTCGCCATGGTGCCCCCAATAGGGAAACGACGCCCCAAGGGCGCCGCCACCATGCCCACCGACAACACGTCAGTGAAGGCTTTCACCCGACTCAGCACCATGCCTACCGCAAACACATGGCCACGGCAGTAGCCTGCTCCCCGTCGCTTCCGCACCGACTGTACCGGAAGAAGCCTGACGCAACCCGAAAGCACCACCTCGGCGCCACCAGCAAGCATCAGTCAGCCCCCCAACCCCACCACCAAGGTGGCGCCGGACCAGCATCGCCGACGAGAAAAGGAGAAGGGGAGCACCATCCTCTCACAGCAGTAACCATCGCCTGCGCACCGCACACCCCCGGCCAACATGGCCGAGAAGGCAGAGACTGGCGGCCCGGCCACAGCCAACGCCGTCTCCACGGCACCGGCAGCAGCTGGCACCCCGCGCCCCGCACAGGCCGCCGCCGCCCTCCCCACCCACTTCCGGCGGCCCCCGCCACGCAGCCCCACTGATCCGGCCAGGGCGGCGCCGGATCTGAGGCCCAGGGCCGCCACCGCCGCGGGGGCGGCCCGCACCGACGAGCCGAGGCGCCCACGAGATCTCGCGCGCCACCAGGGGGAAGCCTCGCCACCGCCCTCCTCGAGGCCTGCACGGACTTCCGCGGCCCCTTTGGCAGCGGCGAGGTGGAGGAGGGAGGAGGAAGGGAGGAGCGGCGACGGCGTGGGGTTGGCCGCTAGAGCCGGGTGGGGAGGGGGGGGGGGTTTGGAGCGTAGGGGAAAGAACGGTGTCTCGTTTTTTAACTTTCACTTTGACTAGAAGCAACCAGAGGCAGGCAGTGAAGACAGAAGGCTGCAGACACGCCAAGGCTCTGGTTCAGTGCACATGGTGTGGTATGGCACCATGTTCCAATCAAGCAGAGATCCCCAGAACCGGTTTCACCCGAGGAATACAAAGCCTTGCCAGGGTCACAAGCTACGGTGATTCAAGGACAAAGAATTTTCTGCTGCTATCATATAATATTCACCTCTATTTGGTGATAAATAAACCACCTGTCTCTCTTTTTTTTTCTTTTGCCTTCTCAGATATTTACCCACCACTCCACCTCTGGAACCCCAAGATAGAAAACAAGCTGGTTTTCGCCCACCCGCATTCTCCTGTTCTGAAAACACGCACCCAAATCATCTCTTTCTCTCTCTAATTATTGACACAAACTGTTTTCTCGCTCCCTTTTCTGTCACTGTCGGTCTCATTTGCCGCCGGATTTTGCTTCGCCCCTCCGCAAATTTTCCACAACCACCGCACCACCATTTCCTCCCGTCCATGCCGGACGGACCGGCCCCCCCCCTCCTCGTCCGTGCACCCCTCCCTCTCCCTCCCGTACTCCACCCCTACTCCGCCGATCTGCCAGGCCCCCAACATTCCCTGCCCCCCTACTCACTAGCTGTGTCCAGTGTCCTGCCCAGCGAGGTGTCGATGCCTGGCTGCAGCCCGCCAGCCACCAACCACCCGGCCACGCCGTTCCCAGCTCCCATATAGCCAGCCAGCCACCAGCAGCAGCCTGGGACTGGGAGCGCTGGCATCACTAGGAGTCTTGCCTCTGTAGGTAGAGACTGTTGTTGCAGGGGAAGAGACCAGAAGAGGGGAAGAGGGCAATGGCGACCTCCTTCCAGGGGACGACAACCAAGTGCACCGCCTGCGACAAGACGGTGTACCTCGTCGACAAGCTCACCGCCGACAACCGCGTCTACCACAAGGCCTGCTTCCGCTGCCACCACTGCAAGGGCACCCTCAAGGTACAGCCTAGCCCACCGCACTGAACTACCTCAGTTTGCAAAGTTGAGTTCTTAAGCTCAATATAGAAGTTTTATCTCAAGATTTGTGTCACGGCTGGGATGTGCAACAAGGCAGTGAGACTTACCGGTGTGCGTGGGTGGCGATCTCTCTTGCTGCAGCTCGCGAACTACAACTCCTTCGAGGGGGTGCTCTACTGCAGGCCTCACTTCGACCAGCTGTTCAAGAGGACGGGGAGTCTGGACAAGAGCTTCGAAGGTATGA
This sequence comes from Panicum virgatum, assembly GCF_016808335.1. Classification (NCBI taxonomy): domain Eukaryota; kingdom Viridiplantae; phylum Streptophyta; class Magnoliopsida; order Poales; family Poaceae; genus Panicum; species Panicum virgatum. Next base: position 53,446,547 of record NC_053138.1, read on the forward strand.
TTGATGACGATCACCATGTTCCCTTGATTCCTTTGTGTTAAATACATAGAGATCCGGTGGTTCTTGAGGCTGATTAGCCTGTCCTCACCACCTGCAAATGGTTCAGGAACTCCCAAGGTTGTCAAGCCAGAAAGAAAGAATGAGGTATGCAACAAGCTGTGATTCATGCTTTGCAGAGTAGAAGCAGGTCGAGTAAATGTTAAACTGCACTGTCTTTTTCAGTAATTAAGGTACACAGAAAAAACAGTAGGCATCTGAATCATTCATCAGAATAGATGCAGAGCAACTCCTCAAATCTGATGTGACCATAGATTGAGTACATACAAATACACAGTAGTGAGAAGAAGGGTGAGATAAATAGACACTCAGAGCCTGATGAATGACGCATGGATCTGAAGAGAGTAAGTCTAGCTCAGTAAGAAGTGACATATAGCAAGAAGGAAAATTTTGATAAAACCTTGGCCCCCTGAAATAGATCACTATATCAGTGTTGTAGGTTTTTAATGTTTCATACCATCCAGTTGGTACTGTTCATCCTTTGTTCTTTATCAACAACTGGCACTTGGTGATGCTCATCATGATTGGGTATGTTGGCAGAATGCTATTAAAGTCTCCACTGCCTTTGCTGGCACCAGAGAGAAATGTGTTGGATGCAGCAAGACAGTCTATCCAATTGAGAGGGTATGGTTCTATATTCTACTATCTCAATTATTCTGCAGTGTTGAGTGTCCTTTACTTGACAACCTGTTACCAATTTTTCATTCATCATTTATACAGATACAATGTTTTTGAGAAAAAAATATATATATATGCAGAAAGTTATATCCATGAAAACTGCAATTGCTGCATTTCCAAGTTGGATGCTCAATTATTGATGCTTGACAACAGTAGCTGAATTCACATTCGTGACTTATATAAATGTGTTTGAAAAAAAAATAGAAAGTCTATTCGTGAAGACAGCATTTGTTGCATTTCCATGTTGGAAGCTTGATTCTTGATACTTTCTGCTGAAACATAAGAAAGGTGACAGGCATATCGTACCTCTTGAGAATTAATTTGCATGATAACAATATGCTGAATGCGACACACCCACTAATCCTTCAGGTTACTGTCAACAACACTATGTATCACAAGAGCTGCTTCAAGTGCTGCCATGGAGGATGCACCATCAGCCCTTCGAACTACATCGCGCACGAGGGGAAGCTCTACTGCAAGCATCACCACATCCAGCTGATCAAGGAGAAGGGGAACTTCAGCCAACTCGAGAATGATCACGAGAAGACATCACAGGCTGGATCGCTGGAGGACGAAGAAGCAGAGTATTAATCTTTGAGCATTTCCACAGATGAATAATGAATCTCCTTGCATTTGCTCGAGAGCAATATATCTTTCTGTGGCACGGTTTGGTTTCAGTTTTACCAATGGAGGTCATGTGCACTGAGAACAATGATACATCGTCTTGTATCTGCATGTAAACCTTGTTAAATCTGAGTCAAATTCTCTACCGGTTTCACCATTTTCATTGCTTATTAGAAGATGCATCTGCTATACAAGATAGACTGATAGAGCTGTTAATCATTGATCCACCCTTTTGTTTTAAAGATATTTGACTAAAGGATGCATAACAACAGAAAACTAACAAGTCCCACAAAAAAAGGGGGGAAGACGAAAAATCTGAATGAGCAAACGTTTCAAAAAAGAGAGAACATCGATTAGCTGGCACTGCATCAAAAGCAAGAGTATAGATCCAAACTGAATTAATAATTAGTACTGAATAGACGATCCAAGGTGTAGTACGAATATAATTGAATTTTATGCCAGAAGGTAGAGAAAAGCTTTTGTGCAGGTGTAAAGCAAGTCAACAAGTCCATTATGACAATTCAGAGCGTTGCATGACACCGAGTATCACATACAGTACTCAACAAGCACATCTTTTGAGTTTAATTTCCTAAACGAATTCAAAATTGGTAAAACCATCATATTTTATTGTTTCTGATAATATAACAGATGTATTATTTACAAATAGTTCAGCATCCCAGAGAGGATAATAAACGTGTCCCAAGAAAAATAAAGCTGGGAGAATCCAAGGTGGCACTAATTTTATGAATCATGACAGTCACTGCCCAGCTGCTGAGATCCCCCAGCACCAGCTTGAATATCCTGACAATTTCCTTCTGTAACTGTCCCTTAGACCAACTAACATGACAACTTCCCATCCATCAACCATTTTGGTTTGTTTTCTTGCAAACAGGACAGTAACAATTATTGTGGGGGCCCTTAATTGGACTGCTTATCTAATTTGGCATGTGCAAAAAAATAATGGGAGAAACGTAAGGAATTTACCATACGTAGTACCAAAATTAAGCATGCTCCAGGACAACCATAACTCCAGTGTACAGAACGAATGAATGATGCAATACAGTAAAAATACAGCAAATAGATACTGTGAGGACTGAGGAAAACGAAGATTCAGTGCATAATGTGGAAGCCATGCAAAATTAATATAGAACATAAATGTTTTAGTACAACTTGCTATTTAAATTACCATAACATCATCCTGCGATTAACTGATTTCAGGATGTATTAAAGTCAGAAACCCCAATGGACGGATATTAGATCTTTTTTTACCTTGTTATGCCTATTTGTAAGGGAACAAAAAGATGGGATTATAAGAATATAAAACTAGACAAAGGCACAAGTTCTCTACATCTTAATTTGCATTGTTGTGGATCGTGCAGACAAATGATAAAGCCTGTATCATATGTGCACCAGAGCTCTCCTTAGCTGTATCTGTTGCCGTTGTTGCTTAAGAGTCAAAAGTTGGCAGATGTTCTGCAGCAATATTGCAAATTTGCAATAGCATTTTCTACTAGTGCAGCAGCAATCACTACAAGCAAAGGGTCTTACTTTGCTCACCTGATTTGATGCAGAACATGTCATAAGCAATGATCAGTGTATTCAGATTTCCATTAGATTCCATGACTACAGATAGTAGCTTCTGCTAATCAGATTTCCACCTAGTGCAGAAATACAAATGCCATATTAGAAACAAATAACATGTTAGTGCCATCCATATTACCACATACAGAGTACACAGGAAAAATCAAAACATATGTAAATCACTGTACCACAAGATCAAAACCAGATGAAGTTACAGGACAAGGATGCAAAATATTTAGCCTTAAGCTACATACTCGAATAATGGAGAGATGAGACAATAATCTGCCAGGAATTTTTGACACGAAACCTGAAGAATGAATGCATAGAAACAGATGCTTTTCAGGACAATTAAATTGAATGATTGACTTATTCTTTGGAAGATGCAACTACAACGACAACAATTATTTCACAGAGACGAGCAAGAAAACCAATTATGTTCAAATACAGCTAATCAGCTATGGAACTGGAACTACTACTATTACCAGCACAGTTCCAATGTAGAAGTATTTATACAGGACAAAGAAACCTTAGACAGTATAAACAACAAAAAGAACTGAAGCCACAGCAAATGACTCTTCTAGTCTCAAGAGAAGACAACAGTAAATGACAACTTAACAAACTTCCTATTGCTGGCCGATGACATTTGAAAGTTGGAGAGTCAGAAATATCTCTTTATTACTAGATTGTGAAGTTGGCAACAAGGACATAGCAGTCATCTATAAGCATGTACCAGCTCCCATGAGGAAGTAACAGTTGCAATTTATTGGGATTCAATGAAGAAATGATAATGTGCATTGGTATTCTGGCAACAAGTACATGCCAGAAGGGACCAAGTTTTGGTTCAGTATCAGGATACATGGGTATTCTAGCAGCAATTACATGCCAGAAGGTACCCGTATTCAGCAACTTGTCATCAAGAGTACAACAACTGTAGGCAACATGCCTCAACACCAACTATTGAATTTCCCTAAAAGTACTGTACAAGGGGTTTGCTGGCAAAAATTATGTGCCAGCCAGACCCAAATTTAATGTTAAGTATCAAGAACACAACCAGCTGAGGAGACATGCCTCAGATCTATAACTGAATTAGTGCCAACAAATCCAAACCCGAAGGTTCCATCCTCATATAGCCAAATCCTTCCCTCCACACTCCTCGCATCATCTAAGGGGTTTGATAGTTGAGGATCAACCACATCATGACTGGAATTGATGCACAATATCCGAGAGATCACCCTGTTCTCAACGGCTGCATGGTTTGAAGTCACACCTTGGATGTGATAGCGGCTACTGTAATTTTCCAGCTCTTGCTCAGAGAATGGTGGTTCAAGAAATGTAGTATCTGTCGTCCAAAAGACAGGAGAGTAGCCAGAGTTTTGGCCCCTTGGATCACTAAATCGACGACAGGTTACTCCACCAATGTCATCATAGGCGACAAGGTAAAACTCCAGAGTCCTATCCTCGCATATACCCTGGGGAACATGGAAGTTAACATAGTATGCATGGCAAAGCTCAACTATTAAAAGAATAGGTGACTCATTGTATATAAATCATGCAACCATGTAGATAGTAATCCTCTGACTGGACAGAGAATCATTTCCTTAAGTTAACATCATTCTATGTGCATGGCAGAGGACCAATTATGCAACAGGAGGAAATCAGTTATTTGAAGAAACGAAAAGAATGGACATTAACAAAATAAAAACTGTGGACATTCACCATTCACGAGATAAAACTGAGGAAAAAAAGTTAATAGATTTCAATGATAATGTATATTTCCGTGAATTCTCACATCTATAGAATCACAACGCGTACAAAGTTGCACGAATAAGTCTGTAATTTTCCAAATCCTATAAATTAGTAAAATGTTGCACCAAATCTCAGAGGCAAGACACAAAAAGCTGAACAATCTGACACTGTGTTTGAGAAAACAAGCTGACATTAACCGCAACATGTTGTAAGATTCCATACGAGGGTCACCATAAACCACAACTAATTCATCCTGATAATATTCAACTAAAGGCGCAACTAATTCTATCCAGCCCCCATAATGATTCTCATAAAAGAAAATAGTTGATAACATATAGATATTGTAAATAATTAACTGCTAATTTCCACATTTTCACCGACAGAAGCAACCCCGAGAACCATGATTATTTTGACACAAACAAATCGCGTTAGGAACTAGCCAGTCATGGAGGGTATTATGAGCCCAGAAATGTTTCGAAGGACCAAGTGTGATTTATCCAAGCTTCTGAAGTATTAACTATTAAGATCCAATGAAACTAATATCCAAATCTCTAGGTTGTTCTGGGTATCCATTTGCATATCACAATTTGGAACTAGTATGCTTCCTGGTTGACATCAAGTTAGGGTCAAGAGAAACACAGTACGGCTAAAGCACTCCAGTTCATAGTTGGCTTAATCAGCAACCGCCATAATGCTATGAGAATAAAAGTTGCACGAGGGATTATGAAATGGCAGTCATCAAACCATGCAAGATACAACTTGGCATGCTGTCAAACAAAACTCCATCTCAATTCCAATACTTGCCATTTGACTAGCCTAATTCATGACAACGACCAGCTGCTCACATAACAGTACAGATGCAAAGTCTACATGAACACCAGCAGGCAAATTTTGTCTGCAAAATTACAGCCCAGAAGATTCAAACACTGCCCATGACTGGTTGAGCATATAAGTGCAGCTAAAATATTAACAGGCCAAGCTAGCAACAATAGCAATAATCAACTCTAAAGAAACAGCTTCATGCTCTCCTCAATGGTATTCAATTGAGTCAATAAAAAATATCCATCCCAGAAATTCTAACTGTAGTTCAGCATAGCAAGCACACTATTTCAAACATGTCAAGCAAGTGCATGGCAAGCACTAAGCAGGTCGATGCACATGTGCTGAATGTGAAGACATTCAACCTGACTGGACATCTCTGACTCCATGGAACTATACCATGAGAATGTAACTCCTTTGCAGCATCCATTCAATTTAGACTCAAACTAATGCATCCAGTATTCAGTCCAATGTCCAACAACTGTGCTGGTAATGTGTGCCAATCAACATGAACTACATACAGATCCTCAAAAAGGTGAAGTCGTCAAGCACGAAGGCTCCTTGCTCCTCAATTCGTATTTACAAGGGTGCAAAGGTACCGATCCCATCCCAACAGTGTGAGGTTCATGGCCCAGAGTGAATGAGGCATCTTCATGGGAATTGGCGTGCAAATTGTGCAGTCCCGGACCTCCCATCAATGGACTATTGCACAAACAAGCAATGACATTTCACAATTCTCACCAGCTACATCACGAGCACTCCACACGCGTGATACCGGAACAATCAAACTTTGCAACAGGAACAGCACTGCCAGGACATTGCGCTACTGACAATTGAGCAAGTTCTGCGTAGAGAGGAGGAAGCACCTTCCAGAGGCCCTGAAGCGGCCGCGCCCATGTCGGCTCCGCATCCGCAATCCTCACGAAGTGCTCGGCCTCCATCAGACCTCCTCCTCCTCTCCTCCCGTGCTTTCCCCGCCTCCTCCTCCCGGACCCGGGGCTCCTCCTGTTGGCGAAGTGCGCGTACATCTCCTCCGGCGGGGACCCGCTCACCACCTCGATCTCGTCGTCCTCCCCCGCCGCCGCGGGCTCCACCACGATGTGGTTGCTGCCGACGAAGTTGACGCAGACGGGCGCGCCCCCGAGCGCCGCCACGGTGTCCCCGGAGTCGGCGATGCAGAGCGTGACGAAGGGGCACCTGGCGACCCCGCCGCCGCCGCCGCGCGCGGCGGAGGGGGCGAGGAGGGAGCCCGCGAGCGCGGCGCGCGCGGGGGCCCACTCGAACGCGGCGAGGGACGGGGCGGGCGGGCGGGGCTGCGGGGAGCCGGAGGAGGGCGGGAGGCGGCGCCAGAGGCCGAGGAGGCGGCGGAGGCGGTGGAGCGAGCGGAGGAGCCTACGCGCGGCGGCGGGGGAGGGCGGGGCCGGGAGGAGCGGGCGCGCCGGGGAGGGCGGCAGGAGGCCGAGGCGGAGCGCGAGGGCGGGCGGGAGCGCCGGGGAGGACGCGGCGGCGGCGAGGCGGCGGCAGGCGCAGGCGGCGGCGGCGGCGTCGGGCGGCGCGAGCAGCGCGAGGATGCACAGCAGTGCGTCCTCCGGCAGGTCCTCCAGCGCCGTGCCCACCGCCGCCGGTGAGCTCCCCATCGATGCGGACGGTTGCGTCGCGAGATCTGGGGCGCGGGCGTTGGGAGAATCTCGGGATGGGCGGCGGTGGCCGGAGATAGGTGGGTCCCCCTGAGGCGTGGAAGAAGCGGCGGAGAGAGAGAGAGAGAGAGAGAGAGAGAGAGGAGAGAAGCGGCTGGGAAGGGGGCGCGAGGCGAATATTCGTGTGCGGATTCCGCGGGTGGACGAGGCGTTTCGCGCGGGGGGGGTCTGTGAAGTCGCCGACGCGTGGGCCCTCGGGAGGCGTGGCCCGCCAGTCAGTGGGTTGTGTGCAGCGTTGCCTCACCGGTCGGGTGGAAGTAACCGGTTACCGGTGGAGTGGTGGAGGATGGGCGGCGCTCCGCGTCACGTGACGTGGCGGCCGCCGGCGGCGTGCTTCGGCGCAGCGGATCACGTGCTCAAGGTCCGGACTCAGGAAGAACCGAAGAAATATTCAGTATATTTATTTTTTTTCAAATAAAAATCTGTGTGGCTAGGCTACACGACGCCGGGCAGGTCCTGTACACGGTATCTACGGTGGTGAGCACCACAACACAAGGCAGCAGCTTTGCACATTAGCACGTGTCATGACTGCCCAAAAAAAAATCTACGTAACCCTCAACTATTTATGATAGACTACTTCACCCTCTAAACTATTTACTCTCTAAACCATAAAACCGGATATTCTACTCATAAACTTTTCAAAACGGATCAAATAACCCCCTAAGATGATTTTGGACCGTAGTTTTGCTACAATAGCAGGGTTTTGTCCTTTTCTTTTTTATTTGTTTTTTTAATCTTTAAAATCATAGTAAATCACAGAAAATCATAAAATGAAAAATCGTATATTGTTGGACTCCACATGAGTTGATCTACATAGTAAAAATATAATATGGTATGCTTTAGTACAAAGTTTATTATATAACTTTAGATCTATACTTTTCTATAATAATTAATTGAAACAATTCATAGCTGCAGCTTCTATGGTCCAATCGTAGTGAAATTTTTATGGTTGGCAAACTATTGTATTCTTGAACTCTAGTAAAAATTTCGTACTCATTTGATCACATATAACTTAGTTATAGATTTATTTATATTTATGCTGCCTTGGAATGTCATTCACTCTGTAAAAGTCGTAAAAGAAAATATTTCCTCCGTCCACAAAATAATACTATTATTATGGAGTTTCTAGTCAAATTAGTTCAAGTTTGATCAAATTTATAGTAAATAATATTAATGTTTATGGCTTCAAACAAATTTAGTATAAAAATTTATTCTATAACTAATCTAATGGTACTAATTTTGTATATCGTGAATATTATTACTTTTTATATAACTTTAATCAAAATTCAAATTGTTTGACTTATCGAAAGTCAGAATTGCAATTTTTTTTGGACGAGGGAGTAGAATGCTCAATTTGTGCTATAAAATCTAAGAATCGGGTTTTATAAGGATTAGGTTAAATTTTTATGTTTGGTGACTACAACTAATTGAAGGCCAGGTTCAATTGAACTGTAAAAAGGCAATAAGATCATGATCCAGCCATTACCACTCATATCCCTGCTGCTTAGTTGAGTGGCTATTCTATATCTTTTCTTTCAAGTTCTAAAGTATAGAGAACGTTTTTTTTCTCATGGATACATAGGAGAGCTATGTATCTTTGTATTGAGAAGAAAGAAGTTCAATGCAACGCGCGTTTAGTGCCCGTAAGGCCCCTATGAATTACAGGAAAAGCAAAACGTAGCAAGGCTGTAAGCCTAGTTACAGGGGCGGAGCTAGGTAGACTCTAGTGGGTGCCCATGCACCCACGCCAAAATAAAAACTCAATGATAATCATTAAATTTTCACTTTATAAATTAGAGAGCTAGCAGAAGAATCATAGACAGTGCACCTCGCTCTAGCTTCGCCTCTGCCTAGTGAACTACTCGTAAAACAAACCAACCTAGATATGGCCGCTGTCCACTCACCGCCTTCCATCTTCATGAGCCGCAGGAGGAAAGGGATTCCATCTGTCCACCTTGTAAGGAGCCGTTTTCGCGCGCTATTCTGCCTGTGTGATTGGTGCATCAAGAGATTGTTCCACTATTTCCTTTTGAACTTTTTTGGATTTAGCCTAGGGCTGTGTTTAGATGGAGGGAAAAGGAAATGCGAAAAGTCACATCGGATACTGTAGCACACTGTAACACTTTTCGTTTATTTGTGTTAAATATTGTCATACCATGACCTAACTAGGCTCGAAAAGATTTGTCTCGCAACGTACATCAAAACTATGCAATTAGTTTTTTTTATTTACCTACATTTAGTACTCCATGCATGAGTTATTTGCTATATTTAATGTTTCGATGTGATGGAAAATTTAGATATTGGGTGGGTTTTTATGGGATCTAAACACACCCTAGGTTGTTTTGAAAGTTTTGCTCTTGTCCCATCTTCCAAGGTCCTTAGGTCTGGATGCCCACAAAAGTGACCAGTCTAACACATCGACGAGCTTAGGCCAGCCCCAACGCGGTGACGTAGGATTGTTTTCTGCAATTAATGTTGCTGTCATGTGGCGTTTTGATGAGGTGGCGAGGTATATAAGGCCAGTTTCAAAGAGGGTTTCACGGAGGATTTCATGACATTAAATGTTATCAATTTTATTGATATGGCAAGGAGAGAGAAGTATGGAATTTCATGAGATGTGAGGAGAGTTTCATCACCATGAAACTCATCTCGCACGGTTACCTAATTTCTAGTATAGATATATGTGTCCATGAAACTCCCACTGAAACTGGCCTAAGGGCAGTCCCAATGGTGTATTGATATTTCTATCCTCATTAAATGACTTGGCACCTAAGAAAAATGTTGACATGGCAACATAATTAATGAAGAAAGAGAGAAAAAATCTTCTCAAGGAAGAAATCAAGTCTTCACTTCACCCAATGCACCAAAAAATCATAAAATCACCGTTGGAGAGAAACCACTAATTTTTAGGGGTTCATGCTGGCTTGCTATTAAAGTAAGAAGATAGAGTTATGAGAGAGAAAGAGAAAATATTTATTACTCGAAGACAGCCTCATCTTAGAAGATAGTTTTTATAGATGAATTTTTGTGCTATGGAAACCGTGTCAGTTTGTTCCATGGGGACTGCTCTAAATAGTGAGAGAGAGAAACGATTTCGTGTCTAAAAAACGATGTCTACGCGAGCAACGAGGTGAGACATGAGAGGGAAACGCGCTGGACCCATGTGCAGATGCCTGTTTGGGTAAAGTAGTTTCCACAGGAGGTTTCTTGCCCCGTTGGTAGTTTCATGTTGAGACTGGTCTTATTCATGCTGAGTTCCTGGGCACAAGTTTTGTTGGGGTAGGAATAGAGATGAGTAAATTCCCTATGTGCCACTGAAAAATACAACTCATTCCCTGTGTGCCATTGAAAATTAGCACATTTCTTCGATGCCATTGTTTTAAATTTTCCATCCTCTCTGTGCCATTGCCGTCACAAGACATGTTAACGGCGTCAAGTTTGCTCAAGTTCTGACTTTTTTACCCTTGCTTCATCCTCTCGGCCTCTCCTCCTCTCCCGTAGCCCTCAAGATCGTCGGCCGACTAAATCCCGGCCGATTCTATGGCCCTACCGCAGCCCCCGTGGCCCGCGCTGCACCCTCCACCACACCCCTGCTGTGGCCCGTCGCGCCGCGAACCCATGGCCCGCGCGCCCCCTTCGCCGGCTGCCGCACCGCGCCTCCATCACCCACCGTCCGCCCAGTGCTGCACCTCCGTCGACCGCCCTCCGCGCGCGCCCCTGCCGTGGCCCCGTCGCGCCGGCCACCACGTGCGAGCACGGACTCGTGGCCCCGCGCGTCTTCTGCCGGTTGCCGTCCGCCCCAGTGCCGCGCCTCCGTCGACCGCCCTCCGCCTCGGGTAGCAAGCACGGCTCGCACGCAGGCGGAGGGGCAGGATGGGCGGCCGCGGCAGGCTGGACCCGCGCCGCGCGCTGGAGCCTGCCTGTGCGACGGAGGGCATGACGGCCGCGGCAAGGGCGGCTTGGGCATAGGTGCGGTGGAGGGCGCGGCCCGCGGCGGAGGACGCAGAGCGCGACGGCGCCAGAGCAGGGGTGCGGCGGAGGGTGCGGCCGGTGGCGGAGGACGCGGCGCACGTGGTGGCCTGCTTGACGGTGGCCGTGGCAGGGGCCCGACGACGAGGGCGCGGCGTGTGCGGCGGCTCGCGCGACGGCGGCCGCGGCGGAGGGGCAGCACGGGCCTCCGCCGCGCGCGTCGGGCCCTCCGTCGCCGTCGTGGATCCGATGGGTTCAAGGTTGAAGATGAATCTGACGTGTGGGTCTCCCACGTCAGTGGTAGTAGAGAGAGGGCAAGGAATAGGAGTCAAGGGTATTATTATTCTTTTGCCTTTCAGTTTAACTACTCCGTTAGTATTTTTTAACACCAATGGCATAGAGAGAATGTAAAATTAAAAACAATGGCATTGAAGGGATGTACTAATTTTCAATGACATAGAAGGGATGTGTTACATTTTTTCAATGGCATATAGGGAATTTACTCATTAGTTAATGGTAGCGCCTGAGTAAATTTATATTAGCCTTGCTAGTTGGTTTACAGAAACATGCATACCAATGATTTCAAAATCATAAATTTTGTCAGTGGCACACATCTACTAAAGAATGTTCTCACCTCACATGCTTGATGCTGATTCTCTTTAGTTTGTAATTAAAGCAGGACAAGAGGGGTCTACAAACTAGTCTCCACCACAAAATTTTCACTGATGTCTGCAGATCTTGACCACTCTGGTTCCTCGTCCTTTCACCCTGATGTAACTGCTGCCAATAATCTCAGCGAACATCTCCCTGCTCACGCCTGCACACTACATACTCCGAGGAACAGCGAATGCCATTCTCCGGGTTGCAGGAACTGCATCCATCAGATCTGTCGATTCAGGGAGTTTTGACAGCCCAACACCAAACAAACAAATTAATGTTGACAGCTGCTGCTTGGTCTAGGGCACTAACGACTGAAGAAAAGGTTTGGTGACTACTTCTCCTAATGCTAATTATTCCTGTTTGTTCGTTGGTCGTTGCGTGTGTTCTGCGGCCGGGCTTTCTTGCTTAATCCTCCACCTTTCCTCCCATGATTTCTTTCCCCAAAGAAACAGTGTGTTCCGATGATACGCCATCGTCGTTGAGCAACAGATCACCAACGGCGATAAAGAAAACCCGATCTGATCTTGCTCTTTGATTCCTTGAAAGAAACCACGGATGCATCCCATCGCCAATGCCCGGCACTCCATTCAAATAAATCAAATCAAACCCTGCAATGCAAGAAAGTCATACAATGCAGTACTGAAAAAGAACAGAAAAGGGACACATGCGGGGGCAGGTTTTATATTTCTCCTCCCTCTTGAAGACACATGGTAGTACACGGGACAAGAAATTTGAACCATTCTCTCTCTCTCTCTCTCTCTCTCTCTCTCTCTCTCTCTCTCTCACACACACACACACACACACACACATCAACACACCCAACTACTAGGCCGCAGAGCCATGGGAATCTTCGCATCTACGTGGAGGGATCAACTACTGAAATTGGAATATTATTAGTATATGGTCTCAAAAGATCCCAATTGCCTTGCACTCCTTGTCTAGCTCCATAGAGCAACATGGGCTCCAAGCTAGCACAAGACTACTAGCAGGAGATGCATATATAGGGAGAGGAAGATACGTCCACTTCTCCACACACACAAATCACAAAACTTCTATCTCTGTACCTTGACACAAGCCAACAACCACCATTGCCAGCCGGCGTTGCAGCTTGCTTCTGATGCATGGTTCCTTGTCTTGACGAGCAACACAACCACATTGCTGTGGTCTAGTATGTGTGCAAGAAAGGCCAGGGCCACTGCTGCACCGGCAAAGCCTGCCACCAAGAGGTGCTGGAGAAGCATCTCCAAGAAGAGCTTGGAGGAGGTACGAGGTACTGCCTGACTGGCTCAAGGACAACGAGTTCATCCATGGCTACTACCGGTGCGAGTGGCCGATGAAGGAGACCATCCTCAGCATCTTCTCCATCCACAACGAGACCCTCAACGTTTGGTCGTAAGTCCGTCCGGCCCCTCATGGTTTCAACAAGGGTTTTTTTAATCCATGCCATTACAATTTGCTAACTTCTGAGATATGCCATTACAATTCACCTATTTTGAAATCTGCCATTACAATTTTTCGTTTCTTTGAATCGTGCCATTTTATACGTCTTTGATGCCATTGGACCCACTTGCAGACCCCCGTATTTTTGTATGGCCCAAAATACCCCTGTTGCTTCTCTCCCAATACTCACTGACGTGTGGGGTCCACACGTCAGCTTCTTCTTCAACCTTTGGTACTTCTTCTTCCTGCGTCCCCTCCGCTAGTTCCCCTCCGCCGGCGCCCCCCCTCCCCTGGCTCCCCTCCGCCGGCGCGCCTCCTCCCTCTCTCTCCATCCTCTCCCCTTCCTCTCTCTCTCTCTCCATCTACGCATATCATCACAGATTTTTTTTTCGCCGATGCAGATGATTTCAGAGTAATGGAAGCGGCGAAAGCTAGTAGCAGCAGTGCCTCCGGTTTCTCATCCAACAACTACACTAGGATTTTGACAAGGGGAAATGATTCGCTAATTACCACACGAAAAAATCGAAGGGAAAATGACAGGACAAACCCGCTTGCTGTGTCCAGAAGCATCCGCTGTTCTTCGGGTTGGTCGGCCGCCGAGGCGAGGCGAGGCGAGCCAGCAGGCAATGCCGCCCCGCCGCGCGTTCCCTCTGCGGCCTCACGGCATGGCCGGCCGGTCACTCCTTAATCCGGAGCCAGCGGCCGAGCTGCGAGGGGTTGACATCGCCGGGGATGCGGGCCCCGCTAGCCATGAGCAGCCGCGAAACCTCCGCGTAGCGTCTGCTCGGCTCGGGCGCGGGGACGGCGAGGATGGGCTCCTTCTCCTTCCGCCCCGACGGCTCCAGCCTCCGCTCGCCGAGGAGCGTGCCGCGCCGCAGGAACTCGTGCGCCAGGTACCCGGCCAGCAGCTTGTTGCCGCCGGCCTGGGGCCCCGCAGCACCCGGGAGAGAGGAAGGGGAGAGGATGGAGAGAGAGGGAGGAGGCGTGCCGGCGGAGGGGAGCCAGGGGAGGGGGGGCCGGCGGAGGGGAGCCAGCGCCCAGCGGAGGGGATGCAGGAAGAAGAAGCACCGAAGGTTGAAGAAGCTGACGTGTGGGCCCCACACGTCAGCGAGTATTGAGAGAGAAGCAACAGGGGTATTTTGGGCCATACAAAAATACGGGGGGTCTGCAAGTGGGTCCAAGGGCACCAAAGACGTATAAAATGGCACGATTCAAAGAAACGAAAAATTGTAATGACAGATTTCAAAATAGGTGAATTGTAATGGCATATCTCGGAAGTTAGCAAATTGTAATGGCATGGATCAAAAAAACCCTTTCAACAAACAATTTAGTTCCTTCTTATCCGTCCGTTGATCTTCTTCATTCAGACACAAATTTCTGAACATATTTGCCTGACATTTAATTGTTCCTGCCGCAGGCATTTGATAGGGTTTCTGCTATTCTTGTGCCTGACAATCTTCACAGCAATGGTGATCCCAAGGGATGGCAACAGCAGCAGCAGCAGAAGCAGCAGCTGGAGCAGCCGTAGCAGCTCTGCATGCTGGGGAGATCTGGTGGAGATGGCCAACATGACGGTGGCGCTGAGGCACGAGGCGCTTGCAGCGTGTTTCCTGCTGCCACCATCTGCCGCTGCAGGACCTGGTTTGTCTGAAGATGGTCAGCAGATCCCAACCAGCTGTCCACCCAACACATCCTCCTCTCATCATGGTCACCATGGCATCCAGATCCAGGTACTAAATTGCTATCATTTCTTTTAATTTGTTCGTTAACCAATACATTATACTCCCTCATCTAGTCGCAAATTGAGTCGCTATTTAATTTGGGTTTTGCATGTTCTCAACATTTTCAAACTTTAAAATCTCATCAACTGATGAACTTTGTAAGTGTGGTATATCAAAGTTAGTATGGGGAATGAGCATTTTCACAATAGTAAGCCTACCCCAACTTGCTTGGGAAAAAAGGCTATATTGTTGTTGTTGTAAGATGTTGTTACACATGCATATATTTTATAAGAGTAATTAGTGATCAAAGTAGTGTTCCGGTGGCTCTGATGATTCCTGAAACAGCACACTTATTAATTTTAATTTTTGGAATGGCAGGTAGCTAGCAGTCATGTGCTGGTAATTTAGTCTTAGACTTTGACCTTATTAGAGACATGCTAACAGAAGGAGTAGACTGTCAGTGTCATGTGATTATGTGCTCTTGTTAATGGGGCTTGTCAGGGTATAGTACTGATCTCAGGCAGGTGGCTCCCATTCCATATTAAGGCCGTGTTTAGTTACAAAAATCAAAATTCCAAATTTTTTTTCCGGCACCTGCATGGAGACTTAAATCTAAACGAAATAAAAAACACATTGCGACTGCTGTCTGTAAATGGCGAGACGAATCTAATGAACCTAATTAGGCTGTAATTAGATGCTAAATTGCTACAGTAATGCTACAGTAAATAACCTCTAATGACGGATTAATTAGGCTCGCTAGATTCGTCTCGCGATTTACAGACGAGTTCTGTAATTATTTTTGTAATTAGTCTATGTTTAGTACTTCAAATGTAGAAAGATGCCTTTTCAAAAACTTTACAACGCGCAACTAAACACGGCCTAACTTCTGGGGTTAATTGGCATGCTTAATGGGCTGCTAGCTGCTGGCAGGCTTGCATCTCAATTGCATTTACGCACACCAAGTCCTTTCGTGTTACTTTCCTCTGCTAGCTAGGGTTCTTAGGGTGTGTTTAGATCCCAAAACCCCCCACAAAATCCAAACTTTCCATCACATCAAAATCACATCGAAACATTAAATATAGCAAATAACCCATACATGGAGTACTAAATGTAGGTAAATAAAAAACTAATTGCATAGTTTTGATGTACGTTGCGAGACGAATCTTTTGAGCCTAGTTAGGTCATGGTAGGACAATATTTACCACAAACAAATGAAATGTGCTACAGTGTCCGATGTGACTTTTTCTCCCACCTTTTCAAGGATCTAAACACACCCTTAACGACCTTGTCGATGCATGCTTCAACCAGGGTTTTTTTTTCCCAACCGGACACCCCAAACCGGAGCCCTCCGGTTCCGGTTTACCGGACCGGTTTGACCGGTTACCGGTAGAAACCGGTCAAATTCAAATTTGAATTCAAAAAACTCAGTTCAACCAGTTCGTACCGGTATACCGACCGGTTAGACCGGTTTACCGGTCGGTTTGACCGGTTTACCGGCCGGTTTGACCGGTTTGAATTCAAATCCAAATTTAAAATCGCATGTGTAACCGGTTTGGATCGGTTTACCGGCCGGTTTGACCGGTTTACCAAGTGGGCCTTAATGGGCCGTCTCATTTTTTTCTTTTTCTTTTTTGTTTTAACTTTAAATGCCCGAAAAGTATGTTAAACGAACGAATTTTTGAGAAAATTTGAGACCATTAGATTCGTCGCACCTTGAAGTATTTTTAGAAATTTTTTAGAAATTTTTCATTTTTTTGAATTCAAATTTGAATTTTGAATTTGGGCCGGTTTGGTACCGGCCCAAACCGGAACCGGACCGAACCGGACCGGTTCCCAACGGTAAGGTGAACCCTGGCTTCAACCTGCTTTAGTTGTTGTTCGCTTTTCATAATTTCGTCAGTGTGGTATTTAGTACAAGCGATTGTACTCTTCTTGTTTTTGTTTACTCCAACCAATCTTTTCATGCATGTTAGTTTGTGCTAGCTAGATTGTATGCTAGAGGTTATTTATAGCACTAAAACAGTTATAAGTCATGCCAACATGTTGAAATTACGCCGTGTTTAGATGTTTTGCAAAAAATTTTGCGATGGAATCTTGCTAATTTGAAGTACTAAATGAAGTCTATTTATAAAAATTTTTGCACAGATGGATTGTAAATAGCGAGACGAATCTAATGATGCTAATTAATCCATGATTAATTAATAATCAGCGGATGGTTACTGTAGCATCACTGTTGCAAATCATGCCTTAAGTAGGCTCATTAGATTCGTCTCGCGATTTACAGTCCATCTATACAAAAAAATTTATAAATAGACTTCATTTAGTACTCCATGCATGTGTCGAAATATTCGATGTGATGTTTTCAAAAAAATTTATAAATAAACTTCATTTAGTACTTCATGCATGTGTCGAAATATTCGATGTGATGTTTTTTTGGCTTTTACGGGTGTACGGGGTGGGAACTAAACAGTGCCTTAGTTGGAGGCTGAACCAGCTGGAATTTGCAAATGTGAGTGATTGGTACCTGTACCGGTTTCAGTGAGGTGTAGTGCAACTGTAGCTGCTTTTTCTGTGGATGTGATGGGCAACGACCAAATCGGTTTTATGCAAACCCTTGATTTATTTTGGTCAACCATTATAATCATGGCAGCTACATGATGCCTGCATTGAGACAGCAACACCTGATGTTGCTTTTGAGATTAGTGTTTTGCAGCTGAACCCGCAAGCATGCATAATTTTGCTAACAACATGCAAGTCTCATCTCATACAGAGTGCATGATGTTCAGTTAACCGATTTCTCTTCCAACCATGCCCTAATCATAAGTTTATGACCGAGCAACAAAGAAGGCATGAACACGTGCAATCTTATTTGCATTTTTTTGTGGATGGTGGCCGAGCATCCATGCATGCCTTGTTCCTTCTGGATCTCTGTTTCGGGCATGCATACAGAAGGGCATGCAGACCTGCAAATAATAGTAAATTGATGTTTCCCCTACACTGGACCTGCAAACAATTGTACGATATAGCATCATGCATGTTTGGGTAATGACCCTGTTTAGTTTTAAAAATTTTTTCTAGCGTACTCATTTTTCTAGCGTACTCATTAGACACATGCATGAAGTATTAAATGTAGTTGAAAAAATAACTAACTACACAGTCTAACTGATTAGCACGAGATGAATCTTTTAAGTCTAATTAATTAATTCATAATTGGACATTATTTATCAAGTAACAATGAAATGTGCTACAATACCAAAATCCAAACTTTTTCGCGAACTAAACATGGCCAAACATATCAGGTGCAAACTAACATCTCTGTGCAAACTATAGAAATTTCAATCTGAGTCATTGGATCAACATCCAAGGGGTATTGGGGGATTAGGTAATTTTACAATCTGGACCCGCTCTTGGATTGAGTAATCACATTTTGCAAATCCCTCCTCCCACCTCTCTGCGCCCCTCTCCTTGGATATTGATCTGATGGTCCGGCTGAATTTTCTCTAACCAGAAAACTGCTCTTCAATCATCCACTGTGCTTCATCACTGTAGTAATCTGATAGGCCGTGTTGGTTAGGGGTGAAAAAGTTTTCATGAAAACTTTTCGCCCCTTCGACCACTAATTAGAGGTATTAAATGAAGTCTAATTACAAAACAATCTCCACAATTATGGTACTGTAGCATTTGGTTACTGTAGCATTACTGTAACCAATCATTGTGGAACTTGACTCATTAGATTCGTCTCGAAAAGTTACACCCATCCGTGAAAAGGTTTCGCAAATAAACTTCGTTTAGTACTCCATGCATGTATTCGTTTTTTTTGAAAAAAATTTCACATTATAAACCAAGCCCGTGTTCAGTTGCAATATTCAAAATTCCAAAAAAAATTTCCGGCACCTGCATGAGACTTAAATCTAGACAAAATAAAAAAAGCATTGCGACTGCTGTCTGTAAATGGCGAGACGAATCTAATGAATCTAATTAGGCTGTAATCAGACACTAAATTGCTACAGTAATGCTACAGTAAACAACCTCTAATGACGGATTAATTAGGCTCGTTAGATTCGTCTCGCGATTTACAGACAAGTTCTGTAATTATTTTTATGATTAGTCTATATTTAGTACTTCAAATGTAGAAAGATGCATTTTCAAAATTTTTACATCGCGCAACCAAACAGGGCCCAAACATGGCCAAAAACTTCAGTTCTTCCTTCAAATATTTTTTATTCGCATTCAGTTTTCACTATTTGCCTTTACTGTAGTCAAAGTACTCGACATGAACTGCATCTGTACACGTGATGTGAACTGTGATCAAAGCTTGGATGTGATTGCAGCAGCAGCAGCAGCAGCAGGACACTACTACTGGTGCGGCCATGACCGCCGGCGGCGGCGCCGGCGAGCCCGTGACGCGGTGGCCGCTGTTGGCGTACCTCGGCGGCGCGATGCTGTGCCTGCTGACGAGCAGCGCGTGCCACCTGATCCTGTGCCACTCGGAGCGCACGGCGTCCGTGACGCTCCGCCTGGACTACGCCGGCATCGCGGCCCTGAATCCCTGATCGTCTCCTCCTACTACCCGCTGGCCTACTACTCCTTCCTCTGCCACCCCGCGCTGCGCCGCCTCTACATGGGCTCCATCACGGCGCTGGGCGCCGCCGCCGCCGCGGCGTCCCTGGTGCCGGCGTTCCAGGCGCCGGAGCTCCGCCCGCTCCGCGCCGCGCTCTTCTCGTGCATGGGCGCGTCCGGGGCGGTGCCCATCGCGCACAAGCTCGCGCTCTACGGCGGCACGGCGCCCGGCGCCGTGGCCACGGCGGCGTACGAGGCGCTCATGGGCGCGCTCTACGGGCTCGGCGTCGCCGTGTACGCGGCGCGCGTGCCCGAGCGGTGGGCGCCCGGGAGGTTCGACCTCGTCGGCCACAGCCACCAGCTGTTCCACCTCTTCGTCGTCGCCGGCGCGTACGCGCACTACCTCGCCGGAGTCGAGTACCTCAAGTGGAGGGACGTCGACAAGTGCTAGCCGGCTGGCCGCCGGGGACGGCGTGGCCGTGCTACGGCATGGATGTATGGGCCGTGGGGTATATACAAACAAGAGTACCTGGGCTGGTAGGTTAATAGTAGTAGATACATCATTTAGATGATTGTTTTTGTTTTTAATTTGTGCACTGATTGGATGATCAAGGGGTGTAAACAGATTACTATATACTAAGTACGTATCTTACCATCTCTCCTTGTACTCTGAACATAAGGCAGTGTTCAGTTTCAGTCTCAGACTTGAAGTCGTCAGAGATACAGAAATAGTAGTAGTACTCTTTAAAGTTAGCTCTGGATTGTGCAGTGACTTCCAAGCTAAGTCTCTCTTTTTCTTCAAAAAAAAACTTGCAAGTCTCAGACTCGAAGTTAGCTAGCTCTGCATTGCTCAGTGTCATCCAGTGATGAAGCCGTAGGTGCAGCAGTTCCTGATTCCATTCGTTTGCAATAATTGAAGAATTGGAACGGGCGCCAGGGGGTGAATGGAAGTCTTCAAAAAATTCTCGTGGATGAGAACATGAGAATAAGGCCTATGTTTCGGCTTCTATTTTAACCGTTAAGGTGACGCAAGTCAACTCGCCATGAGCTCACCCTAGAAATGGTTAAAAAAGCTCGACACAAAGCGGAAGTAAACGGAAAATATCTACTAAAGTAAGGCACAACACAAAGTGGAAGCAACGATTTAATTACCAAAAATGCCAAAAAAAACTTACCCGAAAGGATTAGAACTAGTCAAACACAAAAGTGAACTAAGCACGCAAAGTTCTAATAGAGATTAGCAAGAACAAGAACTTGACTAAGCATGCGGATTACTTTAGCTTCTTTATCAGAACAAAAGCTAAATAGCACTAGCTAACTAGCATTAAGCAAATGGAAGTATCAATCAACGTGAGATAAGAAGGCCGAAAAATAAGACCAAAAGACACGTGAGCAGGCTGCTTTCAGAAAAGCGTGGCCCGCGACCACCAGCTGCTGTTGGGCTTGTGTGCTTTCGCTAGGATTGGCCGGCTGCCCCTCCTGGGCTAGCTTGGGCCGTGATTGGCCTGCTAGGCGCGCTCCTGGGCCACGTGCCTGGCTGCAAATGCACCAAGAGAAGAGGAGGAAATCTGGGCCCGTTTGGTTCACGCTACGCTATGCTACGCTACGGGAGAATCTTCTATTCATGAAGTAGTAAATGAAGTCAATTTGGAAAACTTTTTCAGGAATGGGTGTAACTTTTCGCAACGAATCTAATAACAGTAATTAATAGATAATTGACTACAGTGATGCTACAGTAACTATTCTCTAATCGCGCGGTCAAAGACCTCATTAGATTCTTCAGGGTTCCTAGCGCGGGGTTCTGAAGTTAGTTTTGTCAACTGACTTTGTTTGATACTGTAATTAGCGGTCAAAGTGTCACTATTCACTAGCACAACGCAAACCAAATGGAGCCCTTTTCACCATCCATCCTCTCGAGTGATTATATAAATATTTTTAAGTTTAGTTAAAGTCAAATTTGTTCAACTTTGACCATTATATTTTTATTAATGAATTATTTTAAATATAAATACTTATATATTATGATAATGGCTTTCATAACGAATGTAGTAATATTATTTTTATTCTATTAATATTTATAAATTATTTACTATTTATAGTTTAAATTAAATAAATTTGACTTTGACCAAATATAAAAACGCTTATATTCTGAGACGGAGGTATTACTTGGTCAATCAAATTTTCAAGTCGTGTCATCAACGCACGCGCCTGCCGTGCAGCCACACTCTGCTCGCCCGGCCGTGCAGACAGTGGCGAAGCTAGCATTGAACCCAAGGAGGGGCTAGTGCTACAGTAATCATAGTAACATGCTAGCAGTGAGATGGGTTGTCGGTACCCTGTACCAGAGATACCCACTTCTGCTGCAACGGGGTAGGACTCGCATAATCATCTGCGATTAACGCCATAAGGGGCGGAGCTGCCGGGCCCCACGGGTCAGGCCCCTGCCTCACCGAGCCAATGGCCCCGGACCTGCTCCCCGCGCTGGGATGGGTCCGGTGACGCCACGTGCCCCTAGAGGAGGGCGAGCTCCGAACCGACGATCGGGGGCCCGGACCCCCCATAGGGGTCCGGGACCTCCCCGCGCCTGTCCGGACCTCCCATACGTGTAGAGCCAGCGTACCGCCAGGGGAGGTCCGGAGGCTCCACGTGTCCCGCAGGTGCGGGCGCGGGCGTGGGTTTTCCACTGGAAGACTCGCCCACCCACTGCATTTAATGCGGATGGTTGAGGTGTGCTCTGCACCCGCGGCACGCGGGGCAGCCTTTTTCAGGCCTCACTGTGGACCGCGTATTACCAAGGTACACAGTGCAGTTGCCTGCGCCGCACCCGCGCAAAGCCCGTCTGCCGCATTAATTGGATACGACGGCACGACACTTTTCCATCATGCCGCCTAAGCCGCAAGCTACACGGCCCGTCCAGCTACGTGGCAGGCGACGCCGCTGGCTACGCCTAGCGCTGTTTCGACAAGACAGTGCCTGGACACGCCGGACGGAGGATTCCGGGAGCAGGCAAGGAAATCCAGGAGGGAGATCTCCTTCGCCTGCGACACTTAATGTATGAACAGTACTTAGTTTATACTACATCGTTGGGCCCACCTGTCGGGGACCAACGGCCATGTGCGCGCCTCCCATGAGATATAAAAGGGAGGCACTCGTTGTTCACGACAGAGGACAAGCTCTCCAGAGCACCCCAGACGCTCGCTGAACTCAGCTCCTAGCTCTTCCAAACCCAAGCAATACATCACACAGTGGACGTAGGGTATTACGCTCCGGCGGCCCGAACCACTCTAAATTGCTGTGTTCATCGTGTTCTTGAGCGAGATCGAACTAGGACTAGCTAACCCCCGAGTACACCCCCTCTGGGCTTAGGCGGGTGCCTTCTGCCACCCAGCTGTGGTTTGCCACACCACAACATTTGGCGCGCCAGGTAGGGAACTCTAGCTGGTCGCAGTTCATCTCTTGCTCGTCTCCATGGTTCGGGTGGACGACGTGGAGATGACGGAGGGTGTGGCGTGCTCCACGCCACATGCCTCTCGTGTTCCTGCTCCAGGGGCAACCGTGCCTGTGGGGCAGCCACCGTCGGCGGTGGCGCGCGCTGCTCGCCGGCAAGAGTCAGGGCGCCCATCAAGGGCCCCCCTCACAAGCTGCGATCGGCGGAGCGCTAGCGGCGGCTAGGGAGTTGCTTCGCAACCGCCCAGCTGCTGCAGCCTCGCCAGATGCCCTGAGGCAGTGGCGGGATGACGTTGACCGTCTCCTCCATCTGGCTCAGGCCTCCCCCAGTTTTGCAAGGACCGGGCAATGACCTCCGCCTGGCAATGCGGTGGTACCCTACCACCGGCGCCAGGGCGGCGCGTCGGCATCCGTGCGCTCCCCCACGGTGAGGGGCACACGAACAGAAGACGTGCGGGCGGAGCTCAACCACAGGCGTGCGGGTGAGGACGCCCGCATCTCCATGGAGAGGGCGCGAGAGCGTCGTCTCAACATTGAGGGCCGCAACCTCAACGCCGACATGGACGTGGTGGCGGCGCCCAAACCCCCGGTGAACGTCCGGATACAGGCGGGCACCGCGGTGGCCGGGGTGGGCTGCGCTGCGCTGACAGATCACCTCCGCGCAGTGGCATGGCCGTCCAAGTTCCGCCCGCACTGCCGGAGAAGTATGACGGTACCACTAACCCGTCAGAATTTCATCAGGTGTACGTTACCGCCATCACAGCGGCTGGTGGTAACAACGTCGTCATGGCGAGCTACTTCCATGTAGCCTTGACCGGGCCAGCCCGGACTTGGCTCATGAACCTCACTCCGGGGACGATTCAGTCCTGGGAGGAGCTCTGTGCGAGGTTCACAGCGAACTTCGCCAGCGCATACCAGCAGCATGGTGTGGAGGCACACCTCCACGCCGTGAGGCAAAAACCCGGAGAGACGCTCCGGGCCTTCATCTCGCGCTTCACCAAGGTACGGGGTACCATTCCTCGTATCTCCGATGCATCTATTATCACTGCTTTCCGCCAGGGGGTACGTGACGAGAAGATGCTCGAGAAGCTGGCGACGCACGAGGTGGAAAGCGTTACTACGCTTTTCTCCCTGGCAGACAAGTGTGCCAGGGCCGCTGAGGGCCATGCATGCCACTCAGCCCCCCAAGACGGAGACGCCAAGGCTGGTGGCTCCGGTGCTACCGCTCAGGGCGGTGGCAAGAAGAAGAAGAACAAGAACCAGAGTCGCGGGGAGCCACATTCTGGCGGGCCAGTCATTGCAGCAGCGGCGCCAGCTGCTGCAGCAGCGGCTGGGGGCCAGAATGCGCATGGCAAACACCCTCGCCCGCAAGGTGGAAACGGAGGTTTGTGTCCAGTGCATCCCACCGCTCGCCACAGCGCCGCTGACTGCTGCGAGATCCAAAAGCTCGCGAAGCGGGTCCGTGGGCGGCGTGAGCAGTCCTCCAAGGACGGTTCACCCCCTCCTCGCCAGCGGTTTGGCAAGGAGAAAGCCTCCGACAGCGGGGCCGCTGCTGGGGAGAAGGAGTTGGGGTACCAATCCCTCGCTCGGTAGCTGAAGGGCGTGTACCACGACAACGACGGCCTCCGCAAGAAGTTGTACGCGATGTACGGCAGATGATGGGAGCTTGTCTCCCGGCGGGACGTGAAGACCCTTCGCCGAGAAGTCCTTTCGGTGAAGCCGGGGGTCCCGAAGGCGGCGCCGCACCAGAGGTGGATGAACACCACCATCCCTTTCGGGCCATCCGACTGCCCGGAGAATATGGCCGGAGCTGGTGTACTACCTCTAGTCACCGCTCCTGTCATATCCAACGTCAGACTCTATCATGTGCTAATTGACGGTGGGGCTGGCCTCAACGTCATCAGCTATGCAGCATTCAAGCAGCTGCAGATCCCGGAGTCCAAGCTGACTCCCTCTCGCCCATTCTTCGGAGTGGGCCCACATCCGGTGTTCCCTCTGGGGAGCATCACACTGCCGGTCACGTTCGGGACCGAAGAGAACTTCCGCACAGAGAGCGTTCTGTTCGATGTTGCGGAGGTGAACCTCCCGTTCAACGCCATCATTGGCCGGCCGGCACTCTATCGCTTCATGGCCATTGCCCATTACGGATATTTGGTCTTGAAGATGCCTTTCCCTACCGGTGTCCTCACCGTGCGGGGTGACCACACCGCTGCCGTCGCTGCAGTTGAGAGACTGCATGCTCTGGCGGCAGAGGCTACCCGTACCGAGGAGGAATTATCCACCTCGCAACCCAGGGCGCCTGCAAAGGCTCCCAGGGTCCAACCGTCTGCTCCGGACGATGTACCCGTGAAGACGGTGCAGATCGGGGCGGACTCCTCCAGGACCACCCGCATCGCGGGGAACCTGGAGGAGAAATAGGAAGACGCGCTCATCACCTTCCTCCGGGCAAATGTGGACGTGTTCGCCTGGGAACCGTCACAGATGCCCGGGATCCCCAGGGAAGTGATCGAGCACAATCTGAGGATCTACCCCGACGCCACGCTGGTGCGCCGGAAGCCTCGGAAGCAGTCCGTGGAGCGACAGAACTTCATCCGCGAAGAGGTGCATAAGCTGCTGCACGCTGGCTTCATCGAGGAGGTCCACCACCCCGAGTGGTTAGCCAATCCGGTCGTCGTTCCAAAGGCCAACGGGAAGTTTCGGATGTGCATCGACTACACCAGCCTCAACAAGGCATGCCCTAGAGACCCCTATCCTCTTCCACGTATCGATCAGATCATGGACTCCACCTCCGGGTGTGACCTTTTGTCTTTCCTAGATGCATACTCTGGTTTCCACCAGATTCAGATGTCTAGAGAGGATAGGAAGCATACTGCTTTTGTAACAGTAGATGGGCTTTATTGCTATATTGTCATGCCATATGGTCTGAGGAATGCCTTACCCACGTTTGTACGAGCTATGAACAAAACCTTCTGTAATCTAATTAGAGATATAGTTGAGGTGTATGTTGATGACATTGTGGTCAAGACTAAGGTAGGGTCAACACTAGTTGAGGACCTGTCCCTCGTCTTCAACCGGCTGCGCGCCACGCGCACGAAGCTGAATCCCGAGAAGTGCATCTTCGGCGTCTCGGCAGGGAAGCTGCTGAGTTTCCTGGTCTCACACCGAGGCATTGAGGCAAACCCAGCCATGATCAAGGCGATCGAGGCGATGAGGCCTCCTGGCCGCATCAAGGACATCCAGAAGCTTACTAGATCCCTCGCTGCTCTTAGCCGCTTCATATCGAGGCTGGCTGAGAGGGCCCTTCCCTTCTTCAAGCTATTGAGGAGGTCCAGTCCATTCTCTTGGACCGAAGAGGCTGAGCAAGCCTTCCAGGAGTTGAAGCAGCATCTCACCTCACTGCCAGTATTGGTGGCTCCAGAGCCTAGTGAGACGTTGTTTCTGTATCTTGCTGCGTCCGCAGAGGCGGTCAGCATGGTGCTAGTCGCCGAAAGGACGGACCAAGCTTGCTAGGGGGACACCAGGGTCTCCCCGGCCAATGATGGTGAGCCGGGCCCCGAACACGGGGGCCCGTCAGCCTCACCCCTGCCTGAAGGTCCGGACCCCGGACAAGGGGGTCCGGAGGAGCCTCGTCCCAGTGGGAACCCAGAACTACTGGGGGCCCAAGGACCTGACGTGGTGGATGAGGGCAAGCCTGACCCGGTCACCAGGGTCCGGGCCATCCAAAAGCCAGTCTACTATGTCAGTGAAGTTCTCCACGAGGCGAAGGCCAGGTATCTTGAGACGCATAAGCTTATCTATGCCATACTTATTGCGTCCAGGAAACTGCGCCACTACTTCCAGGCACACTGAGTTGTCGTAGTGACTTCTTACCCGCTAAGAGCGATCCTGCATAACTCCAACGCCATGGGCAATATCGTCAAGTGGGCAGCAGAATTAGCTGAGTTCCAACTGGACTTCCAGCCTCGCCATGCAGTCAAAAGCCAAATCTTGGCTGACTTCATAGCGGAATGGACTCCTTCCCCAAGCAATTCTAGGGGTCCGAACTTCAACACCGGACCCCCAGAGCCGGAAGTCAGGACACCAGTCTTCACCGAGCCCCACTGGACACTCTTCTTCGACGGGTCCGCTCGCGAGAAGTGGGCTGGAGCTGGTGTGGTCCTCATCGACCCAAATAGAGATCAGCTGAAGTACATGGTGCACCTTGAGTTCAAGGCCACCAACAACATGGCGGAGTACGAAGCCCTGATCTTTGGCCTGACACAAGCCATGAATCTGGGGGTCCGGCAGCTTCTTGTGAAGGGGGACTCTCAGCTAATCATCAAGCAGGTCCGGGGGGATTGCAGCTGCAACAATCCCTAGCTCGTGGCATACCTCATCCACGTGAGAAAGCTCGAGAAGGACTTCGACGCCTTGGAACTGCAACATGTTCCCCGCGAACTCAACTCAGCAGCAGATGATCTCTCCGCGAGAGCATCTACCTGGTCATCCGTGCCCGAGGGCGTCTTCGAAAGACGGTTGCTGAGACCTACCGCCCAGCCTGCCGAATTGGGTGAAGGGGATCAAGCTAGCATATCGAAGCTAGCGGTCCCGGCGGCATACCACCTGTGGTGCCCGCTCTGGGTTGTGAGCTCTGTCGAGGATCTTGGAGACCTCGTATAGCCACTCCCATTTACTCAGGGAACTCCCAATGCATGGATCTCCGTGATCCGGGACTACCTGAAAGACAATATCCTCCCTGATGATGATGTGTCTGCGGAGCGCATAGTACGATTGGCTAAACGCTACGTGGTGGTAGAAGGGGATCTTTACCGCCGTGGCGCCAATGGTATCCTCATGCGGTGCATTTCCCAGGGAGAGGGCCGCGAGCTGCTCGTGGAGATCCATGGAGGCGAGTGTGGAAATCATTCCTCATCTCCCACGCTTGTTGGCAAGGCCTTTCGGCATGGTTTCTACTGGCCAACAACACTCCAGGATGCGGCTGAGCTGGTGAAGTCCTGCAAAGCATGCCAGTTCCATGCAAAGCAAATACATACACCAGCTCAAGCTCTGTAAATGATCCCGCCCTCATGGCCATTCGCCGTGTGGGGTGTGGATATCCTGGGGCCATTCCCTCGGGCCGTCGGCAGGTACCGGTTCCTCTACGTCGCCATCGACAAGTTCACAAAGTGGCCGGAGGTTACCCCTGCGGTGAACATCACTAAGAAATTAGCAGTCGCATTCCTCAAGTCCATTGTGTGCAGATTTGGCATCCCAAACCGCATCATCGCGGAAAACGGGACCCAATTCAAAAGCAGACTCTTCCAAGAGTACTGCGAGGACATCGGCATCCAGCTATGCTTTGCGTCCGTGGCACATCCCCGCAGCAATGGACAGGTTGAGAGAGCGAATGTAGAGATCCTCAGGGGACTCAAGACCCGCACCTACAACTGCTTGAAGAAGCATGGTGCCAAATGGGTTGACGAGCTTCCGTGCGTACTATGGGGGAATCAGACCACACCCAGTCGAGCCACCGGGGAGACTCCATTCTTCCTGGTCTACGGGGCTGAAGCATGCCTTCCCCCAGAAATTCACCTGGGCTCTCCATGGGTCCAGGCTTTTGACGAATTCATGCAGGAGCAACAGCGGCATGACGATGTGGACTTCGTCGATGAACGAAGGTGGCAAGCAGCAATCCGAAATGCATGCTACAACCAGGCGCTCCAGCGCTATCATCAACGATTCGTGCACAGTAGGGAGCTCTGGGCTGGCGACCTCGTCCTTAGACGGATCCTGAACCAAGCAGGGCTCCACAAACTCTCCCCCAGCTGGGAGGTGCCCTTTAAGGTTACAGAGGTATGCCGGCCCGGATGCGTTCGCCTTGCCACAGAAGATGGAGTGCCGCTGCCCAACCCATGGAACATAGAGCATCTACAGTAAGTTTTACACTTAGGCAGAGTAGGGAAATGGATTTTTCCTTTGTAATAAGATAGAATCAGCATGCGGCCCAGAGCGGTTGGGGTCCGCCCCCGTAAACCCGACCTCTGGCATCCATTGCACCAACGGCTAGCATTAACACGCGGCCCAGAGCGGTAGAGGTCCGCCCTCGTAAACCCGGCCTCTTGCACCCATCGCGCGAGCCATGTATATCAAGTTGCAAAGGAAAGATTTCCTCCCAGTTCTGCCTTTGTGTCAAAAATTTAATTTCGCATTCTGATTCTCGAAATTTTACTTTTCTAACCCCCGCGCGGACTTCCACTCTTGTTGCTACAACTAAGATCTGTATTGAGCTGCTGGACTGCCGTACAAGTCCGGACCCTCTTGCTGCTGGAGAGGGGTCTGGACCCCTAGGGACCTGCTCTAGAGAGGGGGTGCTTGTTTCCTGGGGTGGTCCGGAGTCCTGTGTAGCCGCTTAGCCGGTTCCGTACCCAAAGCCTACACACTCCACCGCCCTGTAACAAGTGCTCTAGTACCTGGAGCTGGGTAATTAGGGGCTCGAACCTCGTTCTAGCTCAAGAGTTGGCTTCCTAAGTCCTACACGGCATGTCCAGCTCCATATCTCAAAGGATCGAGTACGACAGAATGACCTCACCCACTGCTAGGAAGGGTCTGGAGCATCAGAGTCAGGTCCGGAGAAGTCGTGTTGTTTCCTGGAGTAGTCCGGAGCCCTGTGTAACGCCTTAGCCTGGTTCCGCACCATAAGCCTACACACTCCACTACTCTGTAACATGCACTGAACTGCCTGGACCTGTGCCTCTGGAGCTCCGAAGCTCGTACTAGCCTGGGAGCCGGTCCAGAATAGGTCCCGCGGGCTTGCTACTAAGCTGTGACTTTGAAGTGGTACACAGGTTAAGCCTTCACTGGTGGTAGTCAGCCTCAAACCAATGAGCCTACCTACTAGGGGGTCCCGGCAACCGCTTTAAGGTTTCATGTAGATCGAGGTCTAGTCTCGGTGGTAGACAGACTCAAAACAACTAAGTTGTTTTGAGTCTATCTCCCAGGACGCCCGGAGCATTCGCTTTGACCCAGGCATCACGGATCGATTCTACATGCGTCAAGCAGCTATGTTGCAATATCATTACTACTATATAAGCGAATTTGATTCTCCTCTCTGTAGTTCTTTCGACTACACAGGAAACAAGACGCTCGCTCGGTTTGCAAACTATGCTACACCTATGCCCAATGATGCTTGCCCAACCTCATACGGGGGGTCCGAAGTGTCTTCTACGGCTCAAGTGGCAGATAGGTCCAAACAACTGCACCTACCTGCCAGGGGACCAGGGCGCCGGGGTAATGCATACCGCAACCAGAGCAATTGACAAGCAGCTAAGTTGAAATTTTCCTCCATTTAAACTTTCAACTGTTACAGTACAATGTTTTGTTACATAACTCAAAACAACAAAGCAAAGGTACAATGAGCAGCTTAGGAGTCTGCAGGTTCCCGCTTGAAGTAGGCGGCGACGAAGTCGACGACCTCTCGCACACTGTCCAGAGCGGCGTCCTCCGTCTCCGCCATAGGACCATCGAGCACGGGGGTTAGCGAGATGGCCGGGTCGTGGCTCCGGAGGCATGTCAGGATGTGCTCCGCCACCATCCGGATCAGCTCACGGCCCTCGACCTCAAGCTGGCCAGCAAGGACCGGCTCCAGACGCCGGAGCCTATCCGAAGCGGAGTTCAGCACCGAAAGGGCATCAACTATCAATGCTGGCACCTCTGCCACCTGGATTGGGCTCATTCCAAATGGCACCAGCACTAAGCTCGCTTCATTCGCCCAGTCGGTGATCCGCTGGGCCCCCAGGCGCCGATCCTCCTGCAGCTTCTGGACCGCCTCCTGCACCGCCTCCTGCACCCGGGTGTCCAGAGCTGCCTTGGCCGCTTCCACCTCGCGTGACCTCTCCTCGAGCTCTGCCTTCCTCTTCTCTGCCGACTCCTTCATCTTCTTAAGGGAGTCGCACTGTATCCCAAGCTGCTTCTCCATGTTGGTGGCGTGGGACCCCTGCTTATAGAGGGACTTCCGGTCCTCCTCCAGCTCCGACTCGGCAATAGCCAGCTTGCTGGCCCTCTCCTCTAGCTGCTTCCGCCATCCGTCCAGGGTCCCAGAGAGCTCGTCCAGCTCCTGCTTACGGATCTCGAGACCCTGGCTGCGGGTCTCAAGCTCGGACCGCTGGGCAGCGAGCCGAGTCTCAATATCGGACCGCTGAGCCGCGAAGCCGACAACCTCCAGGGCAAAAGCCTCCTCCCGCTGTGCCAGGGTTTTCTCCCGATTCGATACTGCGAACTCCCGATTAAACACCTTTCGAAGGTTGGCTCGGTAGGCCTCTTGGTCGGCCTTGAGTTTGGATCGAGCTTCCGCAGCATGGGAGGCTTCAGCCTTCGTGTGTGCCTCCAGGCGGGTGTGCCAGTCGGAGAGGTGCTGGCATTCGCTCTCCAGGGAAGCCCACTCCCGCCGGAAGGCCACCTCGGCGGAGGAGGTTGCCTCCACTATCGACCGCAGGACCTGGACCAGTACCTGGGGGAGGGGAGTCGCTTTCTCCTCCGGGGGTTGGAGCTGGAGGAGCTGCCTATCAAAGACCACCTCCAGCTCCTCCTCTACTACAGGATCAGAGCTGGAGGTAGGGATTTCTGGCGCAGGCATCGGGACCTCGCTTGCCGTTGTGCTTGCCGCCGCAGCACTTGTCGCCATCGCGCTCACCGCCGCCGAATCCGGTGATGGCGCAATTGTCGTTGTAGCCGGGGTCTCGAGGGCCACCGCGCCGGGAGCGGACGCACCCACCGCCGCCGCATCGGGTGCGGCTGCACCAGTCACCGGCGCCTCTGCCGCTGCCACATCGGGTGCGGCTGTGCCCATCACCGGTGCCTCCATCGCTGCCGCATCGGGTGCGGCTGCACCTGTCATCGGCGCCTCCGCCGCTGCCACATCAGGTGCCGCTGCGCCCGTCACCGGCACCTCAGCCGCCACCGCCTCGGGTGCAGCACTGCCTGGCACTGGCGCATTCGCCGCCGTTGCATCGGGCGCAGCAGCGCCTGACGTCGGCATGCCCGCCGCCGCCGTGTCGGGCGCCACTGGGCTCGCGAAAGCCGCCGCACCTGCGCTCTCCATACCCGCCGTCGTACCCGCCGTTGTCGCCGAGGCCCCTGTCGCCTGGACCCCCGCTGACGGACTAGCGGCGGCGGAAGAACTGCTTGGGCGTGGAGCCCTGGCAAAACAAAGAAAAGGAGCCTTCAGCATAAGCGGAGCACCGAGAATAAGGGGCGTGACCAGAATAACACTAACCCTGAAGCGCCGGGTATCCAGTGTACTAGGATGCCCGATGTCCGCTTTTGCTGCTGCTGCTGCTCTCGCGGCTGCGGCGCAGGCGCAACCGGAGGCTGCTCCTGCTGCTGCTCCCGTGGCTGCAGCGCAGGCGCAACCCGTGGCTGCTCCTGCTGCTGCGGCTGCTCCCGTGGCTGCGGCATAATCGCAACCCGGGGCTGCTCCTATTGCTGCTGCTGCCGCTCCCACGCCTGCTGCTGCCGCTGCTCCCGTGGCTGCCGCTGCTGCTGTTGCTGCTGTTGGGAGGTATCTCTCGGCGGTGATGACGGTGGCACGACAGCTCCGGAGGTCCCGCGAAGACCGGATGCCTGGGAACTACCCTGGCCCGCGTCCTCGGCGGACCTCTGACGCTTCGCGGCGGTCTCCGTGACTGGAGTCCCGTCGCCCCTGAGTAACCTGCGACGGCCTGCATCTCTCGACGACGCGCCCAAACTGCTCCGGACCTGGCTGGGACCGCTTGTGGCGGCGCTGCCGGCCACGGCCTGCTTGCCTTTCATCGTGGGGCCGGACCCCGCAGCGCTGGGAATAGCTTGATCCCCGGGCACACCAGGGATCCGGAGCCCACGGTTCGGGTCGCCTCCGATCAGACGTGCGGCCAGCCCACCGTCATCGAGGGTCGGCAAGGTGGCCAGCACCGTGGACCTCAGGCGCGAGTCCTCGCAGATGGGGACGACGCCCTTGGGAAGGATCAAGTCCTTTGGGACGATGACTTCCCCCGTCACCGCCTTCACCAGGACCTCTAGGGCTTCCTGGGTCAGATCGCTCCCCTCTCCGCGGTGGGTCCTGCTACAGTCGTTGAGGCCGGTGAAGCTCCAAGCAAGGCGCGACCGCTGCTTCAGGGGGGCGATCCGGTGCTTGAAGAAGTCCCCGAGCACGTGCAGCGAGGTGAGGCTGCTCTCCGCCAGCGAACTGATCTTGCCCAGCACGGAGTCGAAATCCGGCGGCAGGGACGGCTTGGCCCTCCAGGATTGACGGTCGGAGGCAGGTCCCTCGGTCGGCATGACCAGGCGCTCGTTCGCGTCGGAGGTGATGACCACCCACTCCCTGCGCCACTCCTCCCACTTTCCGCCAACGAGTCCGGGGATATACGGCGTAGGGGGATCACTCCTCATCTGGAAGTAGTACCCCCCACTTCATCCTTGCTCCTTCCGGACCTCACCAGGACGAAGAAATGGCGGAAATGGATGACGCAGGGCCGCACCCCCACGAACATCTCGCACAGGTGCACGAAGATGACCATCAAGAGGATGGAGTGCGGCATGAGGTGTTGAAGCTGGAGGCCGAAATCTTCCAGCAGCAGTAGGAAGAAGGAAGAGATCGGCAGCCCCAAGCCGGTGGAGATGTGCGAGGTGAACAGCACAAACTCCCCGGCGCGCAGGTTGCCGAGGGGAGCTGAGCCTGCTCGAATCCCCCAACTAGTCTCTTGAGCGCTCCACCCCAGCAGGCGGCGCACTATGTTCAACTCTTCTTCAGTCTGGAAACGACGGGGATGAGCAAGAGTTGCCATCTCACTATGGAGGTGAAGCAATCTACGTGGGGGAGCAAGGGGCGAGGAAGCTCGAAGGCAAAGGGGCGCAAAGGTTGGAAGGAAGAGGGCGAATGCTGAAAAGTAACCGCGGTATGCGGCTCTTCCCTTTATAAAGCTTGACCCAACCAGCGCGTCCCGGAACCGTTGCTGCAACCCAAGCGACGCCACACACCTGGAGTTAACCGCCCAAACTATGGCAAGGGAGGCCAGGCCCACCTGTCGGGGAGGACGGGCACAAAGGTGTGAAAGGGCGGGATCTGAACCGTCGTCTGCGCATGAAGCGAGGCGGAAGCTGAGCTGACGTGCGTGCATTAAGCGCTGGCGTGACCAGGCTCTTCGGGAACTGCGCCGGTGGTAAATATCCCGTTTACTCCGGCCGCAACGATGCCGAGCATCGCGCGCGTGACTAGGTGAACCACTGTGAGTAGGACCCATAAGTCAGTAAGCCGTTGCGATGTGATGAGGCACCAAATAACCCAAAGGTTGGTCAAAGCCGGTCAAGACCCCTGCAGTAAGAGGCTTCAAGTTAAGCAGAGCCAAATCATTGTAGTGGCCCCACCTGCGGGTTCATTCCTCCCCCGAGGTGGGCCCGGGGGCCACTGTTGGTACCCTGTACCAGGGATACCCACTTCTACTGCAACGGGGTAGGACTCACATAGTCATCTGTGATTAACGCCATAAGGGGCGGAGCTGCCGGGCCCCACGGGTCAGGCCCCTGCCTCACCGGGCCAATGGCCCCGGACCTGCTCCCCGCGCTGGGACGGGTCTGGTGACGCCACGTATCCCCAGAGGAGGGCGAGCTCCGAACCGACGGCCGGGGGCCCGGACCCCCCATAGGGGTCCGGGACCTCCCTGCGCCTGTCCGGACCTCCCATACGTGTAGAGCCAGCATACCGCCAGGGGAGGTCCGGAGGCTCCACGTGTCCCGCAGGTGCGGGCGCGGGTCTTCCACTGGAAGACTCGCCCCCACCGCATTTAATGCGGATGGTTGAGGCGTGCTCTGCACCCGCGGCACGCGGGGCAGCCTTTTTCAGGCCTCACTGTGGACCGCGTATTACCAAGATACACAGTGCAACTGCCTGCGCCGCACCCGCGCAAAGCCCGTCTGCCGCATTAATTGGATACGACGGCACGACACTTTTCCATCATGCCACCTACGCCACAAGCTACACAGCCCGTCCAGCTATGTGGCAGGCGACGCCGCTGGCTACGCCAGGCGCCGTTTCGACAAGACAGCGCCTGGACACGCCGGACAGAGAATTCCGAGAGCAGGCAAGGAAATCCAGGAGAGAGATCTCCTTTGCCTGCGACACTTAATGTATGAACAGTACTTAGTTTATACTACATCGTTGGGCCCACCTGTCGGGGACCAACGACCATGTGCGCACCTCCCTTGAGATATAAAAGGGAGGCACTCACTGTACACGACAGATGACAAGCTCTCTAGAGCACCCCAGACGCTCGCTGAACTCAGCTCTAAGCTCTTCCAAACCGAATCAATACATCACACAGTGGACATAGGGTATTACACTCCGGCGGCCCGAACCACTCTAAATTGCTGTGTTCATCGTGTTCTTGAGCGAGATCGAACTAGGACTAGCTAACCCCCGAGTACACCCCCTCTGGGCTTAGGCGGGTGCCTTCCGCCACCCGGCTGTGGTTTGCCACACCACGACATTTTTTGGCCCCCGGGCCCACCTCGGGAGAGGTACGAACCCGCGGGTGGGGCCACCACCGTGACGTGTTTCCACGCAACTTGGCTTTGTCAGTGTGCTTATGTCGAGTGCGGGTGCTCCGGACCCGTTGGAGGTCGGAACACCTGTTGCCAGGTTCTGGTACTAGTGTGTTCTCCGTAGGGCGGTGAAGGTACAGGCTTAGGGTATGGAACCAAACTAAGCGGCTGCACGGACCTCAAACCGCTCAGGGAGCGAGCACCACTTCCCCGGACCCGGCTTCAGGCGACCGTGGCGAGCGGTCTCCGCCGGAGCGGGCCACCGGAGTGGACTTGAGCGACCGTGGCGAGCAGTCTCCACCAGAGCGGGCCACCGGAGTGGACTTGGAGCGACCGTGGCGAGCGGTATCCGCCGGAGCGGGCCACCGGAGTGGACTTGGAGCGACCGTGGTGAGCGGTCTCCGCCGGAGCGGGCCACTGGAGTGGACTTGGAGCGACCGTGGCGAGCGGCCTCCGCCGGAGCGGGCCACCGGAGTGGACTTGGAGCGACCATGGCGAGCGGCCTCCACCGGAGCGGGACACTGGAGTGGACTTGGAGCGACCGTGGCGAGCGGTCTCCGCCTGAGTGGGCCACCGGAGTGGACTTGGAGCGACCGTGGCGAGCGGTCTCCGTCGGAGCAGGCCACCGGAGTGGACTTGGAGCGACCGTGGCGAGCGGTCTCCGCCGGAGCGGGCCACCGGAGTGGACTTGGAGCGACCGTGGCGAGCGGCCTCCGCCGGAGCGGGCCACCGGAGTGTACTTGAGTCGTTGCTGCCGATCCCATGAATTATGCCACCGGACCTTGCAGTGAGGTGTAGGGAACCAGGCCTTATACTAGAAAGGAGCCCGGGACCTCTAGGGATAGCAGTCTCGGATACTAGGGGACTCGTAACAAGGTAGTGAAGTACGTAGGCTTAGGGTACATTACCAGGCTAAGCTACGCGGAGCTTCTCTACCCCAGGATACGGGCACCACTTCTCCGAAGCAGGTCCCTAGAGGTCCGAACTGCCTTCCAGCTAGAAGGGGTGTCCCCACCTGACCACAAGCCAGTAAGTCAATTTTGGATTGTTATCAACAAAAGAAAAGACTCCGTACGGAAGAAAGAAAACATGCAAGCTGGATGGACAAGTGCTATCAGGTTAATGTAAAGATAGGACTGAGGAAGCAAATCTCCTTTATTGCTTGACTCGTGGTGTACATCAGAGGTCGGGATTACGAGGGCGGACCTCAACCGCTCTGGACCACTTGCTGGTGTCGCCTGTTTGTGCGATGAAGCCAGAGGTCGGGTTTACAAGGGCGGACCATTACCGCTCTGGACCACACGTAGGCACCAAATCATTACAAAGGAGAAACACACTCAATCCTATCTAGTGATAACCTACAGCCGCTGCCCCGTAAGACGTGCACATTGCTGGCCGTAGTGGAGCTGCCACATTGGAGGTTCCTCTCAGCTGTTGAGGGCGAAGGCGCCCTGGACGTGCCTTCACAGCATCATCCAGCATCACCTCGGGAGCTTGCGGGGCCCTTCCCAGCATAAGAACTGTTTCATGCTTTAGTTTGCATGAGAACAATTTCTTTGGCTTTGAATGGGAGTGGCCCTGCAGTTGTCGGCTGCCGTCGGAAGCCAGCCCGATGACTGCTCATAGTGAGTTGAATCCTGCTTGGTCCCTAGGCACAGCGAAGGACGGGTGCTCGTTTGGACGAGTACGGAGCGTGGAAAAGGGTGGTCGTTCGCCGGCTCCACCTTGGTGCTGGCGCAGGGCCCCCGTGCCTCTCGGTGAGGCCGAGGCCTGTCTGCAGCAGCACCGAGAGAGGCCTGAGCCAGGTGAGGAAGAAGGCGATAGGCATCCTTCCCGAGCCACAACCGTCGGTTCCAGCTCCATCTTGAGAGGAAACCTTGAGCCGACGTCGTGTCGACGGAGGGGGCTCCCGGTGGTTGCTTGAGAGAAAACCTTGAGCCGACACTGGGATGGCGCAGGGCGACGCATAGCAGGCGTCGCTCTTGCGCACCACCATGCCGACTCTGAGGTGCCGTAATGGTGACGCACAGCAGGCGCCACTGTCGTGCGCCACCGCACCGAGGATTCTGCTGCTTCGGTGTTGGGACATGCGTCGCGGGTGGCGCCGTGCCCCTCTTCATCTTCTCGTCATCGTTGCAGAGGATGAGCTCAACGCTTGCGCGTATCCCCACGGACGGCGCCAAATGTTGTGGGGGGTTTTTAGGGTACTCATAGCCGGGTGGCGGAACGCACCCACCTAATCCCAGAGGGGGTGTACTCGGGATTGCGCTAAGCGATTAGGCCTATCTAGCTTGGGGGCAAGAACGCAAGAACACACGAGGAAGAACGCAAGAACACACGAGGATTTAGAGTGGTTCGGGCCGCCAGAGCGTAATACCCTACGTCCACTGTGTGCCGTATAGCTCTTGTGTTCAGGATGAGTCAAGCCTCCCCTTTCTCTAATGGGCGTCTCCCTTTTATAGAGCAAGGAGGGCGCGTACACAGGTGTTGGACCCCGACAGGTGGGCCCAACATGGATGTATACTTTAGACACTAATGGAGCAGAGGCGCGGCGAGGCGGAGCGGCGCGGAGCTAGGTTTTCTTGGTGGCGGCTGCGGATGGGATGGGTTCCTGGGGTGCGGGGGGGCATATATAGGGCGGCGGCGGTGACCTGGGCGTGCGCGCCCGGGATGGAATCCTCGCCGAGATTTGCGGGTGATGGTGCGGCCGTTGCGCGGGCGCGAGGGAAGCGGAGGAAGGGGATGACCAACGGGGCCCACTGGTCAGCGGCGGTGAGCGCGCGCTGTGCGCGGGGTAGGCCGGCTGCGGGGCGCGCGGAGCTGGGTCAGCGCGTGGAGGTGGAAACAGGCGGGGCGTTGCTGGGCCGCGTGGTGGGTGCGCGGGCCAGGCTGGAGTGCGGGCTGAGGGAAGTGCGGTTGCGGGCTGGGGAAAAGGAAAAAGGGGTTGGGCCGCGGGGAAGAGTCCGGGCCGGCTGGCTTGGGCTGCTGGGCTGGTAGAGAGGAAAAGGCGGGCTGCTGAAGAGTTTGGGTTGGGTTTGTTTTCTTTTCTATTTTTCTATTTTCAAACACTAATCAAACTAAAGCCAAATGAATTCAAATTTGAATTTGAATTCACTCTAGCACTGAAACAAATAAAACAATGCTCCAGCATGATGCAACAACAAAATTAAACCTATGATAAAATTTTAATTACTTGAGGAACAAAAATTGGATTAAATGCAAGACTAAACACAGCAAACCTTAGAAATTTAAATAAAGCCAATTAAATTTATTATTAAAAGCTGGAATTTAATTTAGGGTGTTACAAATCCTACCCCCTTACAGGAATCTCGTCCCGAGATTCTGGGCTGGCTAGCAAAGAGATCCGGATATGTCTTCACAAACTCCTCTTCCTTCTTCTGGCAAATCCTCCGGAAAGACATCCGGGAATTCAGACACCACGCGAATACTATCCTTGGGTTTAGCCTCTATCTGATGAAAAAAACCAGAAGGCTCTGTAGCACTGACTATCGCCTCTTGGCCATCAGATGCGGACAAGTGAACTGTCTGCTGAGCACAATCAATACGGACTCCCCATCTGGTAAGGGTCTCCATGCTCAAAATCACATCTATCCCCGAGGAATCAATGACAACCAAACCAGTGCGGAATTCTGCCCCCTTTATGACAATACTAACTCAGGAGCATATAGAGCATGTGTGTATCTGGCCCCCAGGTGAGGTAACTACCATAGCTGTCCTCCTACAAGAAACTGGTATACGGTGCTGCTCAGCAAATGACTTGGAAATGAAGGAATGAGTAGCACTGGTATCGAAAAGCACTGTAGCTGGATGAGAGTTGACCATGAACGTACCAAAAACCATGTTAGGAGCCTTGGTCGCTGACTCGGCTATCACGTGGTTCACCTTCCCCTGTCGTGGCGCCCTGGGTTGGGCTGGGCGCCCCTGCTGTCCTGCCTGCCGTGGAGCCTGAGGTGCTGGACAACTTTTGGCATAATGACCTTTTTGCCCGCATTTGTAGCACATGCGGTGGTGGTGAATGGGGCTACTTGGTTGACCTCCCTATGAACTTAACGTCACATCTTGCATTATTTCTGCTGCTTGCTCTTTGGACTCCTTGCGGCCGCGTGGCTAAATCACATTCATAGTGAGAGTCAACCCATCAACATAATCATAGAGTGCTTGTTTCTTGACCTGTGTATCTCTAGAGTACTCAGGATCCTTTCTCTTCTAGGTAGTCTGTAGCTCATCGACTGCTGGACCGTCAAGGAAAAGGGAATCCTCTGCTAGCTGCTCTTGATGAGACCTCTTTCTCTTTGTACTGGAGAACAACCTTTGGTTCCTCCTAGTTGCGGCTTCATCTTCGGTAGCACGAACTTGACGGCAAGGAACGCTATAGAATTGGCAACACGGGCAAGCTTTCTCACCATTCTTCGGGTGGTATGTTGTTTGCGAAGGCTGATCTTGTACCGTTATCGGTTGCTCCATGGAAACTGTGGCATGAACACCATCACCAATTGCATTGTCTCCAAGGCCTTTTTGTTCTGCCGACATCTGAGCTGGGTAAAGAGGAAACACAGGTAAGGTCAAGGAAGAGAGAAAAACTCCACTATTTAAGGTTCTATTTTATTTAGACAACACTGCCCATGTATCACTGCTGCTAACTCCAGATAGGTGTTACTTAAATTCGAGAAAAAGGGAACTGTAGCATAACTCTTCTGCCTCGTCTAAGAGATTTTCAAATTCTCTTGTACTATCTGTAGGCCGGGGTGTCACATCCCTACCCTCTTATAGAAACCGACGTCCTCGTCGGTGAATCTCTGGATATCACCTTCTCTTCGCGCTATCCTTCTTCTCAAGAAGCAAGACAGAAGAACCCCAAGGCAGGATAAAGTAGAGAGGATAGAGTGGATGGTTTTACCCCCAATGATCTAACTCGTTTTATTAATCAATTATCTTTAACTTAAGACTGATTTTCATTAAACAACTTATTGTTGTGCATTGTTTTTGGCCTTGTGTTCGTGAGTAGACGTTGATCCATCTGAGGAGCCCCAGTACCAGTACCTGGAGTAGCCGTATTCCGACCAGTTTGAGCAGCAGCAGGAGCAATATGAGGAAGGCAAGTATAACATGAACAACCTATCACTTTTAAATATATTTTCATACTGCATTTTAATACTGTATGCCTATAAGGACTTTCCTAGCCACTTCATATCCTTTATATATATCCTTTGGGTTGCATTTTGGTTAGTTGTGCTAGGTGCCGCGCTATAACACACTTGATCCTTTTTAATTAATTTGATTAATGTTTTATGCAACTTAATTCTGAGAGTGGCCCTCTGTGTTGGCTTGAGTGGCTCACGTCTCGTTAAAATATGTTTTGTTAGAAACATGGTTTAGGGGGCCTTTACGGTGCTTAGTGCTTGGTTGGCCACTCTCCATAAGGACCGGTTCATAGAGCGACAACCTGGGACAACAGCGCTACCACAAGACTGGAATGAGACGGTCTTGGCTTACTAATTAGGTCTTTTTGGTTTGGAGTAACTTACCTGTGGGGCAAAGGGTGGTAAGCTTCAATGGTCCCTGCTCCTCCGGCTTGGTCTGTGCTTGGGGCTGTGCTCCTGTGCTTGTACCCCCGGAGGTGGGCCCCATCATCGCCGATCTAACTCTTCGCGGTTACGCCTTACCAACAAGATTCTTTGTAACGGCCTCGTAGTGAGTTTGCTAGTCATCTCACCTAAGGAAGTGTGATGAACAACTAGCGTAGCTCATGACTTGTGGGTAAAGATGTGCAACCTCTGCAGAGTGTAAAACTGGTATACTAGCCGTGCTCACGGTCATGAGCGGCCCAGATCCTCCTTTTGATTAGTGGGGTTATCTTCCTTTGACGAGGCAGGTTTCCCCGGGTGGCTTGGTTTGGTTTGGTTCTCAGTAGTATCATGATTAATTTTGATTAATAACTATGTAACTGGGTTTATGGTAATTCATCAACTTGTAATAATTAGCTTTAATAAATTTTTTGCCAAGACTTAAAAGCTAATGCAGTCAGTCAGCCAACCTTAGAGCCTCATAGTTTGTGTTATACTTGTTGAGTACAAGTTATGTACTCACTCTTGCCTACTCTACTCTTTTTCCTCTTGGGGACACTCTACTGCTGCTCAGTTCCTGCCGACGCGAGGGAGTTCCCTCAGCGCTACCAGGACTACGAGGACTTCTAGGCGTTCGTCTCCCAGTCGACGTCCCTGTGGCGCCCTGCTTCCGAGAGCTTTATTATATCTTTTTATGTGATATGTGCTGTGATATACTGTTCATTCTGTTGTATATATGTGTGACTTGATCCTGGCACGTATATGATTGCTCGGTTTATGTCCTTTTATAAACCGGGTGTTACATATAGTGATGGAGAATCTCTTGCCGGATATACTTCATCGTCTTGTAGACTCTCTGACCAAGGGGGGGTCTTCTCCTGTCCCATCGGCGAGGCGCCCGTTGAGGTAGTGTAGGTTGCGGCGTAGACTGTTGGGTCTACCGCGTAGGCGTTATGATACTCCGTCGTCGAGTTGTCGTGTCTAACTGGCGTGCGTGGCGTGGGCGGTGCCAGAGGCTGCACCGCGCGCCTTGGTAACACGCGGTCAATAGTACAGCCTGGCAAAAGCCGCCTCGGGCTCTGCTGTGGCAGAGCGCACTTACGTCTACCGTATTGAATGCGGTAGGTGGGCGTGTCTTCCCGGGGAAGCACCGCGCCCCTGCGCGTGTCCGCACCTGCGGACACGTG
The DNA here is from genome assembly GCF_016808335.1 of Panicum virgatum. Lineage (NCBI taxonomy): Eukaryota > Viridiplantae > Streptophyta > Magnoliopsida > Poales > Poaceae > Panicum > Panicum virgatum. The sequence continues at coordinate 53,488,867 of NC_053138.1, forward strand.
GCGGCTTCGGACCCCCTCAGGCGGCTTCGGACCCCGACAGGCGGGGTGTCTGTTCTCTCGCCTTGGAACCTGGTGGGAGGTCTAGGCCCCCTAGCCGAGCGCTCCCTTCTCCGGGACACGTGGCATCACCGGACCCTCCTCAAGCGGGGAGTGGGTCCGGGTCCGTTTGCCGGGAGAGTAGGGCTCCGGACTACAGGGGTCCGGCCGCCCAGCCGTCGAGGCGTAGTTAAGGATAACTACGAGACTCTTGCCTAGGCACAACAAGATGGGGTACCGACATGGGTACTACTAATTGGATTGGAACGTTTGCTGGATCATTGGTTGTACTATGTGTTGGCATGTAATGTGATTCGTGTCGGCCTCAACACTGTAAATAATAGGCCGTGGTGTTGTTGTGTCTACCAGCTACTGGATTTTTTCTTTTTTATATTTAAAAAAAATCAAAATTTCAAAAATATATGTCCGTTTTGAAAAATTTCAAAAATACCCCCGGTCGCCCTATGGGGGGGGGGCGACAGGGGTCTTGTCGCCCAAGCAACGGGCGACAGGACCCTAATGTAATTTTTTTGGAATTTGCAAAGAGGTCCCTGGCTGAGGGGAGGGGGCCTGTCGCCCCCCCCCACGGGCGACAGGGGCCTGTCGCCCCCCCAGGGGCGACAGGGGTCTCCCACCCTATATAAGCCCTGGCCGCCATTCCCTTCTCATTTGAGCCTAAAAATTCAGAAAAAAAGAGAGGGGTGAGGAGAAGAAAAGCGGTGAAGCTCTGTCGAATTCCGCACTTGTGATCTACCGGTAACTTCCGTATGAATCCGTTGATATTGTATAACAATTTAATTTAATTAGCGGATTTGCTGAATTAGATTTGGTGCTTTAGAACACTCGTTTAGTATTACAATTTCAGTACTATTACAGACTTGTTTTTAAATTAATTATGAATTAGAATAGAATTATGACAGTACCTTTTTGATATTGCAGCATAAGACAATAGAATTATGACAGTACCTATATTTTCACGCATCGATTTGGTATACGATAGGTGCATTATTGAAATCATTGTTCGTCATTTGGCGCACCATACTATAGCGTCAATGTCTTCGTCAGGATCAACCTATATTCCGTGGAGCAAGTGTGAAGCCACCGTACCCGAAGGAATTGATGTGCCAATGTGCTTCTGCGGTTCGTTATGCAAGTTCATGCAATCTGAGATTTCAGGAGATGACTACGGCATGAGGTTCTTTATGTGTGAGAACTACGAATATGATCCACCTAAGCGATACGGCAAAGACCGGGCCAAGGTAGGAGGACAACATACGCAATTTTTCTTTGTGACCTAACATTGAGTTATGATTCTAACTTTTGTTGGACAAAGTCTCCTCCGCCTCTTTGTGATTTTATGCAGTGGTTCGACACCGTGCAGTTGCAGCAGGCAAAGGACTTTGTGGAACAACAAGCAAGGTGGGCTGCAGAATGTTGGCGCCGAATGAAGCACGAGGAACAACAAGAGGAGAAGCACAAGAAAGAGTAAGAAGAGATCCACAAGAGGATGGAGGAGGTGGATCGTAAGGCGGCAGCGGAACGTGAAGCTGATTGGGAGAGAAAGCGAGAGAGGGCACGCCGTGCGAAGGAAGTCGGGCCCGAAGCAATTAGGAAGGGCAAATATCCTCGGTGCACTCAGTAGAGTAGTACCATGTAATCCCGGTATTTTACATTCCATAAGGCATCGTAGGTTTAGATGCAACAAGAAATTACCTTGTCGCGTGCACATGCCACTGCAATTAGTTGTTTATGTTTTCAGTTGAAAGCTTGACTCTGTGTGTTGTAACTTTTACCATTAATTTGCAGTTGTAGCCGGGAATCTATGAAATCTTTGAACTTGTCCTTAATATTTCCGGAGCTTTTCATGTCACTAGAATACTAAGAAGCACACATTTAATTAATATAACGATAACAAATAAGAACTAAGAAATGCATTATATAATGTGAACCATCAAGTTTACATCATAATACAGCAGTAATGAAACACACATCACACATGCAGTGGCATGGCAGAATCCATTGCAAACTACGGTAAATAGATTCTGGACTAACCTAACATGTCTTAGGTAATTTTAAAAAAAAACACAACAAACACAACGATGTAGCATGTCACTAGCACTAGGGTACTCCTAGTAGCCGTACCCCCACGTAGCAAACTGTGTTGAGCCTTCTCCGCAGTATCCACCCATTGCAGGTGGTGCAGGCGGTGGTGCCGGAGGCGCAGGGCCCTTCTTCTTGTGACAAGGGCAGTTGCAGTAAGGAATAATGCATGGTTCATCCTGTGAACCGGCAGCATTGCTGGTATCATCATCTTCGTCATCTTTGTTACCCTCGCTCACTTCCTCATAATGGTTCACCTTGCATTCCAGATCAAAGATCTTTATCTGGAGGTACTTGATGAACTCCTGAACAGAATCAATTGGTACAGGATCGACCCACCTAGTAAAACCACAGTTTTCTGGAGCATCGGAAGACTGCAAAACAAATTTCATATAAGGTGTCTCATTGAAGATAAAGAAATGAAACAACCGAGTATTACCCATGCGTGTGGACATTTAAAGAAACGCCGACCGCCATCCATCCCGTCGGTGCACATCTGCACTAACCAGTGTTCACCATGTCTGCATTTTGGTCACGGTTCTCTACGGTTATCATATTATCGAAGAGGAGTTTCATTGGTAAATTCACTCTTGTGCTGTGGCGGAAACTCAAACACTGGTTCTAGAAAGGAATCAGGTCCAAGAGGCCTCTCCCATATTATGGGGTCTCCCTTTCTTCCCTTTTTTCCTTTCCCAAAACCGTAGTAATTCTTCCCACTAGACCCATCTCCAGACATTGGGTATACAATGAGATTTGGTGTTTGAGTGCTGCTGGGAGTTCACAAACTTCGGAGTATTTATAGGCGCACAAAGGTCTGATACCCGGAGTGTGGAGTGTAAATGCACCTAAAAAGCCTACTTGACAACACAGTGAAGAGGCTAGCTGACCTAACACTGAAAAGGCTAGATTCGATTCTCAAAATGACTACTCGATGCATCTCTGTGCATGTAGAGCATCTAAGTGCATGCAGACTCACAGCACTGCATTGCTGCCGCTCGATCGATCGCGCCTAGATGCCGCCTTCCCCACTACACACCATAGACCTTTGCTGTAGAATGACAGGTCCGTCGTCCTCGCCAGAGAGACTGCTTTGAAGGTGAGCTGGTGTGGTTGCCGTGTTGTCACATCTTTTTGAAATGGTGGAAGGGCACTGCTATTGGGTTGTCATCTTTTTTCACGTATGTCTGGGCAAACAATGCAACATTTGGGAAACCCGTGATCGCCGTGCTGAGCAGTGGCAACCTGTGATCTCGTACTCGCAGCTAGATACACTATGGTCCCTATTTTGAGCTATTCGAGCGTGTCACAAAGTATACACTATATGCGGTAGTCGTCATCATCGTCGGCGGGATCTCGGCCGCTAACTCCTACCGCACCTAACTTGTCCTTCATTAAATCACGGAAAAAGTTCGCAAGAACTTCCCTTATTTCACGAGCATTATGGAACCCACAAACATAATAAGTTCACATCAATAGTATCTATAGAAACAAATGACAAGTAAACTACCACAATCGTAAATATCGGATACAAATAAGCGGTCCACAGCTATCTCATTACAAATAAAAATCAGAGATACAAACATCGGATATATCTAACCACCCCTAGGGCGTCGGACCCTCTTAGCCCTCTGCTGGGCACGGACATGGCCCTCGGAGTAGATGTGACGATCCGGAGACCTCACCTGTCGCTCAGGACGCAAAAGGGGCTGCGGTGTCTGCTGCTGAGAGATCCCAAGTGGTGCTCCTCCTAGCTGTGAATACCCCAAGACATCGGGGCCACCGTGCGTGCCAGTTGAGTCTGGAGTCAGGCTGTCGAGTTTGTCTAAGGTGAAACCCTCGTTATCTGGAACGAACGTACTCGAAACAAACCCTGCGTAACATATAAATGTAAACCAACATATGTTGCGTGGTAAATTAGTGAGTACATTGAGAGAGTATTATGTACCAGGTCGAAAGAAGGAGGGAGAAGGTCCGGCGCCCGCATCGGGGTAGAATCCTACGCATAAAATGCGGATGTTAGCGTACGCTCGTGTCTTTCGTCATGACATGTAGAAACCGAAATGCGAAACATAAACTAACCTGTGTAGGCCGGTATCTGTGGCCCCGGTACCATCCCTGGATACGGTCCGCCAACTGGTGCTGTCCCTCTAAACATTCCAGTATGGCCGAACGCAGTAGCTGGATCGTATCCTGTTTGCGATATTAGTAAATATGTAGGAACACTTGATCTAATTTTAAAGAGATATCTACGTATCCTGTTTGCGATATTAGTAAATATGTAGGTAAGCCCTAAAGGAGCTGTCTGTGTGTGGTCCTGTTGGATGGACCAAGTGCTCGTCTGCCTGTTCCCATTGGTCCACCCACGACTACATATTGGTGAGCCAATCATCAGAGCACGGCAATCCACTCCTTGACAACCTACAAAAGTGGACCACGAAGAATCGTTAGATTCGACACGAATGTATGAGCCAAGTTCATTCATAATTACCTGTGGTCTTGACGACTGACACGCTCCAACGCGGTGGGCACCGGAAACTCCTGGCGCTGCCCAAACTGTCTCCTGACTCTCCAGGGGCAATATGCCTCAACCGCGATGTCATAAACCAGGACGGCTGTAGTAAGCCACATGCTCGTATTCGCGGAGCAGTGCGAAGACAGGCCTGCTGGTGCATGGGTAGTCACAGCCTCTGGGCTGTAAGGCTCCCAGACAACGTCCTCGGGCGTCAGCATGTCGAGCTCCGAAACAAACTCAGGATATGCGCGTCTAACCCTCTCTTTTTTTTCTGGTTTTTTGGTGGAATTTTTGGGCTCAAATGAGGAGGGAATGGGGGTAGAATGCTTATATAGAGGGGCATGACCCGGTCGCCCGAGGGGGGGGGGCGACAGGCCCCCCTTGCACGCGCGCGCCCCCAGCCAGGGACCTCGTTGCAAATTTAAAGAAAAAAATTACATTTAGGGTCTGTCGCCCCCCATAGGGCGACCGGGGTATATTTTTGAAAATTTTCAAAATGGATATATATTTTTGAAATTTTGATTTTTTTAAATATAAAAAAGAAAAAAGCGCCCAGCTACTCATTGTTTTTCCTGGGCAAGGGGGCCATGGCCCAATTTCGCCTCCACAGCCCTCCACCACTGCATGCAGATAACTGAAAGAAACAGATTTAGATTTCACGTAAAGCGGCACATGGCGGTGCCATCATTTATTTCACGTAGATTTAGAGATTAAAGAGACAGATAACTAGTGTTATGTGCTAATTAGTGATAGACTAGCTCCGTACCCGTGCGTTGCTACGGGTAGGTAAAAAAATATTTCATAGCAATACACAAATTATGGAAAATATGGTGTTAATAATGGCATTGGATGCATGTAATAGAATTTAATTTGCAAAATACACCAGCATGTGCGGATACAATATGTGCAATGTGATAGATTTTAATTTGCAAAATACAACAAATGAAATAAACTAATTTCCCCACACTGAACTATTACAGGCAAATAAAACTTCTGGATAAGAGCCAAACACGCTCAATGGAGAAATATGTATAGCTCAGTTCAAAATATAGCCAACTCCATATACATTTATATTTTTCATCAAATAGTTCAATGCACATGCGTTGCCACGGGAGGCGACAAATTTTCAAAGCAATAATTGGAAAGTTAAACAGAAAATATGGTACTTAAGATATATTTTTTCAGTTATATATATATCCATGTCATACAATGATTTGAATATTCGATTCCATAAGTCTAAATTCCTAAACACAGACTGAAAATGTCATATATTAATGCTCAACGCTCCATTTGCGTATCCATCAGAGCTCCGCCCTACCATGCTCCTGTAGTCCTGTGTTCCCACCACCTCATTCATCTCCAATGGCGTCCCCGACATGCATGCCTCCTATTCATCCTGACCTCTGTCAAATATACATTTATTTTGATATTGGCATGTAAAGATGGTTTTATTAAGTCTTTTCCTGTCACCAATTGACATATAAAAGATATTATGTATGCAGATATGTTGAACTGTCATAAAACAGGAGAAGATGCACTTGAATACTTGCACGACGACAGGTTCTATCCATGCATTAGGCAGTTGACCAAACACGCAACTTTCTGAAACAAATAGACCTCTTTCACATATAAGGAACTAATGATCTTACAAACGAGAGGAAAAAAAATCAGAATGTTTTTGTTATATTTCACAGTATACCTTCTAGAGAAGGTGATAAAAGGGGGGAAACTATTGCACCTGTGAAAAAAATACTACATATTATTACTCTTATATGCCACATATAATTGATCAAATCTTGGCCAAAATATTTGGGGCCTACCATGGCCTTGTAAACAATGTCTAAACTTAAGGGTTCAAAGAAAATAATTAGCAGTGATTTAATTGGAGAAATGACAGTTGAACTGACCATACAAATAACCTTTTGCTAATGCATGTGAAAAATAACATGCAAAAGTCAAAACAGCTGAGTCTGAATGATTAGGATCGAAACGTTAATTTGGAAAATACAGAGTATGATAATTCTTTAAAAGAACCAAAGTGCCAATCAATAAATCATTTTACTGACTCGAAGTATTGCAATCTCAAAATATTTCATGAGAGACTCAATTTCAATAATTTATAGACTCTCTGGATCCTTTTCCCTTTTCTTCAGGTGTTGGAGGTTCCGTGAAGGTTATGTTGTAAAACAACATTAACTATCTCCCATTATCAATACTTCCCAAAATTATAGGTGCTATATAGAAAGTGCCATACCAGCCATCTAGGATTTAGATCAAACGTCATAGGTTAATTAGCACTTCTAACAGTGCCGATTATAACATGGCAGGAGAAAAAATAGGATGACAGCTGTGTACAGATCAAAGTCAATCGATTCCAAAAAGAAATACGCTTGAGGTACCAAATCCTAAGGCTACTTAAGGAGTGCTAGTGACAATTAAAGGAGCACCCAAAATTATTTCATGCTTCAATGGCAGATATATGGAGGGCAAACAAATCAATCAAAGGTATCAGCATATAAGGGACCATACATCTGCAAGGAGGCCATGATGTTAAAACAAAACTTTACAAAGCATAGAAATATTCTGTAAGAGGAAAAAAATCAGTAGGCAAAGTGACTTAACTCTCTTAATATTATGTCCAGTGAAAAAAACAGTAGTGCTGGCTTGTGCTCCTTCCTCGCTGAGAAATTCCTAATAAGGTGGATTAGCAGTCTTGACTACAATCATGATATAGCCAGACATAATCAGCATTTTAGCACAAAGTGATTTATTCTTCAATTCCGAATATATTCTGCAATAAAACCTACAATAAACGATGTAAATGAAAGACTTTCAATGATACATTAGCATGTCCAGTTGTCCACCATTTGATAAGCAGTCAAAACACCAAACAGGCTAGGGGCAGTGAGCGTAAACGTGGTGTTGTTCCTACTGCAGCTCCGCGCTTGTGCATCTCAACTCTACTGATCTCAATGATCTTTCTGCAAAGAAGCCAACCAAAGCTACATCACTACTCAGTTGTACTGGATGCGTATACGAAGTCTACTATACTCAGTTGTCCTGAATGTGTATACTGAACACTACACAAATGCTAGCAGATAGAAAAGGTAATGCTGGGCATATATGAATATTGGTGAAAAATCTTCACCCAATAGGACGACAGGTTAATTATTGGGACATAAAAAAAATCTGCTTTGGTACCTATGGCCGCGAATAATAATAATAATAATAATAATAATAATAATAATAATAATAATAATAATAATAATAATAATAATAATAATAAGCATGATTCGGATGTGTGGTAACCATCCCAATGAATCTCACGAACACGCAGTACCAGACGGTCTCACAAGTCACAAACGACCAGAAAGGGTACCTGGCAAGTGGGTGGGCGAGGGGTCGCGATCATCAATCTTGAAGTAAACCATCAAAGGAACCATCACTGCACCGCCGACGACCCACATCAAGAACCCGCCTACTGCAAGCGACCCACCTCTGCCTGCAGCAGCAGAAAAAAAAAATCAGAAGCAGATGGAAGTTAGGATATAAAACAGAAGCAGATGGAAGTTAGGAGAACAAACAAATCCTGCCGCCAGTGTTTCGCTAAGGATCAAAGCGCAGACGCGCGCGTGACCATGGATCCGGATGGCGCTCGATGGGAGGGCTTCGCCTTGGATTGATGGGAGGCAGTGTTTCGCTAAGGATCAAAGCGCAGACGCGCGCGGGACCATGGATCCGGATGGCGCTCGATGGGAGGGCTTCGCCTTGGATTGATGGGAGGGCGGCGCCTCGGCGCGACGGGAAGGCGGTAGATCTTCATGTCGGAATGAAAATTGATCTTCGAGACGGGATGGCGTGATGGCCAACGCTCCGACCGGTGGCCCGGAGCGACGAGAAGGCGCGGGCTTGTCACGACGGTGCCAGCGTGACAAGTATGCGTCGCGTGCAAATGAGGGTTGTTACATTAGCTGTCACGTAGAGGGAAGCGTGATGAGTTGTGGGCCCACTGGGCATGGGTTGAGCCGTGCGTAAATAAGCCGGCGCGTCTGTAATGCCACACATAAAAAAACCTTGAACAAAATTTTAATTCGGAGAAAAAGGAAAAGGAGACCTCCTCCTTCCCCAAGTTATCGGATCTGAACTCTGTCTCGTCTATCTCACGTCGGCGGTGATCGCCGCCGGCCACAGATGTGACAGGTGGTTTCCGATTCACCGTTCCTCGGCCGCCGCTTCCCCCTCGCCACCATGTTCCCCGTCCCTGTCCGCTACCTCATCGGCGTGCGTGACCTGCTCCATCGGAATCACTCCTATTTCGGCGCCCACGCCACACGCCGGTTAGCCGCCCCGGCGCCGTCGTCCACATACTTTTCTGCCGCTTAGGTTCTAGATCGGGGATCCGGTGAACTCCATTCGATGTCGACCTCAGGTGCGTGATGCCCACTGAATCCCGTCGGTCTTGATCTGGGCAATCGATTTGGTTGGGATTGTGGGGTTCTACCTGCGATCAGCGGTGGAATCACTGCCCGTAATTCCTTTCTCGCTCGGATCGACTTGCGGTGTGGTCACCACGGCGCCCCCCAAACCCTTTGCAGACCCAGTTCGTCCTGGACGCCATGGACGAGACTGCGCGTCACGATGATGAACGTTGGGAGCAGGTCATGGAGAGCCTCGACCTCATCTTCGCTTGGATGACAGATCTGGGGCGTACTCAGCAACAACTTCGGTCTCAAGTGGAGCTGACTACACAAGCCGTGGACAAGCTTGGGAAGGAGCAGCAGATCCTGACACAAAAGGTCGATTCCACCGCGCAGACAGTTGCTCAGATGTTGCTTCATCACCACGCTTCACCAGAGCACAGCGATGGACCTCCTACTTCTCCAGTTCATCCTTGTCAGACGATTGGTGAGCCTTCCTCTGCTCACCCTCCTGGCCGTACACACTCTGAAACCATCGGCATGCATAGGAATTTTCTGCCCAAAATGCCTTTTCCACAGTTTACTGATGAACAGCCTAGGATTTGGAAGGATAAATGTCTGGATTATTTTCGTATCTTTGAGATTCCATAACATATGTGGGTTGCTATGGCTTCTATGAACATTGATAAGAATGCAGCAAAATGGCTTCAAGTGTATAAGGCACAGTTTGGTCTGGGTAATTGGGATTCTTTTATCAGGGCTGTAGAGAATCAATTTGGTTATTCTGATTATAGAGATGCTTTGACTCAACTTTTGGAGCTCAAACAAACTAGCACAGTGGAAGAGTTTGCCACTGAGTTTAAATCTCTGCAGTATCAGATTTGCATGCACAACCATGGTTATGATGAGGAGTTCTTTGTTACACAGTTTCTGAAAGGTTTGAAAAATGATATCAGATCTGTAGTGCAGATTCAGGTCCCTGATAAGATGACTAAAGCTGTAATGTTGGCCAAAATTCAGTAGAAGATCTTGGACCGCAACAAAACCAAGTTTCAGAAACCATACACAAAGGGTACTGCTGCCACCAACAAAACTGAGACTAAACAGAACACATCAACCAGTAACTTGTGGAAGGAAAGGCAAGAAAGGGACTTCAGAAAGGCCAATGGCCTTTGCTTCTATTGTGGGGATAAATTTGTTGCAGGGCACATTGAGAAATGCACAAAAAGGACTAAAGCTCATGCTAATGCTTTAGTTCTGAACAATCTGGATAACAATCTTACTGATGAAGTTCTGCATCAGCTGGCTGTGGAAGATGCTTTGAATGAAGAATTATGTCAATTGTCTTTGAATGCTATTGCTGGTACTGAGAACACAAATTGCATTAAACTCAGAGCTTTGGTCAAGAACAAAGTGATGTTAATATTGGTGGACAGTGGGAGTTCACACAGTTTTGTGGATTCTTCATTCTTAGCGAAAGTGGGTATCACTGCTGTTCCTGCTCTGCCAAAGAAAGTGAAACTGGCCAATGGACAGACAATTATCTCCAATCAAGTGGTGCCTAAATTAGCCTGGTGGTGTCAGGGTCACACCATTACTTCTGATATGAGGGTGTTGAACTTGGGAGTATATGATGCTATTCTAGGATATGATTGGCTTCAACCACACAGCCCCATGAGTTGTCACTGGGAGGCCAGAACTATCTCATTCATGCACAATGGAAAGTTAGTAACACTGCAAGGAGTTCAACCCCCAGAAGCTCAAGTTACTGTTGTTTCCTCTGACATACTGCTCAAATGGACAAAGGGTAATGATATTTGGGCATATGCACTTATGGACTATGTTCCTGCTGATACTCCTCCAGCACCCCCACCTGCTATCCAACAGCTTCTTTCCAAATACCAGGATGTTTTTGCTGCACCAAACACTTTGCCACCCTCTAGGAAGTATGATCATACCATTCCTCTCATCCCTGGTGCAGTCCCTGTTAACGCTAGACCCTATAGATACTCACCAGCACATAAAGATGAAATTGAGAAGCAAGTGAGGCAGTTACTAGAGTCAGGCCTCATTACACACAGTAATAGTCCCTTTGCATCACCTGTTCTACTAGTCCAAAAGAAGGATGATAGATGGAGGTTCTGTGTGGATTATAGGAGGTTGAATGAACTTACTCTTAAGGATAGATTTCCAATGCCAGTTATCGAGGAAATCTTGGATGAGTTGTTTGGGTCCAAGTTCTTTACAAAACTTGACATGAGGTCAGGTTATCATCAAGTCAGGATGCTGTTGGAGGATGAACACAAAACAACTTTCAAGACCCACCAAGGCCACTACCAGTTCAGGGTAATGCCTTTTGGGCTTACAAATACCCCAGCCACTTTCCAATATATCATGAATGACATTTTGAGTTCATTCCTCAGAAAATTTGTGCTAGTCTTTTTGGATGACATTCTGATATACAGCCCTACAATGGAGGATCATGTTATGCATGTTCAGCAAGTACTGGATAAATTGAGGGAACATCACCTATATCTCAAAGCTAGTAAATGCTCATTTGCCCAAGAAAGATTGGAGTATCTGGGCCATATTATTTCGGGTGCAGGGTTCTCCACTGACAGCAGTAAAATTGAAGCAATGTTGCAGTGGCCAAGTGTAAGGATCACCGGGGTGTCCGACCCTAGAGGAGGAGGGGGTGAATAGGGTCGCTAATCGCTTTTTAACCTAGGGCTCAAACTACTTGCATAAGATAAACCTAACACGTCCTATACATGCTAGTTATGACTAAGATTTATCTTTACTATTCTCTACTTACCCCAAAATACTTGCAACCTATAGCCAATCCTAAACAAACTATCTAGGAAAGTAAAGGTACGCAAGATAAAGTAAATGCGGAAACGTAATATGGTAAGTAAAGAGATAAGTGCAAGAGGGATGCAAACACCCGAGTAGACACGGTCATGTAACGTGGTTCGGCACAAATGCCTACGTCCACGGGACACCGAGGCTCTTCCGATCACGTCTTGCACTACGCCACCAAGGCGATGCCGGCAAGCAAAGGCAAGTGCCCACAAGACACTAAGTCTCGTGCACCGCCACCGTCTCTCTCGGTCACCCGGCCGAAATCCACTACGGAGCTTCTCCACCAAGGAGGGGGTCTCCTCTTCCCCCGCACAAAGTGTCGTTGCCTCTCCTCACCAAGTCGGAGGGTCACACGACGGATCACAAGATGCTTGCCGTAGCAAGGCTTTCACTCAAGCTAGTTCTCTCAAGAACTAAGCCTAAACAAGCACTAAGCACTTTCACAAGTGTGCTTAAGCCTATATGATGTACAATGAAGCTCTATGGTGGTTGGAGATGATCTTTGGCTCTTGTATACTTCCTTGGTCTCCAGCACACACAAATGAGGCGTGGGGTAGCATATATATAGCCCAACCCCTCAAACTAGCCGTTGGAGGAAAGCTGACAAAAAGCTCGTAACGCCGGTTAAACCAACGCTCCTCCAGTAGCCATCACTGGTTCAACCGGTGTATGTAAACTGCCCACTTGAAAACTAGCCGTTGGCAATCAACCGGTGTACTGTCGGTTTAACCGATGTATCGTCGGTTTAACCGGTGAGTGTAACTTCTTCACGTTCCATGAAAAATCACCTCTCTGGACAACTGAACCGATGAGATTGACCGGTGCATCATCGGTTCAACCGGTGTATGTATTTTCCTCGGTCTTCATCTGCCAATGCACCGACGTATGCAATTTCTTTAGCGTCGGTTAATCCGGTGTAAAACCCTAGCCCGCAGACCTTCTCTGTGATTGCACCGGTGAGTTTATTTTGCCCTACGTCGGTTTAACCGATGATAGCAAAATGCCTCAATGCCTATCTTCTCTTTGTCATCACTTGAACCTAAAAGCCTGAGAAATGTTTTCTTAACAATCATATTAGTCCAAGTGTTGTGTTGTCTATATCAATCACCAAAACATTATATTAAAATATGGCATGAGAGGCCATTTTCGCTACACCAAGACCAACAACTGTGACAGAATTGAGGGGCTTCTTGGGTCTCACAGGATACTATAGACGTTTTGTGAAAAATTATGGTACTTTGGCCAAACCTCTCACTCAGCTTTTGAAGAAAAAGCAATTTCACTGGTCTGATACAACAGAAGCAGCTTTCCTCAATCTTAAGACTGCAATGACAAACACTCCAGTGCTGGCCATGCCTAATTTTGCAGACCCATTTACAATCGAGACTGATTCTTGTGATGATGGCATTGGAGCAGTGCTCATGCAGCAAGGTAAACCTATTGCATTCCTGAGCAAAGCTTTCAGTGACACTCATAAAAGGTTGTCTATCTATGAGAAAGAATTTCTTGCCCTTATCATGGCTGTGGAGAAATGGAGGCAATATATCCAACGTCAGGAATTTGTCATTGTCACTGACCACAAGAGCCTATCCTATCTCACTGAACAGAACTTGCACTCAGACCTTCAGAGAAAAGCTATGACACGACTCATGGGTCTCACATTTAAAGTGGTCTATAGGAAGGGCAAGGAGAACATGGCAGCTGATTCCCTATCTAGAGTTGGTCATCTTATGGCTTTACAAGCAGTTTCTGAGGTCCAACCTGCTTGGGTTCAGGAAGTCCTTAACTCTTATTTCACTGATTCTCAGGCTCAACACCTCCTTTCCCAGTTGGCATTACATTCTCCTAATACAGCAGGTTATAGTTTGGATAAGGGGCTCATTAAACACCATGACAAGATTTGGATTGGTAACAATTCAGCTACTCAGACTAAATTGATCAATGCATTTCACTCCAGTGCCATTGGGGGACATTCAGGAGTGGCAGCAACCTATCAGTGTCTAAAGAGGCTGTTCTCATGGAAAGGTCTGAAGCAAGATGTGGATAATTTTGTCAAACAATGCCAGGTATGCCAGTAAGCCAAACACCCTCACACACATCCTGCCGGTCTTCTCCAACCATTGCCAATACCAACTGGAGTGTGGCAAGATATTTCCATGGACTTTGTGGAGGGTCTGCCCAAATCTGAAGGATATTCTGTCATTCTTGTTGTTGTGGATCGTTTCACAAAGTATGCCCACTTCTTTCCCATCAAGCATCCTTACACTGCTCAGATCATTGCACGGGTGGTTTTGGACAACATTGTCAAACTTCATGGCTTACCCAAGACAGTGGTAACAGACCGTGACAAAGTGTTCATGAGTTCTTTTTGGAAGGAATTATTCAGAATCTATAATGTGAAGCTGCTGTTCAGTACTGTCTATCATCCACAAACCGATGGCCAAACAGAGTGTGTGAATCAGTGTGTCGAAATGTATCTGCGGTGTGCTGTTCACAATTCCCCCTCCAAATGAAAATCTTGGCTGGCTCTGGCTGAACTGTGGTACAACTCTTCATATCATACATCACTGGGCTGTTCTCCTTTCAAAGCACTCTATGGGTATGAGGCGAATGTTGGGGCTTTATCTACTGACTCTGCTACTAGTGATGCTTCTCTGAGTTCAGAAGCAGCGCAAGAATGTCAGCTGCACTTGCAGACTTTGAAAGAACATCTAGCTGCTGCTCAGAACAGGATGAAACTCCAAGCAGACAAGAAATGCACTGATCTGGTGTTCCAAGTTGGTGAGAAGGTTCTCCTTAAACTTCAGCCATATGCTCAAACTTCAATCGTGAACAGACCCTACCCCCAAGCTGTCCTTCAAGTACTTTGGGCCATATGAAGTGTTACAGCGTGTTGGGAAGGCTGCTTATCGTTTGGCTCTGCTTGAAGGTAGTCTCATTCACCCAGTGTTTCATGTTTCCCAGTTGAAGCCTTTTGTTGCAGATTATACACCAGTTTACAAGGATCTCCCTCAACCGGTGGATTTGGAAGCCTCACCACTGATCCCAGAAGCTGTCCTCGACCATCGCCTCGTCAAAAAAGGGAATTCTGCCGTTCCACAAGTTCTCATGAAGTGGTCATCGTTGCCGGATGCCTCCGCAACCTGGGAAGATCTCTACGTCCTCCAGAAGCGCTTTCCAGCATGTCTTGCTTGGGGACAAGCAAGTGCTTCGGCGGGGGAAATGTCACGACGGTGCCAGCGTGACAAGTATGTGTCGCTTGCAAATGAGGGTTGTTACATTAGCTGTCACGTAGAGGGAAGCGTGATGAGTTGTGGGCCCACTGGGCAAGGGTTGAGCCATGCGTATATAAGATGGCGCGTCTGTAATGCCACACATAAAAAAAACCTTGAACAAAATTTTAATTCAGAGAAAAGGGAAAAGGAGACCTCCTCCTTCCCCAAGTTATCGGATCTGAACTCTGTCTTGTCTATCTCCCATCGGCGGTGATCGCCGCCGGCCACGGGTGTGACAGGGCTCCGCACGCCTGGAGGGGGGAGGGACGCGCGATGGGGGCTCCGTGGCCTAGGAGGAGCGAGGGCAAGGCCGACAGCAACGGATCTGCACAGATCATCAGGGAGCCGTCGGCTCGAGGAGACGCCCGGCTTGAGGGAGGCGGTGAGGATTGGGTCTGGGAGCGGCGACGGCGTCGTGGATTGGGTCTGGTGCTGTGGATCGGGAGGGCGGCGGTGTTTTGGGGCGGGAGCGAGGCGGGATTTTGGGGCGGGGGCGAGGTGGGATCGGGGGAGCGACACGGATGGGCAACGCGGGCAACGAACGAAGAGGGGGCAGTACGAAGGAGTGGGATGACGAACGAAAAAAAGTGACCCTTAGCCTCTTTTTAGTAGTAGAGATAGAGATTGAGAAGGCGAGAAATAGACGGGCGTTCAGATCATATATAGATGGCCACCAACACGACAGCGAGGCGAACGCGGTGCCGGGGTGATTCCGCGGGCCGCTGCCTCCTCTTCTTTTCCAGCATCCTCTCCAGGGCGCCGGAGAAGAAGGGGAGTGGCGTACTATCTAGGTGTAGTCTAGGTTTTTCCCACTGCGATGTGTTTGTTTGGAAACTTTTGTTTTGTTTGGAGACTTTTGTTTCTCGCCGCCGGTGGATCGTTCACACAAAGGCGAGGAAGGTAATAACGCTTTTGATCGGAGGACTATCTACCTATGCGGTGGCTCCAGCGCGACATCATGGAGGGGAGGAGAATGGCTCCGTATCCGGATCGAGTTTCGGCGTGTTCTTCTTCCACTTCTATGACGGTTTCCCTACCTTCGTTGGATCATGAAAAATTTTGGACGAACCATCATCAGTTGTCAGAGCACTGCATCCATGTCGTCAGATATGTCAACTAGCAATTGTAGAGTGCTGGTCTCCTGAGAACCAGCTTGAGGAGGAAGTGTTGGGCACATACATCCTCGGAGTATGTAACTGCATGTTTATCCATACTTAGTATAAGTATTTAATGGATGTATCACAACACGAGCATCAATCTTCAATCCATACTTAGTACTAGATTTTTCTACACTAAGTTTAGATAATACACTAGGGAGAGATGAGCTGTATGGGCCAAGATAGTAATACACACGGCACGCTTGTAAAGCCCTTGGTATCGATAGTTTAATGCATTTTTGTATGCGCTTCATTTTGCCAACTAAGTTCAGTTACACATTTCTGTCTATCCTCACTGTAGCTATGCTATAAATCCAGCACAGTTTTCATTTGAATCTTAAGGCATCTAGAATCATAGGTGGACACTCCATAGAATAGAGAAATCCTAGAAATTCTTACAAAAATTAGAAACATCTGGTCATCAATCTGACAACTCTAATCATAATAGGCATTGGATCTGTTATCTTTCCTAATAAATTACCTACATATGTCATTATGAATATAGGCTAAAGTAACCCCCTAAATATTTGACCTCTGCCATTATAGAAAAATCTAAAGTAGCCCCATAATCTTCGTGTAAATTATCCACCTATGATATTATAAAAATAATGTGAATAACTCCCTAAATTTGCATATAAATTATCCAATTATGCCATTATTAAGAGTTAAAGTAATCCCAAAATCTGAATCTAAATTATATAATTATAACAAAGTATTAAAGTGCACCAATATAAAATTTTAAACTACTATTTCTATCATTATTAATATATTGTTTATGTTATTGTTTATATACAAATACTACTCACGATATATGTCACCATATATTCATATATGATGGAAGAAATAAGAATACCATTTCATAAATAAATGATCCAAATAAATATATATATCAAATACACATGGAAGTGCGATGCAAAATGAAATCTACTGCAACTAGATAATAATAAATATATATTTAGAGTATGTGTTAAAATATTTAATAAATGGAGGAGGGCGTGAGATAGATAATTATAATTATCAGCTATAAGTTTTATTTTTTATATTAATTTTAATTGGTCCGTGCGGGAGCACAGGTTGATAGGCTAGTTTGATTAATCCTATTTGGTGTTTATGTCAACTAATTAACACTAATTTATGTATGAACGGAAGAATCGCTGGCTACAGTTGAGGGATCTAGGAAACAAATTCAGAGATGCTTCAGTTTCGAAGAGGCTACCGATACAATTCTCTTCTGCAGTTCCATTGCCCATGACACTGCATTCAGAGGGCTGCAACAATGCATTCCAAGGGGAGATAGTTCACTGAAGCTGCCCCAATTGGCACCCGTGGCACGACGCCTGGCACCAATGCTTCAATGTCATGGCCCATATGTTCTTGTCCTTTCATTTGTGTGAATGAATTCCCAGCCTGTCTCTGCCGCCTGGCCTGTCTCTACTCTCTAGCCCACTGCCCACCTAAATTTCCAGGCCAGCCATTACTGTTGGCATGGGATCCTCTGTCTCCAGTATTGCCAGATCCGTTCTTGCAATGAATCAACCTCTTCCCCCCAACACCAGCTCAAATAGATCGGGCAAGAATGTAGTGACTAGCGTATAAAAGGTAACTTTAATTTGTCTAAAAAATAGCAAATAAATGAGGCATGACTGCTGATATTTCTGCACAGTTACTTATAGGTTTGCAATTTTGGCTAATGTTATCGCCTACTATCTAGCGCTTATTATCTCCCTTTTCTACTATCAGAGATCCAAGGAGCAGTTTTGAGGTAATAAAGACAAGATGTTCCAAAATGTTCCAGCCAAAATGAAGAGGCTTGTGAGCAAGAGCTGGGAGGAGTCGAGGCTGCTATGGCAGGTCGCCTTCCCAGCGATCCTCACCGAGGTGTTCCAGTTTTCCATCGGCTTCGTCACCACCGCTTTCGTCGGCCACCTCGGCGAAGTCGAGCTCGCCGCCGTCACCGTCGTGGAGAACATCCTGGAGGGCTTTGCTTTCGGCGTCCTGGTACGCACTCCATCACCTCACCGTAGTAGAATCGAGAAATTTCAGAATTTGGGCCTCAAATCAGACCACTGCATGCCATGGCGGCGTGCAGTTCGGCATGGGGAGCGCGCTGGACACGCTGTGCGGGCAGGCCGTGGGCGCCGGGCAGCTCGACATGCTGGGCGTCTACACCCAGCAGTCGTGGCTCGTCTGCGGCGCCGCGGCGGCGGCGCTCGCGCCGGCGTACGCCCTGGTCTCGCCGATCCTGCGCTCCCTCCTCCGCCAGCCCCGCGACGTGTCCGCCGCCGCCGGGCCGTACGCCCGGTGGGCGCTCCCGCGGCTGCTCGCCCACGCGGCCAACTACCCGCTGCTCAAGTTCTTCCAGACCCAGAGCGAGGTCTGGCCCGTGGCCGCCATCTCCGGCGCGTCGCTCGCCGCCCACGCCGCGCTCACCTACGCCGCCGTGCGCCGGCTTGGGCTCGGCCTGCGCGGGGCCGCCATGTCCGGCAACATCTCCCACTGGCTCATCGTCGTCGCGCAGTTCGTGTACATGGCCCGAGCAGGCCGGTTTCAGGATTCGTGGAAGGGCTTCTCGATTCGCGCGTTCAGGAACCTCGGCGCCTTCGTCAAGCTCTCGCTGGCGTCGGCTGTCATGATCTGGTTAGTTTGATTTCGATCTTTTACTAGAAAATTATATATATATATCACAATATATATATATGCCGCTGGAATTATACGTAGCTTGGAGGTTTGGTATTACGCGGCACTGCTCATTCTCGTGGGTCTCCTGAAGAATGCCAAGCTCCAGCTTGACATCATGTCAGTTTGGTAAGTAATGTTTATGACCATGGTCATGCTACATCTGTTTATTAGCAGAACCAATACAAAAACACAGCATCATGATGACGTACATACAGATCAGTCAGGATTAATTCCTTGTCAATAACTTTTTTTTTACAGCATCAACTACGAGTTCTGGACCATGATGGTGGCACTGGGTTTCAGCACAGCAATCAGGTACACAAGAGAAATTAGGGACTTCAATTCAACCCAATATAGATACTTGTTGTGTCGACGTGATAATTAAATTCCAGAGATTTCATCTCTGCACAATTCTGTCCATGCATCTGCATCAGCGTGAGGGTGTCGAATGAGCTGGGCGCAAACAGGCCCAAGGTAGCACAATTCTCGGTCGTTGTTGCAGCATCAACATCGGCCTTCGTCGGAGCAACTTTCATGGCCGTCTTCCTCGTTTGGAGGACTAGCTTGCCCAAGTTCTTCAGCGACAGCGAAGAGGTGATTCATGGAGCCTCCAGATTAGGGTATCTTCTCGCTGTGACTGTCTTTTTAAGCAGCATCTGGCCTCTACTATCAGGTACTAACTAACTAATTAACAAAGAATTGAAATCACTCAATATTATTTATTATACGTCATTTAATTTGTTCTCCAAATCGAACGCGGGTCCTTGGAATAATAACGGAATGCTTGAAAATGTTTCAGATCATCCTTCTTTGAACGATGTATGCTATGCAGGTGTGGCGGTAGGGTCAGGGGCGCAAGTGCTTGTTGCGTTCGTAAACGTTGGCAGCTACTACTTGGTGGGAATTCCATTGGGGGTCCTGTTTGGCTTCAAGCTAAAACTCGGTACACTGGTAAGATCAGCCCGGCGAACGATGGGAATTCACTCAATATACTATATATCAACGAACGATGGGAATTCACTCTATTTTATTCTTTCTTAAAAACATTGCAGGGGATATGGATGGGCATGTTGACAGGGACTTCACTCCAAATAGCCATACTTCTTTTCATTATCGTCAGAATGAAGTGGGAGAGACAGGTAGTGTACTTCTGTTCATACATACAGTTGTAGTCAAGAAATTTTCATAAGAATCTAAGAATTCCTGTCTGAAAATATTGCAGTCGATGCTTGCTATTGAAAGGATTACAGAGTGGGGAGCAAAGAACAATGACCGGGAACTGATGGCATCTGTACATACAAATGATCAGATGGGTCTTGCAAGTAGTGAATAATAGACCATATATACAACGACAGTAAATGTATCTCTGTGAGATGTCATGTACTACTACTTTTTAACCTACAAGGCAGATATAGTAAACGAGGAGAGACCAAGGCAGAGAGCAATGAGTAGCGACGAGATGACTTTAGCACAATATACAATGGTGAACACAACTTAGGCTCTGTTTGGTTCCAAATAAGTCACCTACTTATAAACTAAAAAGTGAAAAATGACTTAATTTGCCAAACAACCCTAACTTATAAGTCACACCAACTTATAAGTTTTAAGCAGCTTCACCCAACTTAAAACTTATAAGTCCCCCTTTTCGCGTGGGGCCCACACCTTTTTCGCGTGGGGCCCACACTCATCCCAATCTTCACCACCACGCCCGCGGCCGCGCGCCGCCCACGCCTGCCCGCCCGCTCGCTCCGCCCACGCTGCGTGCCTCCATGCCTGCGTGGACGCCGGTGCGGCGCGCGCTTCCGGCCGCCGCAACCGCTCCTCAGCCCGGCCGCTGCCAGGGCCGCCGCCCCGCCGCCATGGAGGGAGGGAGCAGGGCCCGCGCGCCATGGCCACCGCCGCCAGGCCCGCGCGGAGGAGGGAGGCGCCGCCGGCGAGGGGGCGCGGCGAGAAGGCCGACCATGCAGGTGGCCATGCGGGCGGGCAGAGCTCGAGGAGGCTATGCGGGCGGAGCTCAAGGATGCCATGCGGGCGGGCGCCGGCCGTCCGGGGCTCCGCCTGGGCGCCCGGATCTCGCCACCGTGCGGGCCTCCGACCTGCTCGCCCCAAATCTTGCCGCCGCGCGCCGTGAGGGCTCCGCCGGTGGGGAGGGAGAGAAGGGGAGGGGGCGGGCAGATGGGGTTAGTGGAGAGAGGGGATCCGAGGGAGGGGGATTATAAGTCCCTACAACCAAATAGTCTAGATTTATAAGTTACTAGATTTAAGTCACCTGACTTATAAGTCAAGTGACTTATAGAAACCAAACATGGCCTTATACTAGTATAAATTATAGAGAGCAATTTAAACATTTCACTCCCTCCATCTCAGAAGACGCATAGCTTTAGCATTCGAATTTTATCTCCATAATATAATTATTTCTGAATCCAAAGGTGGATTGCAAACAGTGTGTACAGTCGAAAATACACATCACAATAAATGAACACTTTGTTTTGGCAGTTAATTACTATGGTCACTAGAGACGCATGCAAACACACATGGCAAGCAGGCGGCCGTACAGGCACACAATGCGTGCTTGACTCACCTTTGTGTAACTGGACAAGTTAATTTTTTTTCCAACATGGGCTACGCCCGAATCTCATTACGCAAGAGCAACGAAATTACAGTGCACGTCATAACGCGTTCAGGATTAAAACCGAAGGGAAAAGTAGCACAACCACCATAGAAAACCGTAAAAGACAACACGGAACTCTCCAGTGAAAACAACAGAAACTAGACAAGTTAATGACGGTCTCATTAGTCTTTTAGTCCCGTGCCTTTAATTTCTGCAATTGTCCAATGGTAGCTATATTTTTTGATGGAGGAGCATATGACTTGTGTGCAATATTTAACTAAGGGTACGCTACGCTACTCTAAAATTGAGTGTGGACCGTTCATTTATCTATAAGACGAACTATTACCTCCTCAGAGGTAATAGATGCACTACTACATAACCTCTCTTCCATCTTTGACATTTGTCCCGATTATTGTTAGACATTAGCTTTGGATCCAACAACTAGAGTTCGGAGGAGCTGGGAGGCACCTTTTATATCGGTTGGAGCCTCCAAACTTTTGTCCCGCACTTTTAATCCTGGATTGGCAATCCCGGTTGAAAAAATGAGACATCTAAGGTTTCCCAACCGGGACTAATCAACCATTCGGTAGTTAGTGATGATATATTTATTAATATATTTTATAATTACGAAAATAGGATAAGTATGAATAATATCTTCCTATTAAATCTAACGTCTGCCACTGTTTCAAGTCAATAAAAAATTTAGTGAAATTTTATATTTGTGTATCTATGATTTTTTTATGTTGAGCCCAATGTTTTAAAGTCTCGATGCTACACCCACGTAATCAGGTCAACAGTTGAAGTTTCATCAAAAGCAAAAGCGCACGGTCGTCAAATGCTTGCACTGTAATTCTCGAATCATCTGAGGTTCCTTACGGAACTTTCCGTTTCCTACAATCCTACTGAATATTATTATTAAGAAAAACAAAAGGCCAATATGGCCAACGTTCCGGGGTGTAATCGTAAATACTCCAGCTGATGTGGGGAGAAGAGCAGAGACGGTTTGATTCCCGCACACCCACGGCAAGAAATCCACGCGCCGGCCGCCGCCGCCGCCGCCGCCGCCGCCATCCCCAAGGTTTCCCATGCCCGGTTTCGAGTCCGGCGATTCCATTCCAATGTCCTTCCTCCTCCCGAAACCTTTCCCCACCTCAGCCCAACGCCCCCTCGATCAGCTGAATAGCCTGGCGGCGTAGCCCTGCCGGGCTCGATGGACTCCTCGCCGGCGGCCGCCGCCGCGGCGTCGGCGGCAGTGGTGGCTCTGGCCGTCGCCAACCGCGTGCTGTACAAGCTCGCGCTCGTGCCGCTCAAGGCGTACCCTTTCTTCCTCGCCCAGCTCACCACCTTCGGGTAGGTAAAGCCAAACCAAGCCCCCTCTTCTTTGTCTGCAGCCGCAGGCGGTCGCGACCTCGGTGCCCGACGAAATGCGCGCGCGGATTTCGGTGCGCTTGGCGTCGCAGCTAATTTCTCTTGATTTGCGCGTGCAGGTACGTCGCCGTGTACTTCTCGATACTCTACTCCAGGTACCGCGCGGGGGTGGTGACCCGGGACATGCTTGGGCTCCCCAAGAGCCGCTTCGTTGCCATCGGGTTGCTGGAGGCGCTCGGAGTCGCTTCGGGCATGTCCGCGGGAGGTAGCTTTCTTCACACTCCGCAGGATGGTGTAAACGATCGTGGCAGTCTGGCAGATTTAATTGTATTTCCTGGGCGATCGAAAATAGATGACAAAAAAAAACTGCATTTCTTACAGAATATTCAGTGTTCAGTCTGATTGCTTACTGGTTCTTATTTCTGAATTTTGCAGCCATGCTGCCTGGACCTGCTATCCCTATACTGTCCCAGGTATACCCTTAGGTTGGTTTTGGTTTTGATCCGGCCTTTACATTTGTTCAGCTATGTGTGTAGTTCTTTTGCATCTATTGTTTTTGCGAATCCTTCCGTTTCGTGCATATTTATAACCTATGCAACTTGATTCCAGTTTTCCAGATCCATCCAAATATTATGTGGCTGGTGCCCAGTATATTATGAGTGCCATCCAGTCAATGGTTAGTGTTGAAAGCAGCTGCGGCTCTGTAATGATGTGGATTTTTTTGAATGTATGCTGCAGTCATTCCTGGTGTGGCAGCTTATCTTCTCTGCCCTGCTCTTGGGAAGGGCGTACTCTGCAAGACAAATAATTGGTTGCCTCCTAGTAACGTCTGGTGTGATTCTTGCTGTTGCAAGGTATGCCATTTGAAAACTCTGTTTATTTTCTAGCCCTTGTGGCATAACCTTTTGGAGGACAAGTTGTATATAAGCATTTGGGTCTTCCACTGCTATCAGCTAGTTTGCCACATAATTGTTATCTTATCCTATTAATTTTGCGAAGTGGTTATTGCCATATTGGTAACTTATGATTGATTGGCTATGGCTATCACAAATCTTATAATATTAGTGGAGCGAACGAGGGCCAATTTCTGTCTGAAGTTCAGTTAATTTGGCCCGCACTGATGATCACTTCATCAGCATTTCAAGCTGGTGCTTCTATTTTGAAGGTATATCTACTTAAGTAATCTCATGTTATACTTTTTGCTGCTGGTGCTGAGACTTGGTATATTGTGTATGACAGGAAGATGTTTTCATTGAAGGTGCAAAACGTCTTAAGGTTCGTTCTTTCTTCATTTTGCACATTTGTATCTGACCATGTTTCTAGGATTGAGGCATATTTTCTTGGCACTTCGTTTTGTTGATTGGTCAGTAATTTGATTTATCACCTCATGTTCAAATCACCGTTCATAACATTATTGCGTTATCTAATATTTGCACAGGGGAAGCGTCCAGACATTTTTGTGGTCAATTCATTTGGATCTGGATTCCAGGTGACCTTATAATTGGATAAAGTTGGTCTAGAGTTTCCTGCTTAATGCTTTACTGCATCATCATGTCTTTGAACCTGGGTTAAAAATATATATATTTAATATTTTGTAATATTTTTTTGCAGGCCCTTTTTGTCTTTCTTCTTCTTCCATTTCTTTCTAACTTGAGGGGAATCAAGTTTGCTGAGCTTCCTGGTTACCTAAACGGTGGTGCCGAATGCTTCTTAAATGTTGGGGAAAGTCTGATTGGTAATGCTTCTTCCATATAATCGAACAATTTCATTTAATTTATATATTATTCTAGTACAATATGTACACTTTGGTTAGCTCAGTAGCAAGAAGTAATGTATAAGAATAATGGTTAAGGGCTCCTACATGATTTTCTGGGCTTGTGTAGACTGATAAACTTGAAAAACACTGGCTCGTTTATGTTATGTTTGTGTTTTATGAAAGTTATTTAAGGATATCATATTGTTGGAATCTTTCGTTCCAACTTTCATGCGTGTGTAGGTCTCCTTTCTTGGGAAATGAAAAAAGCTGTATGCGCTTGTTGCTCACTTGCTACTGCTTTTATAGATTGTGGAGGAGCACCATTCCTGCCTTTGCTGTTTATAGTGGTGAATATGGCATTCAATATCTCACTCCTCAATTTGGTGAAGATGTCATCTGCCGTTGTTGCTTCCCTTACATCAACTTCAGCAGGTTCCTTTTCTGGCACAGTGGCACCTTGCTTTTCCTCTCCAATTTTTCATGGTCATTGGTTGTGGTGCCACTGGGTGGTACACACCAGATAAAATAAATTTCTTCACGACCATGCTGAATCATGTTCGTTTTCTGCTGTAGTGCCAATATCAATCTACATCCTTTCGCTTCCTTTGCCCTACATCCCTCATGGCGCAGAGCTAGGCACGTCTTTCATCATTGGTGCTGTGGTGTTGCTGATGGGTCTGATTCTGTATAACCTCCCACAATCGTCGTCGAAACAATTGAAGGCTGACTGAAAGCTAGAGTGAAATGCTGCCAAATGACCGGTTCAGAAAGTTTTCTGATTGAAATTGCAGTGAAATGGACTTTCACTGAACTATACGGACCATTTAACACATTCAGATTTGTAAATATGTCATATATCTGTTACTGAAACGAGCGCAAGCTGCCCATGTGCGTCCTAGGACCATTGATACTTCCTCTGTAGTCTGCAAGTGCTCTCTGTAAGTTGGAACTCAATGGAATTGGTGCTTCTAATGATCCCGTGAGTTCAGTTAAACTGGTGCTATGAATGATGCAATAGGGCCTGTTTGTGCTTCTAGGCAGCTTTTCAGGGTGAAAAAACAGAAACTTAGAAAACCAGAAGCTCAGAAAAACCGAGTTTATATGGAAAGCTGAAAAGCTGAGTTTTCAGAGTATTTTATAGCCTTTTGAGTTCACCAAACTACCAAAGTTAGAAGCATCATCTAAAAGCTATTATTAGCCTTTTATAGGTAAAAAACCAGCAGCAGCTTTTCAGAAAAGCTCCAAAAGCTACAGCTCAAACAATCACAAACAGGCCGTATCTATATATCCTATATAGATAGCACCCACTAATTATTTCACTCTTCATGCAAGGTGTCCACATCTTCACTAAGTGTCCCACTAACTTTTAACTACCTTATTAATTACAAAAAAATATTCATGTCATCTCTACAATATGCAATATTTTTAATCTTTAATTAACTAAAGTAAAATCATATACATACGCTATTTTTTCATCACCTATTCTTCTATAATGTGGTCAAATATTCTATTGGTGTTTCTTCTTTTAGCTTATCGATTTTTACGAGATTCAATAAACAAGAAAATATCCATATGATTTCTACTATGTGCAATACTTTTAATCTTTAATCTATTAACGTAAAGTCATATACATACTCTATTTTTGCAATACTTTTAATCTTTAATCTATTAATGGAAAGACTCATATACATACTCTATTTCTTTGAGCACCAATTCTTTTATAATGTGATCAAATATTCTATTGATGTTAGTTTATCGATTTCTACCAGATCTTGATAAAAAATAACATGCAAGTAAAATTCATATCAATTATATAGCCTATATAGATGACACATACTAAAGTCATTAACTCTATTTCTCTTAACATGCAAGTTATCCGCATCATATAGGAACCTATTATATCAAATGCCACATCAATGTCCACTAGGGCCATCGATTTATATTTTCCATCAATTTTTTTGTGAATTTTGCCATGCAATTATCTTATTTTTTTTACTTTCAAATTTCACGTTAAAATTTAAAAAATCCCGCAGCAATGCGCGGGGTATCACCTAGGATCTTTTTGGTTAGCATACCTACAATTGCTGTCGCACTCCTCTTAACAGCATATGAAACACATTTTGCCTAGGGATGACCAACGCCGCGTCCATTCTCGGCCCCCAGGAGGACGACGAGGACACTGCCACCAGCCCACCACCCCGCCCGCTCCTCCTTCCCCCGGTGTACTAAGTGAAGCTTGTTTATAAAATATTTTTAGAGATGAGTGTAATTTTTTGCGACGAATCTAATAACGGTAATTAATTAATAATTAGCGATAGTGATGCTACAGGAACCATCATCTAATCACGCGGTCAAAGATCTCATTAGATTCCTCTTGTGAAGTAGCACAAGATTGTAGAGTTCATTTTGCAAACTGCCTTCATTTAATACCAGTAATTGTTGACACCGGATTTTGGTAAATCCGATGTAAGTTGAATTACAAAACAATCGGCTGTTTGTGTTGACTTGAAAGATGACAGCAGTTACCGATGGAACTAGAAGCCTACTAGCTGGGAATTCTCACATGGCAAGGGGAGCACAAGCTAACAAGAATTTAGTTGCAACTTGTGAAGTTACGTGGTCAAACCCAGAGTCAAAATGACAATCGGCAATAGCAATCGGCAAGGCTTGAATCGGCAAGGTAACTGGCAGAGCAAATCGGCAGGAAGTCAGATGAGATATTTTGCATCTATGTGTGTATGTGAAAGCGACAGCTCTTACTAGAATATATTTAAAAAGGAGACGTGCAAGCATTGGGTGCTGGTTGTGGAGGCTTGATATTGATTAAAGAAATAAAGGAAGAGATCGTGATGATCACGTGGAGGTATTTCGGTCTATTGAAAGTAAAATATTTTCTGAGTATCGTGGCCGAGATAGATCCAAGGAAAAAGGGACTTCGTCAGCAAGGATTCTACACAAGGGAATTTAGAGTCCATATATCTTAGTATTTCCTTTTATTTAGATATTTCTCCTTTAGCAAGTTTGGTGTGCCGTGCGGCTAGGTTGTCTAGGTTATAAATATGTACCCTCATTCATTATACGAGTTTTTATCACACGATCAACAAATAAACTCTACTTTTTACTTGCAATTTACTTTTCGATGACTTCGCCACTTTTCTTTTCTTTTCGGCGAGTTGTTTCGAGTTGATCAAGGTCGCATCTCATTCAAGCGACTTCATCTGCTGGTAAGTTTTTGTTTACCGAGTAAATCTGAGCTTTAGCTTCCGGGCGCATCGCTGTCGCTTCGTTCAGATCTATTCAAAAGTTATTGAATTATATTTAGGCTTTGACTTCCGGGCGTATCGCTGTCGTCTCGTCTATATTAATTCACAATTTATCGATACCTGCTAGTTCTATAGGTTTTACCTGTTGTTTTAGCTTTTATCGATATCTATCCATCTTGGAATACGTTTGATCGGCTGCTTATCGTACTATTTTGTTCAAAAACATCATATAGCCGATTAGATCTATTCCAGGTGATTATCTGATAGCGTTGTTTAGGTTACACATTCGTAGCCTTTACACTGCTCTCCACGCGCATCGGCTGACCTAGCTGATCGTATATTTCAAATCGGCTGACTGAAGCCGATTTTGTCGCTTTCTGTATCGGCAATCGCCTGTCGATACGACCTGTGAGAGCTATTCGGAACTCCAGCCGATACGCCCTCGAATTTAATGTTTACTTTGTCTCCTTGTCAATCAACAGGTCAAATTGACTGGCACGCTTGGTCTACTTTCCGAAGCTTGGCGAACACTTGCCCTCGGATTCCAGTGTGTTGATTTTTGCGTCAACACATCTTTTGGCACGCCTGGTGGGACCCGACGATATCATCATGAATTTTCCAACGGAGATGTTCGAGCAAGCTATGAAACAAGCAATGATTAACTGGATTAACAGCCTGGCGAGCACGACAAACAATACAGTCGAAGGTATGGATGCTGGTAAAATTGTTCATCAGTTTAATCATCATGCATCACAGCCGATGGTTTTTCAACATCAAACATCGGCTCAGAGAGGCGGTTATCAATATTATGCGTCGGCTCCGCAGCCGATGGCTTGTCAGCAACCATGGTTAACAGTTCAACATCCACAACAGCCAATAGTTCAGCATCAAACATTGGCTCAAACAGGTGGTTATCAATATTATGCATCGGCTCCACAGCCGATGGCCTGTCAGCAACCATGGTCAATGGTCCAACAGCTACAGCCGATGACTCATCAACAACGGTTAGGTAGCTGTTGGCTGCAAGCATCAGTTCTTCAGCCATCAATCCATCATCGGGTCCAATCGGCTATTAAGCAAAAAAAGGCTCAATGGGAGGAGTTTGCACAGCTGATGAGGGTCAACGAAGATTTGTTTTCGTCCTGCTTGGCCAAAGTGGACAACGAAAATAAATGTGTCGAGTCTGAAAAGTTGAATTTCCGAATGACTGATAAATCAGGAGACACAGATTATAAAGCACAAAATTGGGTTAGCAGATCCAAAGACGGAGACCAATGTAGAGAAGAACATAGCTTTAAAAAGCCTCACGAAGAAGAAGCTCCAGCAATTAAGAAGGAAAAGACTAAAATCAACTTGACTGAATGGGTAAAGAATATAAAGCTGACTTCATGCCCATACGTCAAGGAAGAGCCTGAGAGGTCTGGATCAATGGAAATTGTTATACTTGATGACCGTCTGCCAATGATGGCTAATATTTTATTCTTCCAGCCTGAAGTGGTCGATGGATGGATGGAGGTTGCAGAGGCAAGGAAGAAGATGGTTTCTTGGAATAATTATTGCCCACCACCCAAAAATATTATTCAGGAATATCGGTTGCTTAGAATTTGTCTTCTGTGGAAGCCAGATGATCAAGAGCAAATTGCACTAAATCGGCTTCAGTCAGCCGATTTGAAATTGCACGGGTCGTAATTGCGTTTTCACCTAGTATCAGATGATCCCATGATCAAGAGCAAACGCTATTTGGAGATTATTTTCCCTGGGATCCAGGTGGGCAGAGTTGCAATTGCACTAAATACCGCAGCTGATGAAGATTGATCGGCTAGGAAGTGCATATGGCATTGCCGATCTGGAGATTAGATATAATATTAAATGAATATTGATCCAATGGCAAGAAAAGAGTACAAGATTATTGCATCGGCAGACAGAGAAAGATGTGCCGACAGCTATATAGGATAGTTGATACATCTATCAACTCCATTGTGGGATACGATCATATCACAATATTGATGATGAAAGCTGAGGAGACATGTCTCTCGGCTACACATTATTCCGATGGATTAAAAGGCAGCTGTGTGTATCAAGTTCATCGGTCAAAAGAGTATTTATCGGCTTATTGGAGTTAATTCAATTTAATATAATATATATTCCAGCAAAGTCAGCTGATATAGTGATTTCAGAAAAGGCCGATAGCCTAATGAAGCGTGCGGAAGATGTGGTGCTAATTAATGGCTGATCTCCTAATTCAACATCATGAGCACATTTACTAATCTGGGTTGTTACGCTACCTGAGCGTCCAAGTGACTTCATCGGCTATTGTTAATATGATGTTTCAGCCTATGGATGTGACAAAGTTTGGAATTGATTTATCGGCCTCCTTCTAGCTGCCGATAGTGTCGTTTGTTATATTGATAGCAGCAGCTTGTTTGAAGCAGAAAACATTGAAGCCAATAATAATTGAAGACGGTGATGCAGTAACCCACTTGGTTGTTCGTAGAGCCAATGGTCATCTCCTAATGGGACCGATGGTTTATGTTGATGATTATTTCTGGTGATTACATCGGCACCAAAAATTTAGTTTACAATTAATGAACAGAGTGGCCGATGGAATTTCTTGGTTGTCAGATTTACAACACACAAATTGACAGATGATCGGCCAGGGCTCTTGACCTTTAAATGCCAAAGCAAGACACTATGCTTCAACTGGGTAATTCATTCTTGAGAAGCAGATATATCCCTGCCCAAAAGTGGTTGCACATATGCTGAAATTCGGCAATGCCGATAGTACAGTATTTGTAACTAGTCCTCGTGTTAGCCGACCGGGGTACAGCCGCCGATGGACGTTCGATTGCCAGTCCACCATTGTCATTGCTGCTGCGTTTTATTCAGTGCCTTTCTCATGGGATGAGTACGAGGGGGATCAGGGAGAAAATCATGGAGATGTTCCGGCCGTCAGGCTTTCATTATTCAAGACTATCAGCTGCACTAGATCCCGGCGGTACTCTTGATGACCCACATATCGGCGGGTTAAAGAGAAGACATGGTTCCTCTGTTCGTTTTCGGCGGTACAGATCACGTACGTACACGCAGTCTGGTCAAGAAGTTATCTACTCATCGTGTCATCGGTGGCGTTGGAAGTGGTCGGGTGCAAAGATGGTTGGAGACGCTTGCATGCGCGGCCATTGGACCATACTTCTCAAATCCCAGCATGCAAGCAAGAAGATTCATAAGGCCATGCATGCACATGCATGTGGACATGACCATGAGACTAGCGAGGCAGCATCGTTGGCCTGACGGAGAAAACCTTGTCCTTAACCACAAACGCCTTGAATTCGAAGGAGGAGATGCTGTTTCATAGTAGTTTGAGCCCACAGAAGAAAACAATTCGGTTCATGGGAAGCCGATAAAGGTGAAATATTTATCGGCTACACGTCAGATTGTGCCTCTTGTTGATGCGGCTCAGGCTCCCAAGGATAGTCAGCACTTTCTCCGCCACCATAAGTTGATTATTGAAGAGCCAATGAGAGGAGAAGCTGTTGGTTCGGCACTGATGGATGCTAAATAGTATATAATGGTCAATGACAGACAGATAAAAACCAGTGAAGAAGCATCAGAAAGGTCCGCCGGTTCAATTCACCAAAGACGCATCGGCTGTTGTATGGCCGATCTGCACTTCCGTTGGTAAAGATAGTTACTTCCACGTTTGGCTGATAACTTTCCAATGGGTCATTGTGCCGATGTCAGATTCTTTCATGGTCTACTGTTATACCCGTCGGCCAGGGTTTACAAAACCGGTGGGAGCCGATCCGGATTTAAAATTCAAATTTGAATTCAAAAAATGAAAATTCTCAAAAAATTCCTAAAAATACTTCAAGGTGCGACGAATCTAATGGTGTCAAATTTTCTCAAAAATTCGTTCGTTTAACATACTTTTCGGGTATTTAAAGTTAAACCAAAAAAGAAAAGGAAAAAAATGAGACGGCCCATTAAGGCCCACTTGGTAAACCGGCCGGTATACCATTCCAAACCGGTTACACATGCGATTTTAAATTTGGATTTGAATTCAAACCGGTCAAACCGGCCGGTATACCGGTACGAACCGGTTGAACTGAGTTTTTTGAATTCAAATTTGAATTCGACCGGTTTTCGGCCAAACCGGACCGGTATACCGGTACCGGACCCCGGCGGTTTGGCCGGTCCGGTCGGTAAATGAAACACTGCCGTCGGCCCAAAAATAGCTACCTTACTCAGAACTGAGTGTTTGGGCCGATAACGCCAGAGATGATCGGCAAGTTCAACAGCCTATGGAATCAGACAAACGTAATTTGAAGTTGATTAATGGGACGGAAGCCGATCAAGTCTACAACTGATCGACCAGATATGAAGCCGATCTCACTGGTAGGAAGTGTATCGGCTATTTAAAATATTATTATAATATCGGCTATTGATATTTTATTATATCGAGTTGATCAGCAAGCCAGGAGCGCATCGGCTGCTACCGATGAGACAAACAGCAGCAGAAATTTGAAAGATTCTATTTTTGAAAAAAAATCGGCAGTACTGCTCGGAAGGCCGATATGACCATTCTGGTTACGAGAGAACAGCCACCTCCTTGGCTTGGCCGATTATTTTTGGGAGATCATCGGCTGAAGCGTGGATAAAATCCAGAAAGGAGTGTCATGCCAACATGTTGAACTAATTCCATCAGATTCACGTGGTGCTAATCAGCTACTCCCTCCTTCCTCGTTTATAAGGCACGGTGGAACATGGCACGGTCTTCCAAACGATACTTTGACCATTTATTTGTCATATATTATATCACTTATGATTATAAATTTATAATTATTGTAAACTATATTTGATGACGAATCCAATCATATAAAATTTACATTATAAAAATTAAAAATTAATAGTTAAATTATTAGTCAAATATATAAATGTTTGAATCTTGATATGCGTGTGCCTTATAAACGAGGAAGGAGGGAGTATTAAGGATCATTGAAGCTACAGTACACGCTAGCAACAAATTTGCTCTATGCTAATACTTGTGCAGCCGATTTGACGGCCGATTGACAAACGTCAGGAACTCAGATTGATATGTGCCTGCTGGGTGTTGGCTATCCAATGACTGGGGTATTGGCCGATGCATTCAAGAATAATAGCTCTCGTGTTCAGTTACCAAGGAATTTGGAGATGCTGACAAACTGAAATATGCACATTTTGCTTATCTCTGGAGTTCATCGGCTCTTGATAAATTTAAATGACAACCAATAGAACGACTGTTGAATTCTTTAATCGGCTATCATTTTTGGGTGTAATAAATAGCCAATCAAGAAAAAGGAATAGCCGATGTGGTTTTGCAGTAAGATCGGCTGGGGACCACGATGACAATACGGCACTAAGCATTGCCATGATGACAACATCGCGAGAGGCTGTACGATTGCCGGTGCAGAGCTACACGGTTGGTCTGAAGAAATCTTGTTCTAAGTCGACGATAATCCAGCGTAGTTCCAGGACCCAGGATGCATCGACTCCATTGACTGTCGAGGTTTAGTTGACAGTTGAAGCCACCTTGATTAAATCGGCTATGAAGCTAATTACAAAGTGTAAGAAGAAACACGACCAATAAAGTTCATCTACTTGAGGGGGAATTAGCCAGTTCAAACTTGCAGAGGGGCCGATCATGCAAAGAATTGGCTCGCAGTGACTCTTTCTCCAACGTGATGAAGCCATGGAAGCGTGTGCGTGATGAATATCTAGATGGTGCCGCAGGGAATGAAATATGCATCATGCATATCGAGCTGCCAAAGCATGGGCAACAATTGATGATCACAAGATTATGACACTGCCACCCCGTCGCCGATACGCCGATACTGGTATGATCAAAGAAACCTTACTTCTTACTGCAAAAATGCTTGTGGATTTTATTTTATGAAAAAATAAAATAGCTTAGTTCCTTAATGACATAAAATTCCTACCAGAGTCATATGTTGATATATGTTTGAAAACCTTTTTACATATGCTACTTGTAGTTGCATTGAGTATTGTTAAATTGTTTGTGACCCTTGTGAGATTCGTTTCATGCTTTTAAGATCAAGATCACGAACACTTCATATATGCTTGTGCCGACTTCTACACTGGAAGTTGCGCGAAAACATGCCTTTCATCCACACAAAAATACTCTTATCATTTTGACATGACTCTTCATATTGCAAAAAGAATATGGGCTATGCGAAAGAAAAAGAAAAAGTATCCGTGCGCAGAAGCATTAAAAAAAAGAAAGAAAAAGAAAAAGAAAGATAGCTCGTATCTCAAAATAAAAGATAGAGTCATGTAGAAAGGGGTGCGAGTTCTATCCAGAAAATTCCATACACATGCACATTTTGATCTGATTGTATGACCTGTTTTCTCTATTGGATCCGGTTTTTGACTTTGCAATATATACGGTACAAGTATGCGTCCTCTTCATCCCCTACCCTGAGCTCCACTGAAAAGCCTTATTAGAAATAGGGAGGAAAAGAGGCGACCCAATGCCTTGGTAAGGAACCATGCACATTGAGCGATCTGAGAGAGTCATTTGAGGAGCAAAGTTTTATTTTGATTTTAAAAATCTTTCAAAGACCCAAGTTATTTAGCAGGAAGAATATAGTTGATTTGATTCTTCAAGATGGCTTTAAAAAAATTGATAAAGGCATCGGCTATGAAAAGACAGTATCAGAAAAGCCGAGGTGTTCAGTCCACGACATGAACCTGTGAATTGAAGTAATGGATTCACAAAGTTTCGAAGCATGAAGCCTTCATACTCCGAAACTGGGGGGGCCTGTGTTGACACTGGATTTTGGTAAATCCGATGTAAGTTGAATTACAAAGCAATCGGCTGTTTGTGTTGACTTGAAAGATGACAGCAGTTGCCGATGGAACTGGAAGCCTACTAGTTGGGAATTCTCACATGCCAAGGGAAGCACAAGCTAACAATAGTTTGGTTGCAACATGTGAAGTTATGTGGTCAAACCCAGAGTCAAAATGACAATCAGCAAGGCTTGAATCGGCAAGGTAACTGGCAGAGCAAATCGGCAGGAAGTCACATGAGATATTTTGCATCTATGTGTGTATGTGAAAGCGACAGCTTTTACTAGAATATATTTAAAAAGGAGACGTGCAAGCATTGGGTGCTGGTTGTTGAGGCTTGATATTGATTAAAGAAATAAAGGAAGAGATCGTGATGATCACGTGGAGGTATTTCGGTCTATTGAAAGTAAAATATTTTCTAATCTGAGTATCGTGGCCGAGATAGATCCAAGGAAAAAGGGACTTGGTCAGCAAGGATTCTACACAAGGGAATTTAGAATCCATGTATCTTAGTATTTCCTTTTATTTAGATATTTCTCCTTTAGCAAGTTTGGTGTGCCGTGACCGGCTAGGTTGTCTAGGCTATAAATATGTACCCTCATTCATTGTATGAGTTTTTTTATCACACGATCAACAAACAAACTCTATTTTTTACTTGCAATTTACTTTTCGGCGACTTCGCCACTTTTCTTTTCTTTTCGGCAAGTTCTTTCGAGTTGATCAAGGACGCATCACATTCGAGCGACTTGATCTGCTGGTAAGTTTTCGTTTACCGAGTAAATCTGAGCTTTAGCTTCCGGACGCATCGCTATCGCTTCGTTCAGATCTATTCAAAAGTTATCAAATTATATTTAGGCTTTGACTTCCGGGCGTATCGCTGTCGTCTCGTCTAGATTAATTCACAATTTATCGATACCTGCTAGTTCTATAGGTTTTACCTGTTGTTTTAGCTTTTATCGATATCTATCCATCTTAGAATACGTTTGATCGGCTGCTTATCATACTATTTTGTTCAAAAACATCATATAGCCGATTAGATCTATTTCAGGTGATTGTCTGATAGCGTTGTTTAGGTTACACATTCGTAGCCTTTACACTGCTCTCCACGTGCATCGGCTGAGCTAGCCGATCGTATATTTCAAATCGGTTGACTGAAGCCGATTTTGTCGCTTTCTGTATCGGCAATCGCCTACTGATACGACCTGTGAGGGCTATTCGGAACTCCAGCCGATACGCCATCGAATTTAACGTTTACTTTGTCTCCTTGTCAATCAACAGGTCAGATTGACTGGCACGCTTGGTCTACTTTCCGAAGCTTGACGAATACTTGCCCTCGGATTCCAGTGTGTTGATTTTTACGTCAACAGTAATTAATGGTCAAAATTCTCTAGTACAACTAGTACTAGGGAAACAATCAGGGCTCTAATTAATTAGTATTTGAGGATCTGCCACTTGTACCATTCCAGATGTAAGGAAATGCTGGACCATCTCCAGGAAAAACTTGTCGAGCCACGGACGAATTTTGCCCAGACTGCTCCTCAATCGAAGCACAGGAGGAACTATGGGCAACAAACCGAACACATCCATAGCTGTAATGGCACACTAGGAGATGGCAACTGCCATTCCTTTGCAGTCTTGTCACAAGGGTAAAAAAAATCAAGTAACTTGTTCAAAGAGGACAACAGGAAAAATAACTGGCAGTCTGGCACCGAAATCTCCACCGCTGGTATGGTATGGCAAATCTGATGATCAGATCTTTCGAAAGCGAAGAATTACTCAGTCCACCGTTGGTACAGAACAAGAGTTAGGCAGTTTTCTTAGGCAAGTACGTTTTTTTTTTGCCTAAAGCCTAAAGGCCACTATTTGTTCCAATCTCCCGACTTCCCGAGTCCCTCCCAGTAAAAGTACAAGTACAGAATGAATGCTTCGCCACTCAACAGTGCTGTATTCAGTCTATCACGACGAATTGATGACTGCTGTTGCTATTGATGAAATCTTGACTCTGATCATCACCGTAGTAAGTCCCTGCTCAAGTAATTGTATGTTAAGATTCGGTGTAGTCTAAAGTATAACAAGCTATAGCTAGAAATGGCACTTAAAAAGCTGCAGAAATAAACATTTTTACAGCGAATGTTCTCCACTTTAGGACTTGGAGAATGAGTATTTCATTGTCTATGGAAATGTTAGCAGTACAAAAGGTTGAAATGCTACAGGACACAAATAATACAATTTCTAATGCAGCAGCTGAAGAAGACAACTTAAAATATATGATTATCTTATTGTAATACATCAAGACAAATGCATTGTACTATTAACGTTTTCCAAGTGCTACAATATGCAATGCAGTGGACTGTTGGTTTTGATAGAAGATAGACTCCATCAGATAATATTAGGGACTTTGCTTTTGATAGATGATGGAGTTGTGCTGACAAAATAATTCTGCTTCTAGAAAGCGTTTCTAAAAATTAAAGCTGTCCTTACAATAAATCCGTAAGCTAATCTGGACCGTTTTATGGAACTTTGTGCAGGGACATTATGTGATAGAACAATCACACTTATGAATGGTTGAGACACAAATATCTGTATGATCAAATATACAATTGGCTGCAACATCAGACAAAATGAAAATGAGAAGGCAAATAAAGCATACCTTCAGAGTAGGCCTTGATATCCACAGCTGCAATGTGGGCAATTTTGCCCCAGTCTTCACCACCTGATTCATAACGCTTCAGAAACGTTGTGTTACAGCCCCAGATTACCAGCTTAAAGAGTGAGGCAGGGAGTTGAGGGAGTGACTGAATCAGAGGGGCTCTTTCTATATGCAAACTCTGTAGCGATCCAAGCTTTTCCATCACAGATGGCAGGGAGCGCAGAGCCTCAGCAACTCCCATTTCAATGGAATGGAGAGAAGCAGCATTCTGGAGCAACCATTCTTCGGGCAAAGAATCCATTGCATAATCATCACCGATTTGTAGCTCTTTGGTATGTCTGAGGCCCCTTAGTGGCTCCACCGATAACAGAGCTTGACGGTCAATTCTGAGCTTCTGTAGCTTAAAGCAGCAGCCATCCTGTGGCTTGTGTGAAAAACTGATCTTATCACAGCATAGGATTGACAGCATTCTCAGGGAGGCAACGGCTCCAAGAGCACCCAAGGATATCAAGTTTTTGCATCTACATATTGACACATCATTAAGATTGTTCAGAGTCCCAAAGATTTCGACTGATGGTAGTTCCTCTATATTGCTGCAATTTTTTTTCTCGAATACGCAGGAGAGCTGCGTATCTTTGTATTAATAGAGAGAATAAACCGGCCCCTTACAAACTAGCACACCTCACTCCGAGCCGAGCTGTGAGGGGCTGTGATACACTATGATGTTGTAGCCTAAGAAAAAAACAAAAAACAAAAGCTTGACCCGAGACCACTAACAAGGACTAGGAACTAGCCTAGTCCGAACACTTGACCAGCACTCAAGGAGCTGAGGCTTCGAGCCCCTGCCAGACACCACAAGTGGTGTTCATCCTTGAACGCCTGCAGTAACCTGTCCAAATTTGGGCGGTCTCCTTCAAACACACAAGCGTTTCGGTGTTTCCAAAGAAGCCAAGCACCCAAAATAACCAAAGTATTAAAACCTTTCCGTTTATCTTTCTGAATCTTTTTGACACTCGTCCTCCACCATTCTGAGAAGGAGAGTTCATC
The DNA here is from genome assembly GCF_016808335.1 of Panicum virgatum. NCBI lineage: Eukaryota > Viridiplantae > Streptophyta > Magnoliopsida > Poales > Poaceae > Panicum > Panicum virgatum. Next base: position 53,527,447 of record NC_053138.1, read on the forward strand.
CCTTAATGGAGTGCAGACCTGCCAGTCAAACTTTGCTAGAATTCGAAACCAAAACTCTCTTGCAAAGACACATGTAAGGTTTTGCAATGACATGAGAATTGAAGCTTCAATATCACCACAGGGTTTCACATCCAAGTTCTTTAGTGATGTAGGCAGCAGACTGCTTCTGATCTTAACATCCCTTAGTATTGGACATGCAACTATTTCAAGAGTAGTAAGGTGGTATAATTCTGCAAAACCCCTTGTTGGCAGATGCTGTAGCCTTTCACAATGTCTCACGGATAATGCTGTAAGAGATTGAAGTTGTTCCTGCTGCTCTAGGAGACCTTTGCTCAGGGAAGTCAAACGTGGACAACTTTCAATGTGCAGAAAAGAAAGCTGAGATTTTACTGACTGTGAATCCCTGGCACCAGTATATCTCTGATGTATGCTTGGGAGAACTGCAAGCTGCACATGCTTTATAATTAATAGTTCAAGGGTACTTGGTATAGCAGGAAGTTCCTTGAGGTTAGGACACCATCGAACTTTCAGAGTACTGAGAAATGGGGGCAACCAAACATCCTCTGGTTCGTCGGTCTCAAGTTGCAGCTCAGGTTTTGTACCTATGTATTCTAGTTGAACTAGATTCTCCAACTTCAAATGCTTCAATGAATTAAACAACTGAAGTGAGGGCAGGCTCTTCCATTTCATGCAGTATTCAAGCTCAAGTGATACCAAGTGGATGAGCGATGAGTTCTCAATCCAAAATGGAAGGTTGACTCCATTGTATCCATGAATATTCAGCCGCAGAATTTCTTTGTTTGGTTCAAGTTTATCAATAACTTGGTCATCGCGATCCACTAGTTCCTTCAAATGTTTGTTCCACGACATGGACAAAAACTCCATATGATGTTTATCCTTTAATTTGATCTCCATAGCTTCTTCACAATCACTGACATTTTCAAGATTCCTGAGGCTGAGCTGAAAAAGGCTTCTTACATCCCCCAATGATTTCGACCTCTGAACATCATTTTTTACCATGTCAAATCCATGTAACTCCCGAAGTGAAGTTAATCTCCCAATTTGATGGATCTTGGAAGACATATTATCAGGAACATCCAGACAGCGCAAACAACGCAAGTTATGTATATCAATGTTGCCTCCTTTTGTAACTGTTAAGTGCTTAAGCTTGAACACTTGAAGGTGATGGAGTTTGAAGATTTTGTGCAGATGTGACTCATCACACGAAAACAAAAAGAGATAACGGAGCTGAGTTAGATTGCTAACACTATCAAGTGCATGAAACAAGGATGGCACATCCAAGTTTAGAAGACGCAAGTGGCTTAATAACTCCAGAACAATCCCAAGAACACGGTCAGTATTTTGATCAGGACTAAACTCATTTTTTATGATAAGGGTACGTAAGAATCGAAAATTAACACTGATCCTGACTAAATTACTGACATGCGCAACAGACATGTGTCGGGTTGTGTTGCTGACATTATGAAAACCACCATTGTCCATTCTTGCGCCTTCACCTATAGAGACAAGTTCTGCTAAATCATGCATCAGACTATGCAAAACATAATATTCATTCTGATCTCCAGTAGAAAGATCTGTTTCCAGCATACAGGAAAAGAATGATTTTCTTGCCAGCGCATCAAAGTATTCTTCCTCGACATACTCTGCACTTAACATGTCAACATGTTGTGTTTTCTGTATGCCAATATTCTCTTGCTTTGATGAGCCGAAAGGTATCAATCCAGAACAACTCCACATTTTTGCCAATTCTCCCTTGTTAAATTTGTATCCTTTGGTAAATAAGCTACAATATCTAAAACAAGCTTGCAGTTCTGTAGGAATGCGATCATAGCTCAATCTGAAAGATCTAATAATGAAGTTCTTTTCTTCAATGTGCTGCCAGCCTTTCTGTAATAATGTAACCCAATGATGGTTCTCCATATGTGAACCCAACCATGAAGCAACCAGATTTATTACTAGAGGGCATCCACCAATCTTTTTCAATATTTGTTCAGCAATCAACATAAGATAATTATAATCTTGAAAATAAACCCGAGATGGCAGTCGGCATTTGAGGAGCATGAGACTGTCATTTTCATCCAAGTCATCCAGTTTCAGGTATTCAGCTGCAGTTCCAATAGCAGCAGATGCCATATCCGCTACTGATTGCATCCGAGTTGTTAGTAGGACTCTGCTTCCTTTCTTGCAGACCTTTAGAGGATCGACCAATGTTTGCCACTTGTCGACACTGCTATCTTCCCAGACATCATCTAGGATTAGCAGAACCTTTCTATATCTGAGAATTTCTATAAGAGACTTCTGCAGAAGGTACATACTAGTGTATGCAGGTGGTCTACCAGTAATTGACTCCAGTATAACTTTTACCATTGATTCTATGTTAAAAGCAACAGACACGGGCACCCACACAACAGCGTGATAATTAGTGGACACTCTCGGGTCTTGACGGACTACATTAGCAAGTGTAGTTTTCCCCATTCCAGCCATCCCCACCACCGCAAAAACAGAGACAGGATTGTCTTGAGCTGTGTCATTCGTCAACCACTGCAGTAACCGTTCTTTCTCCCAGTCCCGTCCAAAAACAATTTCAGGGTATTGCTCAAAATCAATTTTAGGGGCAGGAGCATCTAACAGAGCACGAGCTAGGTCACTCACATAGTGAGAAAGGAAATCAGAAGCTTCTTGTAACCTGCCGAGAGTATTCCTCAGTCTTTTAAGGCTGCTCCATGTGTCAAATCGTGCGAGGTTGTTGACAAACTTGGAGATCGGATTACCAACCACTTTCACCATCCTGTGGTAGTCGATGGCGTCTTCCACCTCATCAACAGCGTTCCTAAACGACCAGATACAATCCCTCACACCCTGAAACAAGCGGTGAAGTGGGCCATGGAAATGGAAGTCCGCCGCGATAAGCCAACGCTCAATTATATCGAGATCTGCTTGGGCGATTATGATCTCCTGCAACAGCATCTGCCTGCGAGAATCCGGGACAGCACCCAAGTCGTAGGCTTCGTCCACCAACGAAATTGAAGCTGCCATCGCCATTTTTCCTCCAGAGATAGGCGGCCATTCTTCTTCCGCCATGTGGGGGATCTGAGGAGGAAAAATCTACTGTAGTTCACTGGACGGGAGATAAGCGATGTGAGGTGAGACAGACAAGGTGAGGAGCTCCTTTGCAGCTGGCTTGATAAGCGATGTGAGGTGAGACAGACAAGGTGAGGAGCTCCTTTGCAGCTGGCTTGATAAGCGATGTGAGGTGAGACAGACAAGAGACAAATTGCACATAACACCCTCAACTAATTACTCATGATCAATCTACACCTCTAGTACATCTGTAGTATGTTTCTAATATTTTCAACCCGTTTTCTCATCCTCCTCCCAGTCAAGATTCAAGAATATAGATTTTATGCGTTAAAAAATAATATGGATTTTATTAGGAAGAAAATTGCGGTAAATTTTGTTCTGCTGTAGCTATTTGCGACATAATTGGTGAATGTATAATCATTTTTTCCCAGATCTTTTGTGGAAAAAATATAAAATGTTGACTTTGTCTAAGAAGAGATACACAAAAGAAAAATATTGGAGACTTTAAAATGTCGGAATCAACACACTGTGTGTTGAAAAGGCTGAGAATATTGATCTGCAAGCTTTTCGATTGGATAATGCTAAAACTTTTGACTAACAAATTTCAGACACAATGTTCCCAAAGTTTTCAGGCAAAATTCGAAGTTTTTTTTTATCACAAATCAGTTTGACATTGTTCACTGATTTCTGAATTATTTATAAGGGGCGATTACAGATTGATCCCATCCTCAGTTGTTTTAGAGAACTATTGTTTTGTTGGAAAAAAATATATTTGGTCTCTGATTTATTTTTAAGATAGAGAGAAACCAAACCTTCTCTCAATAAGTTGGACCAAAGAGGGTAATTGTTGACGCTAATCTGATCAACATACCGGTGCGCAAGAACGCACAGATTGCAACGATCGATCACCAACAAGCTTCAGACAGCGACCGGTCAGACCGGCTGTGCCAACCGGTCAGACCGGTTGGACGCAGAAAACCCGCAAAACCTAGAACCTCAAACTCGGGAGGGACCTCGTCGGAGCTCGAAGAACTAGGGTTGTCTTAGGTCAGTAGGCCACTCAAGACGCTCTTGAACGCCGTAAAGACGAGTAAAGAATAGCAAATAGGTTGAAAAAGCTTAGGGTTTGAGAAAAAAGGGTATAAGAGATATTGATTCGATTGTGGTCAGAAAACCTCAATCGGTCGTAGCCCTTATATTTATAGGCCGGTGAGGACGTACCCCTTCCAAATCGGGTTACAATAGGACTCTATACACAAAACTCTAACCCTACTCGGATTACATGACCAGACCGGTCGACCTCGGTTATTACCAATTTTGGCCTCTAACATATGCCCCCCCCACCTTTTTGGTGAGCTATACAAGCCAAAAAGTAAGTACCTAAACATGCTCTAAAAATACAGAATTACAAATCAAGCACTGGCCTAAAATAACGGTAAGGGCGATATCCAAATACCGTCCATCTTCATCTTCAAGCGTCTTGCCAAATACTTGGGTAGTATTTCTTCAAGTATCCTCCATTCAGCGCCCTAGGTAGACGTTCCCCTTGCAGCATCTCCACCATATAAGAATTTCCGAAGATAACCTTGACAATCTTGTATGGACCTTCCCAACTTGGCGACCACTTGCCAAACTTATTGCTCTTTGTCCCAAGAGGCAGAATTGTCAACCAAACCAGCTCACCAACTTGAAAAGATTTAGTCCTTACCTTCTTGTTGTAAGCTCTAGCCACCCGAAGCTTGTCATTCTCAATTTCCTTCAAAGCTTGCAACCGCTTGTCACTTATTTCATCAATATTATCCATCATCAAGTCATGATAATCAACAGCGGAGAGATTATTTTGTTTAGCCAATATATAAGCATCCAGATTTACCTCAACGAGTAAAACGACCTCTTGACCATAAACAAGCTCAAAAGGAGTAACTTTAGTAGCACCATATCTAGATATGCGATGAGCCCATAATGCTTCGGATAAGACCTCATGCCACCTCCTAAGATTTTCTTCTATCTTTCTCTTGATGAGCTTTATTAAAATCTTGTTACTAGACTTGTCCTGACCATTGGCCTGAGTATAATATGAAGATGAATTGAGTATCTTAATTTTGTAAGATTCGGCGAATTCTCGTACCTCCTTCAAAATAAATGACGAACCTTGATCCGTCGTCAAAGTTTAAGGGATGCCGAATCTATGAATAATATGCTCCGTAATAAATTTAATTACATATCTATGTGTCATATTCTTCAAAGGTACCGCTTCGGTCCACTTAGTAAAATAATCCATCGCTACCAACACGAAGCGATGTCCCTTTGAAGAAGGATTAATTTGACCAATGAAATCCAAACCCTATCCTCTGAACAGCCAAGGCTTAACAATAGGATGCAACAACGCAGCAGGCACCAACTGAATATCACCAAACCGCTGACATTCTTCACACCCTTTATAATATCTAAAGCAATCCGAAATCAAACTTGGCCAATAAAAACCGGCTCTCCTAAGCAACCACTTCATTTTAGGAGTCGATTGATGTGTACCACAAATGCTTTCATGCACTTCTCTCATAGCAACACGTGCCTGATCAATGCCCAAACATTTGAGAAGAACATCATCGGGGGTCCAATGATAAAGCTCATCGTCAACCAAAACATATTTAAACGCCAAACGCCGAATATTCCTCTCTGCACCACGACCAGGATCTTTCAAATACGCTATGATCGGCACCCTCCAATCTTGCACTTCGGCCTCAACCTCTTGAGTAGAATTTTCGGCCGAACTGCTACTCATACCACCCTCAGCGGTCAGACCGGTCTGGGCGGTCAGACCAGTCTCTGTGACTGGTCAGACCGGTTCGTCCAGAACCAGTGACTCAGCTTTAATTCGCATTGGTTTTCTAAAATCAAAATATTTCTTTGTAACATTATAATCAGATGTTTGTTAAGCCAGAGCATTAGTCTTTTCATTCTCTTCCCTTGGAATATGTCGAATTACAAATTCATCAAAGCAAGAGATAATATCAAGGCATTTATCAAGATATGCATTTAAAGCTCCATTATAACATTGGCATGCTTTGGATACTTGCTGCACCACCAAAAGTGAATCACCAAAGGCTTCAACATGTTTCACGCCCATGGATTGTAAAAACTCCAATCCAAATTTGTGCAAAATTCTTCCAACCGGTTTGATAACTCAAAAACAGCAGCACTTGAAGAGATAAGAACATTACCAATGCCAACTTCTCTCCCATCGTCACAAACCGATCCATCAAAATATAATTTCCATGGTGTGCAAGTAATATAGCCAACTTCCAAATCATGCCCATAATTAATCTGATGTTCAACAATAAAGTCCGCTAAAATTTGGCCTTTTACGGATTTCAAAGATTCATAGGCCAAATCATATTCTACAAGTGCATAAGCCCATTTGCCGATTCTCCCACTCAAAATCAGCTTTTGTAGTATATGCTTGATAACATCGGCTTGACAAGTAACTATGCATCTGCTAGATAACAAATAATGCCTCAACTTGGTACAAGAATAGTATAAAGATAAGCACAATTTTTCAATAAATGTATACCTTGTTTCCGCATCAATAAGCCGTCGGCTTAGATAAGTAATAATATACTCATTTCCTTCGGCCTCTTAAGTCAAAACAGCACCAATAATTTTTTCCTCCGCAGTCACATAGAGCCTAAAAGGAACCTCTCTCTTAGGTGCCTTAAGCATCGATGGTGAAGACAAGTAATTCTTAATCTTGTCAAATGACTCTTGCTGTTCTGTCTCCCAAGTAAATTTGGCTTCATCTTTTAACCGAAGAATAGGAGTAAAAGAATCAATCTTCTCGGACAAATTAAATATAAATCTCCTCAAGTAATTTACCTTGCCCAAGAATTTCTGCAAATTTTTCTTACAAGTCGGAGCCTCAACACGCTTCATGGCTTTAACTCGCTTTAGATCAATTTCTATGCCTTTCTCATGAATAATAAAGCCCAAGAACTTCCCAGTCGATACTCCAAAAACACATTTAAATATATTCATCTTCAAACCATACCGATGCATCCTTTCAAGAGCCAAACTCAAATCAACCAAATGATTTTCCAAACCGGCCGATTTAATCATAATATCATCAATATAGACCTCCAATATAATACCGAGTAAATCATGGAAGATCAAATTTATAGCCCTTTGATAAGTAGCACCGGCATTTTTCAAACCAAAAGTCATGACAACCCACTCAAACAAACCGATAAAATCCGGACATCTAAAGACTGTTTTAGACATATCTTCTTCGGTCATAAATATTTGATTGTAACCGGCGTTACCATCAAGAAAACTAATGACACGATGTCCGAAAGTCTCATTAATCAACATATCGGCAATAGGCATAGGATACTCATATTTAGGAGTAGCTTTATTAAGATTTCTAAAATCAATGCACACTCTAATCTTGCCTGAGTCTTTCTTCTCAATGGGAACAACATTAGAGATCCACTCCGCATATCGAAAAGACCGAATAAATCCAGTTTCTAGCAAGCGATTAATTTCTTCTTTAATTCGGTCATTCAGAGCAGGATTAAATCACCTAGCAGGTTGTTTATAAGGTCTAAAACCGGCCTTAATCGGCAGCCGATGCTCAACCAAATCACGATCCAAACCAGGCATTTCAGAATAACTCCATGCAAAGCAATTCACATACTCTTTCAATAACTTTAGTAAGTCGGCTTTATATTCAGCCGATAAATTTGCATTTACAAAAGTCGGCCTAGGAACACTACCATCTCCAATATCTACCTTTTCTAAAGGATTAGCTGACGTAAACCCCTTGCCTAACTTATCCATGTCTTCAATGGCCTCGCACATATCGTTCGTCCGCGACCGATAGTGCTCAATTCTCTCCAACAACCAGTCTGCGTCAAACCAGTCTGACCGGATAGACTGACCGGTCTGACCGGTCGACTCTGTGTGCCGATCTGATGACCGGTCTGACCGGTCTCACCTAAGTTGCTTGCTGCACTCATTTTATTTACAATAATGTAGCCGATTCTCTATCGGCTTCAGAGTAGCAGGCACGAACCCATCTTTGGTGCAACTGATCAGCTCGAAATCAGACAGATCCAACCCCGAGAGACACTTGATATCATCAGGCACGCCAAGAGTGTTGGAATCGGCGGTTGCAATGAAGGATGAAGTGTCGCCATGGACCACCTCAATCTCATCGCCGATCCACTGAATAAGAATTTGATGCAAGGTAGAAGGCACACATTGGTTGGCATGAATCCAATCACGTCCAAGTGTTAAACTGAAGTTACCTTGCACCTCGGAGACGAAGAAGGCTGTTGCTAGCGTCTTGCTCCCCACGGTCAACTCCATAGAAGCCACCCCTTTAGCACCAATAGGGTCGCCTCCACCCACACTGCTGACCGTCATGTTCGTCTTGATCAGCTCTTTATCCGTCCCTCCAAGCTTCTTGTACAATGAATAAGGCATCAAATTTACAATTGCCCCTCCATCAACAATCATACGTGAAATCGGCCTTCGATTGATATGTCCCCTCATATAAAGGGCCTTCAAGTGATTGTCCGATTCTTTAGGCTTCTGGAATACAGCCTCACGTGGCCCGAAATCCAGATGAGTTGCCTCCTCCTCCTCCGAGACGGCGTAATACTCTTCGGAGAAATGCACAACATTTATCTCCATGTTGCTGCGCTCTGGAGAAGCCTCATAATCCACCAGTTCCTCATCACCCAAGGCTGCAGGAACTGTTGGAACTTCATCGCACGAAGCCGAAGTAACTGCTTAGGCCTTCTGCTGATCAACAGGCTCGACCGGTCTGACCGGTTGCGCCTGGCAGTCAGATCTGTCATCAGCACCAGTCAGACCGATCACCTGGGGCGGTTCGACTGGCCCTGCTGACTGCATAATGGGCTTGGCACGCCATTCTTTGCCTTGAGGAACCATTGGCCGATATCTATTGAAGTGCTCATCCCTGAGCGTTTCGGCCTCTTGCTCCTTCTGCTCCTGGCGCCTTAAGTATTGCAACCTCCTCTTTTGTGAATGGCTCAAACCTGGTGGGCACCATCTAGGTTGATGATACCTACTCGCCGAGCTGCTGCTGCTGCTGCTGGCCTCATGATCATTGGCCAACACAAGCTTTTGGGGATCAGATTTAGCCGAATTGCCAAACACCATCAGCTTCTTCCCAACATCTTTGACTACCACCTTTACATCGCCGATTTTCACAACATTGTCGGCGGTGGCCTTCCCAGAATCAACCTGCATGGGCTGAACCTCATCCTCTTTCCTCTTGATGCGATACTCTTGCCTTGGAGGATGAGATTGAACCGGTCTCTGCTGAGACCGGTTTAACCGGTCAAGCTGAACCGTTCTGACCGGTGCAGCACAATGCTGCTGACCAGATTGGCGTGGGCCCAATCGATCATGCACCGGTGTCCTGGAATCTTCCCCATGATAAGGTGGTGGATATGGCATGGGAAAGCACTGCGTCCAAACTCCTTCGTGTTCCCACACCGGATTTGTAGCATTTGATGTTGGAAGCACCCAAGGCATGGTAGCGTACGCCTTTTGGGGTGGGAACACAGTGACGACATCACCTCTGCATTTATTGGGTTCTTCCCTCATTGGAGAACCACCTCGACGCGGGATGACCAAGATCTCTTTTTTAGTGGCCGATCCTGTTGAACGGCCTTTGTGTACTTGTTTAGAAGCTGGCCAAAAGTTGGTTTTCGAGTAGCAATCTTTCCCTGAACTTTTGGCACATTCTGCTTCCAAGTACTCACTTCCTAGCGCTTAGGCTTGAAAGTCTTCGGCCGGCCCAGGGGCAGACTGTTCTGACCGGTCGGTGAAACCGGTCTGACCGGTTGGTCCTGGACAGCAGGCCGACTCGCAACAGAAGAAGAACCCTCTTGCCCCCCGGGCACGCGAGCTTTGACAATAATTTTTATTAACTCCTTACCATCAGGAGTCTTTTCCAGAACCACTTCCCTGGCCGGAATCTCATCGTCGACATTTTTCGGTCTTGTCTCACCAATCACCACGTTCTTGACCCTTGCCCCTTCAGCTTGCTCAGGACGAAGTTACACTTTAGCATTGTTCAGATCTATAGTATGTGTGTTGGTGTGAACGGGAAATGGTGTCTTGTCAATCTTCATCTCAGGAATTATCAATCGTCCTTCATTCATGGCCAATTGAACCTGGCGACGGAAGACGTTGCAATCGTTAGTCGCATGAGAATGAGAGTTATGAAATTTACAATATGCACGCCGCTTTAACTCCTCAAGCGGCGGTATAACATGAGAAATCTTTATATGTCCTAAATGTAATAATTCATCAAAAATACGATCACACTTAGAGACATCAAATGTAAATTTCATGTCCTCTTTCCGACCCTTTTGAGTCGGCTTAAGTGAAGCACAAGAACATGGTTTGGCCGTGTAGCGAAAATGGCCTCTCATGCCATATTTCAATATAATGTTTTGGTGATTGATATAGACAACACAACACTTGGACTAATATGATTGTTAAGATGACCATTCTCAGGCTTTTAGGTTCAAGTGATGACAAAGAGAAGATAGGCGTAGCTAGGCCTGAAACCTCTTCGGTCCAAAGGATTCGAAGATTGAAGAGACCGTGAAGAAACCAAGTCAAAACAATCAAGACAGAGATATTTTAGTATCACCGGTTGAACCGACGCTAAGAAAATTACATACGTCGGTGCATTGACTTGGAGCACATCTGGGAGTTTTGGTAACACCGGTTGAACCGACGCCAGGAAAGTTGAATACGTCGGTGCAATGAACTCAGCAGCTGAGGCAAAATCTATACACTGGACGAACCGACGCTAGATATTGGTGAACGTCGGTGCAGTTGTCCAGAGAGTTAGTTTTTTAGCAACTACACTCACCGGTTAAACCGACGCTGCATCGGTTGATTACGTCAGTCGATTGAGGTAGCCATTGAAGTATAACGGCTAGTTGGAAAATGCACTCACCGGTTAAACCGGTGATGACAAAAACGGGAGCATCGGTTTAACCGGTGATAGCGCTTTTTGTTAGCCTTTTTCCAACTGCTAGTTTGGGGTGTGTGAGCTATATATATGCCACCCCCACGGCTCATTTGAGAGTGCTGGAGACCAAGGAAGTATACAAGAGCCAAAGATCATCTCCAACCACCTTAGAGCTTCATTGTACATCATATAGGTTTAAGCACACTTGTGAGAGTGCTTAGTTCTTGTAATAGGGATTAGTTATTGCGAGAGCTCCCTTGAGAGAAGTCTTGCTGCGGCAAGCAATCCTTGTGATCCGTCGTGTGACCCTCCGACTTGGTGTGGAGTGGCAACGACACTTTGTGCGGGGGAAGAGGAGACCCCCTCCTTGGTGGAGAAGCTCCGTAGTGGATTTCGGTTGGGTGACCGAGAGAGACGGTGGTGGTGCACGAGACTCGGTGTCTTGTGGGCACTTGCCTTTGCTTGCCGACATCGCCTTGGTGGCGTAGTGCAAGACGGTGATCGGAAGAGCCTCGGTGTCCCGTGGACGTAGGCGTTTGTGTCGAACCACGTTACATGACCGTGTGTACTCAGGAGTTTGCATCCCTCTTGCACTTACCTCTTTACTTACCATATTACATTTCCGCATTTACTTTATCTTGCGTGCCTTTACTTTCCTAGTTAGTTTATTTAGGATTGGCTATAGGTTGCAAGTATTTTGGGTAAGTAGAGAGTAACAAAGATAAACCTTAGTCATAACTAGCATGTATAGGACGTGTTAGGTTTATCTTACACAAGTAGATTGAGCCCTAGGTTAAAAAGCGATTAGCGACCCTATTCACCCCCTCCCCCTCTAGGGTCGGACACCCCGGTGATCCTTACAGGCCGATAATGGCCAAACGAACTCAGCAGTGTAGACCTCATTATCCTCATCGTTCGAAGAATCAGAATCATATTCAACAACATGAGTATTAGAACGATGAGGCTTATATGCATCTTTTGAATTTCTAATCTTATACTCTTGGTTCATTGCCTGAAGTTGCAAAGCATTAAGATTATAGTAATCAAACCCTTCGAGCTTCTCTTTCAAGTATGAGAGCAAACTATTAAGAGCAACATCTACCAAATCCTTATCTGAAATTGACAAATTGAAGCATCGGTTTTTAACTTCTTTAAATCTCTTGAAGTAATCGGATATCGATTCATCTCTATTTTGTTTAACCGATATCAAATCTATCAATTTTACTTCATTATTCCAAAAATGATCATGAAATTTTTGTTCTAATTTGTTCTAAGAGCGGACCGAATTTGGGGGTAACGCAAAAAACCAAGAAAAAGCAGTTCCAATTAATGATAAAGAAAACAAACGAACTCGCAAAGAGTTACTAGAACCAGCTTCACCCAATTGAACAACATATTGACTTATGTGCTCCCAAATTGACCGATTATCGTCCCCACTAAATTTAATAAAATCGGGAACGTGCCACCCCGTAGGATAAGGAACCAAATCGTAAGTATCGGGGTACGGTCTTTGATACAACCGATTTCTACTAGGATTTATGCCTAATTGACTAAGTCTGGTACCAAGCAAAGTATTCAAATCCGCTCTCATCCTGGCAAGATTGGCCTCGTAATTCCCGCTACTAGATGTTTGAGCATTGGTTGCTAGACGATTAGTTGCTGGTTCAGTAGTACTCATCGCCTGTGTAGCATGATGAGGATTATTTTTTGTCAAATCATCCCAAACATCTTGTGGCATAGCGGGTGGGAAAGGAGGTTCGCCGTATGATCTGGTGGTATACGGCGGTACAAAACCCTCCTACTCATCCGTTCGGCCAGCAGTAGCCGAACTCGGAATCGGCACGAGCGCCGGAGTAGACACCGAGCCCATCACCATGGCACCGGTCTGACCGGTATGATTGAACGGTCCGACCGCTCCGGCCGCCGGAGCACCGGTCTGACTGGTCGATGTGACCGGTCTGGCCGGTTCGGCCCTTTGTGGCCGAACTGTGCCTAGTGGTGGTGATTGCCTAGCGAAATAATTTGGTGGCATCCCAAATTCCACATTAACTGTAGATGTAGGAGCTGCCAAACTAAGGGAAAGATCTTTGGTAGAATATGCAGTATTCAGTCTTACCCTTCTCCATCCTATCCATACGCTCAGAAAGATCAATCAGAGTATTTTGCGTGGATAGTTGCGCATAGTAGATGAGATCGACGGCATGACGAACTTCTCCTTCTCGATCACGCCCTACCGAGTCTTCCCGTAACATGCCAGCATCCTCGCTTTGATCTCCTCGTTCTGACGTTTGAGGTCGGCCTCAAACTTCAGGCGCTGTTCTTCCGGTAGATCTTCATAGTTGATGTTGATGGTGTTCGCTGGATCACCTTGGAAGCATCTCCCTTTTCACCGGTCATTGCAACCGATGTAGATTGATTCTTTCCCCAGCGGAGTCACCAAAAAGTATGTTGACGCTAATATGGTCAACACACCGGTGCGCTAGAACGCGCGGATGGCAACGATCGATCACCAGCGAGCTTCAGACAGCGACCGGTCAGACCGGCTGTGCCAACCGATCAGACCGGTTGGACACAGAAAACCCGCAAAACCTAGAACCTCAAACTCGGGAGGGACCCGTCGGAGCTCGAAGAACTAGGGTTGTCTTAGGTCAGCAGGCCACACAAGACGCCTTTGAACGTCGTAGAGACGAGCAAAGAACAACAAATAGGTTGGAAAAGCTTAGGATTTGAGAAAAAGGGTATAAGAAATTATATTGATTCGATTGTGGTTAGAAACCCTCAATCGACCGCAGCCTTTATATTTATAGGCCGGTGAGGACATACCCCTTCCAAATCGGGTTACAATAGGACTCTATACACAAAACTCTAACCCTACTCGGATTACAGGACCAGACCAGTCTGACCGGTCGGCCCAACCAGTCAGACCGGTCGACCTCGATTATTGCCAATTTTGACCTCCAACATTAATCGCATCGGCGATTCCAATCCGGTACGCGAGCGCTAGCGAGCGCTCGATTTCCGACCGCGGCGCTGCGCGCGGGAGTCATGCTCCGTTGCATGGATTCCATTTTTTACTTCATCTTCTTTCCTTCTTGTGTCCACGTGACCAAGCAAAGTACATCATTTCTCCTTTTCACCATTTGTCTTCCTTATCCTTGTCTTTAGATTGGGTGGAAGGGAGCGACGCAGGGTTGTTAAGCAAGGAGTTTTATCATTTTTTTTCTTTCAAGTTTTCACTTCTACCTTCTATATGTCTAATGTTCTCTTCTCTTATCAACTTTTCTATGGAAATTGTACTTTAAAAATTATACTAAGGATTGTACTTAGAAGTTGTATGATGAATTTGTATGTAAAAGATTGTGTGAGAAATCTTCCCGACAACATATTCATACAATTTTGCTAAAAAGTTGTGCTCTATAAGTTATTTTAACAAACTATGCATTAAGTTTGTATGTATCGTGAAAGTTGTGATAATATTTTTTTGAGTTGTTAAGAAAAAGTTATACGTAAAAGTTATGTACATCATAAAAAAATTATGATGAGAATTTTATCCATAAAGAAGGTGTGCAGAAAGTTATATTTTAAAAATTATGTTTACAATTTATAAGTTTCCAAAAGTAGAAAATTAGGCTGAAATTGTTTTTTTTTCCAAAAAGGAAAAAGACAACCTGTCCGAGATCGCGCGCCGCGAGCCCTCCTGGCGCGCACGCAGATTAGCAGATCCCTAATCGCATCTCACCAGGCGATATTAAAGGGCTTACTTGATGGGAACATATCAAGTGGTCCAGATTGAAGTTTGCATAATTTGCACGGAGAGGTTGGTTTGCATCTGATATATTCCCTTACTTGATAGAGCTCTTGCTTCTCCTAAAATAACTTCGGCTTTGGCTTCAACAGATAGGGCTCTTGCTTCTCCTAAAATAATATCGGCTTTGGCTTCAACGGTAAAACAATTTTTTTGGTGGAGCTAGAGCTATTTGGCAATATATTTGGTAAAATATCTTCTTGGTGACAAAGTGGGTAATATTATAGACAATTAATATTTAGGAAGAGAGAAGCCGGTAATCTATTTTTTCGGCTCCTTAATTGTAGTGCAAGTCGTTTTGGAGCTTCGTAGGGATTTCTTGTATGCAACAATTTCCACTATCAATTTGGTAAGGCTTCATTAAAAAAAAAACACACACCAGAGAAGTCCGTGGAGAAGTCCAAACAAACAGTTGGTAGGAGAAGTCGGTGAAGAAGACCTACCAAACAGGGCTTAAGCATGAATGGGATAGCCCAGTGCCACGCTTGAGCCCTAACGGGATGATTCATGGCACTGTTAAAAACCATTGAAATTTTTTGTTTTGGCAAATGACAGTATCGATCAGCTGAAATTGTCAGGGACAAACTCAACCATAACGACCACCCATATCAATTAGAGGAATCCCTCAAAAGATGGTTGAATCTCTAAGCATTTTCATTAACGGGGACAATATGACATCCACGTAAGCAAATCAATGAGTTACTTCAAGAAAGCGTTGCCTTCAAATACAGAACATTATTGTCTTGGTCAACCACTTAACCAGAAACACTTGGGGAATCTCAGGCTATCCAGTAGTACATAGCATAATACCCCAATATAAAACAAATCTATTCCCATCAGTCTATCTGATTCCGCCAAACAGATCGTTTAAAGACATCAAAACTTCTTTCTTTCCTCGAGGAAGGTTCGCCTCAATCCATGGAGAACCAGAAGGTAGCATCAGCTGTCCACCAACATGGAGTCTTGAAGGAGTTCCTTGCTGCTGATTTCACCCATACTGCGACGGACAATGCAGAGCTAAATAGTTCGACACGTCCAGAGCTCTAGATAGTATATTGCAGCCAAACTCATGTTCAGAAACGATTTTCCATCTAGCAGCCACAGGACAGCGCATTCCAGCATCTCCATTTTATTGCATTATGCTCTCTTTGTGGAACAAACCTTGAACCATGAATGAGCTGAAACAAGGGGAAGGTGATCACAATGTAAATGATGAGAGAAACATAGACTAACATCACACAGGTGACGAGGGTTTTAATAACTGGGCAACTAGCTAATACCAGTAGCACTCATGCTTTGTTGAATTGTTGTGTGCTGATGTGTTGTTCAGCTGAAGTGTTCAGCTTATTATCGACTTATCATTTGAACCTATTTATGTACTGAATGTCTGAACACTGAACCTATTTAGCTGTCTAATTGTCTATGTAATATGTATGCTTTGCTGGTTGCCTGCTGCCCTGGTTTAGTTGTGTTCTTTTTAAATTTTGAATTACTTGCTCACTTGCTGTAATGCTGTTACACATTTAATTTCAGCTACTGACTTCAGTTTTTCTCTTTGTAATTACAGTTTCAGCAGCAGAACAGCAAGGATATGGAGTGTGGGACAAGAATATGGAGTTCTGGACAGTTCAAACATCAAATCTCACAAGTGTCACCAAACTGACTATCATTGTGGTGTTCCTGCTTGCTATATAGTATATAAGTACATATACATGTACATATATGTCGTGGGATATATAGGACGACTATAGCGACGACTAGGACCGACTAGGGTCGACTAATCGACCTGATCGACAACTAGTCGCGACTAGTCGCCTTATCGGTGCCATGACGACTAGGTTCGACTAGACGACTGTATAACATTGGTGTGAGAGGGAATAAGCCGAAAGAAGCCAGCTGGTGGTGCTGCTGCTGGCCATCCAAACAGGGTGGTTCAATAGTACTCTTCAATAGCAAGTGCAAATTATTGCAAGAAACAACGCTTTTCGTCCCAAATTCAACTGATAACCTTTTTCACATAGTCATCCACTCAGCCTCATAATTAAAGAAAAATCTCGGCCAGAGGGAGAGACATCCCTCTGGATTCGTCAAAAAGAAGAGTACCAGTACCGATACCTTGTCTTCGAACTCAGGCTGGTTACAGGGGGTTTCATCGACCCCCAGAGTTCATTGGCCCCCAGAGTTCATCACTCTATCGTTGCACCATGAAAAGCTCTGGTATTGAGACATAATTACCTCCAAATATTTTTATGCTGATAGACAACATGTATTACAGATTAGGTTGAGTAATCTATGAGAAAGTAATATACTGTAGCCTGGACAAGTATAAATAGTAAATACGTTGCATACCATATGTGCAGAATTTATCCCGATAGGTCATGTAAAATTTTACTTATGCTGCACATGAAATAGATCTTCCGTCACATACCATCCATCAAATTAATCCAATCAAAGTCAACCCAATGCCTAAAATTGGACACAGAGGCTTGTAAATGAGCTTAACATCAAATGGCAATAACAGTAAACATATCAGACACAAAAAATGGCACCAAAATATTGCATACCAATCATGCATCTTTGGATATGTCACAATTAAAGATCCAGTTTATCTTTCCCCAATCCGAGCCGCCAACCTGGCATCGCTCAAATAACTCCGTGCAACAACCATTTATAACAAGTACCCACAGGTTTGGGGGCATGTGTGGAAGAGACTGAAGGACATGAGTGTTATGTAGAAGCAAACTCCGCGGAGCATATAAATCACGCATCTTTGAAGGAAGAGACCTCAACAATTCCGCGTTGCTTATTTCTATATGCTCCATGTGAGAAATATTCTGCAATAACCATTCCGCAGGCAACAAATCCATTTTAGATCTGCCTGATATGAATAGTCTTTTAGTGAAGCACAGATTCCTTAATGGATTCAAACCTAGTAGCTGGTGATCATCAATTTCAAGCATCTCAAGCTGCAGATTAGAAGTTTCTACTGAAGCCGGTGGAAGCCCCGACGATGAAGATATAATCAGGTTGCCACAATGCTCTATTTTCAATACTTGAAGACAAGAAAGGGCTCCTATCCCACCCAAGGATGATAAACTGTTACAGTCAATGATTTCAACAATCTTCATTTTAG
Organism: Panicum virgatum; assembly: GCF_016808335.1. Classification (NCBI taxonomy): domain Eukaryota; kingdom Viridiplantae; phylum Streptophyta; class Magnoliopsida; order Poales; family Poaceae; genus Panicum; species Panicum virgatum. The sequence goes on from NC_053138.1 coordinate 53,545,504, forward strand.
ATATTCTTCGAAAATCAGCTGCATTAGGAAGTGAAGTCAAGTTACGGCACTGGAACAGTTTTAAAACCGTGAGAGCTTTGTAATGTTCCTCTTGCAAGAAACAACCATTTAGAGAAACCAAAAAATCACAAGATCTGAAATGCAGTGTAGAAAGCTGTGGCTCTAATCTCTTGAGATCAGACATGTTAGGCAGACTAGACATTCCAACTCCATCTGTCCCCAATAACTGCAGACTGAAAGGTAGATCAGGTAGCTCCAAAAGTTGTGGACAATCTTTCACAACAAATGTAACCAGATGGGGAGGCAATTCGCCAGGAACATTTCCTTCTGTCCAATTCTCCCTGTAATCATAAGCATGAGAACCATGGGATGAATTACCAATGTATTTCAGTTTTGGGAGGTGCGCAAGAACAACATGCTCCAGTGCCCCTAGACTGCCAAGCGGTGGGAGCTTTGAATCCACATTGGTGGCTTAATGCCATTGTATCGAGATATAGTTAAATGCTTGAGATTTCTGTGAGGAACAAGCTTATTGAGTATATGATCATCAATTCCACCTTGCCCATGGGACCAACTCAAGGATAATACTTTCATTTCCATCTTGTTATCCAATTTAGCAGCATCAGCTTCATTACAATTGCTGACATTTTGGACATCAAAAACAATAATTCTCCGGAGCTTCCCTAAATTCTGCAGCTCAGTTATATTGTGGCCATCCTTTTTCCTCACACTAAACCCATTCAATTCTCGAAGACTAGTCAATTTTCCAATGTGAGGGATTGTGGACAATGCTCTTTTAGGAATATCCAATTTTTGCAAGCTCGGCAGGTTACCAATATCAATGGGGCTCACCTTTTCCTCTTTGTCTATCTTTAAGATCCGAAGGACTTGCAGATGACAGAGTTTAAACAGCTTACATAGATTAGGCTCGTCAGTAGCTGACATATAGATGTATCTTAGGTGCTTCAGTTCCGCAACATCATTCATGCCAAACCAACCCTGTCCAGCTAACTTCAAGAGCCGCAGGCTTGTTCTGCCTTTTATAGATTTCTTGAGATCAGACATGAGTTCTTGTTGTATGGAGCTTGCCTCATTTTCTATTATCAGAGTGCGCAGGTTCTTGGACTGAGAAATAATTGTGATAATTTCAGAAGTTATGCTTTGAATGTACAAGTGTCGCACTTTAGGAGGAGATATGCGATTTGCCTCCGCACTGTGGTCACCATCTTTAAATCTTGAACATTCCTCAATAGAAACAGAGTGTGCCAATTCGTACATCAAATCATGCATGACATAATAATCTTCAGAAGGATCAGCATGCAGTCCTCTTGGTACCAATGAAAAGAATGATTTTCGTGCCAGAATATTGAAGTGATCCCTAGCAATATCTTCCTGATTTTTTATTCCATTCTCTCGTTTGCAGTATCAACCCTGAACCCACCCACATCTCAATCAACTCTTCCATCTTAAACTTGAATCCAGGGGGAAATATGCTGCAGTACCGAAAGCAAAGCTGTACTTCGTAAGTAAGATCTTGGTAGCTCATTTTGAGCATCTCTGTGATTGTAGGCCCAATTTCATCAAATTGGCGGACATCCTGATTTAAGATGGCATTCCATCTGCTATGATCCGTGCTGTCTCTCAGTTGCTGGCCAACTACTTTTGCTATGAAAGGACATCCTTTGAGCTTTCTGGCAATCTGCTCACCTATCAATCGAAGCTCCAACCTGTCACTGGGGGTCGAATTACCAAATGCGTGATGATTGAAGAGCTTCAGAGTGTCTTCCTGATCTAAATCCTTGAGCTCCAAACATTTAACTCCAACTCGCATTTGACGTTTAACAGCTTCAGCAAACGATCTCATTCGGGTCGTGAGCAATATTCTACCTCCCATCACAGCATTATTTCTGAGTGGACCCAAAAATTGCTCCCACTTCCCACCATCCATATCCTCCCATGCATCATCTAAAACCAGCAAAAACCTTTTAGTCACCAACTGTTTGGTAAGATCCGATTGCAGGGAGTCCAAAGCCTCCGAGCAAGCATTGTTCCGGTTGATTGATTCCAAGATCCTTCTCACCAGAACTTTAGGCTCAAAACGCTTAGAGACATGCACCCAGACGATCATGTTTCCAAAATGATCCTGAACCATCTTATCTTGGCAAATAACCTGGGCAAGGGTTGTCTTCCCCATGCCGCCGCCGCCAACGATTGCACACACCAAAAGCTTGTGATCTACAGTATCAGCAGGTGTATGAACACCCAACCATTCGAGCAGTTCGCCCTTCTCCTCCTGCCGACCAAATACAGCTGTTGTTGCTAACTCTCTCGTGGTCTCCCGTGTGTTGCCCAGATCTTGAATATCAGATGAAGAACTGCGGATATTCATGATGACGGAGAGGAAATTTCCTGCATTGTCAAGGACTGAATCTAATCCCTTGAGAGCATCCTTCAGACGCTTTGAAGTACCACCAGTGGTAACCGCGCTCAGAGACCGTCGAAATCCACTGCTGAAGTCAGGTAAACGGGAGGACAATCTCACCTTCCAACCTTTTGACTTCTCGGGCTCTCCGATTTTTGGCTTGCTTCTCCAGATCCAAGTACTCCAGCTCGTCGAGCGCGTCCTCAGCCTCCTGCAGCGCGTCGCGGAACTGCCACATCCATGGAGCCAGAGCTTGGTTCTCCCAGACCTGCGGCTGATTGCCGACATCGAAGACTGCTACGATGACCGGCAATTTGTCCGTCAACTGCTTATGGAGATCTGCATCCTCGGCCGAGAGGCGGCCCAGGGCCTTGTTCCCGAAATAGGAAATCGCTGCCCCTGCCGCGGTTTTCCCCATGAAAACAGCCGCGGTCTTGGCAAAAGCAGCAACAGCAGCAGCCTCCGCCATGTCAGAGAGAGGTGGAGCAAAGGAGATGAGCCATGAAGCTGAGGAGACTCCGACCACTACTGAAGTCGGGGTCAACGCCCGGCCACGGGTGGAATCGCTCTAAAAATAAAATCTTTGCGCTTTTCACTGGTAACTCCAACTTTAGTCCAGTAATCACAGGTTTGGGCCGGTTCAGCTCCCTAAGTTCACTTGCTCGAATCTAGTCAGTGACTTTTAATTTAATCAACATGACCACGGTGTCCCAGGATTTACGTGGTGAAGATCATCGAGCTTTGGTGTCCTGCTTCGTTGCTTCACTGGTTTAAGTCTTCTTTGGATCCAAATATTGCAAATATTAATAAATGAAAGTGCTAAACTTTAACACTAGTGTATTCCAATAAAAATACTAACGAATCCTAGCGCTCAGAAACTGTCCCTGGTTGCCCAGCCGCGGAGCAGGGGCCGGTAACGGCAACGGCACTATGTCGCTGCAGGCGGGTAAACAGAATGGGTGACGTGGCTGTCGCGCACGGCAGAAATTAACATGTGGCTGCGACGCCAATAGAATTATAGAAACCATCTACAAAAAAGAAGAGGTTGGAGTTGATGGTTCGGGGCATCTAGTTTTGAACTGCATGAACCGAAAAGAAGAGGAAGAAGATGAATGAATGTAGAAGAAGAAGCAGTCTCGACCTTGCTCATGGGGCAGAGATTGTACCGTTTCATAGATCTTGTCTCGACCTATACTAATACAAGATGTTTTCATAGATCTTGTGGGCTGGGCTGGGTTTGTGTTGATGGGCCAAAATTCAGGAATAATTTTTAGAAAAGGTCCCAATCACTACCCTCATGGAAAAAGCTATATGACGATCGGTCGCGCTGCTGTGCGAGCGCGCGACCGTCCAGACCAGCAGGCCGCGCCCAAACCAGTCCACTACGCGCACCACCACCCCCCTCCTCATCCGGACACACCTCCCCCTCCCCTCCCGCACCTTCCAAAAGTGAATCTCGGCAGTTTCCGTTTCCAAAATCTTCCACGGCAGTTCTACTCGGTGGTGGGTGGGTGTGGGCCGGCGGCGAGGTGAGGCTGCCCTGCTGGAACATCGGCGAGGCGAGGCGCGGCCGGTGCGGGTGGATCCCGCACGCGGAGCAGTGGCAGAGGCGCCATGGCGGGAACATCCGCCAGCGGCGCTGGAGAGAGCCCCCCCCCCCCCCGGTTGGTGCTGGCCGCGGCGGCATTGGCGGCTTGCGTCGAGGGACGAAGGCATTAGCGATGCGGGGCCCCAGGTCGACTACTTCCTCTACCTCCGCGGGCGCAGGTTCCGACGACGACGACGCCAAGGATGAAGTTGTGGGTCGCCGCCAAACGAGGACGTCGAGCCGCGGGGGAGGCGCTGCCTCCCCTATGAGGGCAGCGTCAGCGAGCTGCTGCTACTTCCGGCAAGGCACCACTCCCTCCCGTTGGCAAATCATGGTGGCGCTCTATTCCCTTCCTCCCCCCACCCATCCTCTCTCCTTCCCCTATTTTGCGTTCTGTTAGGCAGTTTTGTGGTGCGTTTGATAGGGTGCCTCCAATTGCTAAAGCTGCATACTATTTTCCAATGCCATGTTAGGTAGTTTTTGTGGTGCCTTGTTTATGATTTCAATATTAAGAGCAAGGAGTAGTTTTGTGATTTCAATATTTTGTCAGTGATGATTGATCAACCATTGGATTTGGGGAGAGGCAAATCGAACCGTCGCTGAATGAGGTCGCCGTGTTTCGCTGAAGTGTCGTTGAATTGATTTGTTCCATTTGACCATTACTGAAATGAACATACAACCCCTGATTAGAGTTGGTGGCGACGTTTCCATGATGGGCACTTTGTAGTTTTGTGGAATTGATGTGAGAATTTGGGATTATGGGTTGATATGTTCATTTGACAATCATTTTATATTTCCTTTATTTTTTTTCGAGTATGAGATTATGATGGGTTTGCTATATCTTGATCATTTTGGTAGTCTTTTCATTTACACTGAGTCTGGTACATTTTTTGCTTGCTTGTATTAACATTTTATTCTCGTTGAAAATTAGTCCATGCTTATCAGATTTACTAATTGCCTTGTATCAGTTTACTGCACTTTTTTTCTCGAATCAGCTTACATCCATCTGAAAATGCCAGTGTGCTACCTCTCTGAGACTTCCAGTAAATATCTGATATCTAATCATCTGAACCTCTCTGTGTCCATTTAGCATGTCAGTACACTTTGCTCATTGACACCATTTGTTTCAGCTATCTGTCGTGTTTGAATTGATATATCCAATATATAATTTTTTGTAAGACCAATCTGATACATTTTCAATAGCATTCCTATTTTTGTACACACACCCCGCCTCCATGTAGCAACTTGATTTCTTTTTTTTTTCCAGCAACTTATTCATCCCCTCTGTAGTAACTTATTCTGTTATCATGGGGGTTATTTTTTGTCTTACCCATTTTCCTTTCGTACTTTTTTTATAGCATGGCCCGGAAGCGTAAAACCGAAGCTACTAACACAGCCCCGTCTCCAAAGAGAACAACTAGGGCTACTTCTAGAGCAGACAAAGGTACTTCTAGAGGCAGTGTTGAGAATGATGAAACGACCGAAGCTAATAGAAAAAAGCTCGCAGAGCAGGTATCATTGAGAGCAAAAAACCTATGCTGCATGAATCCTTTTTTTATGCGTAATTTGTATTTATGCCACTCTAGCAGTGTTTTAATCAGAAAAAATATATTTTAGTGGAGCATTGTTTTAGAGTCATTTTAGTTTGCTTATTGCCCTTTTTCTATATCTCAATAAAGGATAGCATGGAACTGGTTTTTGCATGGAACCTGAACTAATATAATTCAGTTCAAATCGATGTCATTTATGATATTTTTGATATGATAGTAGTTATTTTAGAGGCTTATCTGTTCTATTTCCCTCCATCGATAGACAACAATTGCATAGATGTTTTTTATGGTATTTTTCCTTTTTTTCAGCAACTTGATTTTCCTTTCTAGCAACTTTTTCTTTTCCCTAGTAGCAACTTATTCTATTATCATGGGGGGATTTGATTGTCTGAATTCATAAACTGTGCGGGAACTCATTGAATGCATCTTTTTTTCTTTTAGGATATAAGGAAAAAGGATCAGTAAAAAAACTGAGCAAGATCAATGGGGATCTCGAGGATAATCAGAAGGGGCGAATTGCAAGTGTTGGGTTTGAGGGACTCCTTGAAATCAAGTGCAACACTGTACCCAAGAAGCTGTCAACTTAGCTAGTTAACATTTTCGACATCAACACGTCCGAGTTGGTGATTCCGTACAGGGGGAGAATAAAGGTTGATGATCAAGCCGCTAAACGAGTGCTTGGGTTACCAATGGGCCCTAACCCGGTTGTTTACGAGAAGAAGAGTTATGTTGATACATTCAGCGAGTTCTACCAAGTGTTTGGCCACGATAATGATCATAAGGCACCAACATTTGTAGAAGTTGACAAATGGTTGTCTGGCGAGGGAAAAAAGTCAACAGATGACAAATAGTTGAAGGTCTGGCTAATGTTCGCAATCAGCACCTTCCTGTGCCCAACATCAAGCCCAAAGTTGTGTGTGCGGGCTTTCCATTCTATTGCAATCATAAAAGATATCAAAGGATATAACTGGTGCAAACTTGTAGTGGACAGGCTAATCAAAGGAATTGCAAAATTTAAGGCTGGGAAGCGAAAGTTTGTGTCCGGGTGCCTCTTCTTCCTCACTGTATGGACACTAGACTTGTAGTGCCCTGTTTTTTTCCCCACATTTTCAGCACCTTTCTTTGTGATTAATATGCTCTTTTTTTGTGTTGCAGATACTGTACCTAGATTCACTTGATGTCGGTGATATTGTCAACAAAGATTTGGAAGTAAGAGCCGCTGCGTGGACGAGGCAGCTTGTCTACAAAGTCTGTGCCATAGATAGGTTATCACAGACTCAGTTCGGCAAACTGCAAGTAAGACTGATCTAGGAATTCAGCAACTTTTTAATATCTCATATTTTTCAACTTATACATGCAATGTAGCAAGTTATACATGTGAAGTAGTAAGTTATACACGCGAAGTAGCAAGTAGCAAGTTATACAACTCTTTTCTTTCACACATACGTTGCCTGTGCAAAACCAGTAACCCCTTTTTTTCACTCATGCATAGTTTTCTCCTTTTTTTGTACAGCTAAAGCCAGAACACTTAAGCGCAACGATGATCCCACCAGAAAGGATTCATCAATTCATCGATTTAAACATGCCAGAATCTGTCATTGTTGTATGTTTCTGCCCTCCATCCTTTTTTTTCTGTCATCACGCATCATTTTTCTTCCGCATCTCTCTCATATGATCCAACCATCTTATGTTTTTCTTCGCTGCCTTATGTTTCTGCAATTTTTTTTTGTAGAATCGGGAGGTTCTCAAAAGTGCACTGAGCGAGTTCAGCATGGCAATCAATCAAGCTTTTGTCAATCTAACACAAAAGTTGTGTCAGGTGGAACAACAGCCAGAAGCACATGCAGAATCAACACAATGGACTGTCCAGGCGGAGAAGGAGGTCAAGCAGGCCCCAGTACCTCTGAAGGTACTCGGGAGGTTAGAAGTAAAAGGAAACAGGACATTCTGGAAGAATCAGAGTCCAGCAGCGATGAAGAAAGCTTTCAAGATTATGCCAACTTTGACTCTTGCGACACAGAGGGAGATGAAGATGATGAGAACAGCGATGGTTTTGGAGATGAAATCAATTCATCACAAATTGACACAAGAGTTACTGAGAGGGAAGGTAATGACTAGCAGCATCGCATGTGCTTCTTTTAGTTTGTTTTTTCTAACAGAAACATTTTTTTTCTTTGATAGTGCAAAGCAAGAGAGTTAGATTTGAAGATGAGGATAACGCAAACAAGCAAGGTGATGTCATAGAGGACAAGTCAATGAAAGGCAATCAAGGTAAATATGTTGACATGATATGTTGGATCAAAACTTATATATTGATAGCAAGATTAATGGAAATCTCAAGGGTTCTTTATTATTTTATTTTCGCAGGATCTGCCTCTGGAGCCTCATGTAAAGATGAGTCTGCTGATAAACAAAGGAAGAAAGATGACCACAACGATGGCGGTTCAAATGATGGGGCTAATGCTGATAAAAAATCAGGTACGCAACTTGTATTGAATGCCTGCAACAACTTGTATTGGTTCAGTAGCATATTCTCTTTTGGAGACAACAACAACTTATGTTTTATGTTTTTTTTAAGTATCTGCTGAACCATCATCACACAAAGATCAGTCTGGTGATAAATCTAAAGGTGCGCCATCCAAAGATGATGATAAAGGTGCAAAGGACGACGATAAAGCAGCAAAGGATGACGACAAAGCATCAAAGGATGATAGCAGCATCAGAGATGATGGAAAGCAAGGTAAACATACGTTTTTATCATTCCAACAGTAATTTTTGTATCAGCAATTTTTGGTTGAACCAGCAACTTGGATTGAGTTATTTAGCAACTTATGATTTTACTTAGTAGCAACTTATGTTTCGATCAGTAGCAACTTATATTTGACCACAGCATCTATTTTTTTGATAGATTTTGATGAAGCACCATCACCTAAAGATGAGGCTGGTGACAATTATCGAGGCACACCACGCAGTACGCAATCGGGCACACAATCCAGCTCTGAGTTTAGCGGATTGTCACCGATTACACCAGCAAATTGGTACGGGCTTCCGGGAGGTATGACACTACTGGACTTAATGGCTACACCGCCCGATAGGAAGCCTTTGATCTTTGAACCACTTGAGTTCCTCGATGTGCCGCTCGTGCCCAATGAGAAGGAAGTCTTCAATGATATTGTCAAAAAGGAATTTAAAGGGGCGAAGGACACGGTCACAATGTCCGATGAGATGGATTCTGAACCGAAAGAGCAAGCAAAAAAGTTTGAGGCCAAGCTTCTGGAAGATTTGTTGCAACCCTTGCCTATGGACAATCTTCCGAAAGAAGTGCCCAAACCCAAGAGAACAAAGAGAAAGGCGGAGCGGTCAGATGTAGTGTCAAGGAAAAAGGTTGCTAGCACAAGAGGGAGAGGCTTGCCACCGGTGGTGCCCAAATCCAATACTGCAAAGGAGCAAGATGAGGGAAATGTAGAGCCGCTTCCTAGTGCAGTAGCGACCAAAGTGTATACGAGAAAGTTTCCAGAAAAATCAGATGCCATCCCAAAACAAGCTGAGGTAGCAACTCACGCATGCAAATGTGTCCATCACATTTTTTTTTGCAAACCAGCAACTTATGCTAATCCATTTTTTTGTCTTCATTACATAAACTGCAACCAAAACACTTAGTGATGGGCGCACGGAAGCTATGCATAAAGCAGCAGTAGAAAAGGTAATAGCAACCCATGTTTTCTTTTCTTCTCATTTTTTTCAATCCGTTGTACAGCATGCAAGTGTTAATTTTTTGTGCACGTGTAAGTGTTCCGATAGAAGCGTGTCGACAACTTGAATGACAACAAAGGTTTCAAGGATGCACCCGATGCTCCAAGCTGCTCACTGGGATTTACAGACGATGAGGATTCTCAAGAAATGGACAAGGGTCAACTTGCAACAGAAGATGAACTGTACAGCATCATATGCAGACACACCAGGCACGAAGAGGGTTATGGCAATATACCTTGATCTTACCCCCCCCCATCTTTTTTTTTCGCCCATCAGTCATGGAGAAAACCTTTTCTTGTTTGGCAGCACAATATTCTTTGAATCCAAAGAGATAACACTTACAGCACATGAGGTAGCAGCGGGCATGGTTATGGGGAGATCGCTAGGCACCAACGCCATGCATCTCGGGACTTACGTGCTGTCACAGGACCCTAGAAAGAAGAGGACAAAGATAATATTCCCATGGGTGTCAGTAATATCATTTTCCCCCCTTTGACCCCTCTGACATCTTTGTGTATCTTATCGTTTTGAAAGTATGCCCCCATGTGCATATCTGAGCATTTTTTGCCATATATTTTTTTTTGCTACAGATCCAAATGATGATAGGGCCCATGAACAGCAACATTGTCAAGAACGCTTTTGAGTTTCGCGATTCAAACTATGAAATGGTAAAACCACATTTTTCTTTTTCTTGAAAACTTTGTGCTGTCTGCCTAGTAACCTAGTTTGCAAACTTGTGTTGTATGATTCTAGCAAATTTTAGCCCACAAAACCCATTGGTAATTGTAATATTACTAAGGAGTAGTTTTCCAATGCCTTTGTTTTCTGATTGCAAATATTAAGAGTAATGAGTAGTTTGTGATTTGCAACATTCAGAGTTAGGTAGCTTTCTGATAGCAATATTCAAAGTTACATATTTGTCGAGGTCACATACTCACAGTATACTGCTTCAATTGCTGAACATTGCATATCACTTCCCATTCACAGCACCATTTTTGTTTCCCATTATGTTTTTAACCGAATGCAGAACAGAAATTGAATTGGATTAGCATGTTTGCGCAGTTCAGTAGCATTTTTTATTTTTTTATCAGCAACTCGATTTTCTTTTCCAGCAACTTATTCATCCCCTTAGCAGCAACTTATTTTCTGTTATCATGTGAGTTATTCAACTGATTTTTCTACAGATACTCTTTCCTGTGCACCAAGAGAATATAGCGCAGCCGGGCGGCGATGGCCACTGGTTCGTATTTACTGTAAATATTCTAGATAAGAAGTTTCAAATCATGGACTCTCTAAGGAACATCGACAATGCTGAATTGAGATGGAAAGCCAATCAGGTGCGTGCAAAAGTGATTACCCTATGGAACAAGTACACATCTAAGGTTCAGGGGTGCAAGATTCTCTTTTTATCCTATGGAACAAGTACACAAGCAATTCGGGATGTAAGCACAAGTCATTCTTATCTTTTTATCCTAAACTGAATTCTAAACTGTAGATATTGTAACATTTTGTAAGTTCTACATTATCTAACATTTGTCTCTCTTTTTTTGTGCCCTCAATCTCAGTCATGACTGTGGTCTGTTCACCCTCAAGGCTATAGAGCACTGGGATGGACACAACCTCCCAAATATGATGGAGTTTGATGAAATGAAGCTGATGAAGCGCGTTCTTCATGAGTGGCTTCATAGCCCTGCCAACAAGATAGAGAACAAGACTGAACTATTCTCAAAGGGAAAGGGAAAGATGGCAAATCAGTAGGCTAGGGGCGGAGTGGGGAAGGGGAGGAGAGATGTGTGTATTTTTCACATGATGCATATACTCTGTATATAGATGCACCCATTTTATTTTAATTGATGCTCAGATATGCTCAGATATTCTGTAATATACTTGCGACCAGTTCAACAGACAACTTGTATGCAATTTATGGCTAGTCCAACAACAACTTGTGATTTTTTCATGATGCATGCACTCTGTATATAGATGTTCTCTGTGGTTTTAAACAATGCTCGGATATGCTGATCGTTTTTTTACCCCCCCCCCCCACTTTTCTGTGTGAGAAGCAACTTATGTAATATATGGAGGTATCCTTTGTGATCAGTAACTTATGTAATATATGAAGCTATTTACACTGGCAACTTGTGACCAGCCCAACAGGCAACTTGTCTGATGTCAAAATAGCAAATTGTGCACAGATCTTTTTTTTAAATATCAACTTCTGTACATCAGATCTATACTTTTTTGTGTTTCTGTTAACTTAATTCAACATGCAAGCTGCAATTTTCCAATCTTTTTTTTCATACGCCACCATACACAAAGTTTTATTAAAAGTATATTTATCCATATATATAGCAAGTTTGAAATATACAAAAGCATCAACTATTCATTATTACATCACCACACACCATGCTTAAAATCATAAATCACTAATTGCAGTTTAATAAATTACAAGGAAGTAAAAAAAATGTTAGATGCATCCCCCTGCAACACATCTTATTTTTTCACGGAGCAGCAACCTCGTTTAGTGATTTATCCGAGAGTTTTTTGTTTGCTTTCTTGCCGGCTTGGCGGGGCAAGTTGATGTGTTATGTTCTATTGAACCACAATAGCCACACGGTGGTTTTTTTGGGGGAAGCAACCCCAACCCTGTCTTGTATCTGTTTGACCTTGGACGTCCTTGCTTCTTTATTATTGGTGGGTCCCCAATCTCAGCACCAGCAACATGCGAGCCTGAAAAGTCAAAATAATTTCAAGTTGTTAGGAGTAATACACATAAGTTGCTAGAACAAGGAGTACAAGTTGCTAGGCTGAATGAGTAGAAGTTGCTAGGGGAAAGAAAGTATAAGTTGCTACGTTCAGTTAAGACAATACGCACCATTAGGCTGTTGTGACAGATTTGGATCCCCACCCCCTCCGGTTGATGATCTTGTTTTTTTGCGCGATTTGTTCTGCAGCCTTGGCGCAGCGGGTTGTTCAATATCAACTTGTTCACACTCCACCCCCGGAAGAACACTTGACGCTCTCCTTTTTCCCAAAACAACAAGCTTAGATTGTAGGGCACTCACTTGTTTTGAGACTATGCCATACCCCTCGTCATCAGCCATAAAAGGTCTCACAATCTTATTAAAGTTTGTGCACATACTGCTGTAACGTATAACATGCTTCCCGTGGTCTGTAATCTGGGCTTCTTGAAGAGGCTCGTTAGCGGCAACTTCCACCCCACTATCAACCACTGGATCAACTGACCATCTAGGGAGAATGTACCGATCAGGTACCTCGCGGACTGCAAGGGCGTCAAAAACCTTCAATATGTGGCAGCAAAGCACTCCATCTCTCTCAAACTTGCAACAAGTGCAGCTATACAAGCCCTCCACCCTGGACGACATGACCCTGAATGTCCGTGTCCCATACAACAGATCGGGGCAACACCTGTACGGAACAACATCTATCAAGTCATCCCCTTCAACACGAACAACGTAGTAGCTCGAACTTAGCTGCAGCTCGTGTTGAAACACATTGAACAACATCCTTGTATACGCTTTCTTCATCTAATGCTCCATAGGGTGCCCCGTCAAGTAGCGTGGGACCTTCGTGGCTGTGGCCGCCTCTTGCAAATCTTGCTTGCTGAAAATCCTTTGTTGTATCTTCTTATATTGCTGCACAAAGTTGAGTATCGAGTTCTTTGGGTTGACATAGCGATTCAGGACAGCATTGAAGCCTTCACTCCGTGCTTTTGTTTGGAGGAAGGGGAAGAAAAAATGCATGAAATACGCAGGGATCCAACAATGTCTCATGTCATACAAATGTTGGAACCTCTCATCATTGTTGAGCTCATATTTATCCAGAAAAGCCTGCCACTTCTGCTCAAACTCTGCCGGCGTGAAGCTATTGTCAATACAATCCTTGAAGTCATCCGCCAACTCTTGCTTACCATCCCCCTTGCTATCCAAGAAAGCACCCATGGTCTTCCTAGCATTTTCCATAATGTGCCAACGGCAATTCCTATGAACTGAACTGACAAATACCTCTGCGACAGTAGCCTTCATCGCAATATCTTGATCAGTTATTATATTTGCAGGATCCTTGCCGCCCATTGCTTTCTTGAATTCAGTAAACAGCCAGACAAAACCCTCAGTCTTCTCATTCCTCAGAAAGCCGCAACCCAGCTGGATTGTTATGCCATTCCTGTCAATCCCTGTTAACACAATACAAATTATTAGTATTTTTTCATAGCTGAAGGCTATCAACTGGTGCAGAATAAAGATGGCAACTTATGTGCAACTAGTGTGTCAACTTGTGCTTTCTCAATGTAGTAAATTGTTCAAAGAGTATACAGCATTATAGTCAGTGTGGTAACCAGTATTTTTTCTGGACTCCAATAAAAACCAATCAATGAAAACCATCAATGGGCAAACTAGCATTTTTTTTGCTGGACATACATACCTATGAAAGGAGCACATGGCATGTTGTAGGCATTGGTCAAATAAGTAGTGTCAAAGGACAAACAATCACTATACAACTCATAAGTTCTCCTTGCTACACCATCCACCCAAAACAGATTCTCAACCCTGTCAAACTCATCAAGAGTGTAACTATAATAGAATTCCGAATCTTCCATATTCAATTCCTCAAAGTACTCAAGCGTCGCCTTCACATCTTTACCTCTATATTTAGCGCGGTACTCAACACGCAAATTTTTAGCACCACCTTCTGTGTATGGACAGTTTTCAATACCTCCATACAACTCAGCCATTATCTGGTAAGCACGAGTTGTCGTGATGGAGCATCCATGGAGCAACTTGATGAACTCTTTCTCTTCAGCTGGTATGTCTCTATGGGACTTCAAGTATTTTGTGAGCGAGAATTTTCTTAAACGCTCATGGTTGTGCTCCCTTTCAAAGTTCACAACCTCCCAGTGTCCAGGGGGTGTCTTCCTCACAATCATGCGAGCTGGGCAGTGCGTCCTATCTACATAATACATGCGCCTTTGCCTCACAATCTTTTTCTCAGTTATTGGCCCATCATCAGCAATATTCTCTTTTTTGTTGACCCCAGCCTTTTGGCAAACATAGATATACTTTGTCTTTTCATTTGCTTTTTTCGACTTACGGGATGTGTCGATCCTTATAGAGAAACCTGTATGACGGACATATGAATTGTAATAGTCTTTGACAGCATCAGAAGTATTGAAAGATATGGCTACAAAAGGTTCCTGCGGAGTGGATAAAACCTCAACACCATCCTCAACATCAACTCCATCTGCGGTTGTCTCAGCCGTGGGAACTGTCATACCACCAGATTCAGCCGGGAGCACCTTTGATGCTGAGTTGCTAAGTTGCTGAGTTGCCAGTTTAGGAGGAGCTGAGTTGCTTGGCAGATGAAGAGCTTCATTGGATATTATAGGGAGAGTCAAGTTGCTGCTGGACAAATGTGCACCTGCACCACCTGCAACACACATCGGTGGGAAAGCTGCACCAGAAATTTGCTGCAACTCAAGATCCGAAGGGGCTGCAAGGAAATCATGCTCTTGCACTGGTGCAGAATTTAGATAAAAAATCCCACTAAAAGACATATTGAACCTACAAAACACAAATATTAAGTATAAGTTGTCATGCAGAAAAACTCATAATGTATAGAAGTTATAATAAAATATTGCTTCAATAATGAACTCAACTAAATAGCACAATACAAGCTGTCATCCAAGAAAACTTAAATTGAGGATAAGTTGCAGTCCTGAGCAAACGTATAACGTATATAAGTTGCCACAATGATGAACACAAGACGCTATGACAATAAACACAAGATGCTACAATAATGAACACAAGTTGCCACCTCAGAGCAACAATCTATACACAGATGCAAATTTTTCTTAGATCTTCATACAAGGTTTGTAGTAGATTTTTTTAATGCAAATTCACCAGTGAATTCAAACCCCCAACACCCACGAGTCATCATGCAACATCAATAACACACAAATCTCTTTTGCAATCCACAAGTTGCTAGCAGTTTTTTGGGGATGAAGAAGATAAATTACATCCAATTCGAATAGCATAGGGAAGGTTTTGCACAGAATTGGGGAGATTAGATCAAGCAGATGGGAAGAAAAGAGAACTAAAAGGAGTTACAAACCCGCAACGAAGGAGTTCAGATCGGTGGAAGGAGGAGGTTGCAGGTTTCGGCCAGTTCAGGGGGGGATGCGGCGGTCAGGAGGGGCTCCGCCAGTTCTCGGCTAGGTCTACGCGCGCCTCCCGTGCACGCAGGCGGGGCCTGGTAGGATACGGCGGTCAGGTGGGGCTCCGCCCTCTCGTGCGCCTGTCGTGGAGGGCTTGGAGCGCGCCTCCCCTCCTCCAGCATGCGGGGCCAGGGGCTGCGGCGGTGCCGCGGGGGTAGGTCCCTCCCGTGCGCGCCGGCGGGGCCTGGTGGGATGCAGCTGTCAGGGGGGGCTCTGCCCTATCGTGCGCCTGTCGTGGAGGGCCTGGAGCGCGCCTCCCCTCCTCCAGCACGCAGGGCCAGGTGCTGCGGCGGCGCCGCGGGTAGGTCGGGATGGAAACCAGAAAAGGAAATGTCGCTATCACGTCCTGGTGGAAAGGGGGGGGGGTCGCACGGTCCCCCAGCGCGCGATAGGTCGCGCGATAACGCGCTCTTACCCTCATCTATCAATAATGACCAGATAACCCCCTAATCAATTTTATAGTTTACTGACCCCACTTTTTTTCCTAAACCAGTTCAATGCCCTTCGACACTTCCTAAACCTGGTTTGCTGACTGGATGGCTGTTTCACCAACTAATGATGCCACGAGGGCAGTCCAATTTGGCACAGTGGCATCTCCTCCCTCCCAAATGTTCATCTCCTTACCCCCTCCTACGCCGACATCGGCCGCCGTATTAAGTTCTAAATATTTACAGAAAACTTAAACATAAACAATTACATCTCAGTTCTGAATATACAACGTAGAGAGATTTTTTCAGATGTCCATTAAGTTACGTTGTATATATCAAAATGTTCTCAGATCTTTCAACAATCAATATAAAAGCTGTTAGATATGTGTCAAATATGTGTACAGCTTGGTTACGATTGGACTTGAGTTGTAATTTGGTAGATTAGGGATTGAGTTCGGGTTGTACTTTATATCCCTATGGCCCATAAATATGAGGACACTATCGTGTAATCGTAAGACGACTTGGGCTGCTGGCGTGGGCGGCGGCGTGGCCGCGGTGGTGCCCGGATGCCGGTGTAGCTGCTGTTTATGGGGAGGAGCGTCTGTAGTCATGCCCCGAGGATGTAGGCACATCGCCGAACCTCGTTAAAAAACATCGTTCCTCGGTGTCGTTCTCGTTTATGTGATCTTGTGATTTGGTTCTGCGTTCCTGGGTTATCACTTCCGCGCTATTACTCTAACAAGTGGTACCAGAGCCAGATTCAGGGAGAAGATCCACGTGGAGGCGCGATGGGCATGTTCCACACCGCGCAAGGTCGCACAAGTTGTCCGGGGAGGGACAGGGTGCAAGGTGGAGCATGGCGGCGATCGACGACTCGATCGGCGATGTTGGACACTTCGGGCAGGTGGCTCGAACCCTCCAATGAGCTGCAATCAACAAGGATGTGTCCAGACATGGAGATCGAATTGATAGTGGCTGTAGGCTGCTGTTCGACAGAGGCTGATCAGACGTGATGGCTAGGTTCGACGGTGCGGCTGGAAGACGTCGTGGATGAATGCGGCGGCTTCGACTCGCGATCAGACTGACGAGCGGTTGGTCTTGATCGGGGTGGTCGTTGTAGACTCAATGTGGAGCAGCAACGATAGTGGTGAAGGCCATGGTAGACTCAGGCATGTTGATGGAGATGGCTTGTTTCCAGATTACTAGTTGCAGATGCTGTGGACGGCGGCCGAGGGAGTCAGGACGCACGACATCCCCGTGGTTTTGTTTTCTGTTAGAACAAGCAGTGTCGTGGGCCCACGCTGTCGCCAGGAGGGCGTGATGAAGCGTAGGCGTGAAGGACACATGTTGTTTGGTGTGCGGACGCGGGTGGTGCAGTGCACAAACAGGAGTCCTGAGGCGCAAAGGAGCAAGAACTGTGTGCGTGCGTGCAGGAAGCTGCATGCATGGATTTGGACTTTCTATTAGTTCGTGCGTGGTGATTGGCCATGCTTGCATGCATTTGGATTTATTTCCTTGTAACTTGCTCGGATCGGCCTCTAAGCATAAAGTTGGCCAAATGGGCCGGGCCCAACGGGCCGGCACGGGCCCGGTCCGGAAAAGCACGACACTGACCCGGCCCGGCCTGTTACCCCGTGGGCCCGTGCCGTGCCCGTGCCAGAGGTCGGGCCGTGCCTGGGCCGCGATCTCGGCCCGGCGCCCCGCGCCCCCCTCTACCGTTGGATCTGCCCGTTGGGGGGAGGGCTATATAAGGCCCGGCGTCGGCCGTTCCCCCCTAACCCTAATCATTTCTCTCCCTCCGTTGGCCGACGCTCGTCTCGCTCTCGCACTCTCGCCTCTCAGTCTCTCACCCTCTCGCCTCTCATCCTCTCCTCGATCTTCCTCTCCTCTCCTCTTCCCGAGCTCCGGTGAGTAGCTCGGAGCCCCAGAGGGCGAAGGCCGGGGTGCGGGGCCAGCACTAGCAGACGGCACGGCCATCTAGACCCATCGTCTCGATCTCGCACAGACGATGTAGCATCCTCTTCTCGTTGTCATCCTCCTCGCCGTAGCCGCCGCCAGACTCTGTGCTCCGGATCTCACGTAAGTACCTCTATCCTTTCATCTCGCTCTAGCACAGACGCTCTCGGCCTCTCGATCTCTCACTCTCCTCACCTTTTTTCTGTAGATGTAGACGAGATCCGTCGAGGAACCAGGGCCGGGGGGCTAGATCCGTGCTTCATCGACCTCGCCGGTGTACCTGGTGCTCCGGCTACAAAGGTGAGTCTCTTACCCTAACCCTAGATGACTAGATCTATGTTCTTTCCCTAACCCAGGTCTTGATCTGTGCAGCTGTTGAGGAACCAGGTAACTGGCGAGTGACGATGGCCGGATCTGACGACGAGACGGTGGAGCTTGGTGTTACCGAGAACGAGGAGCGGCGATTGTGCGGGATGGCCGGAGATGATGACGAGGATGACTTGCGCGAGGACCGTGATGCCTTGTTCGGCCCTGGTGCTGATGATCGCATCAACGTCGACGATGATGGCCCTGCTGTACCTGCCTGCGGCGGTGCACCTCCCCCAGATGGTAACAGCGCCAAGCGCTCACGTCCCTCTACCTCTCCTGTTTGGGATGATTTCGAGAAGCTGTTCAAAACCACAGCTGATGGTAAGACCGTCAGGTATGGAGCTAGGTGCCTACATTGCTCTAAGATCTACTCTGGTTTTTCTAGTGGTGGCACTGGTCATCTTTCACACCACATTGCCTCTTGTGTTAAGAGGCGTGAAAAAACTCGCATGTCTCAGTCTCAAATCTCTTTTAATCCTGATGGTAGTATGCGTACTTGGGACTACTGTCCTCTGGTTGCTCGTACTCAACTGGTTAGATTGATTACTAGACTTGATGTTCCTATCTCTATGGGTGAATCTGAGGCTTTTGAAGAGTTTATTAAAACTGCTCACAATCCTAAATATGCTAGTGTCTAGGCAAACCACCACTAGAGACATACAGAAGTACTTCACTGATTGCAAGGCTAAACTTGTTGAGACTTTTGGTTTTGATGTTACTGATGAACCAGAGTATGCATCATGTAATGACATTGCATCATCTTCTGTTAATTCTATGTTCTTGCATCAGCGTTGTGCATGTCATATTCTCAATCTGATTGTCAAGGAGGCCTTAACTACTCTCAAGCCTTTGATAGAAATATTTAGAACTGCAATATCATTCTTAAATTCATCTAATCAAAGAATTGCTGCATATAAAAGTTACTGCATTGCAACTGGTGTTAGGCCTAGAAAGTTTCAGCTGGACATGGAGGTTAGGTGGAATTCTACCTACCTAATGCTTAAACATTTGTTTCCTCATAAGTCCTCTTTCACTACTTTCATCCAAGCTCAGTATCCTAGGTCTGAAGGTGAGCCATTTCTGTTAACTGATGAGCATTGGATGATTGCACAAAAAGTTTTATCATTTCTTGAGCTGTTTTATGATTCAACAGTTACATTATCTGGTGTGTACTATCCTACATCTCCACTTATGATTCATTATCTTGTTAAGATTGATTTGCATCTAAAAAATTATGCTAATAATATACACATCAGATCTGTGGTGCAACCTATGATAGACAAATATAATAAGTACTGGAGGGACATACCTTTGCTGTACTCTTTTGCATTCATCTTGGACCCCAGAGCTAAAATGAAAGGTTTTACTAGGGTGCTTAGAAGGTTAGGTGGTCTCACCAGTACTGATTATTCTACTTATTTGGTTGGCACTAGAGCTAGACTTACTGATGTGTACAATAAGTATGAAGAGAAATATGGTGCTGTTAGGTTGAGGAGGACTGACCCTCCTGTCATGTCTGGTAAGTCAAGATCTGCTTGGGACGAAATATATGATGATGATGATGGTGCTGCTGGTTTGGTTTCTGGTAGCTTGCCTGGTACTCTTAACATCTCTAGAGATACATCTGCTACCTCTCTGCTACATGCGGTAAGGTCATCAGCTTCAGCTTCCAATGCTTCTGAACTTGTGTCCTACTTGGACTGTGACATTGTCAATCACCTAACTGATGACTTCAACATCTTGAACTGGTGGCATCAGCACAAACTTACATACCCAGTACTCTCAATCATGGCTAAAGATATCTTAACTGTTCCTATTTCTACCATATCTTCAGAATCCACTTTTAGTATGACTGGCAAGATCATCGAGGAGCGAAGAAGGAATCTGAAGCCTGAAATGGTGGAGATGCTGACCTGCATCAAGGATTGGGAGGCTGCAGAAGCAAGGCTGCAACAGAATGTGGAAGACAAGGAGCTTGAACAAGCTTTTGAAGAACTTTATCTTGATCAGTGATCATTCATGTAATGGGCTGTAATATTTAGGACTTATGGACACTCTAGAACTTTAAGTATTGGACTGTGATGTAATGAACATTATTGGAGCTTGGCTGTACTCTTTTTCCCTCTCTAGAGTTTCTCACAAGGGTGAGTTTTATCTAGAGAGATTTTTAATGAGGCAGCCATTGCACAAGCTCCTGATAAAATTTATCTTTTGTTAGATCTTGTGCTGAGTTTTCTGAGTTAAATTATGTGCTTGTTTGAATCTACTACAAATTCTGAGTTGAATGAGTATTTTTGGCACTACCGTGCTAGTGCTGGCCCGGGCACTAACGTGCCCCTTGGCACGGCACGACCCGGCTAACTGATAGCCGTGTCGTGCTAGTGCATGGCATGTGGCACGGCGGCACTAACAGGCACGGCACGGTTAATCAACCGTGCCACTTAGTGCCGTGCCGTTTAGTGCCGTGCCAGGCCGTGCCCGTGCCGTGTAGTACCGGGCCGGGCCATTTGGCCAACTATATCTAAGCAGGACTCGGACTCGTGGTCAGGAAGGTCCACATGGAGATCGCGTAACAGAAAAAGCAAAGCATCGGGCGGCAGGAGGAGTTCGTGCGTTACGGGCTCGGTCGTCGTATGCCTCTCCATATACCAAATAGAGGAGTCTACGGAGGATTGCAAGCAGGAAGCAATCAAGCTGTTTGCTCACCGAAGCTTGCGCGGTTGAAGGCAAACAAGAGGTGGCGCTTGAGCAGGTCGGCATCGTTCGTGTGCGACGAACATGGAGGTCAACGAGGCTCGTGAGCTGCAGGCGGTGCACAGGCGGTGCACGGCGGAGCGTCCAGGCAAGGGCGCGAGGAAGGAGTGCGCGAGCAGCATGCTCATCGACGGGTGTGCAAGAGTGCGCAGGTGGCGTGTGTGAAGTGTGTGCATGCTGCAAGGCGGCGGGGTCGGCCTCGTCGGGCTGTTCCAAGTGAGCAGCAAAGGGAGACGACTTAAGTCCGGTACATAGAGGTTCAAGCATGGACGGCTTCAAAATGGCGTGCATATTCGTCAAGGTGGAGTTTGTTAGATATGTGTTGAATATATGTACAGTTTGGTATGATTGGACTTGAGTTGTAATTTGGTAGGTTAGAGATTGAGTTCAAGTCGTACTTTATATCCCTAGGGCTCATAAATATGAGGGCACTACAGTGTAACCGTAAGACGACTTGGACGGCTGGCGTGGGCAGCGGCGTGGCCGCGGTGGTGCCCGGATGCCGGTGTAGCTGCTGTTTATGGGGAGAAGCGCCCGTAGTCATGCCCTGAGGATGTAGCCACATCACCGAACCTCGTTAAAAAACATCGTGCCTCGGTATCATTCTCGTTTGTGTGATCTTGTGATTTGGTTCTGCGTTTTTTGGTTATCGCTTCCGCGCTATTACTCTAACAAAAGCTTAGATTGTAGAGATCCTCAACCCTTTCATTTAATTGTGGCTCTCAGTTAGTCAAAATTCTTGTGGCTGTAGCCGGGAAAGGAGTCTTGGATCATCGTGTGACCCGCATGGATATCACGTGACCCGCATGGATCATCTTGATCCATCTACTAGATGCTCCATATCGATTTTGCACCTCCATGCATGCCATTCCCATGTTGCATTTAGTCAATGAAACAAATGCTAGACTAGTTGGCACACTTTACATGTCAATGTCTTGATGTGTATGTAACAGAGCGCCACCGCAATGTCCCGTAGATCTCACCTCTCTCTGTCCCGTAGATCTCACCTCTCTCTGTTGCCATGGTTTCAAACTGATGATTATGATCATTGATGCTGACTATGTACATATAGAAAACTGTAGTACATGCAGCAACAGACGCAGGCTCGTGTGTATCCTACTCTTACAGTCAATATAGGCACCAATCAAGAATTCACACAACCTATTAAAAAACAATAGCGCATAGTCATTACACATAGCTGTACGCTGAACACTTGTTACAACCAAAAGCCAAATGTGACCAATAATCATAATGCCATAATCAGCAATAATCTTGGTAGACCGTACCAGTTAACCCAACAAACTAAATGTGAAAAAGGTACTCATGAATTGACTATTACTTTAAAAATGAATATTTTCTAGGCAGTTTGCAAAAGGCTACAGTGTTAATTGACATCACAAATTTCGCTAAGATGCACCGACACTGTCTGAAAGTGAAAGAACATTGTCTACTACCAAACCAAGCATTACCTGGCCCCTTGTTCACACATGCTTTTTGAGCCTTCTCTTGTGAAAATTTACACATAGTGATCTGTTACCTCTCTCGGTTAATGCAATTGTGCAATCAAGTTATGCAGTGCTTAATCCTTGTTTTATTTGAAATTATTACAATTTGAAGAAGCATGCCACTCATCTCTCACGAACTATAGAATCTTGCAGCCTCACCACATGAGGAACTTGGGAACATTTTGGTCATATATATGCTTATTCTTATGATTCTTAGATCTTGGCTAGGACATATATAGCCCATATGGATGATATGCCCAGCGTACACATGCATATTTCTGAATATAGAGAAGACAGCATCTGAGGTCCATAATATTGTGTTGGTTTAAAAAATTGTTATTAATAATTAGTCTCTGAACATGAAAGCTGTGTTTATAGGTCAACATTTGCAACTTATATAGGTTTCAGTTAGTCAAAATTGTTGTGGATCATCACGTGATGCACATATGGATCACCTTTGATCAATCTAAATTTCTGTATCGATTCAGCACCTCCATGCCGTTCCCGTGTCAGCATCTTGTCAATGAAAAAGTGCTAACAGCCTCATGGCCACAATCTACAAGTCAATGTCTTGATGTGTATGTCAAGGCAAATCACTGCCATGTCCAATATATCTGGCATCTCTATGTGTTGCCATGCATAGGGGTGTCAATGGGTGACTCTTAGGAACACCTCCAACTCTCTTTAGTTCAAAATTTTGTACTACATTTTCAAAATAGAATTTTATTTTGAAAAACTAGCACAATACTTTGAACTAAAGAGGGTTGGAGGTGCACCTAAGAGTTATCCATTTGCACCCCTAGCCATGCATGGTTTTCGACCTATATATATATATATATATGATTGCCCAGCCTCCGCATCAACTAATAACATACAAAAAAAAAAGATATGATGCCCAACACATATATAACGCTGCTATTAGGCAAGCACTCATTACAACCAAAAGGTTAAAACTGACAAACGCAACTAATTAATGGTATCATGGGAAAAACATTGGTGGAGCCAACACTAATTACATATTTACACACACACAGGGCTAGTTAGTGAAAATTAGAAATAAATTAAATTTAAAATGAATATATACAAGTTGGTTTAATTTGTAAAAGGATGTGGTGTTGATTGACTCCATACCATGACTTTTACTTATTACATAGATCTATCATCTATGCCACATGCCTGCAAAGTTATAGACCCCTTGATGAAAATGCAAAACATCCGACACCTTTACACTCCGAAAACACCGGAGGGTCTACCAGTGGATTATTAACGAGAGCATCCTCTATGCCCATCAACAGTGATGTTTCGAGAAGTTCCTGGCAGGAATCTCGTGTTCCTGATGGAGTGATGGGGCCGGGGCATCATATGGTTATCTATGGGTTATGACAGCCCCAACAATCTCCACTGCGATTGATATAGTTCCATCGAAATCCATACAAATCGACATCCGTACGCGCACCTTGCTACCGATAACAAAAGAATCCCCATCGTTTTCATTTCAGTGGTAATAATAACGAGCTGAGCACTGCTCTGGCGGCCTCACTACTTTTTCAACTTATCAGGACTAAATTCTCAGCTAAATTGGATGTGATCACAAGAGAAAATATATAGCTAAATTCTTGTGTGAACCATCTTAGATGGTGCCTTGCTATGCGAAGTAAGCTAATAAGGCAGATGACAGCAGCCCAACCTTGCTGATCCTAAATCTCGGCCACCCACCCAAGCCCATGCCTCTTCAGTGCAAGAGCACACACATTATATTCCGGCTATACAGACCTTACCACATCATATCCACTCCAAAAAAGGACTTTACATACAAGCTACTTCTCACAATTATTGTTCATACTGTTTTTGTGCATGGATCAGAGCCTAAAGTGTAGTAGTCCTACACGTAGCTATCACGCATTGAACTCGTAGCACTGTCGCCGCCGCATGTACATTACGTCTCATCCAGGACTGGTCTCATCACTTGGCTCCCAAGCTATAGCTAGCTATAGTTGCTCTCGTGCTCGTGCCATCCATCTCTTGGATTCACACGCGCGCCCCATGCCTCCCCGTTGCATGTGTCACGCGCCTGCCATCCCCTGCGTCCATGCTGATCGAGATGATCCACACCTGTCAAACTCAAATCTAAATCTTGCAGCCCAGCCATCCAGTTGGACACCCTTACAAGTGTGTACACACGGTGTGCATCTTTATTTTTTTTTCATTCATCCAAACAAGTGGTCTGCCTTATTGTGAACTTTTTCAGCATGGCTGGGAATATGCAAATCTAGGCCATGCATCTATTGTGGAAAGTTGTTATGGGGTAACAGTGATCAGAACCACACTGCCTCCATTTTAGACCTTATCCTCTCCTTGGGATTTCATAAGATTTGTGTCACCTTAAACCCAGAAAGATTCGGCATGGATAATTGATCAATAATGAACTTTTCGGTATGTTGCTATTTTCAAGAGTGCAAATAATGACACGTGGGTGGCACACAATGTCAGACCCAGGGGCTACGGGATACCTGACGTGGCACATATCTATACAGAATAAGGGATGTATCATGTCTTGTACCTGACATCACGTAAAGTACTCGTATACGAGTAGGGTGTTATATTGTGATCCAAATTCATTGCACAAAAGGAAAGGCCGATATCCGCCTCTGCTTCGCTACGCCTGGGGGATGCGGGGGGTGGAGTCCCCCGCGGTACGGTTCATATACCCTTTAGGGTTTGCTCCTCGACTGATTATTCCTCTTGTAAGCCGCCGCTAGGCGTTGTAAACACACACCTGATATAGTGAAGATTTGCTGGCTGGCGCCCGTGGTTTTTCCCTTTCGCATTGGAAGAGTTTTCCACATTAAATCCTCGTGTCTCTTGTGGTTTGATATTGCTGTTCTTCGTCGTTTATTCGCCGTTGTTTCTAACATAGGGCTAGTCGGTATTGAAGGAAACTACTCAAATAATGCTAAGGAAGGACTTCTAGACTAGTATTGACCAAGGGTTTCTTGTAACCCAGTCCCCAGGCTATATAAGGGCGGACAAGGACCCCCCCCCCCTCCAATGAATTGACAACTCTTAGTCAATACAAACCGCCAAACAGGATATAGGGTGTCACACAACTCGTGGTCCAAACCTGTCTAAATCTTGTATTGCTTGCACCATCGTGTTCTTGATCTCGGCGACTTTCTGCCTACAATCTACTACCTTTGGGTATCCCTAGGTAGGCTTGCAGGTAAAACACCGACAGCTGGCGTGCCAGGTATGGGAGTTCACCTATGATCCCCTGGTGACCTCGATGGAGACCATCAACTTCAACATTGTGCTCGAGGAGGGCACAACCTTCGTCTTCGGCTCCTGGGTCTGCATCGCCAACAGCCTCAATGGCTTTAACAACCATGTTCCAACCCTAGGGAGCCGAAGGAATCTCCACCAGTCTCCATCAACAATGTCAACAGCTTCAACGATATTCAACTTTCCAATCTAATCGGGAGCCATGCGAGACATCTTCAAGCGACCCCTGCCCCTTGATCAGCGCCAACGATCTGATCGCCAGAGTACACAAAGTCGGCCTCAACATCGTTGAGCGCATTAAACTCACCCAGGCCACTCTTCAACATCCCGGTGACTTGGCTCCCCAAACCTTGATTCGTTCGGGGACTTACCACCATCTTCTCTTGAGGGCAACATCTTCTTAAGAATCGATCAGGCCGATTGATCTATCGCTGAGTGCATCAAGATTGCAGAAGACGCCCTCAGCATTCCAACCCCAAGGAACTAGAGGCAACTGGAGCGACATTCGACCACGATCTCGATGAAGTGCTGCTCCAGTACCTAGCCAAAGAACTCGAGCAGTGGTCGGAGTACGATCCGATATCTACTCGGGCCATACCAGGACTTCTGGTATCGAAACCAATCCAACTCGGCGAGGTGGCCCTAGCAACAGGTGCAGGAAGAGGATAAGGAGAGGACAAGGACCGTGAGCATCGGTAGCTACATCCACCGAAGATCAAGAAAAGCACGCTAAAACCACTTGGCCCACTTAATAGAAAGGCCAAAACCACTTGGTCCACTTAATAGAAAGGCCAGGACGGGCCGCCACTTACCAAATGATTTCAGGCGGATGGGTGGACCTGCCTGAGCTTCCAAAGGACACCAGTGCTGGAACCAAGGGAACCGCCTCATGACGGCCTCACTGTGGGCCTGGAGGCCTAAGTTACCCTTCCTTGTCCTCTACGGCTCACAACCAATCCTATAGCAGCAACCGATGCAAAACCGGCACCCAGCCAAGGTAGGCCGGACCCGCCCCCATGGAGGCCTAAATCTACCACACATTGCCTTACACCTTGCTCAAACTTGATGGGTGAACAAGAAGCCCTGTGCTGCTATTTATAGCCGCATCATGCCCTAATATCTGCTCACTGCTCAAGCAATGGCAAGCCCTAGCTAACAAACTAGGCCCTCACCTGCCTGCACCCCTTGCTAGCGAAGGCCAGATGGACTTGACGGCTCTAGAAAAGCCAGACAGAAGAACGGCAGCCGAGGCAAAAAAGCCACGCAGCAAGTAGGCATAGGCTCTTGAGAGGTGAGCAGGGTGCGAGGATGGACACAGCGAAGGGAATCCCCACAAGAATCCCAACGTCAGTCTCCCTGCCACTGACTGCACCCGGTAGCGACGCGACCGATTGAGGGGCGCTCGGGCCAAGGCGTCGATAGCTGAAAATCAACCCCAGGTACGCTAACCCTCTGCACGAGTCCCTGACTCACCTAGAGGCTTGGGGGCTACACCCACTGGCTGCGCTCGCGAGCACACACATGGATACAATAGCAAAAGTCGCTTCCGGTTGCCTCTGCTGAGATACGAATCCAACCCAAATAGTTTAACCCCTTGCACGAGTCCCCATACTCCTCCAGGGGCTCGGTGGCTAGACCCATGGTCTGCTCTCACAAACCCAGTGTAGGAACTTCAATTGTCTCATGTCGTGCTAGGAGGAAACAAAGCAAAGCAGTGGAAAGCCTCCATGTGGCTCTCCGAGCCACGAACAGGTCAGAGACTACTGACGAGGTTAAATACCCAGGGTACCCCAAGGATAGGCCCTCATGGGCCTCAAGCGAGAATTAGTCAGCCACCCACCAGCAAAGATAGCCCGCCTGTCAAGGCCACGACCGGCCCAACAGACGCGGTGCACTGCCGACCCATGCCAAGCCGATGGGTCGGAGAGACCCGCACCGACCACGAGCGTAATCCAACCCTACACGCCCCTCGGGAACGCCCAGGGGGCATTAATTGCACCGGACCAACAAGACGTGCATGTGCACCCTCTGCGGGCAAGCGGGGTAGGGACGCCATGCCTACGAATCGGAGGATCAGTAGGAGTGTCCCTAGTTAGTCGGACCATCATGACATCGCGATCAGCGCTCACACCAACCCCACCCGTCCCGTCAGCTCGATAGGACGGGACATACCCAGTCACCCTCTACCACTAGGCAAAGGGTGAAGAGAGGCGTGCCAGGCCAGCAGGGCTCACCCTGCACCAATGGGATTGGCGGCGGACGCCCGACCCTCCCGACCTCCATGAAGGAAGTCAACTACGCTAAGAAAGCAGGAAGCCCATCACCAACAAACCGGGAAGACGTACCATGAGTACCACAACAACATGCCCTACCACAGTAAGGATGAATAATACCGAAGCCACATCAGGCGGCACCATGACAGGACTTGGATCAGGACATGATGGAACATAGTGGACCGGTGGACCCTAGCTTAGGACACGTGTAGAGCTCCTGATGTCCCTGCCAGGACGCCAACCCAGGGGATGAGGCTCCCTCTTCTCTCCCAATGTAGCCCAACCCATCAGCATATATAAGGTGGAGTCGGGCCTTCTCTAAGGACTAGAGACAATATTCTAGGAGTTCAGACGTCCTAGTATCTTGACACGCGCGCCCACACACACACACACATTCGCACTCGCTCGCTAGCACTCGAACGCAAGAACACAGAGCACACCATCCCCATACTGGACATACGGTGATTGCCCAAACCAGTCTAAATCTCTTGCCTTTGAGTGTTAGCCATTGAGCGCGTGTCACATTTTACTAGCCGGTGAATGAAACACCGATACAAAGTTAAGTTTTTAAATAGTAGATAAATCTGAAATTGCAAATGCTGAAAATATTTTTTCCAGCTCATAACAAGAGTTGATACAGATAGTTTCTGAGTCACCAGTGGCATTGAATATCTCTTAGAGCTTGTTCGGTTAATCCTCTCCACAAGGTGATGGGAGAGATTGGAGTAGATCGAAGGGGATTTTGACTTGGGGATTAATCCCTCCGACCGAACAAGACCTTAAGGATTTTACCCGCCCGACTTCCGCCCGATGTTGGCGCTCCTTAAGTACCCATTTTATCCCTTGTTTATCCTTGATAATGGCATGAATTTAATATCAAAATCACTAACCGTCCTAACCCCGGCCTAATTATTGGTCATTTTCACACTTGCACATATATTTTGGAGGAACTTCATTTTTGCAGGTTTCTGGCCTATTTTAGAGCATGAAATGACGAGGCCCGTGATCGAGCGCTAACATGGAGAAAGATGAAGGCCAAAGACCAAAGGGAGGACCAAAGCCCATGTTTATTCGAAGCCCATTCATGCACATCCATCCTCCAAAAGAGCCCAGAGGACCAAGCCCACGAAGATGAGATCAAGATACTTCAGGATTAAGCAAAGCAAATGAAG
Source organism: Panicum virgatum (assembly GCF_016808335.1). Classification (NCBI taxonomy): domain Eukaryota; kingdom Viridiplantae; phylum Streptophyta; class Magnoliopsida; order Poales; family Poaceae; genus Panicum; species Panicum virgatum. The sequence continues at coordinate 53,574,782 of NC_053138.1, forward strand.
ATTTAAGGAAGGATTCCCTATCCTATCCTTTCCTCGAAGATATCTCCAAGATAACGACGTCTAAAGGGGTGCAATCATGAAGGACATAAACTCTAGAAGATGCGAGGAGTCTGCACGAGAAAGGAGGACACGAGACGGCGAAGGAATGAGCTAGGCCGGCCGGCCTAGGCCCATTGGGCCGACCGGCCCAGACCTTTTTTAAGTTGGTTCGGCCTCCCCTTCGACCGGTGGCTTCCTCGGCTTATAAATAGCTCACACCTTATTCAACTCGAGGCATCCATCCACCCAGAACTCGACGAAAACCTAGGGCAAAGACCGGAGGGAGACAACGGCCGCCGCAAGTCCTCGACGTTGCCTAGGAGATGGCTTAGGCCGCCCCTAGCCGCCATGGCCTCCCTGCGTGGTTGTGCCAAGGCGGAGTTCCGGAGCCATGCCATCAAGGCATATGTACATTGAATGGTGATGTTAATCTAATCTTGTCTCTACTCTGATCCACTTTGATGCATGCTTTCTCGTTCATATGATAGCTAGCATATGTTCTTAGTAGGAATAGATCTAATCATGGTGATTAGTCTTTGTCTTGCGGATTCATCATTGTGGTGCATGAGAAGCCGGTCGTATTATCCTCGTGTGGTGACAGCATGCGGGAGGGAAAAGGCCGGATGAACGTGTAATGTTGAGTAGGATGACTCTTTATCATGGTACGAGTTAGATTAGGTTATCGCTTTGGCCGGAGTTGCAACTAGAAGATAATAGGCTTAGTCACCCCTTTGGTTATGCTTTGGTTGTGTCTTTGTTCATGGATGAGATCAACCTATACACATCACTCACATCTTATATAGGTTTACTCTTTATATGCAATTCATGCTTCATGTTAGGATAGATCCGATAGATTAGATGGAAAACCCTAGGTCGTTCATTGCCGATCCGTGGATTGATAAACCTTGGATGGAATACTCTAAGGGAAAAGCTACACACGATCCGTGCGCTTGCGGTACGTAATTGAGGGCTCTAAGGAGCGTCAACAAGCTTTTCTGGCGCCGTTGCCGGGGATCAGCAACTCGAACCCTAGGGCGATCTATCTAATTTTTTGGGCTAACCCTAAATTTTATTATTGCATATACCCTTGTTTTCTTGTTTGTGTCCTTGAAAGCAGGTGGAAAAAGCTAGACACCAAACTTGGGCTTCGAGAAGTCCACAACCCGCTCCAACAAACTTCGACAATCGACGACAAGACGATCGAGGAGTTCTCGACATCAACATCGAAAACCCTAGATCCACTTCGACAAGATGTGAATAACATCAAGTTTCGCTCTTTAGTGGTAGGTGCTAACTTTTGTTAGTGGCCCAGCATCCGCTATCGAGTCCCCACTCCCAAGAAAAAAAAAGGTTGATAAACAAGGTACGCCGCCGTGTCAATTAGTTTTAAAGACTAATGTTTTTGGGAAGATTTGTTTGCTCAAGCAATAAGTATGAAGCATGTCCGAAAAGAAAATCGTGCGATTGGATCATCATCATCATCTATGAAGTGTCGCTGTTGTGATGAGTTTTTCGTCCAAGATCAGATATGTGCCATGAGTAAATAATAGATTATTATGAAGCTCCGTCAAGTCTTCTTTCCAATGCATCAAAAATCGTTAATTTTGGAGATCGGTGTGAAGAGTTATGGAAAGATCTTTCAATACTACGCGTTCTGAAATCTCTCTTGACGAAGAGTAGCACCGGAGTAAAACAAGCATAACTTTTTCATCCGAGGTCCAATTTGGGTAAATGACCACTTGTTGGAAACATGATTTGATACACCTCACAATGAGCTTGGAGTTTGGTACATGTTCTGCACTGGACGAAGGAGCAATTCAACGAAGAATGGTGCAGCAGCAAACAACGGAGAAAGTGATGATGATGTCAAAGGATGATTGGAAGGCCGAGTGCACAAAAGATGATGATTTGAAGTTGACCAAAGCTGGAGGCAACAAGATTAGAAGAATCATGACACCACCTATCTTCTCCAGTGGGATGCTCGATATACTTCTAGTCGAGTGATGCTATCAAGGAAGAAAACCGCTCAGATCATCAGCACAAAGCACGGGAGCCTCCACTAATCCCGATACCTTGGGTAAAGCAAGAATCATGGAGAAGACACATCATTGAAGCCATGATATGTGCTGGTAAATCAATGGTGATGACCTTGGAGCCTAGGGACGCACAACAAGGCGCTCTAAAGACCACAAGATCATGATCATCGACATCTTCGGATCAATTCGCGAGAAGGTACTGTTCTCATCAACATTCAGCTCCACCTCAGAGGAAACTAGCAGCATATTTTTGGATATTTGAAAGCTCCATGAAGTTCCGGTTCCAACGAATCAAGAATCAAGTCAATCGGAGATTCCAACAAGCGGTTATGGCTGAAACATCGAAGGTCGTGCACTATAAAATTTTCTGGACAGCACGCAGCGCCAAAATGAAACGGGCATAACTCCCACGTCTGAACTCGGTTTAAGATGAATGACCACTCGTTGGAAAGCTAATTTCATAAATTTTTCAATAGATCTATATTTCGGTATATGTTCTGTTGAGTACACAGGAGAGAGTCCACGAAGAAGAGGTAGGAGTAATGCGATGAGAACAAGATATAGGAAATAACGATGACAACAACAAGAAGGAGGAGCTTGGGCGATGCTTACATTGAGCATGCATGATCGAATTCAGAGGCTTATAGCAGAGAAAGAGCCCCAAGAACATTGGTGAATAAAGACACAAGCGGTCGACCTTCGACAAACAAAAGATGTTGCAAGCAACCACGACAGATTTCAAGGGCGACATCAAGCTGCATGGCTACTTCGGATTCTTGCACGAAGAACCGTGTCTTCACAACAATGAAAAGGTATGTGAGAAATTCGAGCTTTATGACTTTAAATGAAGTGCTTTGCGGGAGGCAACTCGGTATTTTATTTTAAATATGACCGTCTACATTGCGTTTTTTTTACTGGAACATCAAATAACATTGTACCATTGCTCTAACAAAAACCACAACATCATGTTGTTCATTCTAAATGTTATTGAGGGAGCACTTTGTTATTTGATCTTGGGAAACTTGTAGACCTTTTTTGTGTGCCTATTAGTGTTTTGAGTCTTTTTCTTTGTGTCTTTTTAGAGAGATTTATGAAGCATTGCACCACCCTTTGACTCTAAACTTGTGGCTAGTTAACTTAGGCTAATTTTTTGTTTTGTTTTAGACCACCTCATCATATCATATCATTTTGTTCATCCACCCCGTGTTGCATTGCATACCATGTTGTTCGTCTCACCCTTGCATTGCATTGCATGTTGCATTTTTTTTAAAAAATCTTTTCTAAAAACATTGACTAGCCTCGCTTTTGAGATCCTAAAACCCTTAGGAAAACCACTCATAGAGCAATCCCAAAACCATAGGGTATGTTTTTCATTCAAAAAAAATCTAACTTTTGTTTCTCTCTAGTTTTTTTTTGAAACCACCTTAGATAGAATTTCTATACCCAACACTCTCTCTTCAAATTTTTTGTTTTAAGGCAAAAATATAGGAAACCCATAAACCTACTTCTAAAACCTTGTTAGCTCGGTTGCTTAATCCTTTCTCGATAAATAACATTTTCATTGACAAAAGACTCACTTCTTATGAAGTGTCGCGAAGGCTTTTTGTCACTCTTAGCAATTGTTTTTGAATAAACTAGTTGCGGAACAACATCGAAAGGTCATTTCAACCGTGCTAACACTTATTTTTGCTAACTTTGCATTTGCACTTTGCATCCATTCCATTGTTCATGCCCTCATTTTGCTAGCTTGGTCTCAATCTTATTGATGTATGCTTTCCTATCCATGTAATGCTTGTCATGACAGCATTTACCTTTTGCAATCTTATGTAAACGTGGTGTTTAAACTTGTTTGCGGACTTCCATCTTTAAGCTCTTTTGACCAAGATAACAATCCATTTTGTTCTCATGTTGCATTTGGTTGGTTTATAAGCTTTGCAATGCGCTTTATTTTTTTTTCTTGTGCTATGAAGGCCTATTGATCTTGGGATAGACATGGTGTTTTGACCTTGGTTAAATAATTCTTGTTGGCTATGGAGAAGTTCGGCAACCTAGTTGTAAATATGGTGTTTAGAACTAGATGTAAACATTGTCTTTGTTTATATACCTTCCTCTCATTTGCATTTACACTAGCACACATGTACACTCACTAGTTTCGCTAAGCTAGCTATGCCACAATTTGAGATCTTAGGAATGGTAGGTTTTTTTGGCAATTTTCTCTACTCCCGACCATCACCTTGGGGGTAGATTGTGCACTTGAATTGTTTTGGAGGCATGACAAAGCATTCCGATGAATTCGTGATCAAAGAAAAAAATCAAATTCGTCAACATCTCCAAAGTTCTAAAGCAAGCAGTTGTTTTCATCAATTTGAGAACATGTTCAGAGCTGTACAAGGAGCAAAAAGTTGATATTTAGAAGCTCCATCAAATTCCCGTTCCAATACATCCAAGATCAATGAATTTCAAGACCCGTACAAGGAGATATGGCAAGAACATTGGACGTTGCGCGTTCTGAAATTGGTCGGGACAGATTGCAGCGCTGGAATAAAATGGACATAACTCTCTTGTTCGGAATCAATTTTGGGCGAATAAGGACTCGTTGGAAAGGAAAATTCGTGCACTTCGCAATGGAGCAATATTTCAGTACAGGTTCTGTTCTGGAAATTGAAAGAAAAATTCGTGAAGATGAGGCAGCAATGGGACAATGAGGAATTGAAGGAGGCGACGACGATGAGAAGCAAAGATTGGGACCATGACTTAGTACAAGAAGAAGTTGAAGGAAATTGAGGCAACAAAGGTGAAGACACATTGAAAATGATATTCATACACATGAGGGAAGGACTTCAAGAATTGCAAGATGATCCATCTTCTCTTTACACGCCTAGCATCATGCTAAGCATGGGGGAGGATTTCATGGACAAGGAAGAAAGATCTCATGGAGTAAGATAATCACGGTTGCCACAAGATGCTCATGATTCTTTTCCATGCTTAGCACAATGTTTAAGTATGGGGGAGGCCGCGCTACACTTCATTACGAGCATCGAGAAGGACGGTAATTCTTCCTCAACTCTCTCTTTTTCTAAATGCTTGTACATATATGCCTTCAACCATAGATGCAACCTTTATATATATCTCTCAACCTATCACATGGCTTCTAGGAGGACAACCTAGTTTTGTTTTTGTTTTCAATAAGTGTAGGATCACCATCACTTTGTGCTCACCACATTGATACATTTTGGCAATGCCTTATGCTTATGGAAAAATGATGGAAGTTGCTGCTTTGTTTTACCTACGCTATGTTGTATATGACTTGATCATTTGCTCTAAATTAAATGAAATTAAAATGATTAAATATAGGCTCTTTTATTTGTGGAGGTTAAATGACTAAATTCTAAACCCACATATTCTATGTTGCTCTTTGATTTAAGTCTACCGATGACCTTACACTTTGTGTTGTTTAATTTGAAAATTTAATTCCTATGCTATCTACATTTGTGAATCTCTTGCAAAGTTCTACCTACCAAAGCCTATAGAAACATATTCTTTCATGATGAGACCTTTAGATTGCAAACTTATATTTTGATGAGTTGGATTAAGATTGATTTCTTTGGTACGAGACTAAGAAGCTGGTCATTCCGTTTTTTTGTGTAACCTCCTTTTTGCTACCCTATTTATCCATGCATTGTGAGTTTCTACTTCGGGAATCTTACAAACCTCGCTGGATATCCACCCTAAACCAAAAATATCTTTTTATGATTATCTCCTTGACCACAACCTAATTTGAGTATGGATTATCATTTCGACGGAATCAAAAGAATCAAGGGCATCATATAAAGAAAAGTTTTGGGAGACAAGGCTCCCCGAGATTCAAGTGGTTCTACGAAAAAGAAGGTGAATTTGAGATACTTAACCTAACTATTTGGTTCTCCCACTATTCATACTCGAGGACGAGCATTCGTTCAAGCATGGGGGGATGGCTGGTTAAGTATTCTATGTTATCAGAAGTTCTAAGGAGCAAAAAGAAAGAAAAAAAGAAAGAAATAGAAAAATAAAAAAAGAGGAGAAAAGAAAAGAAAATTGAAAGAAAAAAAATAGAAGAATAAAATGCTCCTTAGCTCTTTTTGGCTTCATTAATTTTCCAAGTTACTTTGAAGAACTATTCCATACTCAAATCTTCCAACCATGTGCAATCCGATAACGAGAACTTCATTTGTGTCTCGGGATCATCCATTTGCCACTTGCACATGTCCACCTATCTAAATGTGTGTGTTTCATCTTTCCCCCTCTCCAACATTATTTTCCAATGGCCTTTTTGACTAGTCTCTGTAAATCCAATAGATCTCTCTCTTAGTTTGACAATATTTCAAGTATAATGTTTTGCTAGAATTGTTTTTACCTACCAAGCTCCACATAAGCCTTCCACTTTTATATATGAGTAGAATAGGTTGAAAACAATCTAATGTAGGCTTGAGCGACTTGATGAGATGAGTATTTCCATGATCTTTTGCAAGAGAACCTCACTTATGTTTGATATGCATTCTTTTGAAAACTCTTCACGATGAAACAAGGTAAAGGTTTGAAGTTCGCTTAAGTTTGAGAGCATTGCATTTATTTATTATTGTGGCTTGTTCTTTAATTGCTAGTCTATCTTCCATAATGAAAAAGTAGCTGGTCACAACATGAACTTAAATGCTAAATACTTGAGAGAGCAATTTGTCTTGTTATGTATGACTAAGTGCAGAGAGGACATTGAGGGGCAACGCTGATTTCTTTATAAGCAAAGCTCCTGGACTTACTCGAGGACGAGCAAGGTTTAAGCATGGGGGGAATGTTGGCGCTCCTTAAGTACCCGTTTTATCCCTTGTTTATCCTTGATAATGGCATGAATTTAATATCAAAATCACTAACTGTCCTAACCCCGGCCTAATTATTGGTCATTTTCACACTTGCACATATATTTTGGAGGAAGTTCGTTTTTTGCAGGTTTTTGGCCTATTTTGGAGCATCAAATGACGAGGCCCGTGATCGAGCGCTAACATGGAGAAAGATGAAGGCCAAAGCCCAAAGGGAGGACCAAAGCCCATGTTGATTCGAAGCCCATTCATGCACATCCATCCTCCAAAAGAGCCCAGAGGACCAAGACCACGAAGATGAGATCAAGATACTTCGGGATTAAGCAAAGCAAATGAAGATTTAAGGAAGGATTCCCTATCCTATCCTTTCCTCGAAGATATCTCCAAGATAACGACGTCTAAAGGGGTGCAATCGTGAAGTACATAAACTCTAGAAGATGCGAGGAGTCTGCACGAGAAAGGAGGACACGAGACGGCGAAGGAATGAGCTAGGCCGGCCGGCCTAGGCCCATTGGGCCGGCCGGCCCAGACCTTTTTTAGGTCGGCTCGACCTCCCCTTCGACCGGTGGCTTCCTCGGCTTATAAATAGCTCGCACCTTATTCAACTCGAGGCATCCATCCACCCAGAACTCGACGAAAACCTAGGGCAAAGACCGGAGGGAGACGACGGCCGCCGCAAGTCCTCGACGTTGCCTAGGAGATGGCTTAGGCCGCCCCTAGCCGCCATGGCCTCCCTGCGTGGTTGTGCCAAGGCGGAGTTCCGGAGCCATGCCATCAAGGCATATGTACATTGAATGGTGATGTTAATCTAATCTTGTCTCTACTCTGATCCACTTCGATGCATGCTTTCTCGTTCATATGATAGCTAGCATATGTTCTTAGTAGGAATAGATCTAATCATGGTGATTAGTCTTTGTCTTGCGGATTCATCATTGTGGTGCATGAGAAGCCGGTCGTATTATCCTCGTGTGGTGACAGCATGCGGGAGGGAAAAGGCCGGATGAACGTGTAATGTTGAGTAGGATGACTCTTTATCATGGTACGAGTTAGATTAGGTTATTGCTTTGGCCGGAGTTGCAACTAGAAGATAATAGGCTTAGTCACCCCTTTGGTTATGCTCTGGTTGTGTCTTTGTTCATGGATGAGATCAACCTATACACATCACTCACATCTTATATAGGTTTACTCTTTATATGCAATTCATGCTTCATGTTAGGATAGATCCGTTAGATTAGATGGAAAACCCTAGGTCGTTCATTGCCGATCCGTGGATTGATAAACCTTGGATGGAATACTCTAAGGAAAAAGCTACACACGATCCGTGCGCTTGCGGTACGTAATTGAGGGCTCTAAGGAGCGTCAACACCCGACTTCTGTTAGGAGCCCACACGGATGACAAGTCATCCGTGTCTTCTGATTCTGTGGATATGTTCCACTAGAGTTGGTACAGATAGTTACCTGTGGCAGTGAATATCCCTTAGGATTTGTTCGATTAAACTCTCCACAAGAGGATTGGGAGGGATTATATTGGAGGGGATTGAAGGAGATGTTGACTTGTTGGGGATTAATCCCTCCCAACCCCCTCCAATCCCCCTCGAACCGAATAAGCCCTTAAGGGTTTTACCCTGCCGACTTCTGTTGGATGACATGATTCTGTGGATATGTTCTACTAGAGTTGGTACGGATAGTCCCGGAGTTCATTGAAGTGTTTACTTGTTATTTGTATATATAATAATAATGTAGTGTCTTCTCACTCTGTGAATATGTTCATTCCACTACAGTCTACACAACTGTCGTTATCACCAATAATTGCCACTCGTATAACAGCAAACGAAAGTACAGATGTTGACACATTCAAGGATGGCGTTTATTTTAATTTGGACCAGAGAGAGGCTATATGCCTACATACATTTTTTTTTGAAGGAAGACATTTTTTGATAAGATATGTCTACATACACATCGACAAACATGCATATAAAGCTCTTGGTGAGGTGTGTAGCTATGTGCAATTGTGCATGTGCAGTACAAGCCGAAAGAGCACATCTTGAGAGACACAGATCTCAACACACTCCACAGTAACGTCTTTCACATTACACATACACCTGCAGCAGTCTCATTACCACTGTTGCCATGCCAACATCGCGACGAGAAGCAGGACAAGAACCCGACCACCCCACCACCACCATCCTACGCCGCGGCGGAGGCGGCGGTGGTGGCGGCGCCGGCGGGGACGACGCCGCCGCCGGCGACGTCGACGGCGCCGCGCCGAGGCAGGTGTGGGTGCCCGGCCCGATCATCGTCGGCGCCGGCCCGTCGGGGCTGGCGACGGCGGCGTGCCTCAAGGCGCGCGGCGTGCCGTCGCTGGTGCTGGAGAAGGACGCGTGCGTGGCGGCGTCGTGGCGGCACCGCACGTACGAGCGGCTCCGGCTGCACCTGCCCCGGTGCTTCTGCGAGCTCCCTCTCGCGCCGTTCCCGCCGGGCACGCCGCCGTACCCGACGCGGGACCAGTTCGTCGCCTACCTCGACGGCTACGCGCGGGCCTTCGGCATCGAGCCCAACCTCGGCGCGCGCGTCCGCAGCGCCGCCTACGACGCCACCATCGGATTCTGGAGGGTCGCCGTGGACGAGGGCGGCGGCGGCGCCACGGCCGCGGCCACGGAGTTCGTGTCGCGGTGGCTCGTCGTGGCCACCGGCGAGAACGCGGAGCCCGCGTGGCCGGAGGGCGTGGAGGGGATGGACGGCTACCGCGGCGTGGCCATGCACACGAGCAGCTACAAGAAGGGGGACGAGTTCAGGGGCAAGAATGTGCTCGTCGTCGGCTGCGGCAACTCCGGCATGGAGGTCAGCCTCGACCTCTGCAACAATGGTGCCAAGGCCTCCATGGTTGTCAGGGACAAGGTAATAAGTGCGCAGTCGACATAAGCGCTATTAACATACTGTAATGCAGTTAAACTAAAAGGATTCGCTTGTTCAAGTCATACATTCATTTACTGGCCAACTAGTTAATTTCATCAATCAAGTTAACTAAAACACTATTATTAGCATGGTATATATGCAATTAAATTAGATGAAAATATTGAGCAAATATTTGTTTTTGAATTCTACAATTTTGAACCAAATGCTGCAATATAACAGAATTTGGTGCACAACATTAAGTTATATATATAGAGAGGGTCGACAGTTCCCATGTCAAAAACAATATAATTCGGCTTTTATTTCTGTGAACTGGTTTGCTTGAGTAGTCAATTCTGTGCAGTGCCACATTGGTTTCCTTCCTTTTTGCTCCCCTCTTCTATAGGCTCCTGTCACTTTCAGAAGAAAAAGGAATCTTCATATATATAAATACATATATTCTGGAAGTTCAAATATTGAATAGCTTGTTGTAGAGGCATTAAGAATTCTGAAAAATTTTACCTTGTAATTTATTATCTTCAACACTATCGACAGTCTATAATAGCGCATACATTTCGCTACTCGTGTTGTTAGTACATATACAGAAATTAGTTGATGAAAGTTTCTTATCCTGAAATATCGATCTTGTGAAGCATATGTTGTGCTACTTGGAACATGCTGTTTCATAGAAATGTATACTGATGTGGTGCTATAGTGACCCAAAAGTTTCCCTTTCCTTATCTTGTGTATACCTGCCTGAGAGATGGGGAAAGTACAAGAAGATAACAAGCTAGAGAAGTGACAGGGAAAAAATGGACCGGAACTTCAGAACCCTCGAGAATTGCCTTTCCCTTCTAACATGTGGCATTTGTGTGTTTTATTGTTTCCTGAAAGGAAATAAAATTAAATAGAATTGGTAATGTTGACATCATAGAGTTGCTAAATATAGAGAATGACAGTAGAAATATCCCAGCTCTACCAGTTCAAATGAAATATCTAAAAATGACTCCTCGGTACTCCAGTACAAAATGTATGAAGTTTTTGGTTTGCAAATGGATGTTGTTTGAGTTTTGGAAGCAAAATAGCCTTAGACAGTCTACTCTACAATTTTGTTACTAGGGAGTTAGGCCCCGTTTGGATCCAAGTGATAATGGGTGAAAGTGCTAAGCTTTAGCACTAGCTCATCTAAATGAGAGTGCTAATGGGATGAGCTAAATTTAGTCATGATTTAAAAACTTCAGCATGTGTACGAGTACTATATGCTAAAGTTTAGTACTCAACTTTAGCTCACCCAAACAGACCCTTGGTATTCAATCAGCAGGAGCAATCTATATATACCAATATACCATATAGTTTGGCTAGATTTAAGACCATGTAGATTGTTGGCCAAGAGCCAAAGTGTCGATTGGCGCACCTTGTACGGGATGCATACTAGAGGGATATTTACAAAGGACACAACTACCTATTTTTAGAATATTTATATTCGAACTAAAGTTACTCATACATTATTTTCTTTGAAAAAACAATGATCATTCTGCAACAATTATTTAGTGACGAAGATCAACAAAATCTCTTTCAATGCATATAGTAAAAATTGACAGATTAATTGACTCATTTTATAACATATATTTTCCATACGTATATATATGATGTTTACTTTTCTTTTTTCAGCTTCATGTGTTGCCCAGGGAGATACTAGGCATTTCGACATTTGGCCTCTCTGTGTTCCTTCTCAGGTGGCTCCCCGTAAAGCGGGTTGACTCTGTGCTGCTCTTCTTCTCAAGATTGATCCTTGGAGACACTGAAAAATACGGCCTCCCACGACCAAAGATCGGGCCACTTCAAATCAAGAGTTCAACTGGTAAAACACCAGTACTCGACATAGGAGCTTTGAGAAAAATAAAAACTGGAGAAATAAAGGTATGTGATCCTAATACTTACCAAAAACTATAGTATATCTAGGAAGTTCATTAAAGAACCATGGAGTTACTGTAGTAGTGATGCGCTAATGGGACCGCAATGCACCGCGAGGATAAAAGCTACACAGATCTCGAAACGATACAAAAGAGTCCTAGATTGATATCGGTCGTCAGTACGCATGTACTCGATCAGTGGTAGTATGGCACATATGCTGTCTCAGCTAATGTATCAAGAGAGAGATTCTGCAGGTGGTCCCAGCAATCAACCGGTTCACAGAGAATGGTGTTGAGTTCATAGATGGGCACAGAGAGGACTTTGATGCTGTCATCTTCGCAACCGGGTACAAAAGCAACGTGCCTTCATGGCTCAAGGTACACACTTACCTACACAACATTCAATAAGCTTGCATAATCTTGAAAAAAACACGAATGATTTTTTTTTTGAGAGGCAAACGATATGTTGATATATTACAGTAGTGTAAGGCCAGGCCATCTTAGTGGAGTGTTCCGTTATGTGGTTTCCAAGAGTGACACATCATCCCTATATTGTTTAGTTTGATGAATTAAATATTCTCTCATAATGCATAGTTTCATTTCACGATTTCATATGTTAGCCATATCATTTAATTGTTGCATGATGTTGAGATCAAATGTACCTTGGGTAACCAGTAGCAATTGTGGCTAAATTAATTACTAGCACACTAGCCATTACCACACGGGATGCAGAAAATGGTGTAACAATCATACTTAGTGGGGGTAGGGGAGGGGTTCCACTCCAGTTCAAAATCCTAGTAGTAGCTTTTTTGCGATTGCACAGTACAACTCAGACACTCACGACGCACGCACACTCACCCCTATGAACGCACGCATACGCAAACATTATCCCTATGAGCATCTTTGAAGACTGAGCCAGCAAATTTTCGAGATTGACGAAGTGACCACAGATGCTTTGCTGTCGACGGGAACGTCGTGTATCACAAAAAACACAAATGCCGTTAAATTTTGGAATATTTGCTCCCATGAGGAGTCGTACCCAGAATCTGAGGTGGTACTGATACTCTTGTAACCACCAGGCTCTACAAGCTGTTTCACCGAAGTCCTAATAGCCGTGTACACAGAGTTTCCCCAACTTTTCTTTCTTATAAATTGAATACCATGTCATCACTTTTCCTATATAGCATGTCAATCCTCATAGATACAAATGCTAGCTACTGGCACACAAATCTTATTCAATCATATAGATTAATGTTCTATGGCAGCGACCTCACACTGTGCGCATTCTCTCTAGGCTTCAAAGTCGAATCAAATACACCTTAGATACTAGTAGGTACATGCATCCCACACGTAGATTCGTATGGGAGAAATAATGCATGCTTGTATACACTACCAGGCTGGGTCTTTTTACTGACAGCCTAAAACCGAATGGGAGAAATAGTGATAAGTATCATATGAACTGAATGTGTATGTAGTCCTTGTCCAATTAAGCGAGGTTTTAGATAGCAAGGCATGGGCAATGACAATGATGCCTAAAAGAGGGCGATATCCATCCGATGGTGACACAAAATTAAATTTGATCACCAAGAAATTGACAATCAAGGGGGCAATGTGGATTGATGTGTGCGGCATTAATTTGTTCAGCCTAATTTGTTGGGGAGAAAGTAATCAGTTTAGGCAGAGATCGGAAGGAATGGACACAGTTATAGGCCATATAAATTTGTGTTTGTTTTATATTATGGTCCTTGATATGATAGCTACTTGTTTAATTTGTATTGCTGTCATTTTGTATATATCGTCTTGCACGCGTAAGTGGTTACATCATTGCGTGCGCGCGCGTGTGTATGTATTCAAATATGGCCATTCATATGTACAACTGTTGGTGTTACGTCAGCACGTCAAGTTTTGAACGTGCACACTAGCTAGACCGAATTAAGGATGCACAGTACACTGGCGGCTTGATCTTAGCTAGCATATATAGCTTTCATGTGTGCGCATATTTTGTTTTCATTTCATTGTATTTGTGTGCTTGCATTTTGTATTATTGTTGGTGTATGGTCCTGGTCAAATAGGGGTAGCCCCTACCAAGTACAACATGGGTGTCTGGGCCATATAACAGTGACCACAGTGCCAACAAAAAGAGGGATGAAAAGGACAATTCTATTGAAGATATATTAAGTTCTAATTTTGTATCAAATATGTTCCATATTTACACCATTCACCACACAGACACTGAAATTGCTCTTCAGATATGGACTAGTTTCCAGGAAGTCAAGATCTCACCTTTTGTTTTTAGGAACATGATATTGGCATAGAAAAATTTTGCAATGCACATACCTGTATTTAATTATTTCCCATAAAACTTATTCTTAGAGCTAAACCTGTCCAAAATCCAAACAGCTATGACCTTCCATCATCTATATTTGTCTTGGCTTTCATGTGCTTCATTCGAGTGTGCAAATCAAACAATACCTATAACTTCCACCAAACCACATGCCAAAATTTGAGAACATGCTAATCATTATTTAAGAAAAAATTAGCTAGCTTAAGTGGCTTTGCCACCTATACATGTATTGATAGCCTGCCCCATTTGCACCTCCACCATCAAGCTAGCATCAAGTGGGGAAGGAAGCTGTAGCCCTGTGGGCTGGGAAAGAGGTTGCCAGAAACCCCATGCATGGGGTGAGAGTTGAGTGATCGATGCACATGCATGAAGGCTCGCCCATAATGATTTTGTGGTGACAAGTGAGGTCCATATGGTCACCATCATGTGCTGCCCACCCTACCTTTTGTAGGGTGGCCCATCTAGATGGCTTGGATTGTTTGATGGATCCCATCTGTCTAACCGGATTTGATACGAAGGTCTCTTGCAAGTGTGTTTGGCATGCTCTGAGATGGTTAATCAATCAATTAATTTGCAGTTGAGAAGAGATGGTTGAGATTTGAGCATTGAATAAATGTGAACAATGTTTGTCAAGTTTTCTTTTGGACCAAAAAAAAGATTTTGGAAGGCCTGTTGGTTGGTCCCCGACTTAGTTTTGTTCCATTTGCAGCTGACAAATCAATGTTTAGGAAAACCATCAACATATGCATTTATAGTAGCTAGCTAGTCTGTTCTCCTTGCATATTTGCATCTTTTGTGGAAGAAACCGACTTAAACTAAAAAGAAGCAACAAGATCTTTCCTCAACCTGATCTTTTGTGTGATGAGGAGTAGGAGAGATGCATAAACATGCAGCATTCATCGATCCGTATGTACAGTTTCAACTCATCTCATAGTTTCTACTTCCATATATAGGAGGAGGAATTCTTCAGTCATGTTGATGGGTTCCCAAGGAAGCCATTCCCACACAGTTGGAGGGGCAAGAATGGCCTCTACGCCGCGGGGTTCACCAGGAAGGGCCTCATGGGCACCTCCTATGACGCTCTCAGGATCGCTGGTGACATCGTGGACCAGTGGACCGAGGCCTTTGCAAGCCCCACTGCTGCTCACAGAAGCTGCAGTGACCACGGTGCTTGAGACGCACATCATTATGACCCGTCCCCATAGGTGATAGGTATTGGTGCCGATCTCTAGAATGGTTATGTTTATGATGTCATAAATCAAATCTTCAGCTGTTAATTTTTGTTTCCATTTTAGTTTCTGTACCTGTGAGAACTTGTGACTGGAGTGCATGATGTGTGTGTATGTGTGATAAACTCTTTATGTAATCATAAGTTCATAACCGCGGCAGTGGAATATAATTAAGGTGTGTGTAGTCTTGTTGTTCATAAATTTCTTGTCTTATTTTCCCTTTTTTTTTGGCAAGATTCTTTTGTTGGTCAATGTTCTTGACATGATTCTAACTTGCATGGTATTGATGGTGGGCTGAAATGGGCCTTCCATGGGTGCATGTTGTTTACGTGGGCTGTGTGCATATGATGCGACGCTCTATTCTCCTGTTCTTATGTTCGTCACCCGCATGAAAACAACAAAGCTAATGGCTCGAGACACTAAAAAAAGAAGAAGCAACGCTATCTGCATCAAAGAGGACAGGGTTCTAGTCGTTTAGCCTTCTCTAAAAAAACTAGACCGGAGGGGGTACGATGTTTTCATTAAGAATAAGTAACCACAGCTTTAGAATACCCCCGAACCCTAACTACGCTAGCGAGGAGATCTTTTTAGCCTCCGCCTGAAATTTGGTCCAACGGGGAGTCAAATCCAGAACCCGAGGAGTGCTACTAGAGCCATCCTTCTCAGCAACTTCCTTCAAAATATCTGTCATCATAGAACTTATGCATTTTTTTCTCTATTCTTTCTTTCTTTCCCTTGCTAAATACATGCTATCAATTCTAAAACTGGCGAGAAGAAATATTTGAGGAGCAACCAAAGTTGGGTAAATGCTCCTTGAAAATTGCCTTTCCTAAAATTTTTCAGAATTTGTACTACTCCAGCTGTGTGGCAAGAGTTAAGCAACGAGATTGGACCAAGCTTTTAGGCGGAATTTTTGGAGCTGCTGAAATCACATATTTGGAGGAATTGAAAATAAACAGAGCTCATTAAAGGGGTCATCACTCATCAATGACCAAGAGGACCATGCCGTCGTGAAATTGGAGAAATCAGGTACGGAAAAAATTGTGTGCAGGAGGGCTGCAAAACGCCCTCCGTGCAGCCCCTCGCCTGATTTACGGCGCGTGGACACGGAAAGGATCGAACGCACGGGGTGAAGAGGCTCCTTCAGATGACCTCGGCTCAGATGTCGGCTCGGCTCGAAAGACAAAAGCTGCTCTTTCTGTCTGCTCGCCGCCGCCCCCGACCTCCGCCGCTGAAGCCTGTCACCAGCACAACACCACCGCCTCGCCCTGATGCTCGACCACGCGTCGCAGACATCCCCACTAAACTGGCCTATTCCTCCTCGCGTCGCGTCGTTCCGCCTCCAAGGCACGTTCCTCGGCTGTAGTGGATGGGCTTGCCTCCGGGATCGCCAAGCTCTGTTTTTCGCTTCTGCCCTTGGTTCTTTTTTTTCTCTCTCTCTCGTCTTCTTCTTTTGCTCATAGCTAGTCAACTGAGTTGGTGTCAGATTGGATGATTGTACCGATTCATCAGAAATCTCGAGATGCCTCGTTTTCGGGTAACTGATTTTACTCTTTTTCATTATTTTAGGGAATTTGGAGTAGAACCTGTTCTAGAAGTGTATGTCGTCCATGGCATCTGCTCCTAGAAGATAGGGTGTGTTGATCTTTTGTGCTAAGTAAATCCCGGATTCCTTGGCGTGATTGACTAGAAAATGGTGAACACCACTCTCTCTCTGGCACTGATGTGGTGCCAAAGTCTACCTTCCATGAATTCGCTGTTCTATCCCTGCCTTCAGATTAACCGATTCTTCTTCGTTTTGCAAAGCTCTGCATGTGGAGGATTGAATGAGGATGGAGGATTGAATGAGGATGGAGGGCACATCGGGTTTCTTAAAGACAGATTCCTCCTCCGCGCATGGGAGGATTTCACGCGTCCTGCAGGTCATGCGCAGCACGCCACGTCGCCCCCGCTGACGCTCACGGTCGCAGCTGCTCCGAGCGGTGGGAACTGGGAAGCCTTCCCTGCCTGCAGCATGGGTCCAGCACCAGCACAGCAAGCTGCGCAGTTCTCTCTCATGGCCGTGGTCATGCAGAAAGAATCATGCTGACCGACCAGTGGACCGGAGACTTAGTTGCCCCGCTGTTAGTCACTGTGGGTGAAAGAGCAGAAAACATGTGCTTGAGAAAAAAAAGGAAGAGAAGAGACCAGTGGTAGATAGGGGGGTTTTTATTGATCGTACGTGGGTGGGTGATGAGGCTTCAAACTAAAAAAAATCTATATTTTGCAAATCAGTTATCCAAATCAAGTTTTGACTACACCATAATGATCTCTGCATTGAGTTCTTCGAAACTAGATCACACTTGCCTACATTTAAAAAATATTTAGATATTTTTCTAGAACACTTTTCTTTATTCTTATAACATTTAATTTTGTTTTTTCAATATTTTTGTTTTTTATTCACAACAATGACTCTTATGATGATCATTTCTCCTTAGAAAAAATATTTTTGGAATAATAATTTATGTTCTCAAATAGTTTTTTATCTTCAATTTAGATAGCATGTGCACCCAGTCGAGTGGTGGGCTGGTCTTCTACATTAACGTGGGTTGTATACGCCTACACTACGTATAGATGCCCCCGGTGAATAGGTCATAGGGTCATGGAGTCTCTCAGTAGGCAGTGCCCGTCGTTGGATTCTCCTCTGGTGCACCGGAGCGTTCTATCTCGTGGAATAGAGCACCGACGGCGCGGCACGGCATAACTCTCGTATGCGTTTTTGTTCCATCCTGCCCTTGCTGTATATAGCGTACTTATAGGTAGGCAGCTTAGCGCATACCTAATAAACCTTTGCTCATGGATCAGGCATTCATTCCAAATCAGTTGCCTACACATATGGAAACGAAAGATAAGTAGGCAACTTCTGAACACGCATAACTAGATTGATGCAGTCCAACAAGATAATTATGGTTAAGAGTGTTTAGGAATCTTATAATACTAGCTATCAATACTGACCATTAAATGTAATATATTACTTGACAAAATCTACGGTCTGCACATGTCATTTAGTCAGTAGTGCAAATGTTATTGAGATATTTGCATGAAACATTGTTATAAATGTATCATTTATAACGTTTACTTTAATATTTTAGTATTTCTTCAATTACGACATACTTACTTTTGAACACAATAAAAGAAAGTTGTGGATAGGGCGCGTGAAGGCGCGCGTTATGTTCTAGTGTTCTTTAACTGCAAGCGTACATCAAACCGGTGTGGCAGGAGTTGGGATTGGAGGGTGTCAGCGGTGTCCTGTCAAGAAAACAATCATTGAGGGAAGTAATCAAGCATGCATGTATTGGAAATTCCAGAGGTTGAGCAGATGCAGGTTGTGGACATGTTATGGCAGTGGTGGCTAGAGTGGAATTGGGTGAGTTAAGGAGATCAGAGGAGGAGGCCGTCAGCACTTGCGTTTGTGGTAACAAAGCAGTCTGAAGAATTTCTGACAATAGGGGAGGACAGGCAGCCTCTGTCATCCAGCCGGCAGAAAATGATACAGTAAGCCAGAGAGCAACACACGGGATAGGATAACACATAGATGGTGCCTTTACAGCCAACTCCGGGAAATGAGGGGATCTATTATCTTATTATTTGGCCAATAAACAGAGCCTCTACGTCCGCTCTTAAGGTCTAGAAATTCTCACGTTAATCGGAGAAAATAAGATAAAATTAAATTACCCACCATTACCATTATAATAAAATTAGTCAAAAATACCCCTTATTTTATTTGCCAAACTGATCATTATTATTTGGCGCAACCAAAACCAACGTGCGGCAGAAGCCTCCACATTCACGGCAACCAACGTGCGCCACACGAAATCTAAACAGAATCCATAACCCACACGATTAGACAGATTTTCCTTCTAAAAAAATATAAACAGAACCCATACGTAGGTTGACTTCATAAAAGGCTTGCCTCTGCGATCTCTACACCTCCATGCGCTGCGGCGAGAGACTGGGGAGAGCTGCCTGCCGGAAGAGACTAAAAGAGAGCTCAAGGGTGACGAAGGAGAATTTTTTATCCAGCTTCCTGCTTGATTCTCTTTGATCCCGGAGAGCCGCCGCCGGTCCAACCAATCCTTGCTGTTCGTCTCCAGATCTAAGGCACCTGTTTGGTGGATTCCAGGAATCCGAGAAGGTGAGACCCTTTTCTTCTCCCATCGCGTACTCTTAGCTCCGATTGGTACTGTCATGGTTGCATATTCGTCCAAAGTTCATCATGAAAATACGGGGATGAGTTAAGTAATAAAATTTATTAAACAGTCAACAAAAGAGGTAACACTACATATTTTTTTAAAAAAAAAAACTTTATAGTTAGCAGATTGATTAATGCTACATTTTTGTCCTTTAGATGTTAGATAACTCGGTAAGCTATTATCACACTTCCATACAAATTTCTTTCATGAATAATATTATCATGCCTTTTCATCTAATATGAATTTGCAGCTAATATATATGGTTTCTTTTCAAGTAGGGTATTGACGATATGGCATACAAAAAATTGAGTGATCTTACAACTGAAGGACAAACGTGGAGCATTAAAATAAAAGTTATCAGAGTTTGGGATTCAATCAACAATGCAACTGATGAACTTATAAGCATGGATATGATTTTAATGGGCAAACATGTAATTTTTTTTATCAATTTCTTTTTTGTTTGTATATATTATCCTGATTTTGCTTAATTATTGTACCTTTGAACAGAATGATGCAATTCATGCTACTATATGGAAGGGTCTATTAAATACTTACAGGCCACAAATAAATGAGGGATCCATATATGTTTTTAGTAACTTCAAAGTAGAAGGATCCATTAGGTACCGACCATTGTGCAACGAGAAAAAAATAGTTTTTACATATAATACAATGGTGAAGGAAGTGAATGAACCATCAGATAAATTCAAGCAACATTACTTTGAGTTTGTTACAAAAGATACGCTGCTAGAACGAGAAAATAAAGATCATCAATGCTCAGGTAACTATTTCGTTGTACTGTTATCTATTTCATAATCATGTATACCATTTATTAACTTATTCTCAAATTTTCAGATGTTATTGGACTACTCACCAATATATGGCCATTGCAACAAAGAATAATAAAGAGGAACACCCCAAGTGAGCGAACGAAAGATATTCATGTCATTGAACTTCTCTTATTTGAGTAAGAGAATCCTATTCATTAAATTTATGATCAGCTAAAATAATTTCTTGCATAAAGATTCTTTATTAAAATATTGTACATCAAATTTCAGTGGTGAAAAAGTTAGGGTAACATTATGGGGAGAGCTAGCACATTATATAAGTGAAGATTTAACTGAAAATCAGACAGTTATTATTGTTACATCGAACAGCAAAAGGTTGAGGAATTTGCACAATGGATATTGAATATTGGTGACGGAAAAATGTCATCGGACGATGAAGAAGAAATGATAAAAATCCCAAGTGACTTATTGCTACAGAAAGGAGATGACCCAAGAGAAGCAATCGTCAAAAGCACATACCCGGACCTGCTAAACAACTACCAACAGCGGAAATTTCTTGAAGAAAGAGCAATACTATGCCCATGAAACGAAACGGTTGATCAGATAAATGAATATATCATGAGCCAAATAAAAGGTGAAGAAGTGACATACCTAAGTTGTGACTCTGTATGCGCGGCAACAACAAAAGGTATGGAACACATGTACACTAAGGAGTTTCTCAACACCTTGAGGTTCCCTGGTATGCCAAACCATGAACTGAAGCTTAAAGTCGGTCTTCCAGTGATGTTACTAAGAAACATCAACCAATCTGCAGGTTTATGCAATGGCACAAGAATGACTATCACTCAACTTGGAAAGAGGTACATCGAGGCACAAATAATTACAGGAACACACATGGGGGACAAGGTATACATACCTCGAATAATCATGTCACCAAATGATACAAAGTGCCATTCAAACTCAAAAGAAGACAATATCCTTTGTCGGTCTGCTTTGCTATGACAATCAATAAGAGTTAGGGTCGGTCACTAAACAAGGTGGGGCTGTATCTCTCAAAACAGGTATTCTGCCATGGACAATTGTATGTTGCATTATCTAGGGTAACAAACAGGAATGGTTTGAAGGTACTGATCGATGACTCCGAAAATCAAGCAGAAGATATGGCAAAAAACATTGTATACAAAGAGATCTTCTAATAAAATCAAATTATGTAAAGATGTTAGGCATAGAATTTCAGCTGGCTGGTTGAAATGGCGGCAAGCTTCTGGCATCCTTTGTGACAAGAGGGTGCCACAAAAGCTAAAAGGCAAATTCTATAGGACAGCAATTCGTCCGGCAATGCTATACGGTGCTGAATGTTGGCCTACAAAAAAGCGACATGTCCAGCAATTGAGTGTAGCAGAGATGCGGATGTTGCGGTGGTTTTGCGGGCACACAAGGAGGGATAGAGTCCGGAACGAAGTTATTCGGGATAGGGTCGGAGTGGCACCAATTGAGGAGAAACTTACCCAGCATCGGCTGAGATGGTTTGGACATGTCCAACGAAGGCCTCCTGAGGCGCCGGTGCGTAATGGGGTTCTTGAGCGGATCGACAATGTAAAGAGGGGTAGAGGTAGACCTAAACTGACGTGGGATGAGTCGGTTAAGAGAGACCTTAAGGATTGGAATATCTCTAAAGAGATAGCTTTAGATAGGAGCGCTTGGAGACTAGCTATCAATGTGCCTGAACCTTGAACTTATTTCTTTCGGGTTTCATCTCTAGCCTACCTCAACTTGCTTGGGAAAAAAAAGCTATGTTGTTGTTGTTGTTGTTGTATGTACTACTATAAGGTATTGTTGCATAAAGATTCTTTATTAAAATAGCTGATACTATATCTTACTGAAAATTTAAAAATAATAACTAACTATATTCATTCTCTACCTATGCATTTCAGTCAGGCATTGAAGGGGCCAATCGACAGCTCACAATAAGTCCAAACGAAGGCAAGAGCAAAAAAAAAGTATTTGGAAACAGAGTAAACCATTTCTTTCCCCAATTAAACTATGAACTTCATTTTTTTATGTAGCCACATAATTTGTAATATATTATGTTATAAATTCTTTGCAAACGGAAGCACCTTCCGTATTTAAAACATCTTGAAGGGTACGATTTTACATTAGGCTGCTCAGATAAATAAGCTCTTCCACAGATTTCCAATATAGACGAGCTAACTACGCTTCAGGAGTTCATTGATTTGCCCTATTAAATCCCACATTATTAAGGCATTACCATCTCTGCAGACGGTGGGGTATAGGAAGGGTAAATGCTACTACAGGTCACTCTAATAACACATGAAACCAATGTACCGACAACAACCAGACAGTAAACTCACCTCAGAAGATGCCAAACATATTTCCAGGGATCACCTGACCATTCTGAGGTGAAGCATCCTCACTCAACTGAGCACATTGAGCCCCAACTGATCCACGTTAACCAGCTTTCTCTTGCCTAAAGATAAGCAAAATTTCGCTTCCTTAAATGTATATCTACCAATGTTAATTCTGCAACAGAAAAACGCACACTCAATCTCCGGATTGGGAACTGCTCGCATGCCACATTTATTAGCCGGATTAGAAATGGCATGAACGAGATTGCAACCAGAGAAATGCAATAGGTCGCACCTGCTTCCACATCTAGAATTCTGACCCCGCCAAAATCTTGCCGCCATGAAGCAGGACCGCCGGAGGAGGCAGCAATGGCGATGGCTCACGCGCCGGACGACGGGGTCAACGACGGGGCGGAGGCGGCCGCCTGCCTGGAAGGCGGCGACGCCGACCGGGGCCCGCGCAGCCTGCCATTTGCGCCGCCGGCGAGCGCGAATGCCACGGGGAGGTGCAGCCGGGCCATGGCAGGGAGGCGCCAAGACGCGGCGAGGGGGCGCCGCCGGTGCGGACGCACGGCAGGGAGGCGCGGAGGCGAGACGAGGGCGTAGCGTTTGTGCGGCGTCGGCGCAGGAAATGAGAGAGAGAGAGAGAGAGAGAGAGATTTGGAAACAGACGCGGACCCGGCCCGGAGAGATGGATCGAGAGAGTAAAGATAAGGTTGTTTTTTACTGCCCTTTATATTTTTAATATTTATATTTTAGTCCTTAGAATTACTATTTAATCACATTCTAATTTCTAGAAATCCCATTACCTCACACTTTAGACGGTAAACAAGTAACAAAAAATTTAATTGAAGATGGAAGTTGGAGATAAATGAATAAATTATATAGATTATGACGGGTGCAAAAAAAGTTTGTATACAGTACATAATCTCGATGACCATAACATAATATTTTTTTTAGAGTACGGATTTAGAGTATGACGATTGCAAATACTCTAAAGTAATGGATGACAAAGACAAATCAAACGAAAAATATATAAGGCTAATAAGATAATTAATACTATATATCTCATGTGAACTGTCCACCCTATTTTATTAACATCTATAATCCAGTAAACAACTTTGTGTAAAACTTTTATCTAAATAATGTCAAAAAGAATTAAAATATAAATATTACAGGTAAAAATTATAGTTTGTACTCAAAGCTTAAAAATCACAAACTTATAATACAAAATAAAAGATGTACCCGTATATAATATCTAGCCGCGCAAATGCGCGGGTGGCCAACCTAGTTCTTAATAAGAGAAGAGATTATGACAGTTAGTTGGTAAAAGCAGGTGCTGGAGGATGCTCCTTTCTGCTTGATGGGTCTTATTCAGAAGTGCAGGCATGCCTGATGGGAGTCCGAGCAGCTGATGAGGAACGAGGCATGAGTCTCCATGATGCCAAAAGCTGTCATTGGAGTCTAATTCATTTGTACTGCCACCTACAGGATGCATTACCCTTGAGGTCAAGAGTATAATGAACTTGGTGTTCAGTTCCCGTTCTGCTTTTTTCTATCCAAGAGAATGTGACAGACTTCGGGTTTGAAGGTCTTGATGGCCACTGACATTGCTGAGCCTATGAGTCAGTACCCTTCTTCAATGTAAGTGCCACGTCACTTAAAATGGTCACTCTGAATTCCACGTCACTGAAAATTAGCCATGTGCTGCCAGGTCACTCCAAGTAGCCCTCTTTCTTTGTCAGAGAAACAACATATATATGCACTCCCAAGTCCCAAGAACCAATCGATCATTCCCAATCAAAATTGCAAAACTACACATGAACAAAAACAAAATAGTGCACTACTACTGTACTAGTAACAATTATATACTAGCCAACCCCCAACCTTTTGGTTAACCAATCTTACATCCTTACCAGCTTCTGATGCCGCGCTAGCGACACGTACGATGCGTACTCGCTGCCTCTGTCCGGATCGATCACGTGAGCGTCGGCCGTGGCGAGGGCTGCTTGGCACCGGCATCGTCGAAGAGCGCCTCCATCTCCTCGAGGCTCCTCCCCTTGGTCTCCGGCAGGCACGCGTAGACGAACACCCATGCGGCCGCCGCGGCCGCCGCAAAGATGTAGAAGGTCCCGGCCATGCCGACGGCCTCGTACAGCGAGATGAAGGTCATCCCCACCACCGCGCTCATCACCCGGTTCACCGCCGTCCCGATGCCGGTGCCCTGCGCGCGCAGCCGCAGAGGCAGGATCTCCGACCCGTACATCGAGATCACCGGCCCGAACCCCAGCGAGAACGTCGCCATGAACGCCGCCGCCGCCGCCACGCACGTCGCCGCCGCCCACCACGTGACCGCGGCCGCGGCCGCCGGCGGCGGCGCGCGCACCGAGAGGCCGAGCACCAGGAGCGACGCGGCCATGCCCCCCGCGCTGGCGAGCAGCATCGGCCGGCGGCCGAGGCGGTCGGCGAGAAAGAGTGGGGCCACGATGGCCGCCGTCTTGGCGGCGCCGAGGAGGACCGTGGCGCCGAGCACCGCGCGGTCGGAGGTGATGCCGACGTGGCCGAACACCCGCGGCGCGTACAGGACCATCGCCGCCACGCCGCTTGCCTGCTGGAACACCTGCAGGCCGAGGATGGCGACCATCACGCGCCGCACGGCCGGCGTGGGCCGGAGCAGGAGCTCGCGCCACACGCCCGCCGCCGCCGCCGGCTCGCCGCCCGCGCCCTTGGACGACGCCTCCCGGACGGTGGCCGCGATCTCCTGGAGGCGGCGTTCTGCGGCGTCCCCCGAGGTGCGCGCCAGCACGCGCCGGGCCTCGTCGGGGCGGCCGTGGAGGACCAGCCAGCGCGGCGTCTCCGGCATGGCCAGCGCCGCGGCGGCGGCGAGGAACAACGGCGGGACGGCGCCGATGCCGATCATGAGGCGCCAGCTGAGCGTCGCGGGGAGGCCCGCGAGCGCCATGTCGGCGACGTAGCTGAGCAGGATGCCCGAGTTGCCGGCGATCTGACGTGGCACACGCATGCACGTCAGAAAACAACTACTAGCAGTAAGAAAAAAAATCACAGAATCTGACACAATTACAAGTTGTAAATGGTGTAAGCATTTTACTACTACTCTATCTACATCATGGTAAATCGGTCGTCAAAGGTGAAAAATTCATCATGCGTAGCAAATTGGACGTGCAAAATTCTTTTTGATTTCTGCTGCCAGTTCTGAACATAACTCAGCCCGGCGAGCGTCACATCATACAAGTCCGATCTAATTTCGCTCCAGATTTAATCTACACGTAAACCAACTTTTCATTTTAAAATTCAACAAGTTTCCTTATAATTATAAAAACACACGTCCTGATCTAGTCATCAAGCTTACCTAGGATTCAGATCTTAGCACTTGAACTTATTTCTTTGCCAACTTCCTATTAACTTAATCACCTCCACAATTCGCGTAATTAGCAATCAGGACCACCGCATTTACAAGAACTGGCGGCGCGGAGAAACGCCGCCGCCGCCGCCGCCGTGAGCGTACCTCGGGAATGGAGGAGAGGAACCCGCGCGAACCCGCCGGCGCGATCTCGGCGATGTAGACGGGCGCGACGACGAGGCCGAACCCGCAGGCGACGCCGGCGACGAGCTGCCCCGCCATGAGCGCGGCGTACCCGTTGGCGGCGGCGGTGGCGGCGGAGCCCGCCAGGAACATGGCCGCGGCGAGCGCGACGGCGCGGCGCCGGCCAGCGCGGTCGCACGTCCACCCCGCCGCCAGCGAGCCGACGAGCGAGTAGACGCTGGTGGCGCCGATGAGCACCTCCAGCTGCCCGTCCGTGACGCCCAGGTCCGCCTGCACGAACTTCTGCGCCCCGCTCATCACGCCGCGGTCTGCGCGCCGGCGAGAGATCAGGAAACACGTCGCAAACGTGACGGTGCGCCGCCGTTTCCGTCCACGGCAATAAGAACAAGAAGAAGAAGAAGAAGCCGCCGGCGGCGGCGGCGCTTACTGTAGCCGTAGATGACGGAGGTGAGGGAGGCGAGGAGGGCGCAGACGAGCGCGTACGCGCTGCCCTTGTCGCCCGCCGGCGCCGGCTCGCCGTCGTCGGGCAGCAGCGGCGACTCGAGGTCCTCCCCCTTCTTCATCGTCGCCGGCGCCGGCTAGCCTCCGCAGCAGGCCGCTGGCCGCTTGCTACCAACCTAGCTAGAATTGCGTAGCAAGAGGTACGTAGCTAGCTCTGCGGCCGGATTTACTAACCAATCTCCCTAATTCCTCTCGATCGAGAAGGCGCTGGATGGCACAGGGTCTTGTCGCAGCCCACAGATCGACAGCTATATAAGCGCACAAGGCCAATGAGATTATCGTGGCGCGCGTGAGCCGGCGCAACGAGAGGCCGGGCGCGGCGCGAGCTCAGGTTGGCATTGCCAGCCTGACCGCCGGCCCTCTCTCTTCGAACTATAGGTCTATTCGGGGTGGGGGGACTCTAGTCATGGACACGGCGCTTGTCCGATCCAATAGATGTGTGGTTTTTTTACTAGTAAAGTCCATCACGGGTTGCTAAATTTTTACCGTAGTGTCATTTTGATCCTTAAACTTACAAATCGACCGTTTAGATCCCCAAACTTATTTATCTGGATTGTCTCGGTCCACAGACATGTTCGGCCGTGTCATCTCGATTCCTAAATATAGAAATCACCTGTTTAGATCCTCAAATTTATTCAATTGTGCCATCCGGTTTCTGAACTTGACTTTGAGTCTCATCTACGTCAAAACAATACGATCTAAAAATTCTGTATCAAAAAATAATTCATAACATTTTCATATAAACTCAAATGAAGAAAAACTTTCTATCAAATTGTAGCCCTCGATGCGATATATAACTTTGTAGTTGAAAAGTTTCTGAATAAAAATTGTTTAGGGTCCGAATATACTATTATAAATTTATAGATTTTAAAATTTAAAAATTAAATTTTGGGCCACTAATCGACTTTGAATAAAAAAAAATTCAACTACAAAGTTCTAGACTGTGCCGAGGGCTATAATTTTGACACAAAGTTTATCTTCATTCGAGTTCATATGAAAAAGTTATGAATTATTTTTCAATATAGAGTTTTTTTTTGCAATTACTAAAACACACCTCACTCTTGCTCAAATGTAGGGGTTCCTCCCTCCACCCTATCCTTTGAGTAATGAGCTACGGCACTTGCTACAAAAAATCTAAAAGGTATTATTGTTGATGGAGGGAGAAAATATATAGAGTTTGAGAGATAAGCAATCTAAGATTAACCCCAACAATCCAAAGACACTATGAGTGGTTTCTATACATGCCATGGCATGTAAAGACTATATTTCTAATGGGTGATTTTTCAAAAAAATAAAATAAATCGTCATCCAATACAAATCCAAGACACTATGTACGTAGCTCTGCCTATGCATGCATACATTTACTACATAGAGATGCACATACCAATGCTTACTTTATTTTTACCCGCAAAAAATGCTTATTTTATTTTTCACTCATGAGCCGACTCAAGGAGCAGAAGGAGCTAGCAGCCCATCGACAGCGAGGTCGGCTGACGGCGCCAGGAGGTTTTCCGCGGCACAAACAGAACCTGTGATAATGCAAGTGGGCCGCGCGCGTAGCAAGTATCATACCCGGCGCGGCGCGCATGCAGGTTCCGGCGCCGCACAGCCGCCGCCGGGCGCCGCCGGCCGGCGACGGTGGACCACGCCTCGTCCCGGCGTAATGAGCTTGCTTGGCAGCGACATGCTGTCCCATTCGCCTAGCTTATCTCTTGATTTATTCATTACTTATTCAATCGGGTGGCAAAAAATGCTTCTACTTGCGTCTAGTCAAAGCAAGATGTGCTCGAGAGGGAGAGAGACGTACGGTAGTTCGTTTTTCAATTAAGGCTGTGTTTAGTTTGCGAAAAAATTTGAATTTCTATACTGTATCATATTTTATTATTATTTAACAATTAATGTTCAATCATGGACTAAATAGGCTTAAAAGATTCATCTTGTATAAAACAGTTAGATTGCGTAATTAGTTGTTTTTTCAACTGTATTTAATGCTTTATGCATGTGTCCAAAGACTCGATATTGTGGATACTCTAGGAAATTTTTTGGGAACTAAACGGGGTCGTACTCCATGTCACTTTTTTCGGTTTTTCCTTTATTTGCTGTAAGTGCTATATATATGGACGTGTCCTCCTGATCAAGTGGTTCGTTTTGTTTTGCCTTCCCATTTGTTTGTGTGCTGGTCTTACGCTCTCCCTGCTGTGATACGATGCACCTCTACCTGCTTTCACGAGTACCACGAATCCACGACAAATAATCTTAACTAGTAAACTGCGCGCTTCGCCGCGCCCACTTGAAAATATGAAACAAACTGGTTGATAGTTACGTATGCTGTGTATGGGTCAAATTCATGTCCCGCGTCGGGCTTCCTCTCTCCAGGACAAGAATTGGCTGATTGTTGCGTATGGGCCGAATCCATGCCTCGCGTCGGGCTTCCTCTCTCCAAGACACGTGTCGCGCCTACAATGTCCATGCGCTCTCATCCCTCTCTTTCCATGGCGTATAAGAGTAAGAGTATATGGAGTATATGCCTCCGACTCAGAAATGGCCGACAAGAGGATTCGCAAATTTTTTTTTTTGAACGAACGGCACTCGACGAGTGCGTTTCTATTGATATAGCAGCAAATACAAGACTACGGCCCTGGGAGGCCATAGGCAGGAAACCAAAAAAGAAAAGAAAAACAACAAAAACTCGCCCGGTTGGATTGGGACGTCAACACGGGTAACCGCTCAAATATACTCACTGGCCGGTTGGATTGGGACATCAACACAGCCCAACTCTACCCACAAGACGACAGAGAGACAAGGCTCAACCGCAGTTTCCACCCATCATCACAATCATGTGGTTATCGAACCACTGAAGTGTTCCGGCATTGATAGAGGAGCAGAAGGGGCAGACACCATCGCACCAAGAGGCCACTGCCGTGCAGGACCCAACGCCGCAGTGCTGCTGCACCCAACTCAGCCGCCCGGCGACAAGAAAAACACCAAGTCCGGAGCAACTCAACGCGCGGGGGCCTCGCCACTTCCGCCGTTGGACGCCTCTCTCGCGTGCGCGGGGACCCGACCCGCCACTCAGCACGCCTCTCCCATGTGCGGGGACCTCCAACCCGCCACACGGCACCACACACCGGACTCGTCTTAGGAATTGCCGTCGAGGCAGCAAGAAGAAGTGCCCCGCCGCCGGGACCTGGACCAAGCCGCCAGACCACCGCCGTGGTTCGAAATCATCTCGTTTCTTTCCCCCTCGCACGAAGACGCCGCCCGCAAGCCAGAAGACCGAAAAAGTCACCCACGCCGTCTTCCGACGTTGTACCGCACCGGTAGGCTCAGCTGCGCTGAACAAACCGCCACGATCCGCTGCGGGCCAAGCCATCACCGGCTGTAGTCGCCACAAGCGCCGTCCTTCAACGCTGTCCCACACCGCACTAAGGTTGCCACGCAACACTAGGCGCCGCGGAACGCTGCAAGCAGCCGAACAACTGCCAGAGATGACATTCGGCCACCAACAGGGGAGCAGACATCTTGGCGTGAGGTAGACAACCCCCATTTCGCACGTCCAGCGACAAAATTGTCACCGCCGATCGAGGTAGCCGCGAGCAGCAGGCCAGCCATGCCGCCGAACGAACAGTGTCTCTAGAGACGACGCCTCCAAGGAGGTCACGACGCCCGCAGGCGCCGCCGTCGCTCGTCCAGGAGCTGGACCGGGTTTTCACCCAGAGACTTGTGCAACAGGAATCTTGCTCCAGAATGACGCCCTCAACAGGGAGAGCGACGCCCAAAGGCGCCGCCGCCATTCCACCAGAAAGGATCTGGCGAGGGCTTTCGCCCGGAGCTCCGAAACCCCGCTACACGCGTTCGCCGTAGCGAGCCGACACCATTGCCACGGCCTTCCCAACCGGGGGACGCAACTGTCGCAGCACCAAACCAAGCCGCCGCCGAGCTTCGTCTCCATGTCGCCGTCCTCCGCACCCAAGGGATGCCGCACCGCCCACACCGGTGCGCCCTGACCGCGAGCCGCCCAGCCGGCGCGCGCAGCCGGCTCGGTCTCACGCCGGCCGCAGCCACCCGGCCGCCGCAGAGCACCGGCGGCGGATGCCGCACCGCCCGCACAGGCGCACTCGCGGGCGTGGGCACCGGCCACCATCACGCGCGTTCCCGCGGCCCCGACCGCCGTTGAGGAGATTCACGCGCAGGCCTTCTCCGCGCGCCGCCCGCGTCGGACTTCTCCGCATCCGCGCAGCCCCGAGCGCCAGCTCCACCCCGACAGTAGATCCGCCGGCGCAGTCGCCGGATCCGGCCATTGGGGGCCCGGATCCGGCCTCCCCGGCGGCGACGACGCGCAGCCCGGCGACGAGCCCCTCCGCCCTCCATGGGCGTCCGCGTCCGCCACGAGAGGGAAGGAAGGAGTCGGGGAAGCCACGCCGCCGCCATCCCGGCGGGCCGCACGGGCTTCCGGCGGCCGGCTCCGGCGGCGGCGCGGCGGGGGAGAAGGGGGGAGGGGTGGCGGCGGCGGCCGGGGTCGGAACCGCCCGAGTCGCCCTACGCGGGGGCGGCGCGGGGGCCGATAGAAAACGGAGGCCCTAGGATTCGCAAATTCAGCACTCTTGACATTGTAGTAATGTACTCTTTAGGCCTGGACGCTGCTAGCGATGGAGCCTCGCGAGGCCTAGACATGGCGGCAGCTCTAGGCGGCAGGGATCGGCCGGCATGGCGTCCAGGGCGGGGCGAGAATCGGATGCCGTCGAGGGCGGACCGGGCCGGCGCGACATCCAGGGTAGGGAGGGCATGGCAGTGCGCGCATGAAATCCGGTGGCGGGGGTGTGCCCGGAGCGGCGGCCACAATGGCGGGAGGGAACCGGAGCGGCGGTGGGGTTTGTCCGGAGCCATGACGCGAGGGCTGAAGGGAGCTTGGGTGGCAGGGCGCAAGGTCAACGCCGCGAGAGAAGAACTGGCAGAACAAAAGGGCGCGCGCGATGACGGAAGCGGCGCTAGATTTGGGGAGATGGCGAGCGCTCAGGCTCGGTAGAGATGCCCACCGAGCGGGGAGGGGGGTATCGATTGAGATGTAGAAGCGAGGAGGAAAGAGAGGCTCATATTTTAGGAATGTTTCTACTTTTTACATATCCATATTCATTTTGCTAGTCTGGTGGAGTTGCTCACGTTAAATTTAGATCGTCCCTGAGACAATAGTGGACTCCGTCTTTTTAACTTGTGGACGAGAGATGAGAGACAATAGTGGCACCGATCGAGGAAGCCACTAAGTGATGTACGTGAGGCATAAGCTGTTCACCCTGCTGTTCCATTTAATCGCCATCGTCCATCACGTGTGCACGAAACAGTACGTGGCCGGTTGCGTCGCACGCGCGCGGGCGCGGACGACGGCAGCACACCAGGGCAGGGCCGGCAAGGCCACCATGCGTACAGGACCGGCACAGGCGTACGATGGGTCCCATCCCCAGTAACCGTGTGGGCCAAGCGAGCGGCGGTTAGCTAGTACTACTACTAGCTAGTAGTAAATTCACACACAGATCCAGCAGGGGACAGGCCGAGCTGGCCGTGTCGCCGATGCCATCGTCTCAACTCTCAGGCTTGGTCTCAGGCATGCTTGTATGTACTGCCCAATGAGATTATCGTGGCGCGCGCGAGCCGGCACGGCCTCTAGCTATTGCCAGCCTGAGCGCCCTCCCCTCCAACTATAGGTCTATAATTAGGAGGACAAAAAAAAACTTTAGTCATCGACACGAGGTATAGATGTTCAAACGTGTCCGCCGCGTGGCACTACACGGTACGGACATGGCTCCAGCATGACATGACTGGCACGAGGGCTTAGTCGTGCCTACGTGCCAGAGCAGCTCAGCCCAGGCACGACACGTGAAAGAAACGATGCGCTATCAGGCCGTACCAACATGACGGCACGGTCAGGCCGGCGGATCCGTGTTGCCCGAGCCTGATGTCCGACGGCAGCGGCGGCGCAAAAGCAGCGCGGCGGCAACGGCGTAGACGCGCGGAGGGTGGTGGTCGGCGAAGACGGCGCGCGACCTGCGTGTAGGGAAGTTGGCGGGTACGGCGATGACGGTGCACGACGCGGCAAGAGGAGGGGCGGCGGGGTGCGGACGGCGTGGAAGGGAGGGGAGGTGCACATGGGAGCGAGCGAGAGTCAGAGAGAGGTGGAGCCGTGGAGCTGTGGAGAGAGAGAGAGCCGAGAGTCAGACTCTCGGAGAGAAGTGGAGCCGTGAAGGAAGGAGATGAGAGAGAGAGATTCTGGAGTAGAACAGTGGTGGCTGGCCCGGTAGAAAAAAAAGGGAAGAGAGAGATTAGGGTTTGAAGAAGGTGAGAACTGTATACATATATTATATATAAGTGGTTGTTGGCTGGGCTCGTGTTCACCCATTAGCCGTATCGTGCTCATGCCGGCATTGCGTGCTGGAGTTTCAGCCCCCGCACGACACTACATCGTGCCGTGCTGGTACTGGCACTATGTCCATCGTGTCGTATAGTGTTTTTTAGTGTAGTGTCGCATGCGGCCCATCATGCACGGTCCATTTGGCCATCTATAACATAGAGTTTGTCCGATCTAAAATGTGTAGCTTCGTATACTAACTAATATGTACATTTGTTACTATGCTGAAAAAATAATATATACAATATTTTACGAGGCGCGACCACTCTCTTCTCGCAAAGCATGAGATACCCCTTCTCAAAGTTCTCGTCTGTCACTATAAGCACCGGTTGCCGTTCGCTGCTCGGATACCAGTTTTGAAGCACATTTCCATCTTACTGGTTCTGTATATGTACGCGAGGCTTGCTTGGTAGGACCTCATAGGTGGTTGCGTTCGCTTATATGGAGCTGGCACGCGAGGGACCGCGATTCCATTCTGAGGATCGCGCGCTGCTTTGCTTCTCAACAATCGATCTGACACGCGGGAGCGCCTCCTTCCTTTTTCATATTTTTCTAGCGTGGAGCGCTCCTCTACTTTCTTTTTTCTTCCGACCAAGTTTGCTGCTCACGATGCAGGTTTTCGTGGCCCACGATGCGCAGTCCCCACCCGCTGTTAATTTTCACCCACCCCACGTGAGTGACGTTATTTTCTCTTTTCATTTTTTCCTTTACGTTCCATAATTGTTGTTTTTTTCCAGATTTTTCTTTTACCTTCTATATGTCTGAAGTTTTCCGGACAACTTTTATATGGAAATTATACTAAAAAATTATACCAAGACTTTGTGCTTGGAAGTTGCATGATAAATTTGTGCGTACAAAAGTTGTGTGAGAAATTTTTCGGATAACATCTTCGTACAATTTGTGCTAAAAAGTTATCCTCTATAAGTTATTTTAGAAAACTACACATTAAATTTTGTATGCACTGTGAAAGTTGTGCTAAAAAACATTAATTTCAAATTGTTAAGAAAAAAATATACATAAAAGTTATGTACATCATAAAAAGTACATGATAAGAATCTGGCTTCAGTGAAGATGTGCAAAAAAATTATACTTGCAAATTATATATATAGGTTATAATGTTCCAAAATTGGAAAAAATTGTCCGAGAAGTCTTCCTAATTATATTTTTCCATAGGAATTGTGCTGAAAAATTATCCTCTGCAAATCTTTTTAGAAAAAGTTATCTCGATAAGTTGTATTTTTATAAGCTTACGACGAACTTATGCCCCAAAGTTGTGTAAGAAGTTTTAGTGAAAGTTATGTTCAAAGTTATCATTTAGTTAGAAGACTGAAAAAAATTATGCGTACAATTTGTCCCTGCCGTGTTAAAAGATTATCCTATAAATAGTTGGTTTGAAAAATTATGTGTAAACATTATAAGTATCATAAAAGTTATGCTGAAAAAATGTTATTTTGTAGCTACGTTGAAAAAATATCACTTGATATTTGTCTTCAAAAAGTTGGAACACATATATTAGAATTAACTATCTAAAAGTAAAGAAAGAAATTTATTTGGAAAGGAAACAAGCGTGGTACGACTCCTGGCGGCTGGCGCGCGCTGATTATTAGGTGCGCTGCTTGTCTGCGGAAGCAAAAAACGGAAAGAAAATGACGACACGGAATCCAACAATGGAAAATTTTGCCCTATCCGAAATCGTTTGTTAGTTTGGCTGCTGGGGCGCGCGCTAACTAGCAAGCCCGGCGAGGGACGCGTACGTGTTCGGGTGGAACTTGATTGGGCGGAGTGCAGCTATATAAGAGAAACTCCAATTAAAACTTAACATACGGTACCATGATTATCCAGATTCTGATTAGAACTCCGATTGACAGACTAAGAAGTCATTGCTTGCTTTGGTAATAGTAGGGATATAACTATATTTGGATACACTCAACCAATGACGTCTGGTGACTTTTAATTCTAGCTGATATAATGCTCATTCAGCTGGACAAAAATATATTTAGATGCATAACAGAACTTATATATATATATATATATATATATATATATATATATATATATATATATATATATATATATATATATATATATATATATATATATCTAAATTTACAATACAACTTATAATTTAGAATGGAGGAAATAGTAATTATCTACCCAACTATTTCTACATAACTAATGGATTGACATGAGACCAAAATACCAATTGGCTTAAACAATACTCCCTCCATTCACTTTTGATTGCTATATTTCAAAAACTTAAATGTTAAAAAATGATACCTATATTTACTATTGGCATTAGTTATGGCAATAAATAGCATTAGTTACAAGGAGTTCTCAGTTAAAATATTAAATGACCAACAAAAAAGTGTTGCATTTATTAGATTGATAAGCACACTTGTGGTGCCCTTGGTCATTATGTCATATGAAAATATATCAATCAAAAGTGAATAGAGGGAGTACTAGTGTACTATTACCCACATTTCCCCTCCTCGTTATGCGTCGGCACAGCAATAAGGTCAGTCTCAATGCAGAATTCATTACAGTTACCTAAAACAAAAACTAGATAACATGCTGAATGAGTGTCATGAGATAAAACTCCTCACACATTTTATGAAACTCTTCATTCTCTTTCCTTATAAATATCATGCTACATCAGCAAAATTAAATGCTCATGAAACTCCATCGAAACTGTCCTAAGAATTGATATAAAGCATTGAGAGGATAGATAATTTTCATTCCAACTAAGCAATTATTAGCTAATGGATCCATGCAATTATCCTCGTTAATAGTTACTTCCTGCGTTCCAAAATAAGTGATATCTTAGCAGCGACATGTTTGCAGGTGCCATTCGCTTAGCTTATCTCTTAATTTAATTTAGGTCAATCTAAATGCTAATAGATGAAATTGCATTAGCTACTCCAAATAAAAGAGCTAATAGGATGTGCTAAACTTTAGCTAAAATTTAAAAATAGTATCATGTACATGAATGCTAATATGTATTAAAATTTAGCAGTCAATTTTAGCTTTTTTCAAACAGAACCTTATTCTACTTGCGTCCAGCTAGTCTCAAGGCAAGATGCAACTATACGGTATATATAGTTCATGATCAATTATTACAGGATAACATTCATGTCACCTTTTTTTTCCTTTGTCGCTAACGATGGACGTACGTGTGTCGTGATCATCAAGTGATTCGTTTTGCTTCGTCTTCCCATTCGTTTCCGTGTGCTTGCTGCTCTGACGCTCTCCCGGTGATATGAATATATGATGTTACCGGCTTTCACGAGTACCACGAGTCTCGTGGACTCCTGGTACCCCTCCCAATCAGAAACGGTCAACAAGGATTCGCACATTTCATCACCATTCACAAGGATCTTGACATTGTAGCACTATATATTTTTAAGGTCATACAGTTCTTCCTCCATTTATATTTGTTGGACAAATACTAATTTTACTGCACAAATAAAGTCGTCCTTCGCTACCGCAAAACAGCCTAGCCAGTATCGTCGGTTTGAGAAACCTTTTGCACAAGTGGTTTCCGAACCGAGTGTGGATTGCCATATTATAGAGATAGTTATATTTAGCTACGGATGAAGATGAACAAACTAAATGGTACAAACACATTTGTGCATACTTGTACATATGGATGGTGTGAACTAAGGGCTCGTTTGGCGCAGCTTCGGCTTCATCGGCTTTGTCACTGTAGCAATATTGTAGCATACTGTAGCGCGAAGCATGCGAAGCCACTATTCCTAGCTTCGTCAGCTTCTCCACCCGTGTTGTTGACTGTAGCTCATCGGGCTTCCATTTAGCTTCGTGCTATAGTAGCGCACAGTGCAGCAACACTGTAGCATGAAGCTGAAGCACCTCGGAGTGGAGCGGTGCCAAACTGAGCCTAAGTATAGTTTGGATGGTAGGATTTTTTTTATAGTGGAACATGCCCACAGGGGTTTGAGAACCCAACTTGTCATATATGCTCGTGCTTTTCTGAATTTATTACAGAATTGTATTATTGCCACACTCTTTTAGTAGACGTGTCTGTCGACAGCGAAGTATCAATAGTGATTTCATAAATCTTGATATTTACCTCGCTCAGTCTTTCGGATACGCTTATAGGAATATAGTGTTGCATGCATATATTCATACTCCCCCAGTTCCAAAAGGCAAGCCATTTTAGGTATTCTATCAGATTAACAGGGAATCAAAATGACCTTGGTTATTCCTATTTATTAACCATATTTGGCACTAATTGAAGGTTGTATGCACATGCACATACTAATTAAATTAGGTAAAATAACTTATTTTTCATAAGTTTTGAATCATATAATGACATTTTTTAAGTGCGGGGAGTACGGTGGGTGCGCGTGTGTGTATGTACATGAGCGCTTGTTTCTAATACTGTATTTCAAAAAGAAAATCACCATCTGCCTAATATTGCCCGTCTTATATTAAGGGACAGAGGAAGTATATATATATAGCCGCACAAAATGTTTGTACCAGTAATATTTTTGTTTTATGCTAATTTGTACTCCGATATATAGGAAAATTACCAGACAATTTGAGTCGCGCCACTGCAATCTATAGTAGGACAAGAACATCATCCATCCATCAATTGGATTTGACACCTATGCTTGGGTTCGTGTGGCTAGCTAGATCGACCAATCATCCAAAATAACCGGCGGCATCGATCAAGGATAGAAAACCTGAGGCCGGTAAACATTCTTGGCATCATCCAACGCTCCTCTCGCCATCGATCTATCTCGTCTGGAATCTTGGCCACTTCGTCCTTGTAAAGATAAATTCCAGAGAAAAAAAAAGTGCAAGGCGTCCAATAATCCACGTCATCAAAAAAGAAAAAAGAACCATCTTGGACGGATTATTTGGCCATCAGTGAGATATATTAAACTACTTTATTGAAAGAAGAGCGAATTACACTGTAGAGAAATTTGGGCACCACCCTCCACGTCATCACTTGTAGAGAATAGGAAAAGGTAACTTACCTCCATCCAGATCCGGCGCGATGGATCGAGAAGCCACGTCTGTGATCACCATCCAGCACTTGTGCGGGTGTGCACGCACGAAGCAGTGCAGCCGGTTGCGTTGCACGCGCGCGGCGACGACGGCACACTACCACAGCTTGTACCTAGATGAGGTTTAAAAGAAAAAAGCACGTACACAGGCAGTATGCGGACCGACACGTGAGCTCCGTGTACTACTCAAAAAGATTTTTAGTGGTGGATAAAAATATATTTTTAGAGACAGATGCAGTACTTGCTCCTACTTCACTCAACTAAAAGTCGATTTGTAGAGACTGTTAATGTGCCAGTTTTTACAAATGCGTGTGGTTCATGGCGCTACCCTTCCACAAATCAATTTATACGGACATCAACTTTTAGAAAATGAAAAAATTAGAAAAAGCTTGAAAACAAGATAGAAAACAAATATCCCAGCCAACCGGCCACCACCACAAACCCTTCTACTACCGAGGTACTATTTTTTTATGAAATATGCACAATGTAAACCCAGGTTCTAACCGCTTACGTCAAATCTCACAGTATCCTCCGCTTCACCACACTACATAGTCATTTGTGAATTTGTGAGATATGTTATTCTTTTATATTAACTCTGAAATTGATTTGTAGGGGAGGATGACGCCAAGTTTCAATTTTTAGTTCTAGGGTGCACCTCTAAACATTGATTTTACGGCGGGTGACGCTCTCACCCGCCCCTAAAAATGGTTATCATTTTTAGGGACGGATGAAGTTATCACTCGTCCCTAAAAATATATTTTTAGGGGTACGTCAACTACTACGGTAGCTCCACTCCCTTTATAGTTTGAGTTGTATTAGATAGTATACAGTTATAGCCATATGTAGGACATAACTAGTTAAATATCTTGTGATCCTAAATGGTTTTAAATGAATATCTATAAAATATAAAATTTTAGATCTTACCACTACAATTTTGATATGGAACTACTATACATTGACATTGTTTGAAAACAAATCAAAATATTAGAGATTTTGAAACTAGAAAAATTATAGTAATTCTTTTGATTACTAGATGACCTTAGCTAAAAGATTATCAACTATAAAATTTTAAATCTCTTCAAGCTCTACAATTTTAGTATAAAGTTTGTCTTCATTCGAGATCATACGAAAAAATTTATGATTTTTTTCTGACACCTTTTGTTAGATGGGTTATGCCATCACTCGTTCCTTGAAATGTATTTTTAGTTCTAGGAGTGTGCCTCTAAACATTGATTATTAAGAGCGGATGATGTCGTCACCCATCCTTAAGTGGTGACAATTTTTAAAGACGGATGAAGTCTTCAACCGTTCTTAGAAATATATTTTTGGGGGCACGTCAACTACTACGATAGGTCTACTCCCTTTATATGAACGGGTTACTTTTAACTCACCCTAGAAAGAAACAGATTTACTCCTTTTAAAGTGACTTAGATATTGTATTTGCGTAAGTCACCAGTGTTGGGCTGTCTATGTTGTGTCTACCGATTTTTTATTTTTTTATTTTTTCTTTTCCTTTTTTATTTTCGATGTAGATGTACTTTTTTGTGTGTAACTAACTTGTTCGCAATGGCGTATCATTTGTTCGTTTTTGTAGATTAAATTGTTCCGTGATGTTGATTTTTTTTGTTTGCAATGTTCACGATGTATAATATTTTGTTCGTTGCATTATTATTTGTTCCTCATGTGTAATTTTTTGTTCATAGTAAATAATCATTTGTTCGTATTATTAAAATATTTGTTCTCATAAGTCAAATAGATGATGACTTACAGGAATGCAATATCTAAGTCACCTGATGTGAAGACAGATCCAGAAAGAAAAGGTACTTACAAAATGTTCTGGAAAGAAAATCCACCTACAAATGTTTTTCAATAGTTGTGGGTCCCGCCTGCAGTGGCAGTGTGGGCCTAGCGAGCGGCGGCTAGTACGTGCTGTTCGTCCTAGGCACGTGCAGGCTCATCGGCACGTCAATACAGATCCCCGGGACCGGGTCGAGCTGGCGGAAAATCAAAGTAGCCCCCGGGTTAAATGCGATCTTTTTTTGCTTTTGACTTTTGCTATTTACTTGTTAACAGATTTTTTTAGCACTAAATCTGTCGAATTTCTATATACGTTTGATTGTGCTTTGACAGATTTTATAATACAAACTCTGTCGGCAGATAACTAGACATTCCTTTTTTTTATAAGGAGATCTCCAGTCAATGGTCATATATACCGGTATTGGGGTGTGTTGTGCCGCACCTGTGTATTTTTCTACATTCTCATGACGACAAGGGGGTCTGGGGACAGTGAATGTACGTACTGAGAGCAGCCTCGATCAGGTAGTTCATTCGAGGGGGAAAAAAGAACGTAGTTGTTGTCCTTTGCAGGTTGTTGTTCGTCATGAACAATTTGTAATTACATGTCTGATAGATACAAGAGTTAGTAGTGTCGTTGGATCTGCATCCTTGTCGTCCTAGCCCGGCCAGCTCCGATCTGACGCAGGAGAGAGGGAAGAGGAGGACCAGGGTAGAGGGTACCAGGCCCGGCTAGCTCCGATGATCTGACGCAGCACTAGCAGGAGTGGAAGCACACCTGATTGAGTCTATTACCGTGGAAGCATTTTTTAGGGCGGATGGAGTATACCAGATGGGTCTAGCATGTTCTGAACTGAACGAATATACTTGATTGATTGCTCCAGCACGCGTGTCCCGACCATCTGACGGATTTGCTAAAAAGAAAGCAGAGACAAATTAAATAAACAAAAGATGGTCAGTCAGATCCCAAATGGGTCCTGGCATGCCTGAACGTACTACAGTAAGAGCACAGCAGAAGCAGAGAAGCTGCACATCATCTGCTACTGCGGATATTCAACGACGTACTAGTATATTCGGGCGGCTAAAGAAAGCAAGGAGGAATCAGCACTCCACAGTCCACACATGGGAACCACCTCTGGCTCTATTCTATCATGAGAATATACTCCTTCGGTCCTAAATTATTAGTCATTTTGGCTATTCTAGATATATAATTTTTACTATGTATTTGAAGAATGTTGAGTACTCTATCATGCTTGTGATGAGTGAATTGTCAACCGTGCGGTGTGATCGTATGCTTAGTCTTTGGATTGCAGGTACACGGGCGTCGAGTGTCGACGGAGAGTTGCCGTGGAGGAGCTCAGGCCGGGCGGCAGCTGTGGCGTCCACTCCTGGATAGAGGCAACAAGCGACGACGGAAGGCGGGTTTCTTGGTTTGCGCCACAAAACCAATGAGGCGGACGGCGGTTGAAGACGCCAAGTCGTGGAGGCACGGGAGTCGGTCTCGGGACTGACGGAGGCGACGGGCGTCGACGGCGTCTAGGGCCTCGCTGCGGGCGAGGAGGTGACGGGCGGCGTCTAGGGCCGTCAGAAGGCCGAGGCGGGAATGGGGTCTAGGGCCACGGTGTGGAGGCGGGAATCTTCCCGTGCGAGGAGTTTTGGCGGTTTTCTCAAAACCGGCCACCTACCCGGGTTTCGCGGACCCCTCAAAACCATGAACCGGATCTTCATCGACGTGGCGGCATCGCGGAGAAGACTTCGAGTTGAAGAAAGAAACTCCGCCGTCGGATGAAATCTTGTATCCTTTTCCGGTTTTGCCCCTACGGGCGTTTTAGTTTTAATTTCAGAGTGGAGGTCATTTCTGGGATGTGACCGGTCTGACCGGTCTGTGAGACCGTTCTGACCGGTCTCCCCGGGAGTCGATAAATATGTCTCACCTGCCCCCTTGGATAGGTGAGCCTCGAAGCTGTAACATCCCGTATTTTTACGGAATGTTAAATTCTCCAAAAATGTGAAATTTCAAAAACTTTTTGTGTGATTGTGTCATTAGCTAGAATAATATAAGGTTGCCTTCTAATTCTCTCTAAATTCCTAGAAAATAAAAGCTTTTTAATATAAGGATCATATTGTTAGAGTGATTTATTTGGATTTTATCTGGAGCTATCGAATCTACCTTGTTTAAAATTGTTTGTTGGAATTTATACAAATTGTTTTTAAGCTTGATTGAAAATGTGTGGATTTCAAGTTTGAATTGAGCCATTCAAACTTTGAAATCAAATGCTAATACCTAACTCTAACCACTAACCCTAACTGGACCTAAACCCAACTAACATCTAACCCAACCCATCTAACAAGACCTAACCAAACCCACCGGCCTGCTAACCCCTAGCCCAGCAAGACAACCCGGCCAGCCCGTTACCGCCGGCCCAACCCGAAGCCACGCACCCCAGCCCAGCACCACACACCGCCTCACCCCGCTCTGTGCCACTGCCGCCCTGGCCCCACCGGTCAGCGGCTCACCCTGTTCCCCTTTCTCCTCCGCCTCGCCTCCCGCCGCGCGGACGCCACCGTGGCCTCAACCACCCGCGCGTGTGCCTCCGCTCCGCGCCAAGGAGGGGCAATGGCCTCGCCCGCCACGCCAGCATACACCGCGATGCCCGCCGCGAAGCGCGCTGCCCTGTCCCCCTTGCCTTGCGCGCCAAGCCCGCCGCAGAAGCCTTGGATGGCCGCCACGTCGCCCCACGCCGAGCCGTCCCATCCGTGCCATTCTCCTCGGCGTCCGGGCCCGCCCAGAAGCCTCCAACCCTCGCCGCGCTCCCATAAAACGCCCTCGCCGCAGCCTCCTAACCCTAGCCCTCGGGGAATTTCTCCCCCTTTCCGCCGCCGCCAAGAGAGCAAGGGAGGGGAGAAGCAGAGGAAGGAAGGAAGGAAGGAAAAGCCGACGCCCGCCGGAGCTTCGTCAAGCCGGCGCCCCGATCGTCTACACCGCCGTTGCTGCTTTGCGTCGCCTCGCCACGGCCTTGAATCGATGCTACGCTGCCCCCGTCTTCCCCGATCCACCCGGTAGGCCACAGTCCTCCCGAGCACCCTCCTGCTGCCCGGCTGCCATGCGTGCCGATCAGACCTCCCTAGACCATCCCAGGACCCCGTTCCCTTGCGTGTGCCCTGCAGGAGCCCCTTCACCGTCCGGAACCGGGCCGCCGCTGGCGTGCCGTGGCCTCGCCACGCCTCGCCGCGGACGCGCCGCACCTGGAACGGCACACACGCTGCGTTCCGCGCGCACGGACCCAGCACCAGCCCTTGGCCAAGCCCTGCACGACGGCTGCGCACTCAGGCACCACGTCGCCGCCTCTGCGAACACGCACGCCTCGTGAGCACGCACACGCACACCGGCCACAGCCTTGCCCTTAGCCTCGCCCATCGTCGTGTTGTGCCACTACGGCAAGTCGCCGAGCACCGCGCGCACGTCCAGCCGCTGGTTTGCACCTG
Organism: Panicum virgatum; assembly: GCF_016808335.1. NCBI lineage: Eukaryota > Viridiplantae > Streptophyta > Magnoliopsida > Poales > Poaceae > Panicum > Panicum virgatum. The sequence goes on from NC_053138.1 coordinate 53,618,244, forward strand.
CACACTCGCACGCACCACGGCAAGCCCCAACCAAAGGCCGAGCCTTCATGCCTGGCTGCTCACGCGTGCCTCACCACGGGCACGAAACCATAGCTACCGCCGCCATGGCACATCGCACGCACACATGCACACTCGTGCTGGTCGCAAGGCCAAGATTTTGGCCTTGCCAAACCATGCCGATGCCCACGCGCGCACACCACGTCGCACGTTGTCGTCGCCACGACATCGCATTCTCCACGCACCTGACCCTGCCGAGCTCAGCGCGAACCGCTTCGCCCTCGTCTCGCCGGAGCAGACCCGCCTCGCCGCCTTGCCTTGTCTGGCCGAACGCCGCCGCAGCTTCCTGCGCACATGCGTGGCCGTAACCCATGTTGAGCTTTTGTCTCGCCGCTGTGTCGCGACCTGGCTTCCCAGGTGCTCACGCGAGTGCATGCCTTGAACCCGACCTCGCCACCGCCTGGAGATCTGCCCGGCCCCGTCTCGACGCAGAGGAAGCACACGCACACCCGCGGCCTTGCCATGCTTGCTCAGTCCAGCTAACCGCCCTTGCCCTACCCGAGCCGGAGGAGAACCAAGCAGCGTCGCTGCCGCAGGAGGACCCTCGCCGCCGTCATGGTCCGGCATGCTAGAGAAAGAGGAGGAGGTCTGCCCTCGGGACCAGAGCGTCAGCGGGAGAAGAAGAGAGAAAAGAAGGAGGAGAAAAAGGAAAGAAGAAGAAGAGAGAAGAGATGGGCCGCCAATGCCCCGAAGGCCCAGTCTACTAGTCGAGCCGAGCCGGCCTGCCGATCCGAGCCAACCCACGAAGCCAGCCCGCAAACCGAGCCGAGCCGTTATTGGGCCTTTGAGCCGGCCCGCTATCCTTTTGAGCCCAGTACCGCTTCGGCTTTTCTTTTTCCTTTAACCCAGCTGACCCGCGGGCCCCACATGTTAGTGTCTCCTGTGAGACAGGCCGGTGGGACCCACTGACCGCGGACCCCGCTGACCTGGCCGTGGACCCGTTGACCGTTGACTTAGTCAATGTTGACCAAGTCAACGATGACGTCATGATGACGTCAGCAGAGCCTGACCCCGTGCTGACGTCATGCTGACATTAGCAGGACACGTGGCACTCTCTGGTGCTGCCACGTGTCACGCCGTGTGTTTTTCTTTTACGAAAATCCTTTTACTAATTCCAGAAATTATTTTAAGCTTCAGAAAATCATAATTAATTAACCGGAGCTTCGAAAATTATGAAACCAGTTTCATAATTTTTCTAAAATCATGATCTACCCGTTAGAGTAGGTTTTGGTGTGATTTATATCTTATTTGGATACTTTTGTGCACTTTTGCACTTTGGCCCCTTTAGTAATTCATAATTATGAATAGGTCCTTAGCGAGGAGGAGCTGATCGACGCCCTGGACGCGCAGAGGACCCAGGAGGACGTACCAAACAACGAGAAGACTCTGAAGACCTAGGACGACTATGAGAAGTCTCAGGTTCACGCCCATCTATGATTTGATTACCTATTAGGCATTGCTTGCTAGAACTGCTATCGCTTTATTACTGTTATGAGATGAACCTACATAGCCAATTGTGTGCTCTTATTCCTTGAACTCCTAATATAAACCATGTTTGAATGGTTGATATGCTTGCATGTGTATGTGTGGGATTTCGTCGTGATATGATAGTCTTGGCGTGAGTGGAGATCCACCATATCAGGAGTTGGTGATTAGGGCTTTTAGCAGGGGGTGAGCAAGTTGACTTTGCTGGGGGTGTGTGTTGGGCACACCCTGCGAGCACCTGTGGCAGGTGCATGTTGGTGTCGTTGGACACGGTTGGACTTTTGAGGTGTTTGGTGGGCCTTACCTGTAATGGGTGCCAGTCGCGGACCGCTGTGGTGGATACGCATGAGGACGGAGATGCTCGCCCCGGCATATAAGGAACCGGTTGGTGTAACTATGAATAGTGGGACTTTGTGAGCGTGCACACCACTTATCCATTATGCGGGTGGATCCGGTCCGAGGCTAGTAAGCGTGGTGCCAAGCCTATAGGCGGATGTAGTATCAGTGCAGGGGAAGCAGGTGTGGACCTGACGTTCCCCGATTCGCGGGATTCATGGGAATCCTATTCTAGATGGCTTCACAGTCCCGGGGCGACCTCTTGCGAGAGGACGCGCCCAAACCCGGGAAAGCAGGATGGTGCCATGGCTGCTAGTTCTTGTTCTCAGTAGACCGGTGCCTCGGAGTCAGTTGGAGTTGTCTGCTGACTGGCGACGGGGCGAGTGGGTACAGGTGTACAACCCCTGCAGGGTGAAAACTATACGTATAGCCGCGTACTCGGTCATGTACATTCCTACTCTTCTGTTACTACCATTAGTTAGTGTGACTTGATACTTTTCTACCTCCCTCTAGTCTACTTTCCTACTTGGATAGCAGCTGAGGTGCGAGGAGAGGGAGTTCTCGCACCGACTTGGTTATCAGGGACTTGGGTGAGTCTCGGAGGTGTGAGTTGATCAGGAGTCCGGGATGCCGGAATGGAGTCCGAGATGCCGGAATGGCCCGCGTCAGGTGACTTGGCAGATGCTATACTTTGTTGATGCTACGCATAGGAAACCCTAGCCTTATCCGTTGACTATTTTTTATATCATAATGCATCCACTTAAAGCTTGCATATGGATGGTGACGTGAACCTATCCCGTCCTTGGGGATAGTTTGGTAGATGCAGGATTCGACTCGAAGATCGATGACGACTTTGAAGGAAGGACTAAGGACGACTCGTGCTTCGCTCAAGTTTGCATGTGGATGAAAGAAGACGCCAAGATGAAGGATGCCCCAGAAGTCTAGCTACCGCTTCCGTTTTCTGGTTGTTCCCTTTTAGCCCAATGGGCTTGTACCAGGTGATTTCGTACTACAATCCGCTGGATTATGTAATAATTAAACCTTTGTTGTGTTTTATCATGAAGTATGACTGTGATATGTAATTGAAATGAGTTTTGTATGTGATAGCTACTGATCCAGGGACTATCACGACGATACAGGGAGTCGGGTTGTCCGTTCGACAACCCGGTTCGTTTCAGAAGCCACGAGTTATTTTCTGTTTTCCCCTTGCTCCTCCCTCTGTTCTAGGGTTAGGCCAAGGTCTCCATGGTACAAGTGATCTAGATTATAGCTAGGTCCACAAATTTGAGAGGGTGGATGAATGGGGTGGAGGTCTAGCTCTTGTATAGGTGAGGTCCTCTGTAAATCACGATGAATTTGAATGAAATCGAGGTCCCCTTTGAGCAGCTCTTGTGTATTTCCATTCATCTCTTGTTCATGGCTTGATTTCCTCTCTTTTGGTGGTTTTTGAGATCAAAGCTTTCTCTTGGACGGTTTGGGGACTCCGTGATTTGTTTCTTGACCATCTAGCCTACGGCTAAACTCTCAAGATTCACGAGTCCCTCGGATTAAGGTTTTTCATGTTCTTGAGAAAACTCCAATCCTCTTTGATCTTTCCTCGAATTCTCTAGTTCCTCTAATATTTTGGGAAAGATCTCTTGGGGATATGTTTACGGGGTAGATGTGAAGGTATCCCTCGAGTTTCATCGAATTTAGACTTCATTTGATCGAGATTCAACATTTGAAGCTTTGATTGCAGGCTTTCTGGGAGCGACCGATCTGACCGGTCGAAGAAACCGGTCTGACCGGTCTGGGATTTTTTTTCTAGCCCGACCGGTCTGACCAGTCTGAGTAGGTGGTCTGACCGGTCTGTGTCTGCCAGGTCTGTTGTTTTTCTCGTTTGCTTCCGAGTTTTCGCTCCCTCGTTCTAGGGTTTGTTTGTGTTGGTTTAGCTCTTCCATAGCTATTCCAAACTTCACCTAGGACTCTTGAGGGCTTGTGTTGATTTTGGGATATAGGCCGACGGATCGATTTCGGAAGAAATATTGATCGGCTCACATTCACCCCCCTGGTCGCCGGTTTCGGTCCCTCAATTGGTATCAGAGCTTGGTTGAGGTTTTCAGTACCTTAACCAGTTCGAAAACCACTTGGCGACCATGGCGAGTCTTGGGAAGATCCCGGTGTTTTTCGACGAGGACTATGCCTACTGGAAGGTTCGCATGAGAGCCTTCTTGCAGAGCATGGGAGCCGAGGTCTGGGATATTACCAGGAACTAGGCTTACGAGGTGCTTGTCGTTCGGACCACATCTCTTCAGGTGTCCGAGCACGAGGCTAACGCCAAGGCTGTCAATGCCTTGTTCGCTGGCGTTTCTCATGCGGAGTTCTCACACGTCCAGGGTTTCCAGGAAGCCCACAAAGTTCGGACGTGTCTTGAGAACTACCACGAGAGCACACCTCAGGTGAAGGCCAGACTGTTCGAGACTCACCGGCGTGAATACGAGAACTTCACACAGGGGCCGGGTGAGAGCATTGGCGATATGTTCAGTCGGTTTCAATCGATTGTGAACAAAGTCAATGCGAACAGATCTGTTGATACCCTTGAATACACAGAGCATGAGAAGGCCCTCAAGCTGCTCTACGCACTTGACCGCTCTGTGTGGGATCTCAAGGTGAACACGATCATTGGGTCTGCTGGCTATGAGACTCTGATCGTGAACGAGATTTTCAGCAAGCTCAAGGCCACTGAGGTGGATAACAAGACACGAGCCAAGCTCAATGGTGCCCCTCCTTCCAAGAGCATCGCTCTTGTGACTGGCCCAAGTGGATCGAGCTCTAACGCTAACTCTGCTCTTGGCTTTTCTCTTGCCTCTTTGTCTTCTGTTACAGATGAGCAGCTGGAGATGCTGAGCGACGACGACTTGTGCCTTCTCATCAGCAAGTTCTAGCGCGTCTACCACAACAGGTAGAGGAAGAAGAACCCCGGGTGCTACAACTGCGGCGACTTGAACCACTTCATCGCCGATTGCCCCAAGAAGTCCGGCGGTGGCCAGAACAACCACTTCGACTACTACCGCCACCGCGACCGCGACGAGGGAGGCTCCAACAAAGAGCGTCGGCACCATAAGCACCGCAGTCGTGACCGGGGTGGACGCTTCGACAAGGAGTCACTCAAGAAGCGCTTCCAGTACAAGGCCAAGAAGTGGGAGAAGGCCTTTCTGGCGCAGCTCAGCGACCTCGACAAGAGCTCCGACACCGACCGCTCTTCTTCACCGACCTCCGACGACGACGACAAGAAGAAGAAGAAGCGGGACAAGGAAGCCACCGGCTTCATCGGCCTGTGCTTGGCGGCCGGTCGGCGCAAGGGTTTCTGCACCATGGCGGGTGAAGCCGATGGTGCTCGTGCGTCTTCAGGTGGACATGCTACACCGACGCACACCGACTCTTTTCCTGGATCCGAGAGTGATTCAGAGGTAAACTCCACGATCGACCTGCTGGATACAGAGGTTAGGGAGTTGTACGTCGCTCTCGACAACCAGAAAAGGCTGCTTAAGGAAGCAGCTAGAGAGTGTAGAAAGCTTAGGGCTGAGCTGGCTTGTGCTAGGGAGAAATCTAGTGAGGATGAGTGCGCTGGCTACATATCTCACATGAATGATCTTGTTGCTCTCTGTGCCAAGTATGATGAGAACGTCGCGAACTTAGATGTTGCTAAGACTTCGCTTGCTGACGTGTCTCATGAGCTCGCTAAGGCCAAACATGAACTAGAACTAGTTAAGGACGCTCCTATTGTTAACGATGTGCTTGAATGTGATGAGTAATAATATAATGAGCTTGGCAGCGACATGATGTTGCCCCATTCGCTTAGCTTTATCTCTTGATTTAGTCATTACTTATTCAATCGGGTGGCCAAAAAAAAAAAAGCTTCTACTTGCGTCTAGTCAAGGCAAGATTTGTTATCGAGAGAGATCAGAGAGAGAATAGGCAAGATGGATCTAGACGGTATTTCGTGGCTTCGTGCCCTTTTTCTGCTGCCAATGATAATGTATATGGACGTGTCCTGATCAAGTGATTCGTTTTGTTTCGTCTTCCCATTTGTTTGTGTGCTGGTCTTACGCTCTCCCTGCTGTGATAGGATGCACGGCGTACCTGCTTTCACGAGTACCACGAGTCCCCCACAAATAATTTTAATATATAGGGAAAAATTCGGTTTACACCCTCCAACTATTGTAAAAGTTTGATTTTCAACCTTCTACTATGAAACCGGACAACATAGGTCATCCATCTGTCAAAATCTGGCAAATTTGGCCCCTAGGGTGGTTTTGAAGGTGGTTTTTCATTTTGTGAGAATTGAAAATATTCAATTTTACACTAAAAAAATTTATAAGTAATTCATTTTAAGTAAAAAAATTATGAAATTGGTATCAAAAATTTTCTAAAAATATAACCTATCTATTGTCACATGAGTTGTGAGCTAATTTAATTTTTTATGTTCATAATATTTAGTTGCTTGCAGTTATGCCTATTATTTTTAATAACTAAGATTCAAATGGAGCAATAATAGATAGGTTATATTTTTAGAAAAATTTTGGTACTAGTTTCATATTTTTTTGATTTAAAGTGAATTAGTTTTGATTTTTAGATCTAATTAGATTTATTTATTTTTTTTTTGAAAATGCAAAACCGCCTTCAAAACCACCCCAAGAGCCAAATTTGCCCGGTTTTGACAATTGAATGGCATATATTGTCCGATTTTGTAGTTGAAGGTTCAGACTCAGACTTTTGCGATAGTTCGAGGGTAAAAATCGAACTTTTCCCTAATATATATGCCTCCGACTCAAAAATGGCCGGCAAGAGGATTCGCACATTCATCACAGTTGACATTGTAGTAATATATAACTTTTAAGATACTTGCTGATGATCTGATGAAAAAACAAGTCATTTTAGGTATTATATAACAGATTAATAATTAGTAGTCAAAATAACCTTGGTTGTCCCTATTTCTCAGGCCTATGCAGCAATAATTGATTGTTGCATGCACTCCACATGCACATTCTAATAAATTGTAAACTGACTTGTTTTAATTTTAGCAAATTTTAGATCCTGGAATGATTTTTTTTTAAGACGGAGGGAGTAGGCGTAAGTGTGCGATATGTGAACGTTTATGTCGGTACTATTTCAGAAAGAGATTCATAGTATGCTTAATATTGCCCGTCTTATATTAAGGGAGAGAGGGAGACAAGGATTACATATTTACATATAAAAAACATTAGACGCACAAAATATTTGTTTGTATTCGGATAGTCAAATTATCAAACAATTTGACTCGCGCAACCGCAAGCTATTATTGTACTAGGCGGACAAGAACATCATCCATCTCCATCAATAATTGGAGTTGACACTCCTATATATCATCCAATCATCCAAAAGAACCGGGGAAAGTTACGGCATCCATGGATATATAGAAAACCTGAGGCCGGTAGACTTTGTTGCTACGTCATCCTCCAATGCTCTGTCGACAGGCGACACACCTCTCGCCATCGATCAATCTCGTCTGGAATCTTGGCCACTTTATTGTACAGATGGCGAGAAAAAAACTTAAAAGTGCATGCTGGCCTGCGTCGATCGATGGATGTCTTCTGCATTAGGATTGGAGAGCGTGAAGGCCAGAGCTTTGGCGGTGCTCATCAGGCAGCCTACACCACAGTTCGACCCATCGCGGATTTACCCCTAGATAGAGGTGCTGGGCTCCTCTGTGTGTCATAGTGTGGGTGTGTGCGTGGGTGAACCCCCGGCGCGTTCTTAAATTTCTCGGCAGTCTACTGTGTTTGAGCATGCGATCCACATAGGTGGCTAACTGAATTCTTACATGATCTCCGGTGCTCTTTGATATCTAAGCAAAAAAAAACACTGCGTGATGTGATGCGTGAGACGTGAGGCATGAGCTGTTCACCTGCTGTTCCACTCAGGGCTTATTTGGCAGAGCTCTAACTCCTCTAAAAACAGCTCCAACTCTAGCTCAATTCTTTCTATTTCTTTCTCTTTTTTCTATTTCTTCCTTCCTTTCCTCTTCTTTTTTTTAAATTACACAGTACAACATAGACACTCACAACGCACGCACACTCACACTCTATGAATACACGTACGCAAACCCTACCCCTATGAGCATCTTTTAAGACTGAGCCGGCAAATCCTCGAGATTGACGAAATCACCACAGACGCCTCGCTGTCGACGGGAACGTCGCCTACCACTGAATGCGCAATGCCGTTATCCGTTCATCTTAACCACCCCGCCTCCCGCTCGGCCCCTACCCCACCGGCCGCCGCTCGGCCGCTTGCGCCGCCGGCCCCCGCCTCCTGCGCCGCCTCCGCAGTACCCTCCCGCCGCCAGCCCCGCCTGCCTCTCCCGCGCCTTGAGCTCACAACCGCTAGCCATGCCCACCTCGACCTCCCGCACCTCCCTCCATCTCGCCGCCGACGGCTCCGGCCCTCACTCCACCCCCGCGAGCAACGCGAGCTCGAGGTGAGCACCGCTTCCACTCCGGCCTGCTCGCACCCCTAGCTCTCGCGCTCGCCGCTGACCCCGCCGCTTGGCCTCTAGCGACCAGTGCCACCGGCCGCTCGGCCTCCCGTGCGAGCGAGCAAGCGAAGAGGCTGCAGGGGGCAAAGAGGGTAGGCGAGGCAGAGGAGCCCGCGGAACCACGTTTTTTGGCTCCTCCTCCATCGCCGGGCTCCAGAGAGCGGGTTTTGAGGGGCTTCTCCGATAGAGCTGCTTCCCCTCACATCGTTGGCAGAGCTCCGCGTGAAGCCGGAGCCGGAGCCCGTTTTGGAGCTCTGCCAAAGAGGGCCTTAGGCCCTCCACAATGTTGGTCTAGAGTGATGCTTCAAATGAAGAGAGAAAAATTAGCATCACTTCCAACACTGTGACATGCGATACCTGCACTAGAAAATTTGGGAGCGGTGAAAGTTCTTGCGCCAGTGCCAACTCCCTAAAGAATTGTTGTTGTGTACTGGCTTTGTCTTCCAACTGCTTGGCTGAGCAGGAGGCATGGCACTTTTGTAATGATTATAAGCTAGCGAGTGAAGCCTGCACATTGCAGCAGTTGAGAATCGAAGCTAACTTTTTACTGTGGGACCTGATTTTTTCTCGAGCTTCCATCCACACTGCGGAAGTCCTTAATCGCCATCGTCCAGCACGTGAGCGGCCGGTACGGTTGCGTCGCGCGGCGCCGACGGCCAGACGACACCAGGGCCACCACGCGCACGACACACACATGAGTTCGATGGGTCCACCCGCAGTGACCGTGTGGGCCAAGCGAGCGGCGGCTAGATCCAGCAGGGGACAGGCTTGGCCGTGTCGCCGATGCCATCGTCGTCTCGCCTCTAGCTTGGTCTCATGCAGAAGCAGAATGCTTGTATATATGTACGTACTGGTCACCAGCACACACGTACTCCGTACAGTGTATTTCTGCTTCGTACGTGCACTTGTGATCTACACGTATACGTACACTTGTGATCTCGATTCTTATTATGACATGGCAATTAATTTTGGTGAGCCACATGGTACAATGCATGTGCATACTGGGAGGGAGTATACACGAACGTACTTCTAATAATTATTTTGGATTCGTCACGCACAAATAAATACTACACACAATCACACATGCAAGACCAGAGTTGAGCAATCATGTAAGTGAACATGCATGGACTCACTCTCTCTCTCTCTACATGGAGGGATTTGCATAGGCCGGGTCACAGCAGGAGCTAGCTGCATCATGGTACCTGATGATACTGTGGATATCCGTTCCTCTGCGGCGCCCAAGATCTGAAGCCGCTCGTGCGGCTGCATCATGGAAAGTGACACACAGTATCCAACCTTTTGTTACTATTATAATATAATAAAGAAAAATATTTGGAAATGTCTGCCCCACGCCCGGGCTATGTGGCTAATTAAGCCCCGGCCCTCTCCCTTTGCATATAAATAAATAAATAAACCTAACACCTTGTCGCCACACTCAGAGCAAGGCTAATAATACAACCAGCTGTTGGCTGTAAGGATTCTTATAGCTACCCAATTACTCTCTTTTCGTATGGATCACTATCCACTCCAGAAGACCTTCACCAGCTAACTTTGCTTCATCTACGATAAACTTCAGCCGCGAGCGATATCCTCCTTGTTTCCGCAAAAGGGGAACCAACGTGACACAGTCGGTGGCTAGTACCACCCGAGTGGCGCACCAGTCAAGTGCCAACTTCAGCCCCTCCGCACACGCCAGGGCTTCAACCTTCTCAGCATCTCCTGCTCTATTAATGTACTTACACGCTGTTAGCTGGATGGCCATCTTATCATCATGTATATCACTATCCCAACTCCTCCTTCCCCGGTGCTGGCATCATAGGCACCATCGGCATTGATCTTGACCCATTCCACATCCGGCTTCTGCCATTTGGATGGCTCCTTGTGTTTGCTCCCTTGCTTCCCTGCAACTAAAGAGTCAGACACAGGTCTTTTAACTTTTGCGTCGAACGTGCTTGCCTTCTGCTGAATGTCATAAAGCTCTGCCCAATATTTCACAAGAAACCTGGCTGATCCCTCAATGGAGAGTTTCTCTATATCAGATTATTCCTTACTTGCCATGTTCTCCAAAGCAGCAGCAGTACCCTTGCCGCTCCATCCACATCCATCCCATCTATCATCGTTAACAAATTTTCCGGTGAAATTTGCCAGTATTGTTGTTCATCCGGCAACACCCACACTTGCCGCATTGCTTCACGCAGAGCTTGAGCATGATCACATCTGACAAGAGCATGTGCTGTCGATTCATCCTCGCCTCCACAAATCTCACATCTGCCTGTACTGACGATATTTCTCTTCCTCTTGCTTTCCTGAGTAGCCAGCCCATTATTAATTACTTTCCACCCAAAGATCAGGACTTTATGAGGAACCGGAATACTCCAATAACGTTTCCAGATCGGTCTGCAACTTTGACTCGTAGATGATGATGTCCAATTTCCTGTTGAATTCCACAGCTCCTCCATGGCAAGCCTATAAGCACTTTTAACCGAAAACACTCCAGTTTTCTCATAATGCCAAGCAATAAAATCAGCCACAGGGGATCGAGGCAGTCATATACCCAAAATATGATCAACATCATATGGACTAAAATATTCATTAAACATCCACTTTCCATGCCATCCTATCTCGGTCAATAAGCTGTGAAATCCATTTCAGTCTGCAAGGTCATCTCTTGCCCAATGGTCGTAGCGAAAACCCTCATGGTATCCATGGGTCACGCCATATCCTGATCTGCTCGCCAGACCCAATTCTCCAAATTACCCCTTTCTTGACCAATTCCAACCCATGAACAATTCCTTTCCATGTTAGGGACTGGTTAGTCGGGAAGGCTGTGTCTAGCAACTGGCCATTCGGAAAGTACTTTGCTTTTAACACCCGAGCACAAAGGCTTGTAGGACGATCGATGAGGCGTCAGGCCTGCCGAGCCAAAAGGGCCTGGTTAAAAACCTTTAAATCCCGAAAACCGAGTCCCCCCAAGACCTTTGGGCCTGGTAAACTTGTCCCAAGCAATCCAATGAGTTTTCCTCATGCCACCCAATTCACCCCACCAAAACCTCCTTATGTGCCTCATAAGATCTGCCTGCACTATTCCTGGTAGCATGAACAGACTCATTATGTAAACCGGTATAGCTTGGGCTACCGATTTTATTAGAACCTCTTTTCCTGCAGATGATAGACATCTCTCATTCCACGCGCTGCATCTCTTAGCCAACCTCTCCTGAATTGGGCTAAAACTGTCTGCTTTCAGTCTGCCTTCAGGTGTTGGCAATGGCAAACCCAGATATTTTGCTTCAAAAGTATCTCTATATATGCTCAGCTCGTTTTTCACTGCATTCATATTTGCATCACCTTGGTTCTTGTTAAACAGGACAGAACATTTATCAAAATTTATCAGTTGTCCAGTTGCCTTGCAATATCTTGATAGTACCTCTTTCACAGCTCGGGACTGCTCTTCATCGGCTCTGAAGAAAAGAAGGTTGTCATCAGCAAACGGCAAATGGGAGACAACCAGTGCATTGTGGCATACTTTAAGTCCTTGTATTGCTCCTGCCCTGTTACCTTGCTGCAAAAGTTTTGATTGTTAAACATCTTGTAACTAAATATAGACATGTAACTGAACCAAATATGGAAGAGTCATGACCGGCTAAGGATTATAGATTGTCTAGGACTCTTGTTACTAAATTTAGTCTTTCCTAATTTTATCTCTAGCCGGTCATATCTCCTTCATATATATCTGTAACCGCACCATGTTGTGCATGTATCTGATTAACAAGTAGCCACCGTGACCTCTGAGTTTAGAGGCCGGTGTTCCACCCAAGGCTTCAAGTGCGCCTCTGATTTTACATGGTATCAGAGCATAGGCGATTCAAGAGTCAAGATCTCCATGGCGTCATCAAGCTCGACGACCAATCCTCTTCTCGGCATTCAAGTCACCGAGAAGCTCACCCACCAGAACCATGCGATGTGGTCGGCGCAGGTTCTCGCAACCTTACGAGGCGCGAGGCTGGAGCGTTATGTCAACGGCAAAGCCGTTGCTCCCTCTGAAGAAGTGAACGAGAAGACAGCCGATGGCAAGGTTGTCACGGTCGTCAATCCAGCCTACGAGGAGTGGTTTGCCGTGGATCAGCAAGTCCTCGGCTTTCTCCTCGGTTCCCTATCTAGGGACATCTTGGCACAAGTCGCCATCTCAAGGACCGCCGCTGAAGCATGGAAGGCGATCAGCGACATGTTCGCATCACACACGCGTGCCCGTACTACCAACGTACGTCTCGCCCTCGCCACGACGAAGAAGGAGAACATGACTGTAGCCCAGTACTACGGCAAGATGAAGGGGCTCGCAGACGAGATGGCTGCAGCAGGAAAGCCCCTTGACGATGAAGAATTGGTGATGTATATCTGCAATGGTCTAGATCCAGAGTTTAATCCTTTAGTCTCTGCTCTTATAACTAGGGTTGAACCTGTCACCCCCACTGAATTGTACTCACAATTACTAAGCTTTGAGACTAGATTAGAACTGCAGCTTGGCACAGGATCTTCATCAGCCAATTCGGCAGGAAGAGGAGGTGGCCGTGGCGGGAACCAGCAGTCGCGTGGTTCTGGCCGCGGTGCTCGTGGGCGTCCAAATTATGGTCGGGGCGCTGGCGGCCGTGGGTCTGGTGGGCGCGGACAGCAGCAACAGCCGCGCTACAACCAGCAAAACCAGCCGCGCAGAAGCTTTCCCACAGGTCCTACTGCAACCCACAACAACAATGGGCGCCCCATCTGCCAAGTCTGCTTCAAGACAGGACATACGGCGCTTGAATGCTGGCATCGCTTTAATGAGAACTACGTTCCAGAGGAACGACACATTGCTGCTGCTATGAGTCTCTACTCCATGGATCAAAACTGGTACATGGACACTGGTGCTACAGACAATATAACCAGTAATCTTGAGAAGCTCGCCGTTCGTGACAAGTACAACGGAGGCGACCAAATTCACACCGCAAGCGGTGCAGGTATGGAAATTAAACATATTGGTCATTCAATAGATCATACCCCAACTCGTAATTTACATCTAAATAATGTTCTCCACGTTCCAGAAGCTGCTAAAAATCTTGTTTCTGTTCATCGTCTTACTAAAGATACTTCAACTTTCCTTGAATTTCATCCTGATTATTTTTTTATCAAGGATCAGGTCACGAAGAACACCATACTTAGAGGGTCGTGCCGCAGGGGCCTATATCCTCTTCCTCCTTCATCCACAATAAAGCAAGCTTTTGGAGTCATCAAGCCATCCTTTGAAAGGTGGCACAGTCGTTTGGGCCATGCTTCTGCCCCCATTGTTTCTAAAATTATTAGTATGAACAATCTTCCGTGTTTAGGTGAATCAAATAAAGAGTCTGTGTGTGATGCTTGTCAAAAGGCAAAAAGTCATCAGCTTCCTTATCCAAAATCGCATAGCGTTTCTAGCCAACCTTTACAGCTTATCTTTTCTGATGTTTGGGGACCCTCGCCCTTTTGTGTTGGAAGAAACAGATTCTATGTTAGTTTTATTGATGACTATAGCAAATTTGTGTGGCTTTATCCCCTTAAGCACAAATCTGAAGTTTTCCAGAAATTCCATGAGTTTCAAAATCTTGTTGAAAGACTCTTTAATCGAAAGATAATATCAATACAGACTGATTGGGGAGGCGAATATCAAAAATTGCATTCCTTTTTTGATCACATTGGCATATCCCATCTTGTTTCATGCCCTCATGCTCATCAGCAAAACGGGGCCGCCGAACGAAAGCATCGGCATATTGTTGAAGTTGGACTAGCTTTATTAGCTCATGCATCCATGCCTCTTAAGTTTTGGGAAGATGCTTTTATAGCCGCCACTTATTTGATTAATCGCACTCCCAGTCGAGTCATCAATTTTGAAACCCCTCTTGAGCGATTGTTTCAACAAAAACCAGATTATTCTTCTCTCAGAATTTTTGGCTGCGCTTACTGGCCGAATCTTCGTCCCTATAATGCCCACAAATTTCAATTCCGATCCACAAGATGTGTTTTCCTCGGCTATAGTCCTTTGCACAAAGGATTTAAGTGCTTAGATCCTCCTACAGGGCGAGTTTATATCTCTCGGGATGTCACGTTTGACGAAATATTTTTCCGTTTGCCCAACTTCATCCAAATGCAGGAGCACGTCTTCGTCATGAGATCTCTCTCCTTCCTTCTGATCTTAGGCCACCAACATCTGATCAAGGGGTAGAACTATCGAATGATCATATGTTTAATTCTAACAACTCATGTGATGAAGTGTGTGCAGAAAATAGGGTGGATGCAGCAAATTCTGAAGAGCCTCGCGGGGTGAATCCAGCAAATGGCGTTGGCACTGGAGCCGATGCCAATTCGGTTCCAGGACCGATCCTATCGCCATCTAGATCAAGCGGCATTGGCGCTGGTCCGCTCCAACCAGAGGCCGCCACGATGTCGACAGGAGAGGAGGAAGCCGGCGATGATTTGTCTACTCCAACCGGCACAAATCCCTGGGCGGAATCTCCTGCGCCGCATTCACCTGCCCCTGAATCATCTGCTCCAATTAGTTCTGAACCTGCTGGTATGGCTCCTGCTGAGGAAATTACAATGCGTCCAAGAACACGACTACAGTCGGGGATACGAAAGCCGAAGGTATATACTGATGGCACAATTAAATACAGTTGCTTTACCTCATTAGGAGAACCACAAAATTTAAATGAAGCTTTTGGAAATAAACATTGGAAAGAAGCTATGGATTTAGAGTACTCTGCCTTGATGAAAAATAAGACATGGCATTTAGTACCTCCAAGAAAAGGAATTAATATCATTGATTCAAAGTGGGTCTATAAGATAAAAAGAAAAGCTGATGGAAGTCTTGACAGATACAAAGCTCGTTTAGTTGCAAAAGGTTTTAAGCAAAGATATGGTATAGATTATGAGGATACTTTTAGTCCTGTAGGAAAAGCAACAACAATCAGAGTCATTTTATCTATGGCTGTGTCAAGAGGATGGAGTCTTCGTCAGTTAGATGTACAAAATGCCTTCTTACATGGAGTTTTGGAAGAAGAGGTATACATGAGACAGCCATCAGGATATGAGGATAAATCTTTGCCTAATTATGTTTGCAAACTTGATAAAGCTTTGTATGGTCTTAAGCAAGCGCCAAGAGCGTGGTACTCTAGATTAAGTATGAAACTACAGAGTTTAGATTTTAAGCCATCACGAGCGGATACATCTTTATTCTTCTATAACAAGGGAAATATCAGCATGTTTGTTCTTATTTATGTTGATGATATTATTGTGGCAAGCTCAGTACCTAGTGAAACTACAGCTTTACTCAGTGATCTTAATAAGGAGTTTGCTTTGAAAGATTTGGGTGATCTACATTATTTCCTTGGAATAGAAGTGAACAAAGCCTCTGATGGTATAGTTTTGTCTCAAGAAAAATATGCTTCAGATATTTTAAAGAGTTGGCATGAGTGATTGTAAACCAGTAAATACACCGATGTCAACCTCAGAAAAACTTTCAGTTCATGAAGGAGGTTTGCTTGGTCCTAGTGATGCGACACAATACAGAAGCATGGTTGGTGCTTTACAATATTTGACATTGACAAGACCAGATATTTCTTTTGCAGTCAACAAGGTATGCCAATATTTACATGCTCCGACTACAGTTCATTGGTCAGCAGTTAAAAGGATTTTACGGTATATTAAACACACTATGAAGCTCGGCCTAAAAATTGGGAAGATGTCATCTCTATTGGTTAGTGGCTTCAGTGATGCAGATTGGGCTGGATGTATTGATGATAGGCGCTCTACAGGAGGTTTTGCAATTTTCTTAGGTTCAAATCTGGTTTCCTGGAATGCAAGCAAGCAGGCGACTGTATCAAGATCAAGTACAGAAGCAGAATATAAAGCGTTGCCAATGCAACTGCAGAAATTATGTGGATTCAAATCTTGTTGTTGGAAATTGGAATTCCAGCACCAAGAAAAGCAAAGCTATGGTGTGATAATATGGGAGCTAAATATCTCTCTGCAAATCCAGTTTTTCATGCAAGAACAAAGCATATTGAAGTGGACTATCACTTTGTTCGTGAAAGAGTTTCAAAAGGATTACTTGATATTGAATATGTGTCGACAAGGGACCAAGTGGATGATGGATTTACAAAACCATTAGGTGCGCGACAATTGGAGATTTTCAAGGGCAATCTTAATCTAGAGAAGATTTAGATTGAGGGGGAGTGTTAAACATCTTGTAACTAAATATAGACATGTAACCGAACCAAATATGGAAGAGTCATGACCGGCTAAGGGTTATAGATTGTCTAGGACTCTTGTTACTAAATTTAGTCTTTCCTAATTTTATCTCTAGCCGGTCATATCTCCTTCATATATATCTGTAACCGCACCATGTTGTGCATGTATCTGATTAACAAGTAGCCACCGTGACCTCTGAGTTTAGAGGCCGGTGTTCCACCCAAGGCTTCAAGTGTGCCTCTGATTTTACATTGATAAACCATCAGCCACAAACAGGAATAAGTATGGTGACAGTGAATCCCCTTGGCGCAAACCACGCGTGGGTTGGATGGTGTTTAGCAAAACACCATTGAAGCGAACTCTGTAACGGATAGTGGTCACACATTCCATGACTCACGGCATTATTGTCCTCATAATCTGTTGATGTGGAACTATATTTAGTCTGCTGACTGTGCCTTATAATACTTGCTCTCATGACTCAGGACGCACGGCATTATTGTCCATCTACGTCCGCTAACAAGCACACCCTCCGTTACATAATATAAATGCACTTCTAGAATTTAAATTTTATTCTAATATAAATGTACATTTAAATATGAGACAATCAAACTCTAATTATTTTTCTACTTTCTCTCTTCTCAAAGTGCAATGATTACATTTTATTAGAGGTATATGTGTAATTTCTCAATAATATTGATCTTTTCACCTTAAATCTAAAAGTAAATTAATTTATTTTGAACGGAGGGAGTACTCGTCGCGGAAGCTAGGCAAATCCATTTCATGTATCCATGTGTTCAAATTCAACTACAGCTGTAGTAGCTCCCGCGTATATTCAGGCGGCTGAAGAAAGCAATAAGGACAAATGAGCACTCCACACATGCAAACCAAGATGGATTGGTCATCTTTCTCTAATCAATCCTGAGAATATAAGTAATATATTTCTCCACTTCAAATCATAGTTTATTTTGACAAATCTAAATACATAACTTTTATTATGCATCTATATAAACATAACAAAAATTATGTATTTAAATTTGCCAAAATGATCTACAATTTGAAACGGAGGAAGTAGACCACCGCATAAAACTGCATCATGCCTCGTACCATGCGAAAAATAACAGACCATCTCCTTCCAATCTTCATTGTTGGACCACAATTCATTAAGTTAAAATGTGTTGTTTTTTTTTTAACTTCACCGTCACACCGTGTCAATTTTGGTGCGATGCTCTCCGGTGCCTGCTCTCCGGCTAAGAAGCTCCTCCATCATTCATTTGGGCTGGAGCCCACTGTGGCCCATCGTGGACCAATCTGTTTTCCAGGCCTTGGCCCGGCCCAACAGTGAAGGGCTCCCACACAGAAAAACTGGGGAGGAAGATACTAGAGAAGGTTCAGAGCATAAAAATGATATTGGTCAGTTAAGGCAAGTTTATAGAATCAAAATGATTATCTCATAAACATCGAATTAAGATAACCAAGAGTAGCCAAAGCACCAAATCGGTCAGACAAGTTCAGAGTTCAGACATGCTATCCTCCCCATGAACTTTTCTGATATAAAGTGGTGTGTAGTAGGCTTAATGGAGATCAATCTCAGCCTTCTATCCAGAATCCAATAATTCTTGTGATAGTTGCTACTGAGCAAATTAAATACCTCTGATTACCTCTAACAAGAAACAATAGTCTAAAAGTCTACCATGTGCAGATTGCACAACTATGAACTACACGGAATTTCTGTGTTTCAAACGGGCGTAAAATGTCACACATTCAGAAACAAAGGGACACATCATTTGCAGAAAAAGGCAGAGCACATTATGAATTCAATTTTTTTTTGCTCCCATCTTTACGCACCAATACAAGTGTATATATGAATTGTTCCTCTGTTCTATGACTACGTCCAGTATATGCATGGAGGGTAATTCTAGCAGCACTATTCACCAAATAATCGACATACCAGCCATCAAAATCTTT
This sequence comes from Panicum virgatum, assembly GCF_016808335.1. Classification (NCBI taxonomy): domain Eukaryota; kingdom Viridiplantae; phylum Streptophyta; class Magnoliopsida; order Poales; family Poaceae; genus Panicum; species Panicum virgatum. The sequence continues at coordinate 53,636,893 of NC_053138.1, forward strand.
TATTCCCGATGGTCTTGCAAAAAAGAATGCAAATTTACAGTGTTGCAATTTGCATCTGCAGGAGCATTTTGTGTTAACGAGCTACCAAGGTCTAGACAAAGCTCCAACAGTGCCAAATTGGCAATGCCACTGAATCGAGTCGAATCGATGGTTCGGTCAGATCACACGAATCACTTGGTGTGGAAGAGCTCCTCCATGTCCTCGAGGCTCCGGCCCCTGGTCTCCGGCAAGCACGCGTAGACGAACACGAACGAGGCCGCGGCGATGGCGGCGTAGAGGTAGAACGCGCCGGCCATGGTGATGGCCTGGTAGAGCGAGATGAAGGTCATGGTAACCACGCCGCTCATGATCCGGTTCATGGCGGTGCCGAGCCCGGCGCCCTGCCCCCGCAGCCGGAGCGGCAGGATCTCGGAGCTGTACACCCAGGCCAACGGCCCGAGCCCGACGGAGAAGGCCACCACGAACGCCACCACGGCGGCGACGCTCACCGCGGCCACCGCGGCGTCGTCCTTGGCGCCGGTGAACGCGGCGAACAGGGAGCCCAGGACGAGCAGGGCCGCCGTCATGCCGCCCGTGCTCGCGAGGAGGAGCGGGCGGCGGCCGACGCGGTCGACGAGCACCATGGCGACGAGGATGGACCCCGCCTTGGCGGCGCCGAAGAGGACGTTGAGGCTCAGGAGCAGGGTGTTGGAGGTGACCCCGGCCATGGCCAGCACGCGCGGGCCGTACAGCACCACCGAGTCGACGCCCGACGCCTGCTGGAAGAACTGCAGCGTGAGCACGATGGCCAGCACGCGGCGGACGCCGGCCTTGGTGGCCACCTCCTTCCACGCGCCGCCTCCGCCGCTGGTGACGACGGCCTCGATCTCCAGCAGCCGTTGCTCGGCCTCGGCGGGCGTGTCCGACGTCCTGTCGAGCACGGCCTTGGCCTCGGCGACCCTGCCCTTCATGCCGAGCCACCGCGGCGACTCCGGCATGGTGAGCACGCCGGCCGCCAGGAACACCGTGGGCACCGCCGCCGCCGCGAACATCACCCGCCACGAGAGGTGCACGGGCAGCCCCGAGAAGGCGAGGTTGGAAACGTAGCTCAGCATCACCCCGGTGTTGATAAAGATCTTCAAGAACCGATGAAGAAATCAACATTATTATCACCACAAAAAAACAATCAATCAAATCGCCCTCAAATCGAATCCTAGCTAGCTAATTGCACAAATAATTTAATCTGTTCAATTTAATTAGCAGCCACCTCAGGAAGCGAGGTGAGGAGGCCGCGGGACGACGCGGGCGCGATCTCGGCGGCGTAGACGGGCGCGATGACGAGCGCGTACCCGGAGCCGACGCCGGCGACGAAGCGGCCCGCCATGAGCGCGGCGTAGCCTCCCGCGAGCGCCATGATGAGCGGGCCGGCGAGGAAGAAGACGTTGGCGAGCACGATGGTGAGGCGGCGGCCGAGGCGGTCGGAGGTCCACCCCGCCAGCAGCGCGCCGGCGAGCGAGTAGATGCTGATGACGCCCGAGAGCACCTCCACCTGCGCGTCGCTGATGCCCAGGTCCTCCGCCATGAAGATCTGCGCGCCGCTCATCACCGCCACGTCTGCCGCCCGCGCAATTTTCAGCTCACGAAGGGGATGCAAAGATACATATATGGAGAGATGGTGATACTAGTCCAGGCGGCGATGCGTACTGTAGCCCATGAGGACGGAGGTCATGGAGGCGAGCACGGCGCAGAAGAAGGGGTACTTGTTGCGCTTCGGCGGCGGCGGCGGCGTCGCCGGCGGGGAGGCGGCATCGGGCTTGCCGAGCAGGGGCGCCTCGGCGTCCGGCCGGCGCGCCATGGCTTCTGGCTCGAGCTGCAGCGTGTCTTGGGTTCTTGGCAAGGATAACGTAACGGACTGGTCCACTTTAACTGCTTAAATATCTAGCAGGGTGAGATGGGCTGGATCGCAGCCGATGACGTGGCGGAGCAGGGGCCACGCGGCAGCCGGCAAGTGGCGTGATGACAGCTGGCATAACATATCAATTTCTTTCTTTCACTGCTCCTTGGCGCCAAATTTCTCTTTTTTTTTCCTTTTTGTTGTTGGAACTGGCGCTCGATTCAAGCTCCGTTGTTTTAAAATTTTAATTAGCACCGTGATTAATGCTCCCATATGATGTTCCTTCTTATTCAAACGGCTTGCCGTTTAGACCTGCCAAGCCTCCACTCGGCGTTTGGGCCATTGCAAACTCCTTTATTCTTCTACTTAATACAATGATGTGCAACTTTTCTGCGTATTTGAGAAAAAAAAATAATGCTCCTGTCATCTTTCTTACCTCCGGCAAGTGCAGCCAGGTTAGGGTGAAAACTGCAGGGAATTTGAAGTGAGCCTTTGGTTAAAGTTGTGAAGCATGGTCATGGGATTTTGGGGACATATCTATTTGAATTCGAGTTCTCAACTTGGCATGGTGTTTTGTTTCTAGGGTACATGATCCGTGTTATCCCCGAAAAGTCTATGGTTTTGTTTCTGCTGTGGGGTGAATACAATTTATCACTTTATGCGCCTATTGATTATTGCTTTTCCTCATACTTCGTCAGTATTTGCAGCTTGTGGTGGTGCAAGTGTGTTAATGATGGTGACTGTGCTTGTGCTGTTCCTATGTGTATATAGTTTCTTGTTTGTTTGTTTTGTTTTCAAATGCGGTCGCAGTCAAGTACTTCAATTTTAATTTCTTACCTATACTACTCGAGATACAATAATCTTCATGCACGTTGCAAAGTCCAAACCTACTAAGATCTAAACCCCAAGATAGCATGGCTCGTCGCTGGTCATGCGTGGATGAATAGTTGACGTTGATGTTAGAGTGGCCTGTACATGTGCTTAGCTTGTCATCAACAGCAGAACACGTGCAAACATGCGTATTGTATTTGTCAGTTGACAAATAGCTCTTGTAGCAGCGTTTACTCAAGAAAAAAAAACGATCGGTTCAAAAAAAAAAAGACGATGAAAATTGAGTCCTAGTTGGACCAGTTAGCTTAGGATCCAATTAAGTTAGTGAGGAGCAGTGGGTTACATTTGACAAGATCGACACGGTTTTATACGAGCTAGATTTTTTGAAACTACAGCAGCCTATGATGACTAACCGTGGACACTGATGTGGAAGTACATTTTAGAAAATGATGAAGATTAATCTTTTGAGAAATGGAAATAATCTTTTAAGAAAATGGAGAGATAATCTCTTTGCACACTGAGCGTCCAATTAAAATGAATAACGTTACCATGATACGGCCGTACACTCTGTTCGCTGTAATCAACCAACAGTATTTTTCTCTCATATCAAATTAGCACCAGCCACCAGCCAGCAGTACTTTTCTCTCACAACAAATCAGCACCAGCCACCAGCTACAGCACAACGGACAGAGTGAGTAAATAAGGACAAGGAAACTAAAAAACAAGAACAGTATTTGTGAGAGCCATTCAAATTTTGCGATATTTTTGAGCCATTTAACTTTTTTTTGTTATGGATGCATGAGCCAAGGATGATTTATCGTCGTCCAAGCACATCTTGGATATTTTTGTGCAAGGTAGTACATTGCGAACCTCACACGGGAGAATCATCAGAGTCCTAGTAATTGGACGGGTAACAGTGGCCAGACCACGACTCCATTGTGCTAGAAGAACATTGTTGAGTTGTGCATCCGATCCAGATCTTGTGGCAGCGAAGAACATAGGGTCCAGACGAGATTTTTTTTTTTTTGGAAAACAGATGAGATGACGTTGACTGAATGAGAGGAGCTTGAATTTTTGGAAGTTGAAGAGTCCTCTCCTATGATGAAACCCCTAAAAATTGACTCGCACCTGTATGCCCTGACGTCAAGTTTTCTTTACCCATTACGCTTTTGGATGGAATTGAATGAACTGTAATGGTGGCTAATAGAGTTGGAAAAGGATAATTTTGCTCTTGTGCTCGCCATCCACGACGACGGAGCTCCGCCGCACGGCCGTCACGCACCGCCTCTACCTCCGCACCGCCGTGTGCCACCCCTTCCCCGCCCGCACCCGCACCACCCCTGCCCCGCCCACGCCGCCCTTGACCCTTCTTCCCCGGCGACCCCACGACAGCCGCGGCCGCCTCCTTCTCCTCGGCCCCACCTCCGCCTCCTCCTGCTCGCCCATGAGCCGGATCGCCCGTGCGCGTGCACCGGGGCAAGGACAGGCGGTCGCCCACATGCGCAGAGCTCGACACCCGATGCAGCTTCGCACCCGCCTCGCCTCCGCCTCGCCGCACATCCGCCTCTGACCCCACCGCATGCCGCCTCCACCATCCCGCCGAGCCTCCATCACACCGCGTGCCGCTACGTAGAACGCCGCACGCCACCTCCTCCGTTCCACCGAGCCCTCGTCGCGCCGCCTCGCTCCCTGCCTGTGCCACCGTGGAGTTCCGGCCGCCGCTCATGCCGCGACTGGCCCCTGCTCCCCTATGGCTGCCGCATGGCGGCGAGCGAGGGGTGCTGGGGTGTGACGGCAGCGCGGCAGAGAGGGCAAGACGGCGTGGTGCAGAGCCAGGCTTCGACACAGGTGGCGTGGGATGCGTGGCAGCTGTAACATCCCAAAAATTCACCAAATTAAATCACGCGCTAAAATATTTTTTTTTCAAAACTTTTTCATCGTTGAGCACAATTAACCCTAAACCCTAATTCCATCCCAGAAAATTTCGCCGTCACGTCTCCATGTTCGCCCTTGTCCCGCGCGTCACGCCCGACCGGCACGCGTGCGCGTCCGGCCGCGGTCGCCGCCGCGAATCTCTCTCTCTCTCTCTTTTTATTTTTCCTTTTTCTCTTTTCTTTTTCCTCCCTCTCTCTCTCCTTCCTCCCTCTCCTCCCTGCCGCGCGCCCCCGAGCGCCGCTCGGCGCCGCCCGCGCTCACGCCCGCCGCTCTCGGCCTCCCCCCTGGCACCCTGCTCGCCTGCTCCGCGCACCGTGCTCCCCTCCACGCGCCACACGCGCGGCAAGCGCACGCGTGCGCTCCTGCCCACGCGTGGACCACGCGGCCGAGCCACCCGCCGCGCCGCTCGCCGCTCGCAGCTCGGCGCCGGCCGCCCCTGCCACCCCGCCTCACTGAGCCGCCGAGCCGCTCGCCTGCCTCGACGCGCACCGCGCGCCCCACGTCACCATGCCGGCCGTCGTCAAGCCAGGGACGCACAGCGCCTGCTCCACGCGCGCAAGCGCTCCGCGTGCCCGGAAGACTCGTCGCGCATGCTCTGCTCCCCGCCCACGCGCATCCCTGTGCGCCCTGGATGCTCGCCGCGCCGCTCGTGCCTGCCCGAGACGTCCCGTCGTCCTGTGGCTGCCTCGCCGCTCGTGCCTGCCCGAGACGTCCCGTCGTCCTGTGGCTGCCTCGCCGCCCACGCCGCTGCTCCACGACACCACGGTAGCCGCCAAACGCCATTAATGGCGCTCCGCCAAGCCCGCCGGCCGACCACCGCCGTGTTCCCTCCTCTCCACCGCCTTCCACGCCTATAAATAGGCCCCTACGCCACTTCCCCACCACCTCAACACCGAGCGCCACCTCTGGCCTCCTCCCCAAGCTCCCAACGCCGCCACCGCCCGCCATAGCCGCCGAGCCTCGCCGACCACCGCGGAGCCGCCTCCTTGCCCGAGGTAAGGGGCGCAATAGAAACCCTGATGTCCCCTTCCCCTTTTTCCCCAGCTCCGGGCCGCTGTCGAGCCCCGCAACGACGCCACCACGGCCGCCGCCGCCTGCTGCCGCCCGCCGCCATGGCTCCCCTCCCTGCAGGCCTCCTTCCCTGAAATCGAGGGGGGGAATCGACCCCACGAGCCTCCCTCCCTCTTTTCCCCTGACCCCAGCCGCCGCCGTGCCCTGGGCCGCCAGCGAGGGCCGCCGCCGGCGCCCAGCACCCCCCTCCTCTGTTCTGCGCGCGAGGAGGAAGAAGGAGGGCACATTTGCCAAAAACTCCCTCCCCTTCCCTCTATTCTATAAAGAGCCCTTTCCACTTTTTGACTTTTTGCAAAAGAATCCCTGCCCTTTATTATATTCCAAAATAAATCCTTCCCCTATAAAAATATATTTCTAAATAAACCCCTGACCATTTTCAGAATGACCCGGGTACTTTCTAAAATATCAATCAAGCCCCTGTCTTCTCAAAAATAATTACAAACAACTCTCTGGACCCTTGTTTAGACCCTAAACGCCTTGTTAACTTATCATTTCATGCGCCAAACAATCTCCAATCGACCTGAAACTTTACCACGCCATTTCGAACATAGTTTTGGCCATGCTATTAGGAAACCGCCTAAAAATATTACTCCTATCTCCATAACTTAATTGTTTCTGATTCGAGCTCAACGATAAAACCTTCATTTCTTTTTCTTAATTGTGTGTTTGTTTGTATACGTCGTAGATCACGGTGTGAACGAGGGAGAACACGTCGACGAACAGTACTGCGAGCAAGTGAACGAGGACCAGTTCCATGATCCCGAACCCGAAGGACAGCACCTCGATCAGGACTTCCCGGAAGGCTTTGAAGACGGCAAGTTCAATCCCGCCTTTTGATGCATGTTTTGTCCTAGTTTTTATAAACACAACCTATTGGCCTATTTTACAAAACTGCATATATTTTGCCTGCTGAAAACATGGTTGGATAGCCACCCCTTGATTTGTTATAACCATTCCTTGACCACATAGATTAATGTCTGAATGTGAATTGTTTGGACGTTAATCGCTACTAGAACGCTTAGGACCTTAAACACGATACAACTTGTTTTATAAAAAGGAAAATGCGTGAGTGTGTGGGAAGGGGAAAATGTGGAATTTTCGAAAGATAAGTTTAGACAGGATGGAATGCACTTCTGTGTGATTTGCCAAATGGTGTGCTCTAACCTGTGTGGTAGAGCAAGGAAGGGAGATATCCATCTTGTCACAATTAAGGACCGAGTTGGTGTGTCATCTCACCTAACTCCACTATCGTGCAAACCACTCGACTGTTGTATGGGCAACGGCTTACCATAAACCCCACTAGTTAGTCTGATAGCCATCAGGAGAGCTGAGAGCAACGGGTGACCAAGGAGAAGGGATATGCTCTGTGTGACTTATGCCCCGGTTATACCTCGGTGATAGGTCGATGACCCCTTGGTGGATCCCGTGGTGGCTAGTCAGATCTAGCTAAAGTGGGTAATGGCTTTGTTGGGATCTACACCGACACTAAGGTGATCGTGCTGTGGTACCCTGCTTGTGGGTAAAGTTGCACACCTCTGCAGAGTTAAAATCTATTCGAATAGCTGTGCCCACGGTACTGGGCGAGTTACGGTGTTTCACATAACTAGTGTTTCTTCTGGGAATGGATGGGTTGGCGTGAGTTGTTTTGGAAAAGTGTCCGGCAGTTGTGCCGTGTGCTACGGCGGATGAGGAGTCCAGTAACAACTTAAAACATGGATCCTGTGTGGATCAACACTACGGATTACTCGGTATAAAAAAATTTGCTTGAAAATCCTTTCTTTCAAATGAACCCCTGCATAAAAATTAGCTTTCCGTAAATTAAATACTAGCCTTATCCTTGATTTACCCTGCGCATTATATTCTGCTTATACCCCCTCTGTGGGTGTGGTTGGACTTGCTGAGTACGTTTGTACTCACCCCATTCTTAATTTTTACAGAGGAAGATCCAGACTTCGTTCCCGAAAACGTTGAGTAGAGGTTCCGTCCTGCACCCAACCTTGCCTGTGGATAGGGTCACCCGCAGAAAGTTCCGTATAGCGCAAGACTCTGATGACCCCCTCTTCGTAGTTAATATCGTTGTGTGGGTGTTAGTTGTTATCCTCGCGATAGTGACGCTTCACTGCCCACTTCCGCGTAGAGTTGTACATTGATGTACCATCTAATGTAATAAAAGTGTTATCAGCCTCCTGGGACTGATATTGTATCACTTTTAAGTCTTCTCTTATGAGGGGACACTCTAGCGGCACACGGGGCGCAGCCGCAGCTCCACGTGACGGTGGTGAGAGGAAGCGGAGCAGGAAGTGGGGGATGGGATTAAGGATAGGATAGACGGGATAAGGGGCAATATGAACAATTTACTAGGTTGGTCCCATCGGTCAGGGCTCCTAAACTATTATCTTCTAACAGAACATGAACAGAAAGGTACAGGGTAAAGAAAAGTTGATGTCAGGGCATACAAGTGCGAGTGAATTTTTTAAGGACATGGAGGTCAAGATCAATTTTTATAAGGACATACAAATTAAAGTCTCTCCTCTAATGCTATTGCGAAGGCCAGGCGTACACGGCTAGCGTACAAAACATGGCGTTCACGATGCTGCCCTTTTCTACTGGCAGCATCCAGTGAGTCCAAAGAGTCTTGCCATCGAGTTGCCTGTATGAGCGCGCGGTTGGACACTTGGACTAATTGAGTAGAGAGGGTGAATGAGAGCTTCTAAAAAATTCTCTTCGAGAACAAAGTCTATACTCATAAATTTGACCCAATATTTCTCTTTTCTAACCGTCAAGGTGATACAAGACAAATCGTGATGAGCTCATCCTAGGAATGGTTAAGAAAATTTTGACGCAAAGCGGAAGCAATGATTAACCAAAATGCTGAAAGCTCGACACAAAACAGAAGCAACCGAGAAGTAAACAACTCGAGCAAAAACTACCACGAAAGCTTCACTTGAACAAGCATGCGATGAATCAATAATGATTAGCACATTTCAAAACGAGCCAAAGCAAAGCTTAGCAAAAAAAAACCAATTAAGAGTCTCATCAAAAAGATTAGAACTAATCACTACAAAAGAGTCCTCTTGGCCAAATATGTCAAGACACTGTGCTTAGATGATGAAAAAATTTGAGTTTTGGTATTGTAGCACGTTTTGTTATTATTTGACAATTAATGTCCAATTATGAACTAATTAGACTAAAAAAATTCACCTCGTCTAAATCTGTTAAACTATATAATTAGTTATTTTTTAATTATATTTAATGCTTCATGCATGTGTCCGAAAATTTGATGTGATAGATCCTGCATGAACTTTTTTGGCAAGTACACAGGCCCTAACAATTAGAGAGATTAGGACTTGGCTAGCCGGCCGTACGGCCCGTCCCCTTTTACACCCATTCGATGGCCAGTTGCCTCTTGCAACTCCAGCCACATAGGCTCCGTAAGCAGCAGCACACGTGAACCAATCCCAGAAATTAGTGCTTGAATCACTTGAAGCTTCACTATTCCCTTCACTTGCCATTGGTTAGGCCAAAAATGCTGCTGTCCTCTCCTAGTAGTCCAGCAGCCTGAAACATGCAAGTTCGATCAGTTGACCGCATAATGCATAATACTGAATATTGATTACCAGAATTACGATGACTACACGCACAATGAAATTATGAACATAGGCATTTGAAGTACGCATACAAACTTAAGTTCGATAACTGAAAGATATTATTACAAACATTGTTTGGAAGCCACGACATGACAACTAAACTACTACACTCCATAAGCTAACTGCTTCGTGAAATATGACCCATTCTACTTTTGCTTCCCATAAGTCCAGGTCCATTCGATCCACGCTACGCTACGCGGTTTGCTGGGTCATGCATGTTCTTGTACTGCGCACGGCAAACCGAGTTCTTGAACAGATCTAATGCTTTGAAGTACAGCTCAGACCCCTCTGGAACACCGTCCTGTCTCAGCATCTCCATGACTTCGAAAACCTCCGCCTGCTCGCAGGTATGAACAATGCTTTCAGATATCTGCCTCATGAAGTCCTCCGCACTGAAACTCTTTTTCTTTGGTAGGCTGTTGACCTCGTTGTCCTCAGCCGCTCTTTTGGAGGAGGGGCCAGCGGAATCATGTCTTGCAGGTGTGGTTGACTCACTTATACCGCCTGCAAACATGAAAGAGCCCCTGTCTTGGTGGGATCCGAACAGAATATACAGTTGGTCAGCGTAAGGAGGTGGTGCACCACGTGGTTCAGCAGCCTCTGCGGTATCCTGGAGTGAAGAGGTGGTAAGAACAATGAGATGGGCCGGATGGCGAATTGTGAAACAAAGTAAATGAGATAGTGTCTGACTGGACTTACCTCCACCTCTCTGGCATCCTGCCTAGTCTGTTGCTCATCCCACCACCTGGCATCAGCCTCAGCACCTCCCGTAGCCTTGTTACGCCCTAGGCCACTGCTATTCTGCAGATCATTCCAGGCCTGGTATCTTTTCTTCAAAGACTGCAATTTGTTGCTCATCTGCTTGTTAGAAAATCGAGCGCCTACAACTTGTTTGAAACTGCATTGCACGTTACGCCACCTGCCCTTTGTTAACCCCTGACTTGTGAAGTTGAATTTCTCCTTCTCAGCAATACAGAGGTCAAGGAACAATCTGGTAGTTGGCCCGTCCCAATTACAACGGTCTTGGTCCATCTGTGGGCAAAGGCATTGTATAGTTTTGGGTGTGCGGGGCAGGATAAGAAGCAGATAAAAACATCGTAACAGTTGTCAAATGCAAAGGACCGAAAACTTGCCTGGACTGTGAGCTTCGCTCGTTTTGCACGCAGGTTGTAATGTCGAGGGGCAGGCGGGGACCACAATGCTGTAGAAGAAGGTGCCAGCGTTTCGAGCTAATGACATGATACAACAACAACAATTTGAATGTTTGCAAATTTATGTCATATGCAATATAGGACAGCCAGTCTGACATCATTCATGCGAATTGTACAGCAACAAAGCTACTTACTTCTTGCAATGTCTTAATCCATAGAGATCTTTTCTTCAAGCTCTGGACGTACCTTCTTGTGTCTTCAACTCCAGTATGACAATTTGAATGTTCTTATCTCCTGCAAAACTCAGTGAGGACAAGCAGATCTGGATTCCTGTGCAAAACAAAGAGCACAAATTAAAATTCCCACAACAAAAAAGCAGATTATACAAACAGAAAACTTTATTAGTGGGGTCACCAAACAATTTGCTGGAAAAAAAACGCCTGAATCTATGGTTGGGAGTTGGGTTCACTACAATGGAGCATGTCTTTCCTTCGCTCAAAATGCAGGTGAACAGGTTAGTAAACTGTTGCTGCCACTTGGTTTCGAAAGGAAGTTAACTGTTCGAATAATAAGCAAGTTCATGGATAGTATCAGCAAGGTTTGATTTTATTGCAAATTTAAAATGTACAGAACCCTCAAATCAAACCCATTTGCTTGCCTTTATCCATATTTGAGTTGCTGTTCTATTTTAGAGGGTTTGTACCACGCACTTTACTGCAGGTCACTAGAACATACTGAGTCATAACATGATAACTGAACGTATATGGACTAAGGAGTATTTGGAATTAAATTATCAGAGAATACAAAAGAAGACTGATTCCTAGCTTGTGTTGAAAGCTGTTTTAATTAATCCTAGAAGGCATCTATCGATATATTGATGATAAGCACTGTCAAAAGAAGATTAACTGTCGAAAGCGGAAAAGCTGACAAGAAATACCCACAGGCCCCACTTACTTGCCCTGGAATCATCGCATGAACAGATGCTCTATCCGTCTCTCTGTCCTCGTCGTCAAACTGGCTAAGCTGGCTCTGCAGCGTAGTCCTTCTATACAGAGTCCTCAGCACACAAACGAATGCATAAGGCAGAAACCACAATGCAGCAGCCTGAAAAATCGCAGCCTACAGTCATTGGTGCAGGGATTGGCATGGAAATTAAAAATCATTTGCAGGTAATGCATGCAAATTAGATCTTGGATGTGAGAAGCCTAGAATAGAGCATAACAGAATAACATGAATCTCATATCAACAAATATAAGGTTTTATTTACTGTATGCATGCAAACTAGACCATAACCCATAGATGAAACAGAAGCTTGTGATAGTACAGGTCCAATTACTCATCCTAAAGCAGAAAACTATGGGTGTGATTGGTTGCTTGGCTTAACTCAAGCCTGGCTAGGAGTTAGCCATGGCCAGACTATGAATCTCCCTCCTCAAGTGCATTTCGTCACCTCATGTTAAATCCAAAGATGGAAGGCATCCCCAAATGTGAGCAGCTCAGACCTCAGATAGAATCAACTATAAAATCCAGGGAAGCCGTATTAAGCAGCAGCAATGACACAGCATATACTAGAGTAAACCAGGAATAGCCTGAACAGTTGCACTCATTTAGTAGCAGAAATAACTACACTCATAGCAATGTGATGAGTAAGCGTGCAAGTTATATTCTATTGTCGCAGAGGGTCTATTCCTAACGTTTGTTATCAGATAAGGTTTCGAGAAGACTCAAAACAATGTGATGTATGAGGAACCCTAACTTTCCCCAATCCACTGACCTGCAAGAGATTAGAGCAGACAGCTCCCACGACAGTAGTAGGGCGTGGCGGAGACTACACCAGCACGGCCGCGCGGAACCGAGCCCAGCGACCGCCGCGCACCCGGCGTCGTCGGGGACACACGCAGCGGCGGCGTCCAGGGGGAGCGCGCCGGCCGTGACGACGAGGCCGGTCGCGAGCGCCTGCGCGACGAGGCCGGTGACGGCGCAGGCGATGAGCGGGTGGAGCGCCAGCCGCCAGGAGGAGGCTGGAGGGACGCCGGCGCCTCGCACGGCCACGACGGGAAAGGCGGCGGCGGAGAATGGGAGAGGAGATGGACCCAGCGCGATTCCGGTTCTGCGCGCGAGCGCTAGCAAGCATTGTAGCCCTCGATTTTCAGACCGTCTCGAGCTGCTCCACACACTCCCATGTGCGTGGGTCCTACCAAATATTAGTTGTTTTCCTTTGTTCTCCTTCCCGCTTCACTCGTCTCATCTTTTCTCAATCCTATTTTTCCCTCTTTGATCTTTATCCATCACATCGACGGACCTGGGCCGCCCGCCGAGTTGTTGGGAGCGACGCGGCACGAGCACGGCGAGCAGTGGGCAGGATGCTTGTTTTTTCTTTTTTTTTCCTCCCAAAAAATTGCAGCAACGGATGCATAACTTTGTTAATGGAGAAATTATATTTATGTTACTTTTCTTTTTCTATATTAGTTTTGGCTTCTCTCTGCATAAATTATATACATAACTTATATACATAACTTTTTATATACTTATTTAACTTATTTTGCATAAGTTATATCAATATTTCTCCCTTCCGAGAACTATCTTTTGCACAACTTTTTTCTCTTCAAATTTGTTTTGCAACAAAGTTTTGATGGGAATGTTATATATACGATTCTTCCCATAAAAGTTATGCAACAAAGTTTATATGATTCTTCCCATAAAAGATATATATAAATTCATCATATAAACATGTTTTCATACTTTAGCTACATAAGTTTGTTGTATAATATTTTTCCTTCTTTTGTGATACATCTAAGTACATTTTTTTTCTTTATACTTTTTTATGCATACTAATTTATGTATATAAATTATACATATAACCGTGCTGACCTGCATGCAGCAACGTATGTGGGGTGTGGGTGGCGAAGTCGCCCAAAGGAAAATTGGGGCTGGTGTCTGGTGTCGTTTTTAATTGCATCGTGAAGCGTGCGAAATCAAAACGCGAGAAATTCCGCGGGAATGACGCCTGGGTGCGAGGCCGGGTGGTTGCGACTTGCGAATGCGGGTGGAGCTAGCCTAATTGACCACGGAAGCCGAAAAGCGAAAGGGAACGACGCGGAATCCAAAAATGGAAAATTTTGAGCTGTCGGAAATCGTTTGCTGGTTGAGCTCCTGGCGCGCGCGCGCGAATTAGGAATCCCCTGGACCCAGGAGCGAGATGGGATGGGAGGCGGACGGGCGACCGTGGCACTTGGCCGCTGATGTAGACCAGCCGAACGGCTGTTTTTTTTTAGAGAAACCGGGTAATTCATTGATAAATTTTGGTGATTACAGCTCGTTTCACAAGAACACCTTCAAAAGAAAGAAAAATTACATCTTGGTCCTTGTAAAATCCTCTCGGCCTTTCTCGCCGCCGGCGATCGGAGCGCCTAACTTGAAGCTGATCCCCTCCCTGGCGAAGAAGATAAACTTGTGTTGCCGTTTTTAGTTGCATGCCCAAACTGACACACCCTTTGAACGTTGAACGACCCAGCAGGTAAAGATGGCACCGAACCATCACATCACCTGGATTCAAGGAGTCTGACACCACAAAACAAGCAAGCCGAACCACCAAAAATGGTGGAATCCAGAAACCAACCCGATTTCATCTCGTGTTGGTACAAAAAACTTCTCAAATCCCCGTTAGAAAGAACAACACCCCCGACGAAGATTAAAGAGTAACAAAATAACCCAAATGACTCTGGTACTCCAGATCCATGATACATACACCACTCCGTCTCATCGCTAGCAGCAGACAACTTACCAGCGAGGCGGAGAATAAGCCGGAGTCGCTTATTCCAACGGCGCAGGACCCGTCTCCACCTCGCGAAATCTGCCTGGACCAAAGCTACTCATACTAGGTAAGTATTTGACTATTTGTACAACGGCCACCTCACTCCCTATTCCCCCATCCTCTCCGGCGCCGATCCAATTGTCGGAGTGGAAGGGAAACGAAAGAAATCGGCGCCGAACGGAAATCGCCTCTCGGGCACCCTCTCTCAACTGTAGATGGAACTACTGGTGGCCAGTCGAACAGCTAGGGCTGCTCAGCCCAGCCGGAATCAGCCCAGCAACGTAAGTGGTGCAACCGAACAGTGTGAATGGAGGTGAATCGCCGGTCAATGCGAGCGATGAAAGAGGAGAAAGAGACTAACCCTAAAGAGAGAGAAGGGGGCATAAAATGTAGGGATTATTGTGTTTTTGCCCCTATTTTAACCCTCAATTGTGATTTTACCTCCACTTTTTTTACTTTGCATTTTTGCCCCTACTGTTTCATCATGAAGCCTACGTTTACTCCTGGAATTCACTCTGTTAGCTGCAGCCACGATTTAACAATTTTTTTAAAAAAAATAAGAAACCCCATCGTAATAGGACAAAAAGATAAAACTGCCCCTTATTCCCTTATCACTTCTCCTCAACCTGTGGGGGTCCCTGACTCTATCCCCCGATTCCGCGCCTGCCATTCCCGTCGGCCCCAGGCGGCGGCGCGCGGGAGGCTGTCCTGCGGTGCTGCGGCGGCCAGGTGCGGGTGAGACGCGGGAGGCAGGCGCGCGGGGCAGGCTCGGGCGGAGGCTGCAGGTGCACGGTGATTGGCAGCATGTGAGTTGGATTCTGCTGCTGGAGATCAAATTGCGTTGGTGGAGTTCGATTCTATCGCGCTAGAGCTTAATTTGCTGAACCAGATGTTGGTTTGGTGGTGCAGAACCTCGATCCGCATATTGATTTGGGGGAAGGCTAGAAAGGGGCAGGAAGTCAGGCACACAATCTCGGGGAGATCGATTTGCCGCCGGCAAGCTTGTTCCAGCAGCCGCGCACGTGGAGCTCGGGCCGACCGCTCGGCCAAGGGATGCTCATGCTAACTGGGGAAGAAGCTAGCTGGTGTTCCCGGAGGAAGAGGCCCCGGAAGACGCACGCTGGTGTTCCCGGAGGAAGAGGCGCTGGTGTTCTTTGTGGTGGTAAATGAGCCAAGCCACTTGTTTGAATTGGTAAATTTGCAAAAAGCTCGTCATGTCAAGGCCTTCTTCGAGGCCGATAGCTGATCTCCACTACGAGTCTCTCAGCTACAGGCTCTCAACTTCGACGAGGGCCGCTGCAACGCGCTGCCCCTGTTCTCCACCATCTGCTCGAGCTGTTCAAATTGGAAAGAGCATGGACGAGAGAGATGCATGTTGTTTCAACTTAATTTTGTGTATCATGATGCTGTCTAAATTATATTAAATTCTTGTTCATATTCTTATTGAAATGCTCCTAAAATATAATAGCAAACAAGAGTATATTCACGAAATTCTAAAAAAGTAGGGATATATTCGCAAGGGAAAAATTGTCTTCTTTAACACCGTTAAGTGTTGCTCACGGAATAAAGGTAGAATGGGTCTTCATTTCCAAACAGTAGGGGCAACAATACAAAGTGAAAAGAAAATGGAGGTAAAATCACAATTAAAATTCAAAATAAGGGCAAGAACACAATTGCCCCTAAAATGAACGGGTGCACGTCTCCTTTCAATATAACTGGAACATTTAGCGCACTTTGCGCGCCCTAGCATGACTACCATTAATTTTAACAATATAAATAGTTAAAGAGCATCTACTTGAAATTTTGTTCAAAAAGTATGTAAAAATTATATCAGGTATCCCGAATATAGCGTGCTTTGCTAAGCCTATGCTTCCCTTTTCTTATTCTCAAATAGTCAATTTATTACAAATATTTTAAATAGCAGTTGGTAAAAACTTTGACGGAGTTATGATGATGAATAGAAGCTCAGACGATTAGCTATTAATTCTACAAAATAAAGTTGCATATTCCCAATTAACATCTACACTATATTAGTGATTAGTGATAAGAATGTAACAAATTTTGTTCTTTTCTATTTATTTTCTTCTTTTGTCTATTTCTCTTGCTCTTTTCTTCTCTTTCCTATTTCTTTCCTTCTGTTTCTATTTCCCTTCTTTTTCCCAATCCTTTGTATCTATTTATTTATCTATTCTCTCTCTTTCTTTCTTTCTTCATTATAAATCTTATATACATAATCTTTGTTTGAGTATATAATTTATCATTCTTATAATTTTTATCAACCATTTTTGTTTCTTTTACAAGATATCATATTAGTAGATTTGTACTTACTTACTTACCTTTTTACCGTGATCTAAAAAAACATTTTACTATAGTATCAAACTATTTGATCACAATTAAGAGTGAGTCGTGCTTAATTTATATTAATTTATTTGTGTTGTGGACTCCTAAGTTGGGGTGTGAAATAATTTATTTCTTTTTATGAGCTAAGTTGTTTATCACGTGTATGTTTACTTATAAAAATATATTTTTTAAATGTAGATGTATTTGTTCTTCACATAAAGTTCGCGATGTTTAATATTTTATTTGTAGTATGGTATTATTTGTTCAATATGTTTAACCTTTTTCGTAAAAAATATTTATTCCCAATAGTTGAAATGGATTATTTAGTGTAAAAAATGTTTTCTTTCATAATGTCATGCAAACATAGGTAACTGAGATCATGTTTGAAAGATCTTGTCATAAGAAAGACAATGATGCAATTTAAATTTAATTAGAAGCTTGATCTAATAGTTATATTTTTTAATTTTGAATTTGCATGCATGTGGGTCACGCAAGCTAAAACTATTATCCCGCGGTACGCATGGAAACAGTTTCGCAGTTGGGCTGATGATTGCCCATCTAATATACCCTCTAGGTAATGATAGTTGGAAATATCATCTGAAATGGTATATATAACTGCACCCCGATTACCCACCGCTCCCTCTCCGATCAGCTGCGCGTGGGACCGCCCGATCAACTGCAAGTGGTTGCGCCGGGAGCTTGTATCGTCTAATTGAACGCGGCCGTGCAGCTGGACAACAGTACGGCCGGCTGTAACAAAGTCTTTATCATTCAATTATGCAAAGAACTAGAAGCGATTACCAAGATCAAGTACTAATTAACTTTGCTTAAACAGATAAGCAGGATAGAATAGATGATAAGAGCTCGCTGAGCTGTCGCCTGGAACTCATGTACGTGCAAGTGGAAGGGGCCTGCCTCCTCTGACTTGGGCTGCGCGCCCACCTTGGCTAAGGGCTGGCAGCGTGCCTGTTGCAAACACAGGCTTTTGATTGGCCTGCTTGCCGCACGGCACCCAGCTGCCCGCAGCTGCTATTGGGCCACGAGCCCAAGCTGCTGGGCTGACGGCCTGCCAGCTAGGGGTGGGAACTAAACATCCGAATTTTCGAACAAATTTGATATTTTAAAATAGATATGCTTGAAATTTTATATTAATCTTTTTTTATATTATCAAACATATTATTACACATAAGAATAAAATTTTGTATAGATTTTTTTATGCATTATTTGCTCCCTACAATTAAAAAGGTGAAAAAACATCCGTATCCGTTTTTGATCCGTATCCGAATTTTTATATCTATTATTTGAGAATATATATGATAAATTTGAGGTTTATTTTTTATGAATCTTTATAAGATCAATGTTAAATACAATGCTATGAATTTACATAGTAAATTCTATATCTTATTTGTCCATAATTGAAGAAAAATGACTAAAAATCTGAGATCCGAATAGACATCCATTTCCATCCTTACTGCCAGCCTCGCGCGTGCCTCCGCCGGGCCACGTGCCCTCTCCCCCATCGCTGGCTTGAATCGATCTGCAGACTCAAGGACAGGAGAAAGCAAGGAAAAAATAAAGCCAATCCCGAAAATTCACAATCATTACTCCATTATAAATTTTAACGAATCCAAACGGGATTTCGACCATAGATGAACAAGATCTAGAAAAGATCCATTAACCATCACGAATTGGGGGAAAACAGAACGCCAAAGAGTTTCGTCCTTGAGAGAAACTCAAAATCCCACTCAGATATTTTAAGAGGGATTGATGCAATATGCTCATAAAGATCCTAGCAACAAAATCCATTAAGAAATCCGACCTAAATCAAAGCTAAATACGACAAACGAAAAATCATCTGAAAATAGCGAAAGAAAAAAAACTCTCATCAAGATGACAAGATGAACACGAGATTGATCTTTCGATTCCACAATGCTAGATGGCAAAAAACTCAAATCAAAGAGACATTCCTCTCTTTTAAACTCTAAAAATCTCTCTCTCAAAATAAATGAGAGAACCTACACCGAAAGATATAACTGTCCAACATTCCATCCACATATATACATAGGCGCCTAGCGAGTGTCCAAAACATCCTTACAGGAAGCACATAACCCAAATACCCAGTAGGGGTAAAACCATAGTTTTTCTCAGATCACTGGACAGACACGTCACCTTCACATCCCCGCAATCTTCGCGATAGCGCCACGTCACCGCCCTATGTTGAGCAGGCCTAATTTTGTTTATATGAAAATTTATTTGGGCCAAAGCCCAAAACTCATACATTTGAATGATCAGACCGTACAACAATCACTTTGTGTGGAAGAGCTCCTCCATGTCCTCGAGGCTCCGTCCCCTGGTCTCCGGCAGGCACGCGTAGACGAACACGAACGCGGCCGCGGAGATGGCGGCGTAGAGGTAGAACGCCCCCGCCATGGTGACGGCCTTGTAGAGCGTGATGAAGGTCATGATGACCACCGCGCACATGGTGCGGTTCATGGCGGTGCCGAGCCCCGCGCCCTGCCCCCGCAGCCGGAGCGGCAGGATCTCCGAGCTGTACACCCACGCCATGGGCCCCAGCCCCATGGAGAAGAACACCACGTACGCCACCACCGCGGCCACGCTCGCCGCGGACACCGCGGCGGCGCCGCCCAGCTCGGTGCCGCCCGCGGACGCCGCCGCGAACAGGGAGCCCACGAGCAGCAGCGACGCCGCCATGCCGCCCGTGCTCGCGAGGAGCAGCGGCCGGCGGCCGGCGCGGTCGACCAGCGCCATGGCGATCAGGACGGACCCCGCCTTGGCGACGCCGAAGAGGATGTTGAGGCTGAGGAGCGAGGTGTTGGAGGCGACGCCGGCCGCGGCGAGGATCCGCGGGCCGTACAGCACCACCGAGTCGATGCCCGACGCCTGCTGGAAGAACTGCAGCGTCAGCACCATGGCCAGCACGCGGCGGACGCCGGGCTTCGCCGCCGCCTCCTTCCACGCGCTGCTGCTGCTCCCGTTCCCTTGGCCGCCGCCGGAGACGACGTCCTCGATCTCGAGCAGCCGCCGCTCGGCCTCGGCGGGCGTGTCCGACGTCCGGTGGAGCACGGATTTGGCCTCGGTGACCCGGCCCTTCATGACCAGCCACCGCGGCGACTCCGGCATGGTGAGCGTGCCGGCCGCCAGGAACACCGGCGGCACCGCCCCCGCCGCGAACATCACCCGCCACGCCAGGTGCGGTGGTAGCCCCGAGAAGGCGAGGTTCGACACGTAGCTCAGCATCACTCCCGTGTTGTTAAAAATCTTCAAAAACCAACAGCAACGAAAGCAAGATTAATTCACAAATTAATCAAATCGAATCATTTTTTTTAATCTGGTTCATTTTTACATGTCAATTTGATGTTTCTGACACACACAGACTGACACAGTTAGTGTGTGAGCATATGCATACCTCGGGGACTGAGGTAAGGAGGCCGCGGGAGGACGCTGGCGAGATCTCGGCGGCGTAGATGGGCGCGATGACGAAGTCGTAGCCGACGGCGATGCCGGCGATGAAGCGGCCGACCATGAGCGCGCCGTACCCTCCCGCGAGCGCCATGACGAGCGGACCGGCGAGGAACAGGACGTTGGCGAGCACGATGGTGAGGCGGCGGCCGAGGCGGTCGGAGGTCCAGCCGGCCAGCAGCGCGCCGGCGAGCGAGTAGAGGTTGATGACGCCCGAGAGCACCTCCACCTGCGCGTCGCTGATGCCCAGGTCCTCCGCCATGAAGATCTGCGCGCCGCTCATCACCGCCACGTCTGCCGCCGCCGGCCGGCCGGGCATGCCATGGCATGGCACGGTGCTCGATTCAGCATGCGCACATCACAAAGATACATGTATGCCGCCAGAGAGAGCAAGGATCAGCGTACTGTAGCCCGTGAGGACGGAGGTCATGGAGGCGAGCGCGGCGCAGAAGAAGGGGTACTTGTTGCGCTTCGCCGCCGGCGCCGGCACGGCGGCGTCGGGCTTGGCGAGCAGCGGCGCCTCGGCGGCGGCTCGTGGTTGGTGCGCCATGGCTCGCCGGCCGACTCAGGGACAGGGTGACCTGTCGAGGGCAGCGGGTGCTGGTCGATGGCCGGGCTTTAATTGCCCCGGGAGTCGGGACAGACGAGCCGGCCGATGACGTGGCGCCGCGTGGGCCACCAGGCGAGTCCGCGTGGAGCTGACGTGGACGTGGGTGCGGGTGCGGCGTGCCAAGGTGTTGTCCACCTTGTATGTGCCTAGCTGGTACATAATTTTTTTTATCCCGCTTCCCTTCGTTAAAATCTAAATTAGCTTTTTGCCAATAAAAATAAATCTAAATTAGCTGAATTAAATATAATTTTAGGTCCGATTGGTTGACTGCCAAAATTTGCATATTTTGATAGCTAGCCAATCAAACTTTTTTTTAGAAAGCCAACTAATCAAGCCTTTATTTCTATCGTATATCATGGTCGTCATGCGGACCGACGAACGTACAATCAATTTCCTTTATTTGCAATTGGTTGGCCAAACTGTACTAGTATGCTTCTAACCAAGTCATATTATCTTTTTATAAAGTGTAAGACCAGTCTTAATATTAGTTTCATGACATTAAACTCTATGCCAAATCATTATATTTGTTAGGCCATTCTCAGTGGGGGTTTCATGGAGAGTTTCATGACATTAAATATTATCAATTTTGCTGATGTAGCAAGAAGAGAGAATGATGGAGTTTCATGAGATGTGTGGAGAGTTTCATCACCATAAAACTCCCACTGAGACTGGCCTTAACATGGTAAGAAGGGAAAAGAAATGAGTTTCATGAAATATGAAAGGAGTTTGATCACTGTGAAATTTATATGGCACAGTTAACTAGTAGTTTCTAGTCTTAGTAACTGCGCCATAAAACTGTAAAACTGATCTAAGACAAACGAAAACCAAACACAAACAAAAAAACAAAGCC
Organism: Panicum virgatum; assembly: GCF_016808335.1. NCBI lineage: Eukaryota > Viridiplantae > Streptophyta > Magnoliopsida > Poales > Poaceae > Panicum > Panicum virgatum. The sequence continues at coordinate 53,658,495 of NC_053138.1, forward strand.
TACTAGCTCTCTAGCACTACTCAAAAATAAAGAGCTCACAACGCCCCGTGTAACTCGTGGTACGCCGAGGGATAGCTGGTCGCGCTCGCGCGCGACGCGTCGTCCGTATCCAACGTCACTGCGTGCACCGACTCTGATCTCCATCGATCTCTTGGGCTTGCAGTTGAGTATGGTCGTCGTCAGAGGGAAATAAAGGAATGGCATGGCAGTGTGCATACACTTATCTATATACGCCAATAAGATTAGTAAGAACGGGCACACATACAGGTGTGCCGTATATTTCATTAGAGCATGTTTTATGGCTGCGCCGGCTAGCGGGCGGAAAAGGAGCCAGCACGGCATGTGTTTAATGCTGCTGGCGAGCGGCGTAGCAGCGGCAGCCAATCGGCAGCGAGCGGCGCAACAGCGTAGCGAATGGGAGCAGCCCCGTGCGCGCATCCGCCCGCTTGCGTCGGCATCCGGCGAAACGTTCGCTTGCTTCTCTCTCCTGCCTTCTCTCTCACACGTAGGATTTCACCTGCTCTCCGTCAACTATAATAATACTTGCTCTTAGTCGTCGGAGAAAAAAAATCACTTGTCTCGCAGGCAGCATTTACGCAGGAAGAAGACAGGTTGTCTGCAGATGAACACAACCGCTCTTAATGACGATGGGGCCTCAATTTGACGGGTTTATGACAGGTACAGTTGCTCCGAGTCCCCAATAATGTCCTCTGCTCCAATGAGATGCATGTCTGTGCATCATCAGTAGACTGGAAGTTTTCAATGGACGGCTGGTTCTGATTTGTGTTTTTGAGGTTGATTTGCACAAGCTAAAACGACATAAGGGATGAAATCATACTTCGATGATACTTGAGGGATGCTCTTTCCTATAAGAATAATAAAAATATAATGTTTCTTGATCACATGCATGGTTTGTCACTAAATATGTGTTATGAAATACTTAGAGAAAGTACGTGAGCTGAGCATAGCTTAGCTGGTAAGGTTCCTTGCGATGGAACCTGCTCATCCAAGTTCGATTCCTCAACCCGGCGCAGATGTTCGTGGTGACTTCAACAATTTCGAGATTTGCAAACTTGGTCTTTTTCTGAAGTGTGCTCATAAAAATAGGATTTACATGTGTGTATTCATATGGCTGAGTATCGGTATGTATTTGTGACAGTATTTGTACTATTTTTTCAAAACAAAACAGAGCCAGAGTAATGAATGCGTTTTAGCTGGCTTACATGGTAGCTTTGGACACATGGAGGATGGAGACGAGCGAGAGAGAGAGAGAGAGAGAGAAGGAATGGGCTCTCATACAAGATCCTCATTCGACACGCTCTGTGACTCTGTCCTAATATTCCTCGTGCACCTAGACTTGATTGGGTACACTACACCATCGTATAAGTCCGAAACTCTAAGAAAGTAATAACTAAACTATTTTCTTCAAAATAATCATCAACCTTCTAAAATTCAAATTTTAAGACTTGGAAGATCGATGTGGACAGAACATTTTCCTCATGCCATAAGAATGATAGTCCCTTCCATTCATTTCAAATTGTAGATTGTTTCAATTTTATCATAAGCCATGTACTTGTCTAATTTTAGGTAAGTTTTATAAAACAACATAATTGCATCATCAAATGAATGCACTATAAGATAATATTTTATAGTCTATCTAGTGAAACTAGGTTGATGATGTTGATGTTTGTGACGATGGCGTGTCAGTCACTTGGAACGAGCAGAGGTTACTGTAAATAAAATTGTGAGGATGGTATCATAAATTCTCTAAGGGGCTGTTTGGATTGTCTCATTTTGAAGGAATTAAAATATACTTAATAAACTAGGCTATTTGACTTAAAATCTGACATGCCACCACTTTCCATAGTTTAGATGTAAGCCTATCATAAATTCATAGGGAGGGAGATGGAAATTGATTCTATACACCACTAAGCTATGTTTCTATTCCTTAATTTATAGCACGGTCTTTGGCTCACTCCTCTATAGTAGAAATATATGACATATAAGTATCTTCCTAATGTGGTCAACAATAGTATACGAATATATTATGTATATATCATATTAGCTTAATAGATTTGTGTCTAAATTATAATTATTAGAATGCACTTCTATTCCAAGGTTCCAAACGGGGCGTAAATCAATTGATATTCCATGACGTTCTAAAATCGGCACCGATTACATTATGTGACAGAAAATCTTCTTGGTCCAGGCGGTAGCCCAAGCAACCCTGTCCATATCCCACTTAATAATGATGATATGGCCCCGTTTGGCTTTGTAGCGCGCTAGTAAATAGTGACACTTTAACCGCTTATTACGGTGTCAAACAAAATCAGTTTACAAAACCAACTCCAGAACCCCCGCGCTAGTGACCCTGAAGAATCTAATGAGGCCTTTTGACCGCGCGATTAGAAGATGGTTACTGTAGCATCACTGTAGCAAATCATCAACTAATTACCTTCATTAGATTCGTCGCGAAAAGTTACACCCATCCCTAAAAAGATTTTGCAAATAGACTTCATTTAGTCCTTCATGCGGAAAAAATTCTCTTCTAGCGCGCCATGGTTCGAGTCCTCACTAACCGACCGTTGTTTTATGACTTTTTCCAGGAAAAAAAATTGTCATGAAGATTGTCATAGATACCCAAATACTCTCAGTCTCAGCACAACGCGCCCAACTGCAGACCGACCAACGCCACTGCACAGTATCGATATGCAGATGGAGAGAAATCACCCAACGGAGGAATTGCAGCTGCTCTTCTACGGATTAAGGTTCTATATCATCATCATATATTTAAACTTTCAGCCTGTGCATGATCCAAACATCCGTTTAAACTTAAAACTCTTTGATACTCCAAACAACAGAAAAGAAACCCAAGATTCGCAACACTACAGGACATCATCCAGGAACAAGTTTGCTACAGAATACAGACACTACCTCCCAGCTCCCGAACACATGCATGCATGGATGGACATGCTTTAGCTCAAGTCAAGCCATCCCGCCGCTGGTCGCTGTCCTGATTATCTGAAACAAGGCTGCACAGAGACCACGAGAGCAATCTGTCAGATTCCTCCTCGCTTAGGTCACTGCCTTCACTGACATGGTAAGGAAATGGAAGCCTTTCTTTCAAAGCATATACGCGTAATTTACATGATTATCTGACATCCAAAGGAAACAGAGACAAACACAAAACACACATTCGAGGAGAAAATGAAAATACAAGTTACAGCATGTTTGGTAGGCAACTAAAATTTGAAGCATACAATGCGTTAGACAAAGAAATTTGCATAATCCAGGAGATCAACTCAGTAACATTGACTTTCTACAACTTAGAACAAAGTGAGTAATCTGGGCCAATTTTTATTTTTATATCCTAAATGACAAAAGGAGGTAAGCTGGTTGCAGCACCCTTTTAATTGCAGCACCCTTTTAGTTTGGGTGATGAATGGTCAGCAAGTAATCCATGGATTTCAGGTGGATAATCTAATGAAAATGACCAATGCTCTATCCAACATCTTTGCTAGGTAAACTGGTCACATGTGTCAAACAATGTTTCAAGCAGACTTGCTAGTGATGACTAACAAGATTTCAGGTTCCATTAGTCACAAAGGACTGAAACTGAGAATCGCTAAATAATTCTTAAGGATGAGTCAAACTAGTTTTATAGTTAAACATGAAATTCGTGGAAGCAAATTGTTCTGCAGAGCTGTATTTTGATGTGCTACCACTTAAAGAACAATGAGTTCAACCAATTAAAAACAACTCTGAAATATAAGGGATACCTAGGAGTACCAAAAAATGAAGGGAGAATAGTGAAGGTTCGGTGCAATGCTTACATGATCCAATAACCACAAAAATGAAGAATCCAAGCACAATTGGTCCAACAGGGTAGTCATTCCCCTTCTTCACAGTAGTCTCAGGCACGGAACCCCTCTTTGTGATATTCTTCTGGAACTTGGCACTCTTCCTGTCAGCAAGACGCCTTGAAGTAGTCTGGGTTAATGCAAACAAAATTAGTTTAGTATACAGAATCAAAGATAAGAGTTACTAATTGGGCAAAAGTAACATAAGTGACTGGAAAGTTGTTTCTGAAAACATCCAGATCAAGTTAAGAATAGATCAGTTAAGAAAGGACCACAGCTGAATCGTGTCAAATCTATCTTCTGTTCAATTTCAGGATCGATAATTATACCATTTATTTGTATAGTACCAGATATTTACTGAGAAAATAATGGCCAACAGTGCAAACTAAATATTACTAATTCCCTATAACCTAACTGCTAAAAGCCCACTTCACCTGTTGAATATCTAAAACTGTCAATATAACAAGGCAATCTAAAAAATGACGGTGATTAGTCCAACAACCAAAAAATATCAGCTATAATATGAAGTCCAGACAAAACACGCTGAGGATACTGATTTGCATCAGCTTAGATCAATGTGGCACGGCATCAGATATATAGACTATAGAGAGTCATGACACAATTGGAGATCACAAAAAAAAAAGATCATGCAAAAAAAAAAGCTTACATTTATGTCAGTTCCAAAGTTGGCAAAGACTGCTACCAGACAGGCAAACAAGTCTTCCTGACACTGATGGTTTTTCTAGAACTATCCCTATTATGGATCACTCCTAAAATATTAAAAATAACTTCAAGCTTCAGATTGGATTGAAGGTTATCTCATATGTGATGCCAAACACTAAATGACCGACAGCCCTAACCCAAGAACATGATTCCTACATTCATCCTAAGAAAAAAAAATGTAAGATCTCAGAGTTTTTATGCAGTTGACAGTTCGAAATCAAAAGCATCATTATCTCCAACATAAGATAAATTATACCCAGACTATAGACATTCAAGCTAGAAAGCACAAATTGTCGTCGTCATAGCTTAATGCATGACAATCCATATCTATTTCAAATCTACATAGGCCAGCACTGGGCGGCGAAATATATGCACCGAGGAGTACGTCCAGGAGCCTGGACTTGGCACCCTCAATGAACTATCCTCATTTCCTTCAAGATTAACTTCCCCATTTTTTAGATCTCCCCAACTGGAAGGGCATCAACACAATCCCCTCACGAATAGTTATCCCTGCGAAGATAATCTCCCTTTCTCCACCCCACCCCCACTGTCAACGCATCGCTCCGTACTCGCAGCCGGAGAAATCACGCAGGCGGCATCCACCGGACCCGCGCAAATCCCCGACGCGAGATATTTACCAATCAAACCAGTCCCCCGCCGGACCAAATCCAAATCGAACAATAGAAGGAACGCACGCATCCACAGGCCAGATCACACCACATGGGGTAAGAAAAAACAAAACAAAGCGGAAATTCAACTGATCCTCCAGGCCTGCGGCCGAGGGATCGGGTCAGAAACGCCAACACCGCCCCCCCCCCCCCCCCCCCCACAAATCCTACGGCAGCCGCATAGAGCCTTACGATTCGAGAAAGGAGCACGCGGTCAAGAGGTTTCTCCAGGCTTACCATCTTCGCGTGCCGCCGCGGGGAACGGGGACAGGGGGCGGCGTCCGACAGCGAGAGGCGCGAGGCGGCGATGCGGAGCCGGCGAGGAGCGGGAGATGCGCGCGATTTGGGGGCGGACGCGGGGGGTTTTATGCAAGGTTGCCCTCTCGTAACCGCCAGGCCGGTTGGATTGGGGACGTGGTCGGGGTGACGTGGCGGGAGCGCATTGGGCGGGGCCTGACGCGTGGACTTGGGAGGCAGGGGGCCGTTCGTTCCGCCTCGAGATGCGTGCAGCGCGCGCTGGGCTTTTGGACGGGAGCGGGGAGCACGCTCGCTCCAGGCCCGCGTGGCTTTGGCCGAGAGTAGGTGGGCTTTGTTTGGCGGGCCACCACTTTGTAGCCCACCGACGGGTTTTCCGCTCCCGCTGGCCCATCCGTGTTTGCTTCGCCGCCGACGCCAACGTCCTCCTCCACCAACATCCACTCTGTTCTGCTGGTTGCCAGCATTAGTATTTTTCTCTCACACTAACTTAGCACCAGCCACCAACTAATCAACACTACTTTTCCTTTACAGTAAATCAGCACCAGCCACCAGCCACTGCCAGCAGAATAGAGCATCGTCGTCTCGTCCCACCCACAACCAACCACCTTCGCCATGGCCGGCCCATGTGGTAAGAAGCCCTCCCTCTGCGCCCCTTTTGCTTAACTGATAATTACGGGTGGAAGCAAGATAGAGGGAGGAAGAAACAAAAAATGAAGCACCGTCTCCAAGACGCGGCTGGATATCACTTAAGACGATAGAATATCACACCATCGCCTGGAGAAGCAGCCACATGTGGTTGGCCGCTTTACAGCCCAATAAACATTACCGTTGGCCGCTTTACAGCCCAATAAACATTACCGTTTGCACACGGAAAGAGTAATGCATGCATGCAGAAAAGACGAAACAATGATGTCACCTACTTGCAAACAAGTTTGAAACAAAAAAAATCAATAAATCCAATAGCGAAAATCGAAATTAAATTTTGATTGCACCATTGTATTTCTTGTATCAAGATCTTCAAAACAAGACCACACTTGACTATATTTGGAGAATTTTATTTTTTAAACATTTTTTTGATAAATGTTGAACGTATAAACTACTGCAAACAAATGCATATCTCTTTGCGAACAAAATTTTAAACCTAACAAACAAATAATAGTACACTACTGAACATCATGAACAAAAAATTGGTACATGCATGTTGTCAGCTAAATAGGATAGAGGTTCTGGCCATGCATATAAAAGAATACAAGGAAGATGACATCATCTATATCTATGCAAATTCAAAACTAAAGAAGTTATAAATATTAAACCGTGCGTTCAAATTAAATTTGGACCGCACCATTATATTTCTTATCATTGAATTATACCATTATCTTCAAAACTAAATAAGTAATTTCGGACCTTGGGAACAAATAACTATTTATACGAACAAAAAAATTAAACATAACAAATATATAATAATGTACAACGAACAAAACATTACACATCATGAACATCTGATTGTATAGGATAGATAATGAAAAATGAATGCCACGAACAAATGAGTCAACATTACGGGACAATTTAATCTACAAAGTGAACAGATAATTAGCATTGCGAACAAATTAGTTACACGCAGGCACAAAATACATCTATATTTTGGAAAAATATTATTATAATCATATATATACATGCTAAAAAAGTTAGTATATGATATAATAATTGTTTAACATACTGGATGATTTATAATATTATAATATTATATAATCTCTATCTCTACTGTTTCTAAACCAAGCAATTATTCCTTGATTCGTCAATCAGAACCCTAATCGGAATACGAACAAATCAATCAGAATTCTAATCAGAGCCCGCACAAGTCAATTTGAATTACAATCAGAATCTAGACAATCAATACCTTGAGCAATCACACCTTGAGCGATCACGGCACGTCTTGTGCACGGAGTGAAAAAGAAAAAAGAAATTGATGGTCATATAGGTCTAGGTAAAATTTATAGTGCCTATAGCAACACGAGCACTATGCTAGTAATATATTATTTGCACAAATAGAATACTAGAATATACCATTGTAATTTGGATAAATCCAATACATTTATTATTTACACAAATATAGTATACTATAAAATGATAAATTTTTATTATAGAAACAATCTCATATACAATCGGGATTCAAAGATTTGGATAACAAAATGCTAAAATTATTAATTTATCATGGATTATAAAATGAAAAATCGACATCTACGTGATTTAGAAGAAAACTTAAATAAGAGGAAATAAATAGAAAATAAAATAGTATATTAGCAAAAGAAAAACAGAAAAGTAAAGGAAGAAAAGAAAACAAGCAACGAGGGAAGAGCCAAAAAGGATACGGCAGAAAATGAAACACATAACGTGTGGAATAGCATGCAAGGCAAAAAAAAAGGAAAAAAGAAAATAGGAGAACAAGACACGAGCGCCATAGTTTCTGCTAGATTCTGGTCGAGAAATCCAATTCGTCTTCCACGATCCAGCTACCGTTTCTTCCGTTAAAATAAGTTGTACAGCAAGCCCATATTACACGCCATGGCATCCAGCAGCGAGATAAACAGTTAAACAGTCAACATGCTAACAGGTCACATCTGTGCGCTTTTTTCTTTTTTATATTAAAAAAAACAAAATTTCAAAAATATATGTCCGGTTTGAAAATTTTCAAAACTACCCCCGGTCGCCCTCCCATAGGGCGACAGGCCCTAGATGTATTTTTTTTCTTCAAATTTGCAACGAGGTCCTTGGCCGAAAAAAAATGAAAGGGGGCCTGCCGCCCCCCCAACGGGCCTGTCGCCACCCCCTCGGGCGACCAGTGCCCCTCGCCCACAGACGCGACAGGGGGGCCTGTCGCCCCCCCCCCGCGGGCGACAGGGGGGCCTGTCGCCCTCCGCGGGCGACCGGGGGTACCCCCTCTATATAAAGGCCTTGACCCTATTCTCTTCTCATTTGAGCCCGAAAATTCCACCAAAAATCCAGAAAAAAAGAGAGGGGTGAGGAGAAGGAAAGCGGCGAAACCCTGCCGGATTCTACACTTGTGATCTGCAGGTTAGTACATTTAGTTTATTTATTTTTCCATTAGTATTGTAGAGTAATTTAATTTAATTAGTGCTATAGTAGAACCATTTAAGTAGGAGTTTAATGATACTTTAGTTACGTAGTAGTAAATTAGTTTAGAAAATTAGTACTACGTATTTATTATTACAATTGCATTAGTATTAGAGACGTGTTTATAAATTAATTACGATTTAGAATAGAATTTGGCATATGCAGTATAGAATTTGAGTGTCATCACGTAGTTATGAATACTTATACGTTGTAGTTGAATTCTATACTTAGTTTTTACGGATTATTGAATAAGGTAGTAAAGTAAAGAGTATAACTCGATAAGTATTCTGTGATATACAGATATGTCGAGCAAGATGCAGTTTCAAGTATTTTATGGTGACTACAATGTTTTGTATGTGCCAAATAGAGTAGACCTTTCTGCCTTTAAGTGCACATCTAGCGCCATAGATAAACCTCTGGAAAGGAGTTTTTGTTCCATATTTAAGTGGCTGCAGCGTGGGTTCCGTGTTGATCCGTTGACACATGTGATGACGGTCCAGTCTCTTGTTAATTGGGAGGTAGAAAGTGATTTATGGGAATTGATGATGATACACAGCACTGATGACTGGCAGAAGTACATGCAAGCAGCTCTAGAGCGTGGGCGGCCTCTGGCCATTCTTGTTCAAATCCGGGAGAAGACACAAAATGAAATCCAACATGGTGCAGATCAAGCAAATCCGAGTATTCGAAGAGAGAGCAATTATGTTGAGCAAGATGAGTCAGAAGAGATAGAGAACCAAAACATGGCACCACAGGGCCTTGCTGATGAGGAAGAGAGGATACATAGCATTGTGGACGAGATGGAGGCAGAAGACCAAACCACAATAGAGATGGAAGAATATGAGGGCTCATCTGATGACGAGCAGTACTCATTGCCAAAAGAGTGGAAGGAGCATGGTTTTGGCAGTCATGTCGCAGAAGACGTACGAAATCAGAAGTGGGAGTACAGAGGGAATGAGGTAGTGCAAGGTGCAACATATCCAAACATTGAAGCCGTAAAAGATGCTGTGAGACTATGAGCAATATCATTGAAACGAGAATTTAGAGTCGTAAAGTCTGGCAATAAAGAATATGAGGTGAAGTGTGTGAATGATGGATGTCCATGGCGAGTACATGCATTCAAAGTAAAATGGAAGTCGAACTGGAAATGTTCCATTGTGACAGAGCACACTTGTTTGCTGTCATAAGTTCTTCCCTCGCATCGCAATATAGCATGCGACTTTGTTGCAAAGCAAATATATGGGTTGATTATGGACAACCTAAATTATGAGCAAAAAATGATTGTTCGACACATTGAGCAGACTTACCAGTACACCATTAGTTATTTGAAGGCATGGCGGGCTAAACAAAGGGTGTTCGAGATGCGGTTCGGCACATACGAGGCATCATATGATAACCTAGCTCGTATGTTATCCCAGGTCGCTGCTAGAAATCCTAGAAGCTTTTATGACACATACCTCGTACCAGCCGTGACTAGGGGGCAAAGAATTATGCAACGAGCCTTCTTTTGCATAGGTGCTTGTGTTAGAGCATTTCAGTGTTGTCTCCCGGTGATCTGCATTGATGGCACATTTCTGACTGGAAGGTATAAATGTCAGATATTCACCGCAATCGGGGTAGATTGCAACAACCAAATAGTTCCGCTCGCATTTGCATTTGTTGAGAATGAGAACTTAGACAGTTGGTATTTGTTCCTTGAACGAGTGAAGGTTCGTGTTGTTGCTGCACGTCTAGATGTGTGCCTTATTAGTGATAGGCATGCGGGTCTGCTGCAATCAATACTGAAATTGCAACGTGGAACTGCGACAACACCTCCATTGTGGCCCGATGTCCAAAACAGGTGGTGCATTAGGCATATGGGTGCAAACTTCTATGACCACTTCAAGAACAAGGATCTTAAAAACCTGTTTAAGATGTTGTGCACCCAAAATCAACAGAGAAAATTCAATGCATTATGGCAGATGCTTGATCAGTTGACTGCAGAGCTAGTGAAGGTAAGGGCATCAGGAACAGGCACGAGTCAGGTTGCAGAGGCTAGGGATTCAATTGAGAAGCCATTTTCACACTGGATTCGAGGTGCACCTAAAGAGAAATGGTCATTACTTTATGATACCAACGGAATACGGTATGGTATTCAGACAACGAACTATGCAGAGTGTTTCAATATGGTTATGCATTCTTGTCATGCCTTTCCTCTTGTAGGAATTGTTGAGTTCATCATGTATGGGTGCATGAAGTATTTCAGAGAGCGTTACATGGCTGCAAGCATAAACATCAGGAGGCCACAAATTCAGTTTTGCACAAGAGTGGCACAATATATGCAAGAGAAGATTGAAAAGGCCAAACTACACCGCGTCATATCGACAGGTACAATGGAGCATAGATTTGAGGTTCTATGCAAGGATAGAACTGGTCGTGGTATCCGTAGAGATAGGGTGGTACAGGAGAGTTTGATTACAGTAGATGGTAAAGCCTTCTGCTCCTGCATGAAGCCTAAGTTATTGCATTTTCCATGCTCGCATCTCATTGCGGCATGTGCAGAGTCTGGGTTGCAGCCAGGAGTATTTGTTTCACCTTACTTCAGCAAGGAAGCAGCTGTATCCACCTGGGGACATGAGGTATACGGGATTGGAATAGTGGGGCCTTTCATTCAGGATAATGAGAATAAGATGTTTATTCCTGTCCCAACCACTAAGAAAGTCAAAGGCCGCCGTCAGACACGTCGTATTCGGAATGGTATGGACGAGTCCGAAGCAAGCAAGGCACAAAAGTGTTGCAGCCAATGTGGAGCATTGGGTCACAACTATAAGAAGTGTCCTCAGAATGCACTTCACGATGCTGCTGACGTCGGTACTTCCGGAAATCCCAGATATGGAGCACCTCCTACGTTCAGACGACCATCGGCGAGAATTGCTCGTGGAAGGCATTCGGTGTCATGATCCACAATTGTATCGAACATATTTGTAATATGTAGTAATCGTGCGTCCAGTTTGTATGGAACATATCTGTAATGTATAAATATCATGCGTGCAGTTTGTATCGAACCTATCTGTAATATATAGTAATCGTGTGTGGAGTTTGTATTGAACCTATCTGTAATGTATAAATATTACGCGTCCAGTTTGTATTAAACATATATGTACCTATGTGTTCTCATATATTTTTGAATGCAGGTATGGAGATGGACTCCTTGCTAGACCCAGTTATCGACTCGAGCCACAGATCTTACTTTGCAGCAGTTGAGCACCAAGCCCTAGAGGTGCTACGTCCTCGTCCACCCGGGGAGGCGATCTCTATACACGACGATTGGTGTGACAGGTATGTAATGAAATATTATTGTTTATCACTTATGTATTCGTCGGTATTCCTTTGTTTCGACAATTTTGTTTATTGCAGGTTATGTGAGGCCGGTCTACTGACTCTGAGCCGTCTTGTCGAGGTTGGGCCTATTCAGCTCGACCGATCCCTCCTGACGGCACTCGTTGACAGATGGAGGCCGGAGACACACACGTTCCACCTCCCGTGTGAGGAGATGACTCCTACGCTGCAGGACGTGGCCTACCTCCTCGACCTCCCTATCGTCGGGGAGGCTGTAGGTCCGCGTGTGGGGGCGGCCTCGTGGAAGGATGACCTGGAGGCCCGTTTTGCCCTGGTTGACCGCGTGGAAGAAGTAGGTCCGATCAACCCGCACCCGTGAGTAGCAGGTCCTTCGAAGACCTGGTTCCTACAGTTTACAGTATGTATTCATTCCATATTTAAATTTAATTGTTACAATTCACATGTTCCATTGTCAGTTGAAACCATTAATCTTAATTGTTTATGCAGCCTGCCCTGTTGGCTGCGGATGCCGACGAGTACAGTGTGACCAGATCGCTGAAGGCGTACCTACTTTGGTTGTTTGGTTACATCATATTCAACAACACTCATGGCAACTCGGTCGATAGGATTCTCCTTCCGTATGCACGGGAGATTGCGGATGGGGACGAGGACGTACCGCCCTACAGCTGGGGTGAGGCGGTACTTGCAGCCACTTACCGTGGACTCTGCGACGGCTGCATGAAGACACATGGGAACGCTATCCTGGCAGGGTGCCCACTACTGCTACAGTTTTGGTCCTACGAGAGGCTAGCCGTTGGTCAGCCCATGGTCAGCCACGAGCCTTACCACGGGGCCATGTACGGCGACGAGGAGGACGACAGGCCCACTATGGGAACTATCTGGATCTGGCGTCAAGTACGTTCGCAACAAATCTAATTTTGTTATTCATTGTTACATGATGCATTAGCGCACTTTTAATTTTACTTATTCGGAATGCAGAGGTCCTGGGTGCATGCGCAGGTTAGACGCGCATATCCTGAGTTTGTTTCGGAGCTCGACATGCTGACGCCCGAGGACGTTGTCTGGGAGCCTTACAGCCCAGAGGCTGTAGCTACCCGTGCACCAGCAGGCCTGTCTTCGCACTGCTCCGCGAATGCAAGCCTGTGGCTTACTACAGCCGTCCTGGTTTATGACATCGCGGTTGAGGCATATTGCCCCTGGAGAGTCAGGAGACAGTTTGGGCAGCGCCAGGAGTTTCCGGTGCCCACCGCGTTGGAGCGTGTCAGTCGCCAGGACCACAGGTAATTATGAATGAACTTAGCTCATACATTCGTGTCGAATCTAACGATTCTTCGTGGTCCACTTTTGTAGGTTGTCAAGGAGTGGCTTGCCGTGGTTTGATGATTGGCTCATCAAGATGCAGCCGTGGGTGGACCAATGGGAACAGGCAAACGAGCACTTGGTCCATCCAACAGGACCACACACAGACAGCTCCTTTAGGGCTTACCTCACCTGGTACTTACCCCGGACTCGGGCTCGTCTGGTTTATGTTGACACTCACCCGCAGCCACACCAGGCGAGGCCTCAGGATGGCTATGCCCGGCACCACGTGGAGGCACTAGCAGGCGCGGTGAGTCTCTTGATCATATTTGCATATATATATATATATATATATATATATATATATATATATATATATATATATATATATATATATATATTCATAAGATAATTCATGTGTTTCTAACTGTTCCTTTACTGAATGGATGCAGTTTCGCCTTTGCAACATGATGGAGACGGACTGCTCGACTTACCTGACGAGGGTACGTGCCGGATCCCCAATGACCTAGTTTGAGCAGACAGAGGCATGGTCGAGGCAGCATGACCAGTTGCGTTAGGTAGTGCACAACTTGGGAAGCCATGTGCAGTACGAAGACAGCCACGGGTCGTCCCAGGTCTCGTCGTCGTTCCCGTGTCCGTCGACCGTGCACGGGCCGACGTCGCAGTTCTTCCCAAGTGCAGGTAACATATATATCTCTTTAAAATTAGATCAAGTGTTCCTACATATTTACTAATATCACAAACAGGATACGATCCAGCTACTGCATTCGGCCATACTGGAATGTTTAGAGGGACAGCACCAGTTGGCGGACCGTATCCAGGGATGGTACCGGGGCCACAGATACCAGCTTTCACGGGCCGCCCGGCTGCTGGGCGACCGGCTCTCCCACCCTTATATAAGAGTTGGCTGGTCCCCCACCCCTCATTTGCATCACTACAATTCCAGAAACCAAGAAAAAAGAGAGAGGGAGGGAGAGAGGCGAAGCCCTGCCGTATTTTCGAGCCGGCGACTGCAGGTAACCAAAATTCTTCTACGCTTTACAAATAGCATGATTGTGTGTCCAGATATGGCGAGCAATTATTTTTGTTGAAACAGTAGATTAGCAATCAATTTAATATAATGATTCTGTGTCCAGATATGTCGAGTAAGCTTCGTTTTCAAGTTCATTATGGTGACGGATATATTTCTCATGATGCGTATGGAGTAGATTTATCAGCTTTTGAACGAATAGAGTGCAGAATAGATAAACCCTTAGAGAGGAGTTTTGGTTCCATACGCAAATGTCTTCACGAGATATTCAATGTGAATCCAAAGACTCATTTCCTAACTGTTCAGACTTTGACAAATTGGGGAACTGAAGGGGATTTCTGGGAGTTGATGCTTATAGCAAACACTGAAGAATGGCGGACTTACATTCAAGCAGCTCTTGACCGCAGGTGGCCTCTTGCAATGCTAATTCAGATTCACCAGAAGGCAGCCCATTTCAGTGAAGGATCAATAAGTACATCATCTCATATGAACCAAGCAGTGGAACAAGAAAATGAAGATCAGAACATGCATGTCACAGAACCTGAGCCGCAAGGTATAGCTGATCAGGTAGGAGAAAAAGAAGATCAGAACGTGCATGTCATTCAACCCGAGCCGCAAGGTTTAGCTGATGAGGGTGAGCAGATACCTGGAATTGTGGAAGCTGTACAGAATGAAGACCAAGAGACTCGAATGATGGAAGAATGTGGGGACTCATCAGACGATGAGGACTAGCCGTTGCTAGGTGAATGGAGAGGCAAGGGTTTTGGAAATCCAGTGATATAGGATATTAGGAGTAATGAGTACGAATACAGAGAGAATGAGGTTGTGCAGGGGGCAAAGTATTCTAGCATTGAAGCTGTGAAAGATGCTATGAAGCTTTGGGCTATATCGTTAAGGAAGGAATTTAGAGTTGTGAAGTCTAGCAGCAAAGAATATGAGGTGAAGTGTGTCAATGGCGATTGTACATGGCGAGTACATGCCTACAAGGGCAAGTACAAGACACACTGGGAGTGTTCAATTGTTACACCACATACATATAGATTAACTGCTGTTGCTCAAACTCACCGTAACATCACATCCACTTTCGTTGCCAAGAAGATGTATGGGGTGATTCTGGACAAAATTGATTATGAGCCAAAATTGATAATTAGGGACATCGACGACCGTTTTCAATATAAAATCATCTATGCAAAGGCTTGGCGGGCAAAACAAAAGGTGTTTGAGATGAGATTTGGCACATATGAGGCATCATATGATAACTTACCTCACATGCTGTCAGTAATTGTGCAGAGAAATCCTGAAAGCGCGGCTGATACCTACATTGTACCGAGTTTAGATGGGGGACCTGGGTTTCTTCTTCGTGCTTTCTTCTGCCTTGGTGCATGTGTGAGGGCATTTATGTATTGTCTTCCTGTTCTATGTATTGACGGCACATTCTTGGCAGGAGGATATAAGGGGACAATACTGACAGCGATTGGAGTTGATTGCAACAAGCAGGTGGTTCCCATCGCCTTTGCTTTTGTTGAGAATGAGAACACAGAGAGCTGGTACTGGTTCCTTGAACGTGTGAAGATTCACGTTGTTGCTGGAAGGCCTGATGTTTGCCTCATCAGTGACAGACATGTTGGTCTTCTAGCAGCAATAAGGCAACTACTTGAAGGAAGTCGAGGACAGCCTGCTCTATGGCCAGATGTTGTGAGTAGGTGGTGCATAAGGCATATGGGTGCAAATTTTTATGAGCGCTTCAAGAATAAGGAACTTATGAATTTATTTAAGAGATTGTGCACTCAGAATCAGCAACGGAAGTTTGATGCATTGTGGCAGGTACTAGATAACATGTGCGCCGAGCTGCTAAAGGAACAGGCCTCAACCTCCAGCTGGAGACGTTCCGGCGGCGGAACTTTCACACAGTGGATTAAGGATGCACCTAAGGAGAAGTGGTCAATTCTATACGACACTGGTGGTCGTCGATATGGGATCGAGACAACCAACCACGCAGAATGTTACAATATAGTAATGCGTCATGTTCGTGGATTTCCTCTTGTTGGCATAGTTGAATTCATCATATACGGATGCACAAGGTACTTCAGAGAGCGGTACCAGGCAGCAGCTGTCTTACTTAATGATCCAGGTGTGATTTTTTTGTAATAGGGTCACTAACTACATGAAAGAAAAGATTGAAAATACTCAATATCATAGAATGGTCTCCATGGGCACAAAGGATCAAAGATTTGAGGTTTCATGCAAGGATAGGACAGGGCAGGGTGTCCGCAGACAAAGGGTCGTTCAGGATTACTTGATAACGCCGGAAGGCAAGGTTTTTTGCAGATGCAAGAAGCCACAGCTTCTTCACTTACCATGCTCCCATGTCATTGCGGCATGTTCAGAATCTGGGTTGGATCCTGGGGTTTTTGTTTCACAATATTACAGAAAAGAAACCGCTGTGCACACTTGGGGCCATGAGATATATGGCATAGGCAGTCTGGGATCATTCACTACACTAAATATCTCTCTAATGTACATTCCCAATCCAGATGCTAGGAGAGGGGTAGGTCGACGGCAGACACTTCGTATCCGTAACGGAATGGATGAGTCTAAGGCAGGAAAGAAGAAAAAATGATGCAACCTGTGTGGAGCAGATGGTCACACTTACAAGAAGTGCCCTAAAATGCAAGAAGATAATGCTGGTGCTGAGGTTGGACCTTCTGGAAATCCCACCGATGGATTGCCTCCGGATTTTGGAGCCCGTCGCGTCTATATTTCGTTATGTGTGCATATGTATTTGAACCAGATGTATGGATATGTATTCCGACCTGTATGTGATAATTACATTTCGTTATGAATAGATATGTATTTGCACCAGATTGTAGCATGTAATATTACGAAGGTATTTGTGTAGTAACATTTCTTGGTTGTAGTTTTAAATGTGTAGGTTGGTTCAATTATATTGCTCACTTGGGCCAGCCACTGGGCCTATCTATATGTCTATCAATATTTTCAAAGCTTTATTTGAATTGTTCTGTGTTTTGCTTGATGGTCTGTTATTGGTTGACCAAATGGGATTGCAGAAAATAAAATCAAGATAAGAGCATCCGTAAAGGAGAAAGGCGTCATCATCTGAAGGCAAGTTCCTTCGGTAGCAAAAGGAAAAGTTTCTGTAATTAATATTCCTTAGAGTTGTTCTGTATTTTTCAACCATCCTTGAAGAATTATGAAAAGAAAAATCAAAGACTCCGCTTGTACAAGATGAGAAGTGTGCATGCATTTAATAGAGTTTCCACTGTACGCTCCCTGATTATATATATGATGGCTGGAAGAACAATCCAAGAACACACAAGAGAGTGGTAACTCAAAATTCATATCTCACTGGAAAAACTGGAAAATGTACTGAAAGTAGAAGGGTAGTTACGAATCATAAATTTTCGGTTTGCAATACAGTTTTGTAAACAATGCTACGATTACAAAGTAGAGGCCTAAGGCGTTCGTACTACTAGATACTTGAACAATGAAAACCATGGCATGTGCAACACGATAACCTTGTGTTGTGAGTAAACCTAACATGCCTTAGGAAATGTAAAATGCCGGGATTACATGGTGGTGCTTTACTGAGTGCACCGGGGATATTTTCCCTTCCTAATAGCTTCAGATCATGCTTCCTTAGCACGGCGGGCCCTCTCTCGCTTCCTCTCCCTATCAGCTTCACGTTCCTCTCCCTATCAGCTTCACGTTCCTCTGCCTTCTGACGTTCCACTTCTGCAATCCTCTTCTAAACCTCTTCCTGGTTTTTCTTGCGCTTCTCCTCCATCTGTTCTTCATGCAACATTCGGTGCCATCTTTGTGCAGCCCACCTTGCTTGACGCTCCACGTGGTCCTTATCCTACTGAGACTGCTCGGTGTCTAACCACTGCACGAAATCACATAGAGGCGGTGGAGTCTTTCCCCAAATCATGTTAGAAGTCATTACTTGATCTGAAAGTGACAAACTCTGATAGTGTTTTGTAGTACCTTTGCTCGGTCCTTGCCGTAATGTTTGGGCGGGTCGTACTCGTAATTCTCGCACATGAAGAATCTCTTGTCAAAGTCGTCCCCAAAAACCCTTGATTTCATTAGTTTGCACAAGGATCTGCAAAAACACATAGGCACCTAGACTCCTTGGGGGGACTGTTTTCGTCACCTTATTCTATGGAATGTAGGTGGATCCTGAGGATGTCATGGTGTTGAGCCCTGGCAATCACAAGTGAGCAATCAGATTGCTAATATACTATATCAACACCAATCATTATCAGTAACTACACCTAAATGTACCACTAATCACTCCTAATAATAATTAAACTGATTGTTAAACTATTTTCTAACATTTTCTAAAAAAATTTCTAACATTTTCTACAATTTTCTAATATTTTCTACAATTTTCTAATATTATCTTGCATTTTTTTGATTTTCTAATACTTCTCTAACAATTTTCTAGTATTTTCTAATACTAAATCTAACACTAAATGTACTATATCAACGCTAATCACTACAAGTAACTGCACCTAAATGTAACACTAATCACTCCTAATAATAATTGAACTGATTGCTAATCTACTATTTCAAAAAAATAATTACAACATAATCTATTTGTAAAATGTAGAAAATTTTAGTTACCTAAAGTCGCCGGCTTGAAAATCCGACAGGACTTCGCCGCTTTGCCTCTCCCTCACCCCTCCTCTCCCTCCCCCTCTCTCTTTTCTTTTTTTCTGGATTTTTAGAAAGCCAAATGGGGGGTGAGGGGCAGCCAACACCTTATATAAGGGTAGGGGGCCGGCTGCACCGCTGCCTGGCGGCCAGGGGGGGCCGGCCGCCCCGCAGCCGGGCGGCCAGGGGGGGCCGGCCGCCCCGCAGCCGAGCGACCGGCCCCAGAGACCTGTTTGCAGCGAGGCGGCCGGGGTATATTTCTGTAAATTTTCAAATCAAAAATATATTTTTATAAAAACAGAAATAAAAAATATAAAAATAAAAAAAGCGCATGGTCCATAGCCTAGGCGATATATAGCCACAGCGCCGTCTGCAGCCTGTGTGTGGGCTTCAGATTATCGTGCTAGCGAGCAGCGACTATATCTATTTGTTTTAAATTGCACGTCGCTTTTACTTTTTTTCTAAACATACGAAGAGTCCAGTTGGGTACCAGAATCTGCCCAGCTAAAATTTGGGCAAGCCTATAATTTGACACCAACTCATTAGGCAAGCCTTTATCATTTGCAAAAGGCATGCTGTATGTTTGTTCCTTTAGAGCTTCTCCAGTGGCCGACTCCTCATCCTACATGGCAGCGTCAGGAATCGATGCAACCACTGTAGGCAACGAATCATGGAGGAGAGAGATGAACCGATTCCTCTTTGGGAGTCGACTCCTCGGTGAATAAAGAAAGAAGTCCCATCAATCAGCTGCTGTTGTTGTGAGGAGCGGCACCGAGCAAAAGGAAAGGATAATTATTTTTAATTATGCAGTGGGTCCCATTGCTAATTATTTAGTCGATGAAATAGCCGGAATATAGAAAATGATGGTATGCGTGGACTCCATGAGTCGACTCATGCAAAAAGGTCACTGCGGATGCTCTTATTTCCTGCCAGCAAAAGCAGCTTGGTGATGTCCGTAGTGGAGTTGCTGCACGCGTGCGTTGCTTGACACATCGGGAACGGGCCACTTGCCCCTTTGCGCACAGGTGGCTGCCTGACCTGCCTCGCCGCCCGGGATTTCGGGTCAGATTACGTGCTGCTAGATTCTTAGTCCTGCACTCCTGCGACGCCACGGACGACCCTTCTTCCTCGGTATGCAACCTCCATGATGGGCGTCTCCAGGACGCGACTCCGCGCCGTCTGCCGTGGTACTTAATTGGTAAAATAGTTATTTTAATTCTCAACTTTATTGCAAAGGTCAAATTCGTTATGTACTGTCAAATTGACTAATATAATCCCTCAACTTTCATTTCAGGATCATACCCGTCCTTATGCTGATGTTATACTCCATAATAACATGAAATAAATGCAAAAAAGTCCTTTTTACCCTTAGCTTATTTTTCTCCTCCTAAATTCCACTCTTTATGCGCCGCAATACAATGTGATGCATGGATAAATAAAATTCTATATTTCAAATTTAAGACTTGTGATGTTCAGCTCCTAAATGCATTATATTGATGCTCGTGCCACTATATTGGTTTGCATAGCTAAATATTTTTTAGTAATAACAAACTGTTAAGGAATTTAGAAGGGGAAGGAGACTAGAGAAAAGAGGATTTTTTGCATAAATCTCGTGATGTTGTGGAGTATAATATAGCACAAGGATGAGTTTGACCTAAAAACAAAAGTTAAGTGACCATATTAGCCTATCTGAAAGTTGAGAGATGAACTTGACTCTCAGCTCAAAGTTGAGGGACCAAAACACCTATTTTGCCTACTTTATTTGTGTTACATTTTTTTTATATATGATCGCCGAATGAAGGGAAATATTGATATTAGAATTTAGAAATAATGACCATGTATGTTCCTTTCTCTTCCATTTTGTACCTTCGTATTTGTGAGTACTTTTATGGAGCATGCATAGGAGGGCAATAGCCCATGAGCACTGTTGTGTCCTTCCCTATAACTTAGTGTAGTGGCTCTTTAGTGCTAGAACAGGTCTTCATATAATTTACTGTTTTTATTTCCAGGTGATTTGAGTTTCGACATTGTTAGATCACACAATTTTCTTCCACAGCTCAATGTTACTAGTGAGTCCTTTTTCGAAACAAAATATTGGTGAAAGTTTTGCCTGCCGATCGAATATAAACACACTATAGGAAATTTTCCTATGCTCCACTATGTTAAAGGATTCAATAATATCCTAAAATCCCACAAAAGTAATGTAGAATGGTTCAAACAATAGTTTCTTTCTAAAAAATTCAAACATATAAACAAGTACATATTTTATCAAACTAAGGGTCTGTTTGCTTGGAGAGCCAGATGAGACGGAGCGGTTTCATCCTCCGTTTGATTCGCAGACAAGCGAGCGGAGGCATACCAGCTGGGGAATATTCCTTCAATACACGGGATGGACTCGCTCCGCGAAAAACACCGAACGAGTCCATCCCAGTTCAACGCCCTCTCTCCCGTCTAGTCTTTTCCTCTCTCGCTTCCTTCCGGCGTCGTCCTTCTTCTCGCGATCCCCTGCTCTCCGGGACGATAGCCTGCTCGGAGCCAGGCCCCGCAATTGATGCATGCTCGGAGCGCAGGCGCGCTGGGCGGCGATGAGCCCAAGCTCCGGCTCCCGCAGGCGATGCAGCTTCGATTTGGCGGCAGCGCAACGAATCCGGCGACGGGATGACGATTCAGGCTACGACGAACCGATTTGGGATGCGGCCAATCGATTCATTAGCAGTAATCGACGAATCTGACGGCAGCGGCGTGACGAATCGGAAGATGGCGTGATGAATCAGGCGGCGGCACGAACCAAATCAAGTGATGGCAGACCCTCCCATCGACCACGTTGCTGTTGCTTGAGCACGAGCAGAGGCCTAGCTGCAGCGGTGGAGCAGCCCCTGTATGCTGCGGTGGGGTGGCGCAACTGGACGCCAAGCATGGGCGCGGCGGCGGGCAGTGGGCTCAGGAAAGGAAAGGGAGGGGAAGGAAGACTAATCTATGATAGGTGGGCTCCACAAAACGGGAGTTAACGGAACAAGAGCAGGCTGATTCTCATCCATTCAACCAAATAAAAAATAGAGCGATTTCATCCCTCGAACCAAGAACCAAATATTGAGATGGAGTCATTCCATTTCTCTAATCTAGAATAAAACCGCTCCATTCTATCTCGTTCTCCAACCAAACACTACATAAGAGTAGCTGAGGCGATTATCTTAGGTTCCTCTGGCGTGGAACATATCTATTCACGTGGGTATTTACAGATAATGTACCACTCGCATCGAGGCACTGGTAATAATTTCATCAATATTAAGATCTGCCATAGATCCTCTATGTGTATGTAAACATCTACGTGCTATATTTTGAAAAGAAAGAAAAGGCTTAGGCTTAGGCTACTTGTATCGGTCAGGTGGCTTGGTTTGTACGGATTGAAGCAACCAGTAAACCCACCACCCAAAGAAGAAAAAACACAAGCAGTTGTGAGGATCCGAACCCACAATCTCAGCTCTCGCGTGTAACTTCCTTTGCCATTTCACCTATGCATCACATGCAATTGTGTGCGAAATACTTTTCTTTCAAATAAACTATGGATGCCTATTTAGTACCGGGCCAAAACGCTAACTGGTACTAAATGTTATCCTTCTTATAAATGGCTCCGACTTCTTCGTCTACGAGGCCAACGGTGGCCCCAACGAGGTGCCATCGCTACGGCCGATCGAGATCCCTGGCCCATGCCTAGCTCATCGCTACACTATTACCCTCCTCGGCCACCGCGACACCCCCCTCTTCCCTCACACGGGGAGGACGACTTGGGTATTTCCAGATCACGATGGGCATGGTTGCTCCACGGAGCGATCCGTAATCGCTCCGTCCGACTCATTTGCTAGGTGGTGGAGCACCGGTCGCTCCATTTGGTTCTTTTCCTGCCCCGCGGTGCACCTATGGTTATCGTGGTTCGACCCACGTACAGCCCTGCCTCTCCGCCTCTACCTGCCTTTAGTTAACGTGTACGTACAGACTCTAGACCCTTTACTTGCTTTACAGGCACAAGTAAATTGATAACTACTGACGATACGTGGCATTTCCCTAGCTACGCTGGAGTTCCATGCATTACCAAAGCCATCGTAAAGCATTCAGGATGATGCAAGCCATATATGCCATATATTTTCACAGCCAGTGCTTACCATGTAGGGTGCCATATACAGAAAAAATATTCAATAGCACCATCCATATAGATTTTCATTACAGAAAAAATATTCAGATAATATCTTCATAAAAGCATTCAGTTTTGGAAGCAACTGAAGTGACTGACAAAAAATTGCCCCACGAGTGAACATTCAGCATTCAGCAAATTGCCCCACGAGTGAACATTCAACATTCAGCTTTGGTCATTCAGTGATACAGGAACATTCAGCTATGCTGCTTCCTTCATGATATGCCAGACTCCAGGATATGCCAAACTCCAGTTTTCACCTTTCTGGACCACAGTACAATTTAGATTAGTGATGCTACCCCTTGTCTATTGACTTAAACTACCTATGAGAGTATCTGCTACTGTACATTTTCAAGAAGAAAACACGAAGATCTGAACAGAAACTGAATCATTGCAGACTTTTGTGGACACAACACAACACTTTGTTTCCTATATGTAGTAGTCATCTACAACCTAAATGCTAATAATACTAATTAAGCTCATCAAAAGGTCCTATATGTTGGACTGAACCTAATTGCAGTTTCAGAAAGCCGAGGATGGATTTCAACACACATACCGAAACTTCATTCATGTTGATCAAGTTGCTCAATGAAATCATGGATACTTTCCATCCGAAATATTGATGAACCTACATAGAAATATTTATTTTGAGGATATTTTCATGAAGACTTAAGGCATCATAATTGCAAATAGAGTATATAAAGATCTTACTAGAAGCTCGAATCCAATCTTGACAGCACACTAGTGCTTCAACCGTTTCAGGAGCTAATCGACTTCTGTCATCAGATATCACTCTCTTTCCAATGCTGAATGCTGATTCTGATGCGACCGATGAAGCAGGCACCACTAGAATATCTCTAGCCATACGGGACAGAATTGGATACTCAAGAGAGTTGCTCCTCCACCAAGCAAGAACATCAAAATGGCCACTATGAGGAATGGTAGGCTTAGCTAAATATGCATCAAGCTCAGAAGGCAGCTCACTTGTTGAGGTAGCATTAAGGCTCATGTGGATGTCCCAATCTGCATATCTTCCACTTGTGCTTGTGATCAGCTGAACATCTGCAACTTGTTGTGTTGCCTCTTCACTACCAACAGTCAGTTGTGAGTACTCCTTAAACAGGTCCTTCAATAGCTCCTTCACTGTAGCATTTTTAGAATCTGCATTGTTACCAAATGCTTTTCTCAAACGGAATTCTATGTACCCAAACTTAAACCTTGGATAAAAAATAACAGGAAACGAGATCTGCAACCATGTCAACTTCCAGTATCTATTGAACTTTCTCCGCATATACTCAATTGTCATAGTAAGGTCAGAGTTCTCCTCAATAGCTCTATTCTCCAAGGCCATCTTAACTTCCCATATCTCATCAAAATGTAGATTTGCAGTTGGGTAAAGTGATCCCGAGACAACATTTGTGGCATCAAAGAAAGTTCTCAACAATTCACGCATCAACCGTGCCTTTTCCCATTCTTCAACCGTGGGTGCATATGGGTACTCTAAATCTTGTTGGCTGAGAGACTCAAAGTCTCTTTTAAACTCATAACAAGTATCCAGCATAAGATATGTCGAATTCCAACGTGTACTTGTATCAATTTTGGGGCGCTTTCCATATGATATGCCTAACTGCTGAATTATCTCTTCAAATTTCTGCATCCTTGACTGAGAACCATGGATGTACTTGACACTTTCCCATATCTTTTGCACAACTGGATCAATAACTTCAAACCCCGCTGTGCATATCAGGTTTATCACATGGGCAGCACATCGTTGATGCAACAACTTTCCTGTACCATACAGCAAGTGCTTCTCTAGTAGGTTTTTCCTCAAGAGCTTGACCATAGCATTGTTATTGCTGGCATTATCCAATGTTATTGCAAATATCTTATCTTCGATGTTCCATTCTTGGATGGCCTTGAGAATAACATTGAACAAAGCAACACCTGTATGCGGTGTCTTCACGACAGAGAACTTCATTATCCTCTTATGCATTTTCCAGTCGGCATCAAGAAAGTGGCATGTTATGCACATGTATCCCAATGTTTGATTTGATGTCCACATGTCCATGGTCAATGAAACTCGACTGTTGGCAGTTCTTAAAGCCTCTTGAAGAGCTTGTTTTTGCTCTTTAAATACCTTCATAGTATCCGCCGTGATTGTCCTTCTTGATGTCATCTTGAAAGCAGGATTTAAGCTGGACACAAATCTTCTAAATCCATCATATTCGACGACTGAGAATAGCATTCCGTGAAGTGAAATCATTCTGTCCAACTCTCTTCTCGAGACATCCTGACTAAACCTCCATTCCTTTAAAGCTACACCTTCAGGAGACATTACAATAGACTTAAGCTGATTTTCAATATTCATCACACTTTGTCTCACTTTGCATCTCTTCGAGTGATTTCCCATAGCACTTGTTCCTGACCCTCTCTTAGCACTGATCTCAACATTGCAATGGATACATTGACCTTTGGTAATAATACCCCCAACACGAACTTTGGAGAATTCAGTCCAAACCTTAGATCTAAATTGCCTGTTCTCCTCTCCATATAAGAATACATCTACCATCTCCTCAACACCACCATTTTCAGCAGGTTCATCCTCATCCTCTTCCTCACCTCTCCAGCTTTCGCCTAGATCCCCACCCTCGTACCCCCAATGATAACCACCACTGTCAGTATTGCTGTGATCATTAGTAGTTGGACGTGCCTCGGCGCCCCCTCCTTCGCTGTCGAGATCCGCCTCTCTAGCGTGGCCTTGTTCCGCTCTTTCATCTTCAGGCATGCTAATTGGACGAGGCGTTCTCTTTCTCTTCGATCCAGGCATGCTGAAATCAATGGCAAACAATGGTATATTAGAATCAAGATAAATGTATTTCTAATCTGCATTTATTTTGAAACAAAAGTTATCACCCGGATAGGAACTGCGACATCGTGGGTGTCGAAGTGACATCGGGGTGTTGGATATCAGGTGGTAGAGTCTCGTCCCCAGAGGTAGGGCATTGCTCCTGCCCCGCTTTAGTCCTGCTTTGCTTTAGTCTTGCCTGCTCTGTAACCGGTGCCTCTATAGATATATGAAACTGCAGAGGCATACTTTGGTCATGAGCACGTAGCAGACATAACAGACAAAAAGAAATATTTGGGTCTGTATGGTTAGTACATATAGGGTCAAGCTGATATTTTGCACATGCTAAAATAAATTATAGACAAACATCTGCTATGTCCGCTAACCATCAGCTATGTGCAGACAACATGATATTTGTGCACATGCTAAAATAAATTCCACATAGCAATACAGGTCAATCCATCTAGGGTCAAGCTGATGGATTTTAATCCGTGGGGTGGTTCCAAATAACTAGAAAGCTGAGACCATCTAGGTCTGAGAAAGACGGGAAGTGAGGATGGTACCTTGGGAGGAGGGAGAGTAGCCGATGGCACCGGCGGGACGGCCTTCTTCTTGGATGGCGTCGGCGAGGCGGCCTTCTTCTTGGTTGCTGTTGCGAATGGTGCCGGCGAGTGAGAGCTGCGGACGTCGAGGGTAGGACCATGTTGTCGCGGGTGGTCTGGAGCAGAGGAAGTTGCGGAGGGGGATGGGCTGGGCGGACGTGCAGCCGCCGCCGTTGTGGATGGCGCCGGCAAGCGGGAGCTGCCCCTGTCCATGGCCGCCGTTGCGGAGGGGAGGCCGCCGTTGCTGAAGCTTCGACAATCAGACGGACGGACGATGTCGTGCGGTGGCTCAGATGGCGCCACCGCCGTCGCCGCCGCCGCCGCCCCCAGACCGACGGGAGACAGGGACTGGATCGAACCACTCGATCCAAAGGGTCGACTGACTCCGAACCACGGACCCTGCCGGACCTAATGGATCAAAAATGGAGCCCATATGGATCGTTTTTTTGGGCCGGTTCAAAGAACCTTTGGGCCGAACCGAACCATGCCCATCGTGATTTCCAGACTTGTTGGATCATTTAGATGTGTGTTTGTAACTCGAGAAATGGAAAATGAGGCCCACTATTACATGCATATAAGTATATTTGATCTTTTGTGAAAATAGTAGGGTATTCCCAGGAATACCCATACTTGGATGGTGAAGTCATCCGCTTCCGCCCACGAGTCGACGACGCCGGACACTACTACCTCGCCGCCCTCAGCATAGATTGCTGCGGCAGCGAGTCTACGCACTTCTCATTCTGGCTGTTCGACTCCAAGGGTGAAGAATGGAGCAGACTAGCTTTTGCTCTGGACGGTGATCTTCCCTCTCATATTACGACCAGGGCTATCGCACTTGGACAAGATGGTTTGATGGGCTTTGTTGACCCGTTGCGGGGGATCGTCATCTGCCATGTGCTTCACCATGAAACCCCCGGCTACCTGCCTTTGCCCCCGGAAGCCATCAGACGTGACGACCAATGAAGCGACCGTACCCCATCCTTTTCCGGGACATCGCAGTTGTTGGGGGTCGGCTCACTCTAGTCGAACTGCGCAGTATCGTCCAGCCAGGCAGTAACTGGAGTTCCCGCTGGACTTGGGAGGTCGCCACATGGAGCTGGAGCAGGAAGGTGACTCCTGGTTGGGAGCAAGATTGGCGACCGGACTACAAAGTCCAGTCTGGTGATATCTCAGTTGACATGGACACTGACGATGTCACCTTGCTGCCTAAGGTGAAGGCCAAGGAAGGTGTGCTGAGGCCAACCTTGGAGAGGCTTTACACAGCTCTCCATCTACTCAGCTTGAGCAACGAAGGTGTTGTTTACATCAGGGGTAAGGTTGGACGTCGAGAAGAGAAGGCATTGGTGCTGTCCATTAACATGATGAGGCGGAAGCTAGAAGGAGTTGCCATGTTTGATGCTGAAAGAATGGTTGGAGTTACTTTTAGCTATACTTGTACGCAATCTAGGATCCCTGAATATCTCAACCCAGGTGATCACCTATTCTTTTCACCTGCATATGGTTACTTCTAAAATTTAAGTTTACATGACAAACCCCTAGATGAATTTGATAGGTAGCAGTATAAACTTCTATGTAGTTAATTAATGAGGATATGTTTCTCTTCATCATGTGGTAGTTTAGGTATGGGCTTATCTTGTTTCCTGCCATTAATTTGTTCTGGCAAGGAACTAAGATTAGATTTATAAAGTTGGCTAGCCAGGCATCATTGAAAATACTTCTTTTCTATATAGGTTTCCTTATCAGTTATCACTAATATATTGTCAATTGCTGATTGTTCCTCTACATACATGCTTCTTGCTAAATACAGTACATGCGCTGCTGCCTAGTAGCGGGCAATAGTTTGACACAGATATGCCGTGGTGTGACAGGTGTGCTGGAGTTACTTTGCACTGACACGTTAGCCACTTTCCCGATGCAGGGTTAAAGCGAAAGCAGAAACGACCTGGCATGTTCAATATGGGATACCCTCAAAAGCTGCCTCATAGAATCGATGAGGAGTATCATGCCTTTTATGCACAAATGCAACTATCAGGTGGTGCTCAACAGCAACAGGATACCGGAGCAAGCTAGATTTGGATGAAACATCAGCTGGACTTCAGGATGAAACTATGGATTTGGATGAGTGAATTTGTTCGCACTCAAAATTGACGAAGCTAGATCAGGCTGAAGCAGCCGGTCAGACAAGTCCCCGGTCTGGGTGCTGTAGTCGGTTTGGCAAGAGCTCGCCGATGTGAGCGGTGGACTCAACCGGTCCGACCGGTCAATTCCGAATCTGAGTAGAGTTTAGAAGTCCTAATAGATTTAGGCTTGTAAAGGACTTTCTTGGGAGGCAAGACCTTCGCACCACATAAATATAAAGGGTTGCAGCTGATAGAGGCTTATCACCCAATCCATCAAACATTTTACCTCATTTTTATCTTCAAACCTTACCTTTTCCAACTCTTTTCTTTCTTTTTCGTCTCTACGACGGTTAATGATGTTCTGAGTGGCCTGCCGATCTCAAAACAACCCTAGGATCGCCATCTCTAACGGAGTCCCTCCTAGAATGGTGGACGTAGGTTTTTCGTAGCGCCCCTACAATGACCAGTCTGACCGGCCCCTCTGACCGATCTGACCGGCTGGAGGTAGGAGCTCCAACGAGGCGAGTTTTCTACAACCGCGCGATCTAGTGTGTTGATCATAAAAACGTCAACAGTTCTATTAAAAAGGGATGTTTTATGACGTGTTATGTTTTTTTTTGTGAAGCCTTAGACCAAATGGCATTGATCTGCGTCTAGTGTTGAAGTTGTATATCAATAGATGTGGCTAGTTTTGTATTAAGAAGTGTCAGTGTCATGCCATGATATAAATTATCCTTTATATGTACAGATTTGCTCCTTCTCAAATGCTTGAGATTTGAGTTTCTCTCGATCACTTTTCAACCTCTTCTTCCCCAACTCCGGCAATGGCGCCAGCGAGCTTTAGGGTTAGGGTTCCGGGGTTAGGGTTGGGGGGGGGGGGGGTTAGGGTTACCTGTGATCTCCAGCCCTAGAGGAGGATTCGGGGCGGCTCGCCGACCGGCGGTGGTGGCGGTCGAGATGGCGGCGGAGCGGAGGCGGTGTGGGCGCCACCGGAGCCGGGCGGCGGGGGACCCCCGGTTTTGGCGTTGGAGGCGGCGGGGGCGGCGAAGGCCACCGGAGCCGGGGGCGGTATGAACGACGGGGGAGCTCGAGAGAGGGAGAAAGAAGAAGAAAGGAAAGGTCCGGGCGGTTTGGCAGCGGCAGTGCAGGCTGCCGGAGCCCGGGAGAGGTGGGAGTGGTGGGGGAGCTATGTGGAGGAGGCGGTGCGGTGTTGTGGGAGGCAGGAGACGAGGCAGCGTCGAGGGCATGCGTCGAGAGGAAGGAGATAAGATGAGAGAGGGTGTAGGGAAGAGGAAAATGAATCTCAGCTGTTGATGTGCAATCCGACGGCTAAAAAAAGTGATTGACAGATGGGTAAATCTCAATCATTTGAGGTGGAGACAGGCTCATGTATGTAAGACTACAATGGTATTGGTTGGATTTGCCTCTAGCTAGATATACTAATGTTGCTGGGATCGGCGAGCTCCTAGGGGTGGTGCTACTGTTCACAGACACTGACGTGTGGGCTTTGTGGCCAATATGTAGGTCAACACAATTTCCTCCTAAAACTAGCATTCCATATTTTTCACGTGGGCGCAGGCCGTGCAGATTGCAGAAGCATCTTCGATTTCATTACCGTTTGCATTTGCATTTACGAACGAAACACTGTCTAATTAAGAGTGAACCAGAACAAACCTCACCAAGGGTGACACTAAAATCACGCAACAGCATAGCACATAAGTATATCATAAAACGGCACACTGTTTTTTTATGGACCTCTAAAAGGTAGAGACTTAACAGGAAGCTGACACCAGACAAAATGTCTTGCAGATCCTATACACACACCATGATCCAAGAAAACAGATACTTCCTACAAATTTACAGCGGTGCTGATGGCTCCCAGTCGTGCAGGTATTAGCTAGCTCATCCTGAATCAAAGTAGCCAATGTAACAATTTCTTAAAAATCCAATGCGTATACTCAGTGCTGAAAATAAGCTGAGGTATGTTGAAAGGGAAGTCCTAGACAGCTTCAGTCTTGGAAAACTTGCATAGAAGATACCAACCCTTACAGCATTCTAATTGCTGGGGCCATTGTCTTGTTGCTTCCCCACTTCTTTTTCACTGGTCTGCTCATCCTCTTCCTCTTTAGTCTGTGTGCAAAACAATAGAGGTAATGAATTTGGGGAGGTTGATGGAGAACACGGAGTGAGGGAACAACATGTTGTTAGGATGAGAATGAACTGACTATCACGGTAGCACCCTCAGGTACGACCTTCCATACCTCTTGTTCAGTCTCTCCAGCTGCTACTTGCTGCATCTGCTCCTCATCAATTTGACAATTTTTAAGGCACTCAAGTTAATAACTCCCCAATCCTTTGATTGCACTCCCCCCAACTCTATAAGAAAAGTAAAATAAATAAACAAGAGTGTCAGGACTCAGGAGTGACATATATTGTTTAATTTAAGAGCAGATTGTTTTCTTAGTAGAAAAGGAAATAAGTGGTAGTCACAAATGAGAACCACAAGGAATCATCGAAGCCTGCAATTCTAAGAGAACCTACCCTTAAGAAATGTTCACATTCATCCTCATCCCACCATTGCTTGAAGCTAACGGAAGAATTGGGAAGTGTCTCAATAGTATTAATGACGCTTGCGACACATCTGGCGGTGCAATTATCCTCACCTTCCACCAGATCGTGGCTAACGTAATTGTTGGAAAGTGTGACCTCAAACTTGCTGAGAGACGAGAGGTGATGGATGCCCAAATTCGAAGCACCATTCAGGCACTCCTCCTTATGCACAGAGAACTCAAGATTGACGTGCTCAACCATTGGCATTGATCCCACTTCAAACTCCAGGGAGGTCCCACAAGCATAGATGCATATGGAGAAGTATTTCAGACATCTGAATCCATTGCTTGGATGAATGACGATGCTTCCATCAGTGCCTCCGTCAGTGCTTAGTTTGAGAAAATGCAAGCTGGGTATTGCTCCAAGGGTCTCAATATCTTCTGGGCCCACCTTGATGATCACCAATTCTAACACCTTAAGATTTTCAAGAAAGCCCATCCAATTTGGCACCTTATAGATGGCCCATCTCTTGAAGCAGAGCTTCCGTAGGCTACATGGAGAAGGAGGGTGCCGTTTATCCAACGACAGTGGGTACCCACCTGGAAAGTTCATGATATATAGATTATGAAGGTTGCATGAAGATAGTAAAGCTTCCAGATATATGTAAATTTCCACAATTTGGATCATTCCTTCCAAGCCATCTGGAATAGTCAAATTGCATCTAATTTCTAATGTCCTCAGCTTTGTTAGTTTACTGAATTCTTGCAGCGACTTCTGTTGTTCGTATGATTGGACTCCATATGCCCTCCGTTCTTCTAAGTTAAGCATCTGTCCAATCATTCCATCAGGAAAAGTAACATCCCAATCAACATATAGATGCGCCAGTCGTTGGAGCTTTGCGATACCTGGGGGCAGTTCTTTAATTCGGGTGTAGCGTACATCCAGTGTTTGAAGATGTTGCAGTTCTCCAATTTTCCCAGGGAGCTCTGTTATTGAACATGAACTTACACGCAAGTACTTCAGATGAAGTAACTTTTCAATACTTGAAAGATGAAGGTCACTCATGTCACTGCAATCTCCAAGGTCCAACAAGCGAACCACAGCGGATCGCAACAAAGAGGTTTGCAAAGGCTGTCCAAATATTGTAACTGATCGAACATGAGACAGAACCACACTTCCCCACAGGGCAACATGTTCTTCATTGCAGTTGTTCAGACAAAGCCTACGAATCTTGTATTCTGAAGTGTATGCATGCTCTGCAGAATCTAATGAAGTTACAAAATTTTCCTCAACAGCTTTGCATTTGAGATAATCAAGAATGATGTCATGAACTCGACATGCCTCCGCCTCACCATACTCTACATCAATAGGTTGGATCATGCTTCTATTGATGAGATCATTGAAATAACCACCACCGATTTCATACTTAGTTCGTCCTTCTTGCTCTTGAATGAAGCCCTCCGCAATCCATCTAGTGATTAAACATTGTTTCTCGATCACAGAATCTTCCGGGAACACACTCAAGTACAACAAACAAGTTCTTTGGCGGTGAGGAATATCAAAGTAACTCATAGATAATATAGTTGTCATATTCTCAGCACCAGGCTTCTTAGCAAGCGCAGAACCAATATCATTTAATACCCTGTCCCATTCACATTTTGCGTGCTGATCAGCTAACATGCTAGATATAGCAATAATTGCCAAAGGCAGACCATCACATTTTCTTAATATCTCATCTGGAACGCTGCCCAAATGAGTAAAGCTTATGTTTTCAGAACCAAATGCTCTTTTAAAAAGCAACCTTCTGGAGTCATCAAAACTCAGAGGCTTCATTTTATAAACATTATTGCTTTCGGAAGACAAGCATGATGCAACTGCAATGCTACGTGTCGTAGTGATTATTCTGCTCCCGCAATTTTCATTCACTAATGGAAGCTTGATGGTTTCCCATGGTTTTCCGTCCCATACATCATCAACTACAAGAAGGTACCTGCAAATGATTTTAACAAAGATGCAATTAGTGTTGAAAGCATGAAAGGTTAGAATTGTACGTGTCAGTAGCATTAAATGTGGCATGGTAAGGAAATGCTAAGATGTTGAAGCATGATGATATCTAGGAACCGGAAAATTGAAAACTAGTTATTATACCCTAACATGTGTAAACACAACATTTCAGCTTTCGCAAACAATATCTTTATGAATTCTTTGATCATCAATGCAAAACGTATTAGAACTGAAAAGGATGGCCGCTGCCGCTGACTAACATTTCAACTTTTGCAAACAACATCTTCATGCCGCTGGTGACACTGGTGCTAGGCACCTTGCATGTGGGTTCTGAAAATTAAAGAGAAGCAGAAGAAAACTGTGTGTACAATCTTTTTAGCTCTTAAGTTCGAATACCCATCTTATTAGGAATGGGTCTGCCACTGCTTGGAAAGTGCAGATAGCTAGATTGGTGCATAGACCAAGGTGTAAGTGTTACAAAAAAACTCTAGTGACTAATCCTTGTTGGATTCCATAGTACAAATACTGAAGCTCACTCACATCATTAAATCATCAGTAGAAATGTGGAATTGTTGTAATAGGATCACAATTATTTCCTCAGCGGACATGATTTTGAGAAACAAGGCTTGTCAAACAATAAATCGATAAAACTGGATGTTGGAATTATTTTTTCTAGGAATAAACAACAAATAATTATGACTGAATGTGTAGAAATGTATACTTCAGTAGTTGCTCCATGAACTAACAAAAGAAGGAAAATATATACTTAGGAAACCATGCAAATTACAAATAATTAATGGATCGCTGTATGAGATTCTTATATTGGAATAAAGAGTAGCACTCGCATTTCCTTTTATGGTTATTTCTTCTTCTTTTTTTGATAGGACACGATGACCGACCTTACCTTTTATTCATGAGATGTTCCCTCAGTTTATTAATGAGTTGCTGCTCATCATAATCCAGTGTATTATCAGTGATCCCGAGTCCTTTAGCCATATCTCTTAGAATCTTCTTGACGTCAGGATTTCGAGAAACTGACACAAACGCCGCACAGGAAAACTGGCTTTTAACACTTTGGTAGACTTGATTTGCAAGAGTAGTCTTACCAATACCTCCACAACCAACAAGTGATAGCACTTTAAGTTCTTTTGAAGAATCTTTCGTTTCTGCGGTTAACCACTCAATGATATCCATTTTTGGACCATCAATGCCGACAAGCTTATCTATCTCCACATAGAGCGCTGGCAGCCGTGGGTCAACAACAGAAGTATTAGTTATGGAAGTCGCCTCAAAAAAATTATACCTCTTGCGCCTCTCGCTTGCCTCTATTACACATGCCTTGTGTTCTTCGATCTCATTTGCGATCTCATGGCGTTCCTTTAGTTTCTTCAACTTTCTGAAAAACCGCTTGATGAAGCCCGAAGGCACATCACGCTCATTGTCAACGCGAACCATGAAGGCATCAACGCAATCTTCCAAGTCATAGGCTAGCTCGCGTAGCTTGTCCCTCCAGTCTCTCATTTGTGGGTTGAGTTGCTCTACGTCGGCGAGCATTTGGAGTGTGGCATTCATGGCGCTCAGCTCATCTCTCAGGAACCTGATCTGCTTGCCCACACCTTTGACCTTGACACACTCATGTTCCAACAGCTTGGTAAGCTTGGACAGGAGTGGTTTCATCACCCCTGTGGAGGCACTCACAAGAGCAGCCTCCATTTGCCTGCCACCAATGAGCTCTCTGTAGCTATGCCCTTGAGACGTGTGTGCACGAGCGGCGATGGCATAGCTTGGGAGCAGGAGGCCGTCAAGGTGCTTGAAGCTCAGGGTTGGAGATGGCGCTTGGTTTATTTGGCATTCTTGCGGGAAAAGCACAGAAGCACAAGATGGAGATGGAAATGTGGAATAGTGAGCGAGTTTGGCAATGATAGTGGAGTTGGGGGAACACAGAAGCACAAGAGCAGCAGGGGATTTATGAATAGAACATCTCTTGACCAGTGTTCACCAGGACACCAACGATTTCTACAGCCTTCACTGGAGCAAAAACACAGGATGAAAACTTATCATGGCTTGGCTTAGTGTGTTTTCTCTGAGAAGCATCTCCTTTTGCAAAAGCTGATAGGACAAAAGGTACTGTGATGCCATTATTTTGCCTCCTAGTGTGCGCTTGCTTTGGCGTCAGAAAGATTCCTAGCTGTTTCCAATTAAAGAGATATCCTTTCGCCTTTTGATCTTGACTCCACGACTCCGTGTCGGCCAAGTCGCCCCACACGTCAATGTTGAAAGGAATTTGGTGTAGTTTTCAAAAAGAAAGGAATTTGGTATCATGGAAGTTTCTTCAAGCTCTGGTTTATCAATAATTCCTACCTACACTAGTGGAAATCATGCTTGCATGATGCATATAGTCCCGGTTGTGAACGAGCTAGTCCCGGCAACCCAGCCAGGACTACGCCTGCCGGACTAATGAGGGCCTTTAGTTCCGGCTCGTAACACAACTGAGACTAAAAGTCCTCCATCCCCACGTTAAAGTTTTTTTTCTTTTCTATTTTCTTCTACTTTTTATTTTCTATTCTATTCAATTATTTTTCATTTGAAAGAGGTTTTCTTATGTGTATTATACGATGATATATATTGTACGTCAACATTATCTATATCTATACCTATTTCTAAAACGAGTAGGTAATCATTTGCGAGTTCTGCCTATTGGTTTCGTCCGTCAGCCTCCCACCCCGTACCGCGTACACGGTTTTTTATTTCTAAAGCGAGTAAGTAATCCTTTGCGAGTTCTGCCTATTGGTTTCGTCCGTCAGCCTCCCACCTCGTACCGCATACACAGTTTTTTTTTTCTGTCCGTTTCTCCTTACAAAGGAGGCCGGGAAGGATCGAGGGGACGAGACGAGGTGGACGTGAATAAATTGATGGTGGTAGAGATGGAGAGAAGGTGGACGGTGCGAAGCAGCGAGGTTGGAGGGCCAGCTGTGTCATTCTCTCTCACTTTCGGCGACCAAGAGGCAGTAGCGGGGATGGCCAACGAAGATACCAGCGCGGGAGTCCCACCGGCCGCACGAGCTCCGTTGGCGAGGTCCGCTAGCAGAAAGTTCGCTCGCCGCCCAACGTGCCACCGCTTGAAGCGCTCCTGCATGCGTTGCTCCAGCTCGACGAGATGCGAAGGAAAGAGTAAAAGAATAAACGGATTGGTGCTGGTTGAAGGTAGATAAGGTCCCTCGTGGAGCCCACCATGCGGAAGCAACAGCATGCACGATGTAGGTTATCTCACTCTGTGCTCATTCATTCATCTTGGCCCTGGTCGTCCTGGATATCAAATATATTTTCTTGCCGTTACTGAATATATTAATTAGAGTCCTTGACCGACACCAAGACGAGCTAAAAACTCACAAAATTTTCCTCTGAAACAAAATTTCCTCTGAAAGAAAATATAATTAAGTTTGATTTCTTCTCCAGCTTTTCCGCACACAAAAGTTTCGGTTGACTCCATTCTTTCACTAACAAATTGGGATTACAAGGCTAGAAGAGTTTGACTATTGGTCACTGAATTCAAGAGAAAGCAGGACGCACGTGGAAAAAGAGAATATAAAAGTTGTATAGGGTAACTATATTTTTAGATATTTTTATGCACGTGATCGTGAAACTACAGTTATCACTCTTTTAATTATGTAACTAAAAAATAGCATAAATATTGCATAAAATTATGTTTATCGTGAAAGTGTGATAATACATATTTGGTCTTTGCCCGTAGCAACGCACGGGCATATTTGCTAGTTATATATAATATAAGTAGGAGCATATATGTACACACACAATTTAGTCATATATCTTAAAAAATGTATAACACTATACATATAAAATGGGAACATGAGTGCTTGCTTGCATTATATATCTTACAAAATAGATAAAACTATTTCAATCCATGGCCATTCACCAACCATAAAATTCTCCTTTTGGATTTATAACCTCGTCCCAAAAAAATCCCGCCAATTAGTGCTCTTGAATTGCTTGTATGCGTTCCTTTTTCTAGGAGTCCTACGTCCAATCGATCTTTGAAAAAAGAGAATACGAATATATGAGTTGTAGTATATATATCAAATCATCATCAGTTAAATTAAATTTGTGAATAAAACTCAACTCAAATAATGCTAGTAAAAAAATTGTGAAAGTTATTTACGTACTTCAAGGTCGTGAAGAATTCGTTTTTTATCTGTGGCCATGCATGAATATATGAGCTGTGTGCATATATCTCAGGCATTTTATTAAGAGAAAAGAGAATTCATCAAGCATGATAGTGCTAATTAACGAAACGAATGAAATAAAGATGTGCGGCCTAGTACTACTTACCGGGAAGTTGTAGCGACTGTGCAGTTCTTCTTTCCATTCACCTGGATCCTTCTTGATGAAGTACTCATTCCAAACCCTGCCCGTCCAAAGAAAATGAATAAATAAGTTATTCCATGATATATATAAGTATCATATACTCCCTCCATTTCAAATTACTTGTCACTGTTGACTTTTGATTGCAACATTTGACCATTCGTCTTATTCAAAAAATTAGTACAAATATGTAAAACACCAAGTTATACTTAAAATACCTTTGATGATGAAGTAAGTCACAAACAAGACAAATAATGTATACATAATTTTTTGAATAAGACGAATGGTCAAATATTGTGATCAAAAGTCAACAGTGACAAGTAATTTGGAACGGAGAGAGTATAGTGCGATGACTTTAATTACTTCTTGAGCAACATTATTATGCTTTCATATTCCTTGGGGTTTCCCCTCTCTGAGTCCAGGACACTTACATTTGAACTGTCAACGCGAATGACTAGCAGAATCCAGTGATAGCTGCACGTTTATACGCAAGCATAACCCATATTAGTATAAGCAAAATATAGAGAATGTGTACCGAGACAGTAACTAACACTAACTTGAACTGGTAAGGGAATATTACGTTCGATTTGAAAAATTGTCCATCCAAGAAAAATTTAATGTTATTCTCTGTGTCTTTGGGGTGATTTTTCCATCAGTATTGCAACCCATATATCCTAAGTCCTAACTCTGACCGGGAAACCATAACTAGTCTGTCATTCGATACGTTAAGGAAACCACCACTACATATAGGATACCATTGATTCCGTGAACCCTATATTACAGTTGGCATCTGCAATAGAAAGAACAACACAAAATAGAGGTCAAAATAGAAGCAATGAAAGAAAGAGAGATCAACATAATTTTTTTGACGAATCGAGAGATCAACATAATATTACGTTGTACGAATAAGAGGAACCAGGAAAAAGGCTACTACCACAATCAGTGTTACAAAGACAAGTAAATAAATAATGCATGGTGACTTGTCTTGCCCTTCCAATAATGCACAACTTGTCAGGATTCCAAAACCACCTTTCATGACACTAGTACTTGAATATCCTGACAGGAGTTATGCACCAATAACTCCACACCAGGATGAAGTGTACGCTTATATATACTTGGAGGCCTACAAGTTTTCCTTCGTCGATAGAAGGAACACAAATTAGTGACCAAAGAGCGTGAACAGAAAAAAACATAATAATCATATCCTCTCTTAGGAATAGAGCTCTTTTACGGTGCACCATACCACCCTATACCATTATTTGAAAAGGACTAGTATGAAAGGATCCGACGGTTGAGATTAATTGTATACCACTAAAATTTGCACTTGTGGTATAGGTGGTATACATGGGTGGCAGTGTATAGGGTATTATTGGAAAATTTATCTCGGTGGAAAAGTGAAAAACGTCATGCGTGGGAAAACAACGTTCGGAGAAAAAAATTGCAGTACCAAAAATAACATATTTTTTTTATAATTACAGATTTACCCATTCCAAGAAAATACTTATACCTTATACCACCACCGTAAAAAAGCCCTAGGAATAAGAGGCACCGGAAAAAATGCTTCCGCAAAAGCTTTTGATTCTTCCATGTGGAATTGCATGTCAATTTAGACGGTGTCGGATTTTGAGGCCCGGACAGTCCACAGGGGGCTACCCACGTGGTTGATTCATAGGTAAAGGGGATCGCAGGACTAAGAACGCTAATGGTGAATGCAAAGAGCACACGAGACAAGGGATTTTAGACAGGTTCGGGCCTCCGGAGAGTAAAATCCTACATCCTGTTTGGTGGTTTGTATTGCTGGGTTGCTGTGCGCAAGAGAGTCGATGTCCTTTGCCTGGCAGACTAGGGTTTACAAGGTCGGTGGGCCTTGGGCTCAGGTCGGTTACAATCTAGAGTCTATCTACTTCGGATTACAAACAAGATCCCATGATATCCGGACTGGTTGGCGCCGCATCCGGCGTCTTGACTTGCACGCCAAACCTTCATCATCCTTGGGCCCGCTTGCCAGGTCGGGCGGGCCCACTGGCAGGTCGGCGGGTCTTTTGACAGGCCGGCCCCACTTGTCAGGGGCGGCCGGGAGTCTGGTCGGTGGGGACCCATGGGGTACCCTTATCCCTCAAGCCCCCGAGCGACGTGTAGGCGAAGCGGGTCTTGAAGGCGTCATGACGAAGCTTGAATCAAGCCGGCTGAAGTCTTGACATCAACAAACCGGAGAGGGTGCGCGACGCTCAAAATAGAAGAAATGCCGAGTGTAGCGAGGTCGAGTGCCGAACCGTCGGAGGTACTCCTCCGGGAGGTCGAAGCGAAGGAAGAAGAAGGAAGGCGGCGCAAGACGTAGTCCGTAGGAGTAGCCCCCGACCATTGAAGCGATTAGTATAATCGGTTCAATGGTCAATAACTGTCTTCATGTGGTTTGGAGCGAAGCGCCATCTTCAGAATCGATGCATAGAGTCATAGGGGGCACTGTGTAGTCACTGGCCAGAGTTCCACCCGGATAAAACAAGAGCGGCCGGTTTGTCATCAGGTAATGGAGGCGCGCCATGTTTCATCACGGGCGAACAAGAGCCCGGACTTCACTTGCCAGCAGCAACCCGTGGATAAGCACAGCCTGGGCTGGCGAGGGCTATAAATAGGGGTATCACCCGAGAGGCGAAGCACCATCTAAGGTAGTAGGAGATGAAGGATCCTCACAGCTGTAGTTACATTGAGCTGCAGGCATGCGTGCGTCCACCAGAACATGAAGTAAGAGTCTTGAAGAGCTTGGAGCTAGAAGAATGCTTGCGAATAGTGAAGGCCTCGATCAGCCTCTTCTGCCGGCCACATCGTTGGATATGTGCGAGGCCCGAGGTGATGCTGGAGCTCCGAGCTGGTAGTCAGTGTTGGATAAAGCCTGCCGGCAAGGGGATCCCTCAGCTATCGGCGAGGGAAGTCTTCACAAGGATCCGGAAGCTAGAAGAAAACTTGCGATGCGACCTAGTATAGCAGGAAGCATAGCAAAAGTCGCGTAGGGCAGATCTGGATCATTAGCACCTCCGTAACGGTGGTGTACCTGTTTGTATCTTGTAATTAGTCGAAGACCAAGTCCTCCCATGTTAGAATGTAACACATCTTTTTGCCATCAAACTTGCGTCCCTGTCTCTCAAGCCCCCGAGCATGACATGCGAGGGGTGAACTGTAGCGATAGGGTCTTGCCGACCTCCAGAGATGCCCATGGGGTTTGTGTGGGGGCGCCCAAGCCTCCGAGCATAGGATGCGAGGGACCTGGCAGGGCCGCAGAGGCACGCCGACCTCGAGGAGGCCGTTAGTCCATCGTAGAGGCGCCCAAGCCCCCGAGCATGGCAGCGAGGGGCCTGGCAGGGCTGCTGAGGCACGTCGACCTGCTGAAGGCTTGAGGAACCATCGTAGAGGCGCCCCAAGTCCCCGAGCATGGCTGTGAGGGGCCTGGCAGGGCTGCTGAGGCACGCCGACCTGCTGAAGGCCTGAAGAACCGTCGTAGAGGCGCCCAAGCCCCTGAGCATGACTGCGAGGGGCTTGGCAGAGCTGTAAAAACAAGATGAAACTTGGTGTATCAAACTGCCATGATTAATCATAAACTTAGCCAGGGCTCGTGAAAGCGTTGTATGTTTTTGCTTTATCGAAAGCGTCGCCTCTTAGCGTGCCTGCCGCGCATTATGTGTACTCGAAACTCTTTAAGCTGCAAGGTACCAACTCCGCTGACCACTACTCACGAAGAGGACAGCTTACTACAGACTACACAGCTCAGCGTGGAGGCTTACGTGTAGGTGGCACGCGGGGGTGAGTCTAGGACTCGAGGTTTCACAACCAAAAAGCAGCGAATGCTCATAACGAAGGAGCGACAGTTAAAGAGAAAAACACACAGAAGTAATTTGGAACCCCCGGCGCACAAGGCTGACCCTTAGGTTGGGAAAACCGAGCCCCTGAGCATTAGGAGAGGGTGACGGGGAGGGTTTGCTGACAAGGTCGAGTAGAAGTGCTGGGAAAAAACATGTGGTCTGGCAAAAGGTTTGCCAAAAAGGCTTCTTTATTCAATTGCATAAAAGTACAAGGGAGTGGTACATAGCTTTCTAGCATGGGCTCCTAAGGATAGAAGCGGCATAGGTGCTCTATGTTCCATGGGTTTGGGACGCCGGAGTCGTCTCCCCACTTGAGCCAGTAGGTAGCAGTTCCGATGACCTCCGTCACGATGAATGGGCCCTCCCATGGCGCGGAGAGCTTGTGGATGTCCTTGGAGCTCTAGATATGTCGAAGCACTAGGTCTCCCACGTTGAAGGTGCGCTCTCGGACATTGCGGTCATGGTAGCGGCGAAGCTGCTGCTCGTGCCAAGCGTGCCAGAGGAGTGCTGACCTCGGTTCTCCTCAAGGCTGTCAAGGTCGACCTGGTGAGTCTTCTCTGCTTCTCCTTCGTCGTAGTATTGGATCCTTGGCGCTCCAAATGTGACATCAGTGGGGAGGATAGCCTCAGACCCGTAGACCAGGAAGAAGGGGGAGAACCCCGTGGTGCGACTGACCTGAGTCCGGAGACCCCAGAACACGTGAGGTAGCTCGGCGAGCCACCTGGTGGCTTACTTTGATGCGTTGTCGAAGATGCTCTCTTTTAGGGCTTGGAGGACCATGCCGTTGGCTCTTTCGACCTGGCCGTTACACCAGGGGTGTGCGACCGACGAGTTGTAGACATCAATCATGTTGTCCTGGAAGAAACCCAAAACTGCGAGCCTGTGAAGGCTGATCCGAGGTCAGTGATGATTCTGTTTGGCACGCCGAAGCGGTGCGTAATCTCTTCAATGAACTTGACTGCTTCCTCAGACTTGACGCTTATCAACGGCTTCACCTCGATCCACTTGGTGAACTTGTCTACAACGATTAGGATGTGCTTGTAGCCTCCTGGGGAAGCCTTGAATCGGCCGATCAAGTCCGAACCCCATATAGCAAAGGGCCAGGATGGTGGGATCGTTCGCAGAGCCTGGGCTGGGAGGTGCTGTTGTTTGGCGAAGAATTGGCATCCTTTGCATCGTCGAATGAGCTCTTTTGCGTCGGCCAGAGCCATGGGCTAGTAGAAGCCGGACCTGAATGCCTTGCCGACGAGGTTGGCGGAGGCAGCATGGTTGCCGCATGTCCCAGTGTGGACCTCTTGTAAGAGCTCTACTCCTTCGCTCCACAGGATGCACTTCATGAGCACGCCGGTGGAGGCCACCTT
Source organism: Panicum virgatum (assembly GCF_016808335.1). NCBI lineage: Eukaryota > Viridiplantae > Streptophyta > Magnoliopsida > Poales > Poaceae > Panicum > Panicum virgatum. The sequence continues at coordinate 53,701,407 of NC_053138.1, forward strand.
TCTGTACAGCTCTTCGCCTATCACGACGTAGTTAGCACTACGCCGGGCGATCTTCTCATGTTCGATCCTGTCCTCTGGCGCCATCTGGTCGACGATGAAAGCTATAAAGGGGGCGCGCCAGTCGTCTTCAGCGTCGACCATCATGACGTCGGTGGCAGCTGTGCCGGTCTGACCTGATGGTCCCTGGTTGGGTTGATCAGGGTCTAGTATCTTGATGGACGGCTTGCGCAAGTCCTGGACGAATATGCCGGCCGGAACCAACGCACGTCTGGAGCCGAGCTTGGAGATTACGTCGGCTGCAACATTGAAATTTCTTGTCACATGATGGAACTCATTCCCATCGAAGTGGCCTTTGAGCTTGCGTATCTCTGCATAGTAGGCATCCATCGTTTCCTTCGTGCAGTCCCAGCTCTTGTTGACTTGCTCTATGATGACCTTGGAGTCGCCGTAGGCAAGGAGGCGCTTGATTCCTAGGGAAACAGCGATGCAGAGGCCATGGATGAGCGTCTCGTTCTCAACTCCGTTGTTGCTGGCCTTGTAGTAGATCTGCAGGACGTACTTTAGGTGATCTCCCTGAGGAGATATGAACAGTATCTGTTGGTATTTCTTAACGTTCACAGAATAATCCGCAAGCGTACGGAAATACCGTTGTAGCACTTCACCCGTGAGTATTCAAGGGTATCGTATTTCCACGGGGAACGGAGGTACTAGCCTTCTAACAGGTTCGTCCAAGGACAAATAAGAGGTAGGTAGGCGAGGATAGAGGGGATTCCTATGGCTTAGAGTTCTAGTAACTTAAGTTCTACCTCTACTTGCTTACTTCGGGCACCAGCTTACTCCTGGTCTGCCAAGAGTATCCGGCTATTAGCTCTACACCCAACCCTCATGTGGGGACTACAAGGGATAGGCAGAGCTGTCACCACCTACCGCCTACCCCGACAGACCATGGAGAAGGTATGCAAACAACGGTAACCTCTAGCCTAGACACCACGTCTACGCTACCGATTACTACTCTAGCCCCGATTCCGTCCACGACTCGAGCCATCGGACTAGAGCACTCATCACGAGAACAGATGATGATCCCGCAAGCAAATAAAGAATAAAACTTACTTTACTAAAAGACTAATTACCATAGAAGATTATGAATACTTACTTAAGAAAGGAAGCATCCGTCGAGGTACAAGGCCGGAGAAGAGCGCCGACATGCCGACGCCCCTCCGAACTACCCCTCACTCTCTCCCTATTTTCTAAGTACTAGGCCTAAGCCTTGGAGTGGAACTCTTCCTCTTCTCTTGTGGTGTGTGGTGAGAGTGGTGGGAGGCCCCTTATATAGTTTGGAGAGGTTGGTTCCCGCCATCTCCTTGTATGGTAATGTTGCAAACCGACTTCTAGAGGATCAGATCAATCGTCTCGCCAAAATGCATCTGGATGGGAAGCAGGGCTGGTTCGGCCGGCCCTACTTCACCGCCTCTGGCCACTGTCCTTCTCTAGTGCACTGCCTGGTGGGTCCTGATGTCAGATGGTCGGTGCCGGGGCTTGGTTGGTCGGTTTGGACTGTCAGGTGGGCCTCTTTTGCTCTTGTTACGCAGGACGCGATATTTCGTGACTTCATCTGTGTATTCTTCGTGTTTTCTTCTTATTCCGGACTTGTGCTCCTGAAATCAATAATTCTCCAAAACAACTATGGAGCTAGGTTAGTGATACAAATATGTGAATAAGAGGCATGGTTTTCCTTCTCTTGTGAGTATAGTTGACGGTCATATTTTGCACTTAACGACCGTCAACAATACCCCCACACTTAGTCCTTTGCTCGTCCTCGATTAAAGGTTGAAGGACTAAGGTGGATGCAACTCCTTTTTATGAAACCTGCATACAAGTTATTCCAAGCTTCTTCCAAATTCTGTAAACTTTTGAGTGGCTACCATGCTTTCATGGGTAATTGAAGAATGGAACGATGCAGAAATCAGGTTCCTGGTTCTTCCTGCTTGGAAACTTGGGTTTTATATTTTTGAAATAAAAGAATAGACTTGCTCCTCAAATTATTCTCTCGAATCACTATTTTTATTTTGGATCATCACCAAGGCAAAGTTGTGCCTTCTTTTCTCCTATCATCTGATTACGCTTGTGTGGAGCTCAGGGTAGGAGTAAAAAGGCATATTTGCTTTGCTTATGTTGTTAAGTCAAAAATAAGATCCAAGCAGAAACAAGTCATACAATCTGATCAAGATGTGCAAGTGTGTGGGAATTTTTGGTGAAGGGTGGACGAACTGTTTTGCATAATCCCTCTCTTTTGTTTATTTTCCATGGATGTGGACTATCTTTCTCTTTTCTTATTTTTTTTGACATGCCTTGCGGGCATGTGGCATATCTTCTTTGGGTATGCATCTTTCTTTCTCTCTCTCTCTCTCTCTCTCTCTCTCTCTCTCTCTCTCTCTTTTTGACATGCCTTTTGAGCATGTGGCATACCTTCTTTGGGTATGCATCTTTTATTTTATTTTTTTGCATAGCCCACATTCTTTATGGTCACTTTAGAGAGAAAGAGTCATGGTATGTCATGGAGTTTTATTTTGTGGGTGGATGACAATATTTTGATATCTTTCAGTGTAGAAGAATAGCATATGAGTGGATGTATATGTGATCTTGATCATGAGAATATGACACGTCTCTACCAAAGGTCAAAGAATTTGACAAAACTCAAAGCAAAGTCAAACTGCATTTGAAGGTTTGAGAATGAAAATCTAACTTTGGCTTTGGTAGGAATTTTCATTATTTTGAGGAGACAAACTATTGATGATTTTTTTAAAAAAGAAATCCCAAGTACTTTGCAAGGAAGAGCATAGTTCCATTCATCCAATCATATCACATTAGTCAATTACTTAGATAGCATGGGGTCCCTATGAAGATATATGTTCACAAGAACTAGAATGAATGCGAGGAATAAAGAGTATGCAAGATTATTTATGGAAGCGCATGGAGTGCAAAAGTGTATTGGCAAGGTTCAATGAGTTTAGTTTTAGTGATCAACAAAGAAATTCATCAAACTCAAGAACTTAGAGAGTATGAGGAGTGTGTTTGCACAAACCATCACTAAAGAGGAAGAAGTGGAAGCTGAAGGAAGTCAGAGGTGGTTTGGTCGAACCAAAGGTTTGGCCATCCCTCCTTGGATTCCTTGTATCCTGCTCTTTGGCGTGCTGGATCGTCGATGTTGTGCATATGTTTGGGGGAGAGATCTCAAACAAGTTTGCAAGTGGTGATTTTGAGAGATCTCCCCCACACTTATTCTTGTACCTGCCTTTATTCAAAAGAAAAACAAAAGTGGAAACAAGAAATGACTCTGCCAGTTTTGAACACTGGGGAGTCTAAACTTTATTGAAATAAAAAGTGAGAAGTGCTTGAAGCACCAGATTTTATTTTTATTTTTATTATTTTTATTATTTTTTTTCTTTTTTTATTCTGGGATGGTAAAGTTGACATGATGGGTAACTTAGCAGGATGGAGACATGAGCGAGGATGCATGAGGTCTGTGGGATACTCACCTTAAGAACTCACCTAGCATGGAACAAAAATGCAAGAGTTAGGCTTCATATACGTGAAGTAAAGTTTTGCATTTGTTCAGCTTGGTTCCTCATGCATCTGTCTTCCCATGGGATCAAGGAGCGTTGTTTGGACAATGGAATCACTGTACGATGCTCCTTGGTTGTTTATTTTCTTTCCTGCAAAAGGTTAGTGGACAACAAACACTCTACGAATGTATAAAGAATGATCTTTTTCAAGATTTGTTGTTCACATCTATGCTTAAGAAAAACCAAATTCAAAAGGGTCCAACTAGCATGGATCCCAAAATGTTTGCCACCAATTTTTTTTTTTCGAGAGAGATTCTTTTATTTTTGAGTTTTTTTATTGTTCACCCTTTTTTTCAGAAATACTCAACAAGGTTGAGATTAAATTGCCTAAACATAGCAAGGAGGTATTTTGACATTATACTCACTGTGATCCTTGGAAGGTGATCGGTGTCTCCTTTGCATGTCGTGCAATTTTTTTTTGTTGAAGTGCGTCCCAAGCCTTGTTTTATCTCTAGTATGAATTTAGCTCGAGGATTTACCCAGTTGATTTGAAATCTTTCTGCAGGGGTTAGTCAATGCAAAACATACCTCCAAAGTCTATGATCGTATTATCGTTAATCAAACTCAACACCATGTCTTATTTGATTAAAGAAGGCTATTTTAATCTAAGCACCATGCTTAATTTAAAAAGCCTATGGATGCATCTAGCTAAGAAACAACCAAACCTGAGCAAACAAACATAAACAAAGGAAGCATGTATTTGCATGACCAAGCTCTATTCATATAGAAATAAGTATGAGTAAAGGATTGGAGAACCTTACCTTTGTTTACCCGAGTATACTTACCGCCAGCATATAGGATGGATGTCTCGAAATTGCTGCGGCGATGGCGTGTTGAGTGGAGCAGCGAAGGCTTGGAAAGGAAGTGAAGCATTTTCTTGATTGTATGCGTGCGTGAGCTGCTTAAGTGTGTGGAGCTAGGATCGGATGGAGTTTTTTGTGTAGGTTGCCAGCTCTCGCCCACTCTTTCCTTCTTCCTTTCTCTCTTTCTTTTTCTCACTTTATTTTTTTATTTTCTCTTTTTTTCCTTATATATATATTTTTTATATATATCTCTCCTTTTTTTTCTTTTTTTCACCTCTCTTTTTTTAAGCAAGCCAGGACTGACATCTTCTTGAAACAAGAATACTCCTTTGGATGGCTGGAACTTGCAGCGTGACGCTATACGATTTCCCCCACACTTGGACTTTTGTGTGAAAGTCAAGTGTGTAATGTCAGTGCTCCTTTTGAGTGTGTTCCCATTCCAAAGAGCATCAAAGTGCTCAGCTGATGCAGTCCTTATGTTTGCGGGCATCGTATGTCCCTTGTTCTTCGTAATCGTCACCTGAATTGGTTAGGACCAAGAATACCCGAAGGTGCATACTATGCTTAAAAAAACATGTTCTTGCTTTTATTGTTTAGGAGAAAGATTTTTTTTAAAAAAATTATCTAGGCTATCTCCCGGTAGTGCTTTGTTTATGGTCACAAACTCGACCATGGGGGTTCGTCCTGCAGCTATCAATGTTGATGTAGTTCCCAGCTTTACCACCATTTATTGATTTATTGTCGTTCAAGCTGCAAGATTAGTGCACAAATACAACTACGAGCCCTGCAAAGATATTATGATAAGCAAAACCAACTACAACCATCATAAAGGGTGTCTATGATTGGAAACCCTACGATGATTGTAAGACTCGTAGCAACTTGGTGCAAAGGACAAAAGATCTCAGAGATGTCAAGGATGAGCATAACTTTTGTGAAGAAACTTCATGCTCATGGAGTAAGTGGCTTGATCTCCGGATAGAGAAACTCAGGAATGTTCATGGCCCCATAATGAAAGAGAATGTGTAACTCTGTGGGCCAAATGAATAATTCTGAGTTCGGGTCATGAGGGAAATGAATTTCTTTCAACTCATCCCCTTCTTAGGTGGAAAGCCTCACATTTCATCAAAGATGAACATGGTGGCAAAGCAGTCCATCCTAAGCTTCCAATAGAAGTTCATTTCATAAGAAAGGTGAACATAACTTCTATTGGGCATCAATCAAAATCAATGAATAAGATGTCAACTTTGTTTCACTTGATTTGATTGGCATCGATCGATAATCGAGGATATGAATGTGAATTTATTTCACTCGATTCGATCGGTAAGGCATGGGGGTGAATCTTGTAGCCGGATGAGGAACTATGTCCAGAGAGGATGGCTCTAAAGATTCACCCCGAAGGGGTGGAAGGTGTGTATGAGGATAACCTTCCAAGGATAGCGGGGGTATAGGTAGAGATAAGAAAAGCAAAAAGATACGAGGATAGAATGGGTAGCAGGGATGAAGGTAGAGCTAAAGAAAAAGAAAATAGATTTTTTTTTGTTTTTGAAAATATACGAGGACGAACTAGATTCGAAGGCAATACATCAACCGTTCCCCGGCAACGGCGCCAGAAATGCTTGTTGGTATTTCTTAACGTTTACAGAATAATCCGCAAGCGTACGGAGATATCGTTATAGCACTTCACTCGTGAGTATTCAAGGGTATCGTATTTCCACGGAGAACGGAGGTACTAGCCTTCTAACAGGTTCGTCCAAGGACAAACAACAGGTAGGTAGGCGAGGATAGAGAGGATTCCTATGGCTTAGAGTTCTAGTAAGATAGGTTCTACCTCTACTTGCTTACTTCGGGCACCGGCTTACTCCTGGTCTGCCAAGAGTATCCGGCTATTAGCTCTACACCCAACCCTCATGTGGGGGACTACAAGGGACAGACAGGGCTGTCACCACCTGCCGCCTACCCCAACAAACCGTGGAGAAGGTATGCAAACAATGGTAACCTCTAGCCTAGACACCACGTCTACGCTACTGATTACTACTCTAGCCCCGACTCCTTCCACGACTCGAGCCATCAGACTAGAGTACCCGTCATGAGGACAGACGATGATCCCGCAAGCAAATAAAGAATAAAACTTACTTTACTAAAAGACTAATTACCATAGAAGATCATGAATACTTACTTAAGAAAGGAAGCATCTGTCGAGGTACAAGGCCAGAGAAGAGCGCCGACATGCCGGCGCCCCTCCGAACTACCCCTCACTCTCTCCCTATTTTCTAAGTACTAGGCTTAAGCCTTGGAGTGGAGCTCTTCGTCCTCTCTTGTGGTGTGTGGTGAGAGTGGTGGGAGGCCCCTTATATAGCTTGGAGAGGTCGGTTCCCGCCATCTCCTTGTATGGAAATATTGCAAACCGACTTCTCGAGGATCAAATCAATCTTCCCGCCAAAATGCATATGGACAGGAAGCAGGGCTGGTTCGGCCGAACCACTGGTTCGGCCGGCCCCACTTCACCGCCTCTGGCCACCGTCCTTCTCTGGTGTACTGCCTGGTGGGTCCTGATGTCAGATGGTTGGTGCCGGGACTTGGTTGGTCGGTTTGGACTGTCAGGTGGGCCTCTTTTGCTCTTATTACGCAGGACGCGATATTCTGTGACTTCGTCTATGTATTCTTCATGTTTTCTTCTTATTCCGGACTTGTGCTCGTGAAATCAATAATTCTCCAAAACAACTATGGAGCTAGGTTAGTGATACAAATATGTGAGTAAGATGCATGGTTTTCTTCTCTTGTGAGTATTGTTGACGGTCATATTTTGCACTTAACGACCGTCAACAGTACCCCTGTTCTAGCTCCTTCAAGGTTGAGGGCACCGTCGAAGTACATCTTCCAATATTCCGGCCTCTCCATGGGTGGAGGTTGCTGGATCTCTGTCCACTCGGAAACGAAGTCCGCCAAGATCTGGGACTTGATCGCCTGCCATGGGCAGAACTCAAGGTCAAAATCTCCTAGTTTGACAGACCATTTGTCGATCCGACCGTTGACATCGCGGTTGTGGAGGATCTCCCCTAGCGGGAAGGAGGAGACCACCCGGATCTTGTGTGCCTGGAAGTAGTGCCGCAGTTTCCTTGAGGTGATGAGCAGGGTGTACAGCAGCTTCTGGGGCTGCGAGTACCGTGTTATGGAGTCGCCGAGTACTTCGTTGACGTTGTACACCGGCTTCTGTACAGGGTACGACTGGCCGACCTCCTCTCGTTCTGCCACGAGTACCGTGCTGACCACGTTGGTGGTGGCAGAGATGTACAACAGGAGGGTCTCCTTGTTGGCCAGGGCCGTCATGACAGGTGGAGAGGTCAGAAAAGCCTTGAGCTCTTCCAACGCTTGTTGGGCCGTGTCGTCCCACATGAACTTATCTGTTTTCGCCAAGCTTGCTGATGAAATGGCTGAGGGCCGCCATCATGCCTGTGAGCTTCATCACGTCTTTCTTCCCTAAGGGCCGCTTCATATTGAGGATAGCGTCAACATTGATCAGGTTGGCCTCGATGCCATGGTGGCTGAATGAAGCCTAGGAGCTTCTCGGAAGGGACGCCAAAAACACATTTGGCGGGGTTGAGTTTTCAGCGATAAGCCCGGAGGTTGGCAAACGTTTCAACTAGGTCGGCGATGAAGTTCTCCACCACCTTGGTCTTGACGACCACGTCGTCGATGTAGGCCTCCACATTCTTGTGGAGCTGCGACTCCAGACACTTCTGGATTGTCTTCTGATAGGTGGCACCGGCGTTCTTGAGACCCAACGTCATGGTGTTGTAGCTGTAGATGCCATGAGGCGTGATGAACGCTGTTTTATCTTGGTCGGCGGGGTTGAGGGCTATCTGGTGATAACCCGAGTAGCAGTCTAGGAAGCGTAACAGGATGCTGCCAGCCATGGAGTCCACGACTTGGTCGATGCACGGAAGAGGGAAGGGGTCTTTAGGGTAGTGCTTGTTGAGATTGGTGTAATCAATACACATTCTCCATTCACTGGTTTTCTTGGGTACAAGGACCGGATTGGCTAACCAATCCGGATTCTTACATTCGCGGATGAATCAGGCAGCTAAGAGCTTATTTAGTTCTACCCTAATGGCCTCCTTGCGATCTTGGGCGAAACGATGAAGCTTCTGCTTGACAGGTCTTGCCGTCTTGCTTACATCCAAGGAGTGCTCAGCCAGCTCCCTGGGAACACCGGGCATATCTGATGGACTCCATGCAAATATGTCTGCATTATCCCAGAGGAAACTGGTGGGCACGAGTTCCTATTTGGGGTCGAGGTCGGCCCCAACAGGCACCGTCTTGGACACGTCGGACAGGCCGAGGCAGACCTTCTTCACCTTCGGGTTGGCAACGAGTGCGGTGGGCGTGCGGTCCTGTTCCGGCACCTACAGAGTCTTAGGGTCGGTCTTCCTGGCTTCGGCCACCATAGCAGTGGCCTTCGCAGAATAGGCGAGGGTCTTGGCGAGCTCCACCGCTTTGACATCGCACTTGTAGGAGGTCTCAATGTCCCCGAAGACAGAGAGGATCCCGTTGGGCGCCGGCATCTTGAGGATGAGGTAGGTGTGGTGCGGGATGGCCATGAACCTGGTTAACATAGGTCGGCAGAGGATGGCATGGTACAACGTCTTGAAGTCCGCCACCTCAAAGATGAGGTACTATGTGCGGTAGTTCTGCATGGTCCCGAAGGTGACTGGCAGGGACACGTGGCCTATGGGGTAAGACCCCTTGCCGGGCACGATCCCGTAGAAGGGCTCGTCACAGGGCTACATCTTGCTGAAGTCGAAGCCCATCTGCCTAAGTGTGGCGGTGAAGATGATATTCAGGCCGCTGCCGCCGTCAATCAGCGTCTTGGACAGCAGGGCCTCGTCGATGGTGGGCGAGACGACCAGCGGGTATGACCCGGGATCTGGAATGTGCACCCAATGATTTTCCCTGGAGAAGGTTATGGGGAACTCTGACCAGCGCAGGTACTGGATAGGCTGGGTGTTGATGAGATGTACTTCCCGCTGGATGAAGTGCTGCTTGCGGTTGCTCACCGCTGCCTTGACTCCACCGACGATGATGTTCACCTGCCGGTTGGCCTGCTGGAATGCGCCGTTGGGGTTGCCCCCTGGAGGTGGTGGAGGGAGATCTCGCTCGTCGCGGTGATCCCTATTGTCATCGCGACGGCCTCTGTCGTCATTGCGGTGGTGGCGATCATCGCACCGGTCAGGTCGACGATCCGGGTCTGGGCGTCGGTGGCCACCAGCGCCGCCGCCAGGGCTTCCGGATACTCCGGATTTTTTGGTCTCGAATCGCACACAAGCCAGACCGGTCTGACCGGTTTGGTATACCGGTCTGACCGGTGCTAGCAGGGCTGAGAGGGTTCAATTAGGGTTAGTTGGCACAATTGGATAGAAATTAATTTGGTTGTTGATTACTTGTAATTTTTGCAAGTCATGCATGTACTCTCTCATATCATATGCATATGCATACGTGTAGCAGCCGCAGCGGAGGAGGCGATATACGAGGTGGTTGCGGAGCCCCCGGAGCCATTAGAGCAGGCCAAGCAGGAGGAGAGGCGTGAGAACCAGGCCCAGGGCCCAGTGGACCCCGGTGTTGAGCAGCAGACGCAAGGCAAGCTCCGGTGCATGTCCTATTATTTTAACTTATGAACTTATGATTCACTATATATATATATTATATATATATTCAGCTATTATTTGTGCATTACGTTTTAGGAGTTATTTGGAACCCTAGTTGCATGAACCTTAGGATTCCTTGAGTTTATACTAGTATGTATAGGTCGATAGCGATGCCATGTTTAATAGATCTCGGTAGAAGACTGGTGATTTCTTGTCACTCGTGAGATACATGATATTTAGAAGTCGAGTAATTGCCGGTTACTCGCGAGATAAATATACAATTATCGTTATACTTCAGTATTTGAGTTATGGAATGAAATGTGGAAGTGATGGAAACTTGAGACCGGGCGGGGAATAATGATGATATGTAGGTATAGCAGCAGGACAGGGTTCCTGGTTGTCTTAGCCCCGACTGTGTCGATTAAGGACCGGTCGTTGTCGGCAGTGCTGATCGGGGATTGAACTGTACTAACCGCATGCCGGGAGTAGGAGGTAGTCGAAACCGGTAAGCCTAGTACTGCCTTGCTTCGAAAGTACAGGACTCCATCTCACCTCCTGGGGTAGTCGAGTAGTTGCAGAGAAATGGGGATGCATGTATTACTTTTGGTGGTCTCATGTTGAGCTCGGCTGACCATATGATGGTGGAGCGGTCCTGTAGTTCGAGGCGGGGAGGGGAAGGGTTGGTGCATGTGGTCCGACGGGGCTTATACGTGCCGTGTTGGTTAGGTCCATCTTGCAAGGTCAAATCGGATCAATTCGCCGTGTCTCGCGGATATGAGGGCCTTGATATCTTTGTCGCCTCGTAGAAAAATGAGTTAGAATATTAGTGATATATGATGGATAATACTTTGAATCATTATTGAATGCTCCATGGTTGCTCTAGATATGCAAACATTAGTGGTAGTCTTCTTATATAAAATATGCGGCTAAAATATTGAAAATAAGGATCCATCTATAGATGCATTTCTGCAAAATAAACCACTAGCTAGAAAGCTTTGCATGTCTAGATATGTGGGCTAAGTATACCCAATAGTCGGGTAAGCCTTGCTGAGTATTAATATACTTAGGGTTTGTTGCCACAATCATTTCAGGCCATCCGGATGTTGACTTCTGCCCCTGCTGTGTCAAGTTCATCCGCCGAGATGCAGAGGGGTGGGAAGTGGTGGAGCGAGACCCCTAGGCTAGGGAGTTGTCGGGTTGCGCCCTTGAAGGCTGTGTGCAACCCCTCTGTTTTGCGAGGACCGGTCTGACCGGTCAGTGTGACCGGTCTGACCGGTGGTGTGGATCAGGTAGTGGCAACTGGACTGATCGGTTGAAGGAACCGGTCTGACCGGTTGGGTGCAGGCAGGATAGGGTGGAGTAAAGTTTAGGTGTAGAAATTGTTCCTTTGAACATTGGCTACCCTTGTAATGTTTTGTAAAATTATTTCGTTTATGTAACCTTTATGTATATTTGGAACTCGGCTTGTAAAATAAGTGTTTCATATTGTTTTCATTCCTGTATTTTCAAGTATTATGTCGTACTTGTACCATCTGCGCCTGCCTTCGCGTGGGACTTCCGGTGTTGTTTCGATCGGGCCATGGGTTGAGAAAGGATTGCCAAATTAAGCCATTAAGCTAATGCGCCCGATGTGTTCAAATAACGGCCATTACGCTTAATTAGAGTTTTAATTTGATGGTTCCGTCACAGGCAGGCGCAGTGGCAACCAAAGTACCGGCGCTTCTCTCATGTCATGTTGCCGGCTGCATCACTGCTTCGAACAGTTGTGGAGGCTCCCTTCTTCCTTCATCTTTTGTTCACGCTCCTGTTTCTCAGGAAAAAGATGCGAGTAGCGGTTGTGTTTTTTTGAGCTTCCCTTCTTCCATCAACTTTTGTGCCCGCTCCTGTTTTCATGAAAAAGATGCACAACTGTTAGGTAGGATCTCCCAAAAACACATGCTGATTCAATTTCGTGAGAAAAAAAAGCAGCAGAAGACATCAAAATAATGTTGCATTGTTTGATGCTAACATTAGAAACGGTTTTAGTTTATACAAAGCAAACGCAAATAAGATTCGTTGAGGACTATAATTAAGCTAGCTGCATAACAAAAAAAAAGGGTAGCCTTCCTTTATTTTTTTTTTATCTCTTTGGTTCTTGTGTACACTACCGAATGGCCTGATCTAAGCATGTGCAAGTAGGCTAAGTAAGTAGTCGTAGTAGTAGTACCTGTTGAATAATTAGGCAATTGTCCGATTAAATTCCGAAATAAATAGATCATGAATTTGACTAGAACTAGCATGAACAACCCTATCATACTAGTAACAAGATGCAGTAAAAACATGATTAAACACTAAACTAAATAACAGCGTACGTACTGAGCGTTTGCCGTCGGGAAGACGAATGGCGCTGACGGGATGACGGCGGTTGTGTGAACGGAGCGCAGCAGACGGTGTTGCAGACGTCGATACGCCGCAGCACCGGACTTGGACGGAGGACGAGCCGTGGCGAAGATCGCTGAGCAGTCACGCCGGGCGCTTCCCAAAAACCTTATTCGCCCTCTCCCGGTGCAGGATCCCAAAGACGAAAGGTTCCGGAGACCTGCTCTCCCGTTCGCCGGTGCACGCCGACGCTCGGGATGGAGAAGACTATGGTGACGGCGCAGCAGCGAGAGGAGGCAAAATCCTAACTCAGATTAGATGTGTTTTGGTGGCAGCCGATAGGATGTATATATGTAGGAGAGCCCACGACCTAGCGTCGTAATCGGATCCGTAATCAGATTAGAAAACTGACTAGACCTTCCATATCTCGCAAACCTAACGGCCAAGCAACCAAAAAATAAAACAGCAAAAGGAAGCCGCGCCCCCGCAAGGCGAGGAGCCGGATTTCGGCGGACCATTCATGCGGACGTCGCGTGCCCGCGTATTTCGCCCCGGCCCGGCCCCGGCGAGGCGAGATATCTACAATACATCCCTAATTCCTACCGGATATATCTACAAGGTATATCAATTGAACTACATCATGGTAAAATCTAACAACAACTAGCTAGCAAATTAGATCGCAGTAAATAAAAGTTAGGGTTAGAGATTTGGGGAAAACATGCATGGAACGAGTAGATGACAGAGCTGCTCTCCACTTCACCAGCACTTCACCAGCAGGCAGCAGGGTTGAAGCAGGCCAACATGGACGGGGTGGCCGGGCTAGGAGCAGGGCCAGGATTTGCCGCTCACAGGTCTGGTCGTCTGCACGTCTGGGGCCAGGACGTGCTAGGGCAAGGCCGCAATGGCACCGCCGCTCAGCTATCGGGGAGTGCTTGGGGGCAGGGGAGCTGACGAGCCGTGGAGCAGGTGTGCCGTGCGGGACTCCCAACTTCCAGAACGAAGGGACAAGGGGTACAGGTCTAGTTGGAGTAGGCGGCAGCTACTCCTCTGTCCTAGAATAAGTGCACTTCTAAAGTTTGAGGGAAGAGATCAATGTTAGTGTTAAATTGCACCTCGAGTGAAGAGAAAGTAAAAAAAATAACTAGAGTTAATTTATCCTATTTATAGATGTACACTTATTTTGAAATAAATTTGAAGCTTTAAAAGTGCATTTATTATGAGATGAAGGTAGTACATTTGCACCAGCCTAGGGTATGCCGCACCGTACCCGTGCCACCCGCTAGCTACGCCCATTGTCCTCCTCGTTGGTCACGTTGCTACCTACTACACACAGGTCCCAATATAATGCGTAGGCGTGGTGGTTCTAACATAAGCAGGTAAATGCTTCGGCAAACTAAAAGTAGCTGAGACGATTAGGGTCCTTTGGCGCGGAACATGTCCATTCCATGTGGGTATTTACATTTTTTTAGCTACTTATATGTTTTTATAGTCGTTGATAATAGAGTAAAGTCTATTTTTGGCCATCCAACTCTTGCCTCGGTTTAGTTTTAGCCATTGAACTCCAAAACCGGGTATCTTCGACCATCTAACTATCAAAACCGTTCACATTTGGCCATCCGACGGTTTTACAGGGCAGTTTCGCTGACGTGGACGCCACGTGGCAGCGGGGCCCACTTGTCAGCCTATTTTCTTCTCTTCTCTCTCATCTCTCTGTCTCTCTCTCTCTTCGAGCCCCCTGCTCGCGCGCGGCCCCCGCATCCTCAGTGGCGGGCGCCGCCCCGCGCTGGGCTACGCCGCGATGGGCGCGCGCCTGCTCAGCCTGCCGCCGACCATCGTCGGGCCACGCTGCTCTTGCTCGGGAACAGCGCGCCCGCTGCGCTCGCGTCCTTCGCTGCCGGGGGCGGCGGAGGGGCCGCCGCCGTCGGGCTCAACGGCGTGCTCGGCGAGGCGATGTTTGTGTCCGCCGCCGTGCTCGGCGTTGTCACCCTCCGCGTCGCCGGCCACGGAGTCGCCGTCGACCGCGCCAGCTTCTTCCATGACGCGGGCTTCCTCCTCCAGGCTCTCGCCGCCGTGGCCGCCGTGGCCTCCCCTGCCTCGCGCCGTCCGCGCCCGATCCGGTGGCGCTGCGCGGGGCTCCGCCTCCGCACCGCGCGCTTCCGTCACCGCACCGCGCCCACGTCGATCTACGGCTGAAGAACGCCCCTGTCTCGCCGCCCCCGGTTCCTCCCGCCGGTCAAAGAGCCAGGATGACTGGCGAGGAAGCAGTGCGGGGTCGTGGTGGAGCTGTCCACCGAAGGAATCGACAGACAGCGGCGTGGTGGTGGCGAATTTGGCCGGAAGCTCCTGTGCCTTCTCCCCCACTGCTCGCCGCCGAGCTTGAGCGCGCGCGCGGCTGCCCCCCAACGTGCCCCCCAACGCGCCATCTCAACCGTGCTCGAGCTCCGCGGCATGGCCTCTGCTCCACTGCGCCATGGCCTCTGCTCCACGCGCGCCCCGCCGCCGTCGTCCCGCGCGCGCCGCCGCCCACACGTGCGCAGCTCCGCACCCGCCGCGCGCAGCGAGCAAGGAGGCGTGGCGAGGGACGGAGGGGCCGGAGAAGCCGGCGGAGGCGCGGAGAGGGAGGGAGCAGGGGCGCACCCGCGCCACCGTTGGGGCACCACGGTTGAGCCGCCTCCCCGAGCCGCAGCGCAAGCTCACCCTGCTCCTCCGCGCCGCCTCCGCGCTCCCACTCCGGCGGAGGCACTGAGCATCGGCGGCGGCCGCCGTGGCCGAACCAGGCCTCGCCTTCCCCTTTGCCGGTGACAGCCCGGGAGGAGGAAGGCCGGCGTGGGAGGAGGAAGACCGGTGCAGGAGGAGGAAAGCCGCCCAGGAGGAAGAAGTCCGGTGCGGGAAGGGCCGCCAGGGAGGGAGGCCAGAGGAAGCCCGCCGCCGGCTTGGGGAGAGAGAGAAGGGAGGAGAGAGACAGAGGGGGAGGGCGGCCGGCGCAGGGTGAGAGGAGAGGGAGAGGAGAGAAGAGAGAGAGATGGAGGGGAGGGCTGACAGGTGGCGTCCACGTCACCAAAACCACCGTCAAAACCACCCCGATGGCCAAATATGACCGGTTTTGAGAGTTGAATGGCTGCGGATGTCTGGTTTTGAAGTTGCATTGTCAAAACCGGACACAGTGGATTGTTGGATGGCCAAAAATGGACTTTACTCTTGATAATATAATGTACCACCCGCATCGGGGCGTTGTAATGATTTTCATCATCATCAAGATCTGCCATTGATAGGCTACGTGTATGTAAACATCTATGTTCATACTATATTTTAAAAAGAAAGAAAGGTATATGCTTCTAGAAACTTTCCTTTTATGTCCAAATACCACTTCTTGAATTCTTCTTTGTTTTCTCATGGCTGATCCAAACACTTTAACAGAAATTTCATGCATTCTAATTAAACTCGCGTATGCATGCATCACAATGCAAAAAAGAACGCTGGAATCCTTTTCCTTCATCTAAAAGTTGGGTCTCGTGGGAGTGCAAGGGCAACCAATTTGTATCCTTTTCGCTTGCATGCGTGCATGCAGCCTCATGGCCAACCACGGCGTGCACTCCACTATCAGGCATGCATGCAGTGGCCCCTAGGCAAGGGACAACCAAGAGACCAATCAGGAGAGTGCGGCACCCATGCTCACATAATTCACTGCGCACAAGAATAATAGCGTTTGGTATCTCAGTGGGTGGTTTCATTTTGCTGTTTTCAAGAGTGCCACATCACCAAAACACAAATGAAACCATCAATGAAACTTACCCTCACAATGTATTATTTTATGTTTGCTCCTCAAGAGGTGCTCCACCTTTTTTGTGGAGCTCCTCAAGAGGTGCTCCACCAATTTTGAGAACCGGTGGAGTTGGATAAAATTACCTACCACTACCACTCGTTACAAAAAAACGATTCGCATCTATTCTGCGCTGACCCCCGCGACCCGACCCTCCCCGCTTCCTTTTCCTCTCGGCGCCCCTCACCCCCGTGAGAACCCTAGCGCCGCCGCCAAAGGAACCGGCGCCTCCGCCTGGTTGGACATGCGCCGCCGCCGGATAAATGGCGGGGAGAGGAGATACGCCGCCAAGGTCCGCCGCCGAGGAGCCCGACTTCGTCGCCGATGCCCATGCCGCGCAGCTCCAGTTCATGGCGTCCCGTGCTGCTTCCGACCATGGCGGCCATGGAGGAACCGGCCGTGCATCCATCCTCGGTTTGGGCGGCGGCGGCAGGGGATCTTCGAGAGGGAGCGCAAGTCAAGGCAGGGGGCGCGGGCGAGCCCAGGGAGGCGGCGCTGGCGTCGAAGGGGACGGGCCGCCACTGGGCAGGGGACGCGGTGTCCCTGCAGGCGTCCTCTCACGTTTGAATTAAATTTGTGCTATCCCGACCATGTACAATACATGGTGCATATGCGATCCTCTTTTGCATTGGACCATCGATCACGCACTTTTCCCCGCAGCAGCAACAAAACACTGTCCATGAGACATGGCCTGTCTGGCCCAAGCGCTGCAGCAAGTGTAGTGGAGGAGACCCAAGCGCTGCAGCATGTGGAGAAGAGGTCCAAGTGCTCGTACGTCGCCGGCTGAAACGCGCGCACCGAGACAAAAACGCCTGCTTCCAGCCAGAACGAGCGGAAGAGCTGATCCCCTGCGCGGCTGCAAGTCTGTGACTCTCCCTCTTCCCTCGCCGATAGACTTCATCTCTCGCCAAATCGACCAGCCTCTCGTCAAATCGAATTCTCCTGCGCCCAAAATCGAGATCTTTTTGCGCCAAATCGTGGAACAAATCCCCAAATCCACTCCTTATCAACCAAAATCCGTCACCAGATTGCCACATCCCAAATCCTAGTGCACAGGGACCTCAAAGCCCGAGAACTGGAGGACCCATCGCAGATTTTGGACTATCCGCATTCTTCAAGATCGATAAATAAGCCACCACCAATCTGATCATTTGGTGTTTCCTTACGGACTTTTTTTCGGGGAAATCTATTCATCGCATATGCGATTTCCCGGCGAGCCATCGCAGAAGAGGGCGCCGCGGCTCCTGTTCATCTTTTCCGTTGAGGTAAGCGGCGGCCGGAGCTTGGGGAGGGGGTGGGGGTGGTCGGGGAGGGGTGGTAAGTGGGGGGAGCGGCCGCCGGCGAGGTCGCCGGCGGCCGGGGTGGTGGAGGGAGGCGGCGGAGCTTTAGGGTTCCGGGTTACCTGGGTTCGGGGAGCTCCATGGCCGCCGGCGATAGAAGAGGAGGGGCCCCGGGTGGCGGAGGACGGTGGAGGGCGAGGCGGCGCGGTAGCGCCGCCGGCCGGGCGGGGTAGGACCCCCGGTGAGCGGCGGCCGGCGGCGGGGGCGAGAAGAAGCCGGCGGCGCGGTGGCGACGAGCTTGGTTAGGGTTGGCGGCGGTGGAGGGCGGCGGCGGAGGCGCCGGGGGCGGCACCGGAGCTTGGGGAGGCGGCGGATGGCGGGGGCGCGGCGGGAGAAATCTTCTGCGATGCGTTTGTTCCCCCTCGCATATGCGGGGGATAGACTCCCCCTTTTTTCCGGAAGATGTTTCCGCAGGCTTGAATACTTTTCCATCGGATGCCGTATGGTTATCATATTGTGGTTTTGCTAAATGGCCACGGAGACGTTGCTCACGGTTGATCATGTGCATATGCAAGTATTGAGTAATTGCATTTTTATTATAATTTTTCTCTTAGCCAACCTAATAGCTAACCCATTATATAAGCTGGCTATATTGATAGCTATGTGTGACATGGCACTTCTATTTAGCCAGCAAGAGGCTAAATTATTAGCTTTGCTCTAAAAGAAAGGCTAATAATACATTCGGCTATTGTCTGTAAGGATCGTTATGTTAGGTAATGAATCTAACAAAACTTAGTACTTACTTAACCAGGATCACTAATCCAAAGAAGATCATCTCTAGTACATTAACTAATGCGGAATAGATTAGATTTGGTCTTATACCAGCAGTAGTGGTGTCCATGGCGGTGCTGGAGGTTGGTGTAGACGTGACGACGTCGACGGTGTTGACGGCGTCGGGGATGAAGCGCAGACGCTCCTTGAGGGATTTCTCGGGGTAGCGGCGTCCTTCAGGGCGCCAGCGGCACTGCCCCGGATGTGGTGCTCGTGCTTCCAAGCCTTCCAGCGTGCTTAGCGATCGGTTAGGGTGGATTGCGTGAGAATCACGAGAGTTTTAGGATGAATCAAACCCCATGGGGTTGACCCTCTATTTATAGTCACGTTGTAAGCCCGGGGCCGAGCCCAATGGGCTTAGGGTCTTGCCTCCCGATCACGGCAAAACTGGACTCGGGATTTGTTTCCCGAGTCCGAGATTTGGAGAATAGATATCCCCTCTGATTGCGTTGGTTAAGGGTTGACAGAGGTCAAACTAACAAATCCAACTTTCTCCCCCTTGACCGAAGATCAACAACTTAAACTTAAACTAATGACTATTCGGTCACTGACTTAATTTAAACTAAACTAACGTTCCTCCTCAGTAAGTCAGTAAGTACCAGACCAATGCGTCATCAGCAGCACAACGGCATACCCATAGTCTCACCGAGAAACCTTGTCAGAACTCTTATTCTTAATTGGGGAAATTTAATGGCCCTGAACCAGGACTTGATCCAGGCTACCCACCAGACCCATGCCTAGGACATGTTTCTGAAAGAGGATTGGTGGTAGACCTTTTGTGAGCGGATCCGCAATATTTTCTTTAGTACTTATATGCTGAATCTTAAGTGTATTGTCCCGGTTTCTATCTTTCACGACACGATACCTAAGATCTATGTGCTTAGAAGCACCACTTAGTTTATCGTTTGTGCAAAAGAAAACTGCAGACTGATTGTCGCAGTACATTGTGATAGGTCTCGAGATGCCATCAACAAGTCTCAATGCCGGTATAAAGTTCTTAAGCCACACTGCCTGTCCCGTGGCATCATAACATGATACAAATTCAGCTTGCATTGTAGATGCAGCCGTTACACCTTGCTTACCACTTCTCCATGATATCGCTCCCCTTGCTAGTGTATAAATATAACCGGAAGTAGACTTCCTGTCATCTTCATCACCAGCAAAGTCAGCGTCAGTGTAGCATTCAACCTCAAGGTTATCAGTTCTCTTATATGTTAACATGTAATGTTTTGTGTCTTGGCAATATCCTAATGCCTTCTTAACACCTACCCAGTGAGCCCATCCTGGATTAGACTGATATCTGCTTAGTACTCCGGCTGTAAAAGCCAAGTCTAGACGCGTACAGACTTGCGCATACATCAAGCTTCCAACAGCTGATGCATATGGAATATTACTCATCTTACTTCTTTCAAAATCATTCTTAGGGCACTGACTTCCATTTAGCTTATCGCCCTTCTGCAATGGAACAGGTGACGTGTTGCACTTATCAAGATTATATCTTTTAAGCATTTTCTCAATATAAGCTTTCTGAGATAACCCTAGTATGCCTTGGGCTCCGTCTCGGTGTATCTCAATGCCAAGTACATACGAGGCTTCATCAAGATCCTTCATATCAAAATGAGATGAGAGGAAATTCTTAGTCTCATGCAACATGTTCTTATCGTTGCAAGCTAACAGTATGTCATCCACATACAGTACTAGAATTATTAGTTTTCCACCCTTGGCTTTAATGTAGATGCATCTATCTGCATCATTTTCCACAAATCCGAATTTCTTAATAACTTTATCGAATTTGAGGTTCCACTGTCTGGACGCTTGCTTAAGTCCATAAATAGATTTCTTTAATCTGCATCCCATGTGTTCTTTACCTTTAATGGCAAAACCTTCCGGTTGCGCCATATAAATTGTCTCATCTAAGTCTCCATTTAGGAACGCAGTCTTAACATCCATCTGATGTAACTCCATATCAAAATGGGCTACGAGTGCCATGACAACTCTGAATGAATCTTTGGTAGACACAGGAGAGAAGGTTTCGTTATAATCAATCCCTTCCTTCTGTGTAAACCCTTTAGCTACGAGTCTTGCATTGAATCTTTCGATCTTCCCTTTGGAATCACATTTGGTTTTGTAGACCCACTTACAGCCTACTGTTTTGATTCCATCAGGAATTTCTATTAAATCCCAGACCTGATTAGAACTCATAGACTTTAGTTCCTCTTCCATGGCTTCAATCCACTTAGTGGAATTCTCACTTTCAACTGCCTCTCTGAATGTGGCAGGGTCATTAATCTTCCCAACATCATACAGATCCTCACTTAAATATGTCTCATAACAGTCAAGAAGAGCTGGTTTCCTTGGCCGAGTTGACCTTCTTAATGGTTGTTGTTCAACTGGCTGAGGAACGGGTTGAGGCTGCACTACTGGCGCGACTGGCGCCTGTGCCTCTGGAGGTGGCGCCTGCTCCCCCGTTCCTGTCACTGTGCTACTCATTTGAGGAATAATTGGTGGTACAAACTGATATACCATCGTAGGCTCTGGAACTATTGGATCGGGAAGCTCAACCCGTAGTTCTTCGAGACTGATATCCCTCTTTGGAAATTCTTCATTAATTCCCAAATCTTCTAAGAATTCAGCCTGTCTGGTCTCAACGAACTTAGTGGAGCGACCAGGACAGTAGAATCGATACCCTTTAGACTTATCAGGATAACCAATAAAGTGACCGCTCACAATCTTAGAATCTAATTTCTTATGATGTGGATCAAATAGCTTAGCCTCAGCAGGACAGCCCCATACTTTTAAATAATTCAGAGATGGTTTCCTCCCAATCCATAATTCAAATGGCATCTTGGGAACTGACTTAGATGGAACCCGGTTAAGTATATGAGCTGCTGTTTTTAATGCTTCCATCCACAGCTCCACAGGCAAACTAGAATAACTGAGCATGCTCCGTACCATATCCATTAGCGTACGGTTGCGACGTTCAGCAACTCCATTTTGCTGTGGTTCTCCCGGCATGGAGTATTGTGCTCTTATGCCATTTTCTTCTAAGTACTTGGCAAATGGTCCCTTAATCTGACCATATTGTCCAAGTTTACCATAATATTCTCCACCCCTATCTGATCTTACAATTTTAATGGAAGTGTTGTGCTGTTTCTCAACTTCTTGTTTATAAACTTTAAAAATTTCTAGCACATCTGAATGCTTACGAATGGGGTAGATATGTCCATAGCGAGAATAATCATCAGTAAATGTTATAAAAGAATCATAGCCATCTACTGATGTCACTGAGAGCGGACCACAGATATCTGTGTGAATTAATTCTAACACGCCCGAACTTCTAATAGCGACTTTCTTAATAGTCTTAGCGTATTTTCCCTTAATGCAGTCAATGCAGCGGTCTGAATCGGAGAAGTCTAACTTATCAAGTATTTCATCTTTAATGAGACGTTCCATTCTCCCCCTCGAAATGTGGCCTAAACGACAATGCCACAATTTCGAAGATGTCTCATTAAATCGCTTACGCTTATTCGAAATATTACTGACATTCATTACAAAATCATCATGAAGAGAGAGCATATATAGTTTGCCTTGCCTGACAGCAAGACCCACATTTATTGAATTAAACTTTATCACACACTGATTGTTTCCAAACTCACAAATATGACCCGAATCATCTAATGCTGAAACAGAAATTAAGTTTCTCTTTAAACTAGGAGAATAAAGGACATCATCTAAATTAAGCTGGAAGCCGCCCGGCAACTCTAAGTGGAAGCTTCCAACGCCTTCAACTTCAACTGGAGTCCCATCAGCCACTCTTAGGCTTCGCTCCCCCTTTCTTATAGTTCGGATCGTACGGAATACATGTAATAAATTAGAGATGTGCACAGTGGCACCTGAGTCAATCCACCAAATATTAGGGGGAAAATCCGCTAAGAATAACTCTTCAATGAACGAAACAACATCACACTTACCTTGTTCTTTCAGTAATTCCTTGAAACCAGGACAGGCTTTCTGAAGATGCTTGGGCGAGTCACAGAAAGAGCACAACATCTTGCCGCCCTTGGTCTGATGGCGCTTGAACTTGTTGTAGTTGTTCTTGGGCCCAAAATTCTTGTTCCCAGTCTTCTTATACTTCCTTTGGCCTTGCTTGCTGCTACCTGACTCATGTTGATTCTTAGGAGTGCCTGAAATGCTGAGGTTGCCAACCATGTTCACAACATCCTTCATCTTTTCAGTCTTAAGCCTTTCTTCTTCAACACAGTAACTGATCAACTCACTGATAGACCAAACAGTCTTGTTGGTGTTGTAATTAATCTTAAAGGCAGCATACTGTTGAGGCAGTGATGTCATAATGAAATGCACAAGAAAACCCTCAGAGATCTCTATATGCATTTCCTTAAGCCTGTTAGCCATGTCGCACATATTGAGGATGTGCTCCCTTATGCCAAATTGACCATTATACTGAGAACCCACCAACTTCATGATGATTGTACTAGCATAAGTCTTAGATGAGCTCTTAAAATTCTCCTCAATCTTGGCCAGATACTCCTTAGCATTCAGATCAACGCCCTGAGCATTCTTAGTGGGGATGGCACCCTTGCTGCCAGCACTGATGGTCTGCATCATAACCATGAGAGCCATGCGATCAGATCTGTCCCACTTCTCATTTGGAGCTGTACTAGCCCCAGCAGCAGGCGCAGCAGGCTTATCCTCCCTCAGAGCAACATCAAGATCATTCCAAGCCAAGCATGTGATGACCTTGCCCTTCCACTCATGAAAGTTTGCACCGTTGAGCGGCTCAATGTTGTTCAGATAGGAGGCCACAACATTGACATTAGTAGCTGAAAATAAGATCAATTAAACTTAACTTAGTAAGCATATACAATGAAATGCAAATAAAAGCATGATAATAACCCTACGTTGGTCTGATTAAAAGCATGCAATTAAATTTCAAAATGCATCACCGTTGGGGAAAGCAATCGAAATTCATCTTAATACTCATGATTAAAACAACGTTGGTCAGAAATAATCACAAGTTTACTCTAAATAAACTTCTCGGTGGTTCCATTTATTTAGAGGCATCTCAAAATATAGTGGTGGAATAAGCTTATGAACATGAAATAAACACCAACTACTTAAAATTTACTCATGTGATAGCTTAACTGAAAATGATGCAGGAATTAAAACTGAGCTTAATATTGAAAATGAACTGAAAACTGAAAAAAGGAAAAACTTAAATCGGCCCGAAACTCAAATTGACCCAGCGCGGCCCGCTAGCGCACAGCGCCCTTACCCCTCATGCGCAGCCCAATCGGCGCGGACGCGCGCGGCCCAGCAAGGCGGAAAAGCGTGGCCCAGCTCTGCGCACGGGGCTCGGCTTAGTGGCTCGGGCGGATTCGCGGCTTAGGCGGCGGCTCGGCTTAGCGCGGTGGGAAAACGGCTCAGGGGTGCGCGGCTTAGGCGACCCAGCAGGCTTTTGAGCCCAGCAGCCGACGAGCGGGCCGCCAATTCAGCCCGCTGCGGCGCGCGCTCCCCCCTGGCCCTGAGATCAATCTGAACCGTTGGCTCTAATCCGACAGCTAAAAATGGTTTGGGCGGAGGTTAAATAGCCGAAAAATTCGGGAGAGAGGAAACCCTAATCCATTCTCCCCTTTCCCCTTCTGCGAGCATCTCAGCTCAGGGCGGCCGCCGGCGGTGCGGCAGTCCGCCGCCCGCACAGCTCCGCCGTCCACCGCCCGCGCTGCTTAGGTCCGCCCCTCCCCGGAGCTCTCTGCGGGATCTGAGGGCCGGAGCTCCGCGGGCCCCCTCTGCGGCACCGTGTGCGTCTCGCGCGCGGTCCACCGAGGGGCTCCGCTGGGGCTCCATGGCCGGCGACGTGAGCGAGCTGATGGGCCGGTAGCGGCGCAACCTGATGTGCCGCGCAGGGCGCGCACATATGCGTAAGGGGCCAGCACGGCCACGCCGAGCCGGTCGGCGCGGGGCTACGGCTCCCGGAGGCTCGCCGGCAACCACGCGCAGCAGCAACTGATGCCACGCGCGGCCGCCGACACTGAGGTAAGCCCTCCCTTCTTAATCTGATGTAGGGTTAGGGTTTTGGATGGGGATTTGCGGTTTTGATTTTGGATCTGAGTTTTCCCCTCCTTCTAATCTCACTGAATACTAATCTTATGCATGAATTTGACCCAAGGTACAAAATAGCCCGCTAATAGCCCGCTATTGTCCGCTATTAGCTTTTTAAGAGATCTCCCGCTACACTATACAACATTTGTCCGCTATGTCCGCTATAGGGGTTTTTTATAGGATTTAGTGATAATAAATGTCCGCTACTTCCGCTACAGATGTAGCCAAAAGAAATAAAGAATCAATATAACTAGGATGGACCATAGACAAAGCATCACGGGCACAGTTAGGCAATCAAGAGACGTGTAGAGTCTATTTTAGAATGTTAGACCAATGATGTTTCTAATTTTATATGTATTATGGACGTATGGCTATGAAAAATTTGCTGAAATTGGTTGCATTACTAATGTTATTTGCCACATTATGCATTTTTTTTTGCAAACCGCTAAATGGATAGCTCCGCTATAGCTTTCGCTATAGCACTCTTAGCTTTTTGGAAGGGCTTCCGCTAAACGTCTTAGCCCGCGATTTTATACCTTGATTTGACCCCAAAACAAAACCTAGAGGGATTGTGCCACGGACTAGAAATAAACCCTAATTTCTTGAACTAAAACATGAAGAACATCTAGATAAACTTAACAGATCTTAAAATCTAGGCATGCTAACATCACTGACTAACTAGAAACACATGTGCATGATCTGAAACTAAACTGAGTAGTCTAAAACATGATAGAGATCAAGCACAGATAGATCTACACCAGGATTAGCAGAGGCGACTCAAACCAAATGTTAGGTAATGAATCTAACAAAACTTAGCACTGACTTAACCAGGATCACTAATCCAAAGAAGATCATCTCTAGTACATTAACTAATGCGGAATAGATTAGATTTGGTCTTATACCAGCAGTAGTGGTGTCCATGGCGGTGCTGGAGGTTGGTGTAGACGTGACGACGTCGACGGTGTTGACGGCGTCGGGGATGAAGCGCAGACGCTCCTTGAGGGATTTCTCGGGGTAGCGGCGTCCTTCAGGGCGCCAGCGGCACTGCCCCGGACGTGGTGCTCGTATTTCCGAGCCTTCCAGCGTGCTTAGCGATCGGTTAGGGTGAATTGCGTGAGAATCACGAGAGTTTTAGGATGAATCAAACCCCATGGGATTGACCCTCTATTTATAGTCACGCTGTAGGCCCGTGGCCGAGCCCAATGGGCTTAGGGTCTTGCCTCCCGATCACGGCAAAACTGGACTCGGGATTTGTTTTCCGAGTCCGAGATTTGGGGAATATATATCCCCTCTGATTGCATTGGTTAAGGGTTGACAGAGGTCAAACTAACAAATCCAACACGTTATAGCCTACCTCTCAGCCCAGTAGTATAATAGTTAGCCCTTCGTCATTAATGTAAGGCCCACATGTCTCTTTCACAAGGTTTTTTTTGTTCTTGTGTCGAATCCGGCTGCAAACTTACAGCCCACTTTTTCTCTCTCTCTTCTCTCTTCTCCACCTCAGTATTTAGTCTTCTTGCAGCCTATTATAATACTTGCTCTTAGAGCAAAGCAAGGATAATGGTTTCGGCAATTGCTCGCTGGCTCCTAGCAGGGACGCGCACCTGATTGTGGCGGGCCCCGCTATTGGCTCGCTGCTCAGCCAATAGTCGCAGGAGCAGCGTTTCTTCACCAGCCGGAACGGGCATCTCGCAAGCCATTCGATTCCTTCTCTCTTTTCGTTTCTCGTTTTTTCATGAAAATACGAGCTAGCTAGTCGCCCATCATAATACTGCTGTTATAATAAAAGGTTCCGTTGGGAGTACTGTACTGCGTTTCAAAAAAACAATAGTAGCTTCGTAAAGAGTTTGGGATCCAGTTCCGATCCACGTTCCAATCTTGCACTGTATTGCCATCGGCACAAGTATCAACACAAAATTGAACTGTCCGGTAAGCGGCGTGTGCACAAACTAGCAGAATGTGCATGTCAATTGTCAATCCATCTGATGTAGACATGAAAAATTCTTTGCAACAAGAAAGCTTAAGTGCCTGTCACATCAAAAATCTTAAGTATTAAATAAAATCTATTTATAAACTTTTTTACATCTGGATGCTAATTCGCGAGACAAATCTAATGAGTCTAATTAATTCATAATTTACTACAATGATGCTACAGTAACCATCGACTAATTATATATTAGTATACCTCATTAGATTCGTCTCGCAGTTTAGCCCCAGGGTTCTGCAATTAGCTTTATAATTAGACTTCATTTAATATTTCTAAATATTAAGATTATCTTTAATGTGACAAGGTCTAAAGTTTAGCCCCTAAATCCAAACAACCCGTCAGTGTGCGAATTGAGCTTAGCTGGTTTCTTATGGTAGAACCTGCCCACTAGTATTCGAATCTTTGACTCGATAATAGTGCTCGTATTTTTTTAATTTATTTTAAGATTTAAGCGGCGTTACGTGGCTATCGATAGCGAGAGACCCGTAGTGATTTCGTCAATCTCGAGAATATGCCGGCTTAGTCTCTCGAAGGTGCTCATAGAACGAGTTAGGGTTGCGTGGTTGTATTCATAGACATAGGTGTGCATGCATTTGTGAATGTCAACGTCTGTGTTAAAACAAGAAAAGTTCAGTGCTGCACCATGTCTCGTCGTAGCAATTTACGGACAAAGTTTTTAAGCTGTGTTTCTTGAGCAGTGCGTGCATCTAAATATCTTTATGCTCATTTACAGAGAAAACAAGCATGGAGATCGAATTCAAGATGCGCAATCAATCAGCAGAGCTTCGTTCAGTGCACATCGTCCCTGCAATGCTTGCATCGCGAGAGAAGCACCTGATCTCGATCGATTTCTCGGAGCAGTGAAGAAGCCACGCCACGTATGTACTAGCAGTAATCTCAAGCTCAAGCTGCACACTACCACGTCGCGCCGGTCTTGCTGCCGTAGAGCCTGAAGAGGTTGAAGGCGGAGAGGAACGCGACCAGCACGGCGGCGACCCCGGCCCCGACGGCGCTGGCGAGCCCGGCACCGGCCTGCCTGCAGAAGGCGCCGTACATGGCGCAGATCCCCATCCACTGCAGCTCGGGCTGCCCCCGCTTGGCGATGACCGACGCCTGCAGCGCCGCCGCGAGCGCCGCCAGCACCGCGTACGCCAGCGCCTGGTCGCAGGAGAAGACGCACCAGGCCAGGGCCCGGCTCGGCAGGGGCAGGCCGCCGCCGCCGCCACCCCGGGCCGCCGCGGCGGCCCAGCAGCACCGCGCCGCCTGCAGCAGGCTGTACCCGGCGGCCACGCCGGTGACGACCACCAAGAACCTGTGCTTGCAGACAAATGGGAAGAATTAATCGACCGGTTGAGCCGTTGAAGGTGGATGAATCCAGGATCGACACCATGGCCGAGCTAGGAGCTAGCTTGGACGGCGAGGAGTGACTTACACCATGGCCTTCATGTCCCTGAAGGTGGCCTTCTTCTGGTAGGAGGAGAAGAAGGTCCGGGTCTGGGCGTCGGTGGCCACCAGCGCCGCCGCCAGGGCCGCCAGCCCGCTGAGGAGCGCCCGCAGCGCCAGCTCCGCCACCCTCACCTTCCGCTCCGCCGCGGCGCCCGCCATGGCGTGCTCTTGCAGCAGGGCGAGGCGGCGGCCTAGCTAGCTAGCTAGAAGCAATCAATCAGAGATTAGCGAGAGAGAGACTTTTTTTATATATATCAGCAAGAGAGAGACTTGAGAGTGAGGGAAGTGGAGGTTCACGGGATTGATAAGATGGTGTGGCTCCATCGATGGATGATTCGATGGCCATTCTTATAGCGGAAGAAGAAAAAAAAACGCTAGGATTTGGCGCTAGCTAGTGCGCGCGAGTGTGGGGGGTCCTCCCTCTGTGTGCAGTGCGTCTGGTGATTTATTGCGGCCATCATCATGGGAGCTCCTTCCCAGAAAGCGGATAGCGTTGGGCGTGCGCACGCCAAGGCCTACTCTGGCGAAAACGGTTTCACACATCGTCGTCGTCCATCAACAACTTTGGTCACTATTTTTTTAGTTAAAAAAAATTATAAAATATGTTCAATAAATACGTCTATGAAACTACATTTCAAAATAAATCTATGTACATAAATTTCATAATTTCAAACTCAACACAAAAAAAATTTATTTATAGTCAGAGTTTAAAATATTTAATAATTTAAAACAAACTCAAAACAACTTTTTTTCATATTTAAATACTCGGTTACTTATTTAAATAAGCGGAATGTTAATAATATTTATCCTATTAGCATATTCTATATCATCTCACTTGAGTATTTGGATAAAGTATGAATATTGAATACTCGGTTACAGATACGATGTATTTAGTCTCTGGATCCTTTCAGTTTCAAGCTGCCAGCAGTCTGAAATCCAGACTAGACTTCCACTAAAATATTTTTTATTAAACACGCTGACATAAACCACTCCAGACTGTCCTAGAGCATGTGAGAACCAAACCACATCACCATGGCGGGACGGGAAAATAAAGCATCCGGCCGCGCGCGGCAGCTGCGGTGGTGGCGCCGGCCTGCCGGAGGCAGAAAGCGAAGCGGAGGACAAGCATGGCACAGGTGTTCGTTTGGTGTCAAGCACTCATCAAATGGGCACCTTACCTTTGCTACATGCTAGTAGTATATCAAACACTAAAACTTTAGGATCCAGCAGTAGAAATGTAAGGACAAGCTAGTAGTAAACCTTGGACTCATTTCCAGATTCCAACCAAATGACATGCCTGCCATGTGTGCCTTCTCCTCCATTCGTCCCATTTTCACATTTGCAGGCAGCAGGAGCGACACCAGGCATGCCACTCTGCTGCTGCACCATACCAGCGGTTGCACGAACCGAAAACCACGCCACCGACCCCACCTTTCTGACCTGCGCACTCTGGAGCATGCATGTCTCTGATCAATCATGCAGCCGTCCAATTTCGAGTTCCGTGGCAATTAGGCAACGTTCATACCTGCCGACACGGTAAACCGCACCGCACCGCTGGGACCTGCGCACTCTGTGTGACACTGTCACTAATCCTGCCAGCTCGGGCATATTCAGGTGCAACCTGCAACATGTCCGGCAGCAGTTACACGAGAGGCATCACTTGCACCGGATCCATCTATTAGCATCATGCAAGATTTTATATATATACTCACAAAGCATACAATATGTTTGGTCAATAAAAATGTAAACATAGAACCATCACTGTTTGCTGTTTGCTCCACCTGTTTCATAGCTGCCCGACTTTTAACTTCTAACAGTTTTTGAATAACAGAAACTACGACAGCACAACATAAGCACCAACCAGAGCACAACTAATGGCACTACTACGACAGCATCCACACATTACTCCTCCGCTAGCACTTTACACTGACCAAGGAATCAGCAATCAGCAATCAGCAATCAGCAATGCATGCTTCAGCCCAGCACCACACATACAGTTACCGTTACCGATCTGATCCGAGCGGCGCTGCGCTGCGCTGATCTTGTTCCGACCGGCTCAGTGCCCCTCCGACTTGGCCGGCATGCTGCGGACGTTCTTGAGCAGGTCCTGGATCTTGGACAGCATCATCGTCTGCGCGGGGTCCCTGCCGGCGCTGCTGCTCGCCTGGTGCGGCATGGGCTTCTGGTTCTCCTGCAGCTTGATCTTCTCGAACAGGAACTGCTTCTCCGCCTCCGCCTCCTCCAGGCGCCGCTTCAGGTAGATGCTCGCGTAGTCCTGCTCCGCTGTCTTGGACTTTGCCAGCGCGATGCTCTGCAGACGCTCCGCCTCCTGCCGGGCCTCGCTCGCCTTCAGCTGGAACATCTCCGCCTCCGCCTGCTTCAGCCGCACGATGCTCTCAAGCTCCTCCACCTGCTGCTTCTTGCGCAGACGCTCCTCCTTCAGCTCCTGCACCTCACGGAGCTTCTCCTCCAGCTCGCGGTCGCACGCATCCACGGCCAGACGGGCCTTCTTGTAGAGTCGCATTTTTTCTTCTGCGACGAGCTCCATCTTTTTTACGGCTTCTTGGACTACCTCTGCTATGCGGTTGCAGGCCTCCTGAGGTGTGATCGGGCGTCCTGAATCCTCATTTTCAGAGATCTTTGGGGAGTCCATATCAAGCTCTGTGTACAATTGCATCAATCCATTGGTTGTTAGTGAGTTGCCAAAACCAGTGCTATAAAACAAGATAAATTAGAAAGCCAGGTAATATTCACAACTGCGGTAAAAGAGGCCAGATAACATATCATGTTAACCCCATAACATAAAGAAAGAACAGCTTAGTCCTCAAAACGAGAAAGGAAACACCAAGATTCACGAAGTGAATATCCAAAATACATAGAGTTCAGCCAACCAAATCATACACTTGTACAAAGAGAGGACCCAGGCCAAATCTGGTGCTATACCCATTTTATCAATAGTGTTATCAGCCTTGGTTGCAGACTAATCATATAATAAGTTGCAAATAATTGACAGATTGCTCTTGATGTCTTGAAGGCACAAGCAGCACCTCATCATGATCATAAGCTAGACTGCTCGAGAGAATAGGGGTAGAAACAGAAAAATTTAACAATTCCCCTCTTATGCAATGGATCCCTAAGAAGAGTGACAAGTGTGACCCAAAACCAGTTTGGGTTCATGCCTGAAAGGTCAACCATGGAGGCGATTTTCTTAATACGACAATTGATGGAGAGATACAGGAAGCAGAAGAAGGACTTGCACATGGTCTTTATTGACTTCGAGAAGGCGTATGACAAAGTACCGAGAAATGTCATGTGGTGGGTCTTGGAGAAGCACAAAGTCCCAACTAAGTACATTACCCTCATCAAGGATATGTACAAGGATGCGACAATGTTTGTCCGGACATGTGATGGCGACACCACTGACTTTCCTATTAACATAGGCCTACACTAGGGGTCAGCATTGAGCCCTTATTTATTTGCTATAGTGATGGATGAGGTCACAAGGGATATACAAGGTGAGATCCCTTGGTGTATGCTCTTTGCTGATGATGTGGTGCTAGTTGACGAGAGTAGGGCAGGGGTTAATAGGAAGTTAGAGCTGTGGAGACGCACGTTAGAGTCGAAAGGGTTGAGACTTAGTAGGACCAAGACCGAGTACATGATGTGTGATTTCAGCACGACTAGCCATGAGAGGGAGACGTTACTCTAGATGGGCAAGTGGTGGTCCAGAATGATACTTTTCGGTATTTAGGATCGGTGCTACAAAAGAATGGCGACATTGATGAAGATGTTAGGCATAGAATTTCAGCTGGCGGGTTGAAATGGCGTCAAGTTTCTGACATCCTTTGTGACAAAAGAGTGCCACAAAAGTTAAAAGGCAAGTTCTATAGGATAGCAATTCGCCCGGCGATGTTATACGGTGCTGAATGTTGGCCTACAAAAAGACGACATGTCCAGCAACTGAGTGTAGAAGAGATGCGGATGTTGCGGTGGTTTTGCGGGCACACAAGGAGGGATAAAGTCCGAAACGAAGCTATTCGGGATAGGGTTGGGGTGGCACCAATTGAGGAGAAACTTACCCAACATCGGCTGAGATGGTTTGGACATGTCCAACAGAGGCCTCCAGAGGTGCCGATGCGTAGTGGGGTTCTTGAGCGGGTCGATAATGTAAAGAGGGGTAGAGGTAGACCTAAACTGACTTGGGATGAGTCGGTTAAGAGAGACCTTAGGGATTGGAATATCTCTAAAGAGATAGCTTTGGATAGGAGCGCTTGGAGACTAGCTATCAATGTGCCTGAACCATGACCTTTATTTCTTTTGGGTTTCATCTCTAGCCTACCCCAACTTGCTTGGGAAAAAAGGCTATGTTGTTGTTGTTGTTGTTGTTGTATAAGAAGTATAAACTTATCTCTATGGAACCTGTAGCTACTAGATAGAAAGCTAAAAACTTATCTCTATGGAACATGTAGCTACTAGATAGAAAGATAACAGATGATACTCATGCTTTCAAAATATCAAAACTTTCTATATCAAAATTTTCCAACTTTCTAAGGGTGCGTTTGGCTGAGCTCCCAGAGCTGATTCTCTGCTGCATCCAGCAAGAGCTCTGACAAACAGTTTTTTAGAGAGAGGTGATTCTCTGCTGATTTTGTGAAGTGACTCTGTGAAATGAACTAAGAGGCTGGAAGCTAACATGCCCTATGTGTTAAGAGAAGGTCTAGCAAGAAATGTTTGCAGTTAAGGAGAATGATAGCAAGAATGTTGGATATAGAGTAGACCTTTACCAGTTATTTAAACCCTTACAGAAATTTGTTTCATAAAATCTAGACGCCTACTGCCTACCCATAAGATGAAGATATTGAATACATCAAACTGGAAGAACTCTGAATGAGTCAACATCAGTTCTTTCTGTTGATGCTAAATCAAACGATAACGTGCTTCAGATCCCTATCTACATCAATTCATCAACCATACAAATTATTTTTTATTGAATTTCTAGCCTAACAACCAAGACTCAACAATTTTGCAGTATAACCTAAGAAGGTAAAATGAAAGGCTTTCAGGTAGGTGCAACTTTTCGTTAAATGGTTAGGGAGTGTAGACTTGCAGGCCCTGTTTTAAAAAACGTTTTAAAACTACGTTTAATCTTGATTAAACTCTAAACTTTGGCCTAGCGTTGCGTTTAATCACAGTGTCGTTTAATCACAAAAGACGTTTAATCTACGTTTAATCACAAAAAACTCTAAACCATAGGCTAGCATTCACCTAGCATCTAGCGTTTTTTAAAACCTTGCTTGCAGGACTGGAGGATGGTGTTTGTGAGAGAAGTGAGGATCAGGAGCAAAGGCTTTGTGTTGTAATAGGTCAATACAGGTAGGCGAAAATTTTAGTGGTACAAGTGATACTCCCTCCATCCCAAATTATAGGTTATTTTGGCTTACTAGGCACATAACTTTTGCTATGCACTTAGATATACTGTATATCTAGATACATAGCAAAACCTAAGTATGTACCTAGAAAAGCCAAAACAAACTATAATTTGGACCGGAGGGAGTAGTTTCTTAGTTATACAAAGTTAGTGGCATTTCTTGATACCCACTCCCAAAAGTGGCAAATCGTCAGTTTGCCCTAATTCAGTCGATGTACAAAGCACATACAAGGGGAAACAACTGAAAAAGGCAATTAAACAATATTACAGCAACTGTTCTCATGAGGGAAAGCAATAAAGTTTTTTTTTTTCAAACCAGGCTCTCAGCTCTGTCCCATTTCCCTTCCAAAAGCAGGAAAAGCAATAGATGACTTACGAAACATATGTTCTTACGTGAAATAAACAATTTCCATTACACGCCAATGTAATTGAAATGCATAAGACCTCATATGACTTGAGCGGTGGTAATAGAAGCACAGAATACCTTCACAGGCATGACGAAACAGCCCTGTTCCGCTAGGCGTCGATTAGCCGGCGATTAGGCGCAACTACGCGCTGGGCGAAGCCCGTCGCCTCGCCTATGGGGGTAGTCGCCCATCTAGGCGGGCGGAGGTGGCGACCGGCGCGGAGAAGCAGGGATAGGGGCGGCGGAGGTGGCGACCGGCGCGGAGGAGGCGGGGACGGGGGCGGCGGAGGTGGCGACCAGCGCGGAGGAGGCGGGGGCGGGGGTGGCGACGGCGTGGAGGAGGCTGGGACAGGGGCGGCGACAACGCGGAGGAGGCTGGGACGGGGACCGCGACCGGCGCGGCTGGGAAATCACCGTGCGGTGGAAGGGATAGGGTTGGGATGAGGTCCCTTAGAGATAAGGTTGCTGTACAAATTGGGCTTGGGCTGTTTTATGGGCCTTTTATGTAATATTTGGCCCACATGTGTCCTGTTTTTTCTTTTCTAATAGACTTTTGTAGGTAAAATATGAATGGATATAGAACGCCTAGCAAAACGCCTAGCAACGCCTAGGCACGATTAATCCCGCCTAGGCGCTAGGCTGAGGGTCAGCGCCTAGAATCCGCCTAGCGCCTAGCGGAACCATGCGGAACAGTTCGAGGAATGTTGTAGACATAGAAATGAGCATTCAGAAAATGAATGGAGCAGAAGCAGGTAAGAAGTAAGAAGTAATAAATCAAACAAAAACATAAGTCTTAGTGAAGGAAAATAGACATACCTTGGAGCGCCTGTAGTATCACCCTAGAATTGATGGAATCAGCAGGGGCGCTCCTCAACCTTTCAATCAGATCCACACATTTCCTGAACAACACCCTACCCTTTTGGTCATTACTTAAACGGAATATCTTACAAACAAACTCAAGCTCCCGTAACAATGCATCCCTGTCCCAACCAGGAGCGCATTGTTGGAAGACATCCTTAACCCAGCCCAGCAGCTCTGAGGTCCTCTGGCAAGCCCGGCACCTAAAAAGCATCTCAACATGGCCAATGCTGCTCTTCACTGATTGCCCCATTGCAATCTGACCATTGTGAATTGCACAATCCGTATGTGTCCAGTGAGAGCAGAAATCACACCCAATCCAGCGGCATGTGTTGACTTCAAAATCAAACTTGTTGCAAATGACACACATACAGAGGTTGCAAAATCCATTCCTGCTAGCACACACATTGCACCTGCAGTCCTCAGCAGGGAGAGCACTCTGGCAAGCAATGTTCCGGCACCTCTTGTACAAGAAGACCTCCACTAGGCGGCCCTGCGGGATGGTAACACTTGGGTGCAGAAAAGCCTGTATCCCAGTCTTGATCGCAACCAGGATCTCCAGCTGCACATGGTGTGCCAGTGAAAGCATGGATGATGTCAAATCAGTCCTGTCCTGTACAAGCTTCTGCAGGTACAAGAACTCCTCAACATGCTGAGAACCCCCTGTGCCCTCCAGAATTGACCTGAGCTCATTCTTGATCTCCTCCAAGTGCTCCTCCGGCATCACCTTCATCTTCTCAGCGACCAAATCGACCCTCTCCCGCGCAACCTCCCTCAGAAGCATCCCGCCCATGCGGGAGGAGGGTCCGCGGATAACCTGCAGCTTGGAGACGCCATTCGCGACCTCCTTCTCCTTCTCCACAGCCTTACTCATGATACCAGCAGCAGCAGCAGAAGCAGCGCCACCATTGCTCTGGTTTGGCTCCGTAGGCCACGTGTCCCTGGAGCTGGCGCTCTCGGTGGCGGAGTCATGCCCCGGGTCGGAGTTTGAGCCGGGCTCCTGCATGTCCGGCGAGCCCACCTGCTCGGACGAGGCCAGAGAGAGGGAGGTCTGCGGGCCCGAGGGGCGCGGGCCGTGCCTCGGCGGCAGCATCCCCTGTGACGACGGCGGCTGCTGATGGAAATTAGCGCCGGAAGAGGTCCCCATCTTCCACAGACCTTAAGTTGCAACCTGCAAGGAGTAACATGTTCCATCGGTAATTACAAGGATACTGACGACTGAACGCACATAGAGCGAAAAAAACAAAACAAAATCGCACGTGTCCCAACTAAGAAGCAAAATCTCTGCTCTAGATCTAAGCTTGGGAACCGCTAGTGCAGGAACAAGTTTCCTCCTACTCAACCAGTCACAGATCGATTCGATACTCCATGCTCCCGTGATCCTCACGGCTCAATTCCTCAGCGAAGGGACGCCTAGAGCAGGAATCGGTACCAGAAATTCGCTAATCGGGGCCTAACTATCCAGGCACAGTCCACGAGCCAAAAACAGCCGCGGCGCATGCCCCCATGCCCTCTCGCACCTCAACAGGAAGCCGCGAGAGGGGAGCCGACCTCGAGCGAGCGGCAGCCGCCGAATCGAGCATCCCCGGGCCCGGGCTCCGCATCCGCGCGCAGGCAGCCTAGCTACCGACCTACCGTACTACGGACGAACCGGCCGGCGATTTGGGGGGGTCAAGCTAGCAGCTCACCTGGAGGCCGAGCGGGCCGGATCGACGGGGCGTGCTGAAGCCGGCGCAGGATCGCCGCCGCTGCTGACCGACGCGGGCGGCGAGGGTCCGCTCCGCCGCGCTGCGGAGTCTTCTCCTTTACTTTTTATTTTTCAAAATAAAAATTCGAGGAATGTGGGGAGTGGGAGTCCAACCGAGACGCACCCGCGTGGGCGTGGGGAGGGAAGAGAAGACAGGCAGGGGGGCCAGCCGCAGGGCCAGGGCGGCGGAGATGAAGACCGGCTGTGGGCGGTGGGGGGCGGGGCGGGCGACTGGTTTGACCGGTGGGCGACGCGGTGGTGAGGCTCTGTAGGCCCCGCCGGCCGCGGTGGTGGCATGGTGGGACTGGCTGGGGATAGAGTTGACCGGCGCGCTCGCGCTCGTGCTCTTTTTTTAGAAAGGCATCGAATTTCATTAAAAAATAATTCTTTTTACAACTGAGACTTCAACATAAAATAAATATAAAATAAAATTACAGTAAAGCATGTCACGGAGTCTCTACTCTTCGTCTTCCTTGCAACCGGCGCCGTCCACTACTTCAGAAAACTCCATCGCCGTGGAACAGCACCAGATCCGAACAGAACCGCAGTCCCCACCAACAGAAGACTCCACAGATGTGGAAGCCGCGAAAGAGGAGGTGTGTGCTCAACCACTGTAGAGAGTAAAAGGCGCCGAAAGCACATCGACCATATCTTCTAAAGGTTGAACCGAACATCAGATCCGACACCGCCATTAGCCATTACCAATAGCGGCTGGAAGAGCAGATCCACCGCCGCCAATGTTAGCACCAGCGACCAGAAAGACGATTTCACCAGAAGGGAAAACATATACAATCCCTCCTCAAAGAGGATTAGGCCAACGTATCTCGATCCCTCAATGAGAAATGCGACGTCTCCGAAGAAAACGACACATCCACCGAAGAAGATCCAATACTACATAGAAAGCTAGATCAAAAACATCGAAAAGACAATCCAAGGTCTAACCTATTTATTCTGGAGGAAAGGAAAATTATTGAAAAAAATCTAACGATGAAATAGATCTTCAAGAGAATGGACCCCCGCCCCCTTGCCACCGGCTAGGAGGCCAGAGACGTGAGGAGACGGGGGCCAGAGGCGGCGGCGGCGGGCGGCAAGCGCGGCGCGGAGGCGATCCGCCCGAGTCGCCCTAGGGCGACGCGGGGGACAAGGCGGCTATTCTTTTTGCATGTGAGGTTCGTCGGCGCGCTCGTGCTCGTGCAGGGGAAATGCACTCCCCTCGTGACTCTATCATCAACGACTGCAGTGTGCGCGTAAACTGTTTGCTTGATTCCATTTGGCAATATGGTTTAGTTTGGATTGAATAAATTGAGAGTAATCGAAAGTGTATAGTATATGTATGTGTTGTACACATAGCTATGTACAAAGAACTCGAATCTATGCTTAATTTTAACATTACTAGATGTGTGCCGGTGCGTTGCTACGGGTGAAACAAATTATCTCTATGAGTATCAATAATCTCCATTATGTATTTATAACTACCATGGGCCCATGGCTTCTGTCAACACCAAAAATCAAGAATGACACTCAGCGTAACTTTGTAATGGCCACTGGAGCAGGCAAACAGCTAGGTGAAGAAGCCATTACAAACACAAGCAGAGATCTGAAACAAGCATCCATCAGTCCATCGCCGAGCTTATCCAATCACCGAGCTTACCTCTGTTCAAAGAGCATATGTTCACAGAGCATTAGAAAAATAGCACAATATAGAAGTTAGCTTACTGCAAAACAAGATCACTCCACAATGGACCATATGAATCAAGTTCACTTGGGACTAAACAAGTAAAGATTAGCTGGTTAATACATGCAGCTATCCAGTTTCAAAAATTAAGCATGTCTTGATCACTACAAAATGAAAGAACCACTATGTATTTGTGATAGTTCCTAAGCAATAGACTTTAAAATGCTCCATATGTAGACAGAGAATTCTAAAGGGCGGCAAAATTGACATGAACACATGGGGCTGTCGGAGCTTCTACGGCAGGAGGTGTTTTTCCCCCCAACGCTATTGTGAATTTAGCCGCCGACGGATGAGATCAACATCTGAAATGTTCGAGACAACAGCCTACTTACTCATAGATTTATGCATGGTGTTGAAGTAGAAATGCATAATTGTGCGAAGTTTCTAGAAGATTAGATAGTACACATAAACCATGGTTACCATGCTTCATGATGAAATATGAAATACTCTAAAAATTAGATATTTATATGGTTAGATAAGTATGAAAAAATTATAGAATTAGATATTTTGTAAAAAAGTGTGCAGAAGGTGGACACATGGCAAAACCATATGAACCATGGAATTCTATAAATAGGAGTGCTCCACTCCCCTTTTGTCATACCATAGCAAAAGAGGTCTCAAGTATGAGATGGCAAGGTTGCCATGTAATGTAGTAGTGTCATAGTAACGTAGCCAAATAAAAAGTGCAAGTGTCTTATAGTGTACTAAGTTATGATGAACAAAGAGTTGAGTGCCCATACAGAGTGTCTATCATATTAGTGTCTACGTGAAGATCTTTTTAGTGTATTACACTACTTTGGTACAACTTTTCGAAAGTCACAGGCGCCAACTTCTCAACACATGATATTTACAGAACTGTTAAATGGTTTAGCTAGACTATAGTCTACTATTGACTTTCTTAGCCTCTACAAACACCAATTGTTAAAAAAAAAAACTCGGCCGGGTGGGGAAAGACCGCCCCACCGGTATTGACTTTCTAGAAGAAGCCTCGGCTTCCCCGACCGAGAAAATCCCTGAACCCTGGCCCCGCCCTGACACTGGGGGCCGTAGCCCATGGGAACCCTGCCTGGGCCATGTAAGGTAATGGGGACGTGGGTTCCCGATCTTCCGTCAGGTTCTGGATAACTCTCGTTGTAGGCGGAGCGAGACACACCGATCCGGTTTCAGATCCTAAGACCCGAATCCAGCAATCTTAGCACCACAACTCCTCTGGTTATCAACCGTGTCACAACCCGGTTGACCTCGCCAAGAAGGCTAATCCCTGCAAGCGCAACGAAGAACACAAGCAAGAACTCGAAAGAAACGCAGCTCAAATGAAGTGACTCTGCAGATCAATGATTAATCTCACGAGTTGGGGTTTCACAAACCGATGAACGGCGACAACTGTTCTTGACAGAATGAATCTAAGCAAAACCCAAGTCTCACGATGGCGGCGGCGGCTATTAATAAGGGTTTAGGTCGCGCAAGACCCCCTGGACGCGCCCCTATTGGGCTCCAACACGATACACGGGCCATCGGCCCAAAAACAGTGACGCAGCACCGGGACAGATTCTGGACGCCAACTTCCACAGACGATTCCTGTCGACTCCGGATGAATTTGAGCCTGAAACCAGAGCCATTGGAAGCGTCTTGAAATTATCTTTCCATCCATATCAAGTGCGCCCAAATCCGACTCCGTATGCAACCTGGGCGTCCGTTTTAGTGCGGCCTGTTCCTGGAGTCCGAAACTGAAACGAAGTCGAATCGGTTTGGGCCTCCATCTTGATCCGGACGTCCTTGCTGGTCCTCCACGCCTCCAAGGCCTTCTCCACACCCTTGCTGGTCCTCTCCTTTGTTCCTAAGTACAATTAAGTCATTAGGTAGCAATCTATTCTCAGATTCACAATAAACATTACTTAGGAACGAACTCACCTGTAAGTTCAATTGTCGAGCACGTGCGCGAGTAATAGGACCTTGTATATCATTTTGAGGAGTGTCGTTTGTATCCGTAGGAGTGATGTCCTCATCATAAGGGTCCTCAGGCCGACCTGGGCCGTCCACACCAGTGCATTGGCACCGGGGCCAGCGAGGGGATTTTTTTAACCTCAGCCTGAAATTCGCTCCCACGGGGAGTCGAACCCAGGACCTGAGGAGTGCCGCTGGGTTCCTCTAACCAACTCAGCTAGAGGCCCTTTGGCAACACCAATTGTTAAATGCCTTAACCTGCTATTTTTAACACCGCCAACAAGTAGGCCAAATTGACAAAGTAAGAAGAACATTCTCATACAGCTACTGGTAATCAGGCAGAATGATACATAAACATATCGCACCGTTAGAATTCCACAAGTCGCAACTGTCAATTTATCATACTTGTAGATGATATTTCAACGATAAAAAAAAGAAGTATGAACATTATCTTTTTTTTCAACGATAAAAAAAGAAGGAAGCACATTAGGAATTCTTCAATGGGGTGGGTGTTCTTGCACTGCATGGAATATGTAGGTTAATATTACATTGCTTAATTTAAAGATGAACAAGAGAATGAGCAGTATGTGCTTACCTGGAACACCTTGCCTTCTTTAAAAGGCTCCGAGCATATAGGGCACCGGAGCGAGGACATGGGCATACTGACATCCACGACGTCCAAGATGTTTGCCATGGCTTCTCTCTACCGCTTGGCTTCTCTCTATCGCTTGATAAGAAGAGCGGGAGTGGGCTGCCGGGCTTTTATAAGAAGCCGGCATGGACAATTGTCAGCTAAGGACATAAGAAATGAGTGATTAATCACAAATATAATGAACTCCCTGTTTGTCCATAGATTTTCATCATCATTTTGCAACAGATTCAGTAGAAAATCAACGTGTAATGCATGCGCAAGTGCACCCAAAGGGCGAAGGTATGTGTCAATGATGCGGTATAGTTGTCTAAGATCAGCAGCACCTCCTTGGGGATAATAGTTCACTCAAGGTACCTTTGGATCAATGAAAACATCCCTCCGGTTGAGTATAAGATATCCCCTATGGTGAAACCTCCTTGCCAACACTTTTGTTGTTGGTGATGACATCCCAGAACATAAAAATGAAAAGGTTACGCAAGATATATTGTGTGAAGGTTCCAAGGAAACAGACAGACTGTCTGGAGGGAGCCAAACTGTCTGAAATATTGTGTCCGCATTGATGATGAGAACATTGCCCAGCTGATCAAACATCATTGGGGAAAAGCTATAGAGTGGAATGGCCTACAACACATTATATTGTTACAACTTTGCACACAAAAAGGGACTAATCAAATCACAAGAGTTTGAATACTTACACGCCACCCCTTATCCTTGGCTTTACATGTATATGTGAACCCTGATCAAGTGGTATATCATTCAATATTTGCTCTCCACTTACAGATCTGCCATTAACAATGAAATACGAATCCTAAAGCATGATTTTCCTTTTCCTATGAGCAGCTTGAACAAGCTCAAAAATTGTTGTTGTGTTTAGATTGGGAGATAGAGATATTTAATGCCCATAAGCACAAACAAAAACCTACGAGACAAATAACAATCACTTCTTAAAAGCTACTAAGTTTTAGGTGAGAAATAAATAAAAATTATCTACTAAAACAATTCTTCCTTGCTTAATTTATTGCACACACTAGTCTAAAACAATGCAACAAACCAAATCATATTCTAACTGAACATAATCAAGTAGCAAACAACCTAAACTGTCGGCTCTAGTAAGTTGGTGCCATGCCCTTCTTGGTGCACCCGGTGTAGGTTGGTCCCTACATAAAATTATCACTTGCACCAGCAAACTACATGAACTCAATGCAACTAATATCAGTATTTGTACTACCACTACTTCTTGGAAAGGCCTAGACACATATTCACAGAAAGCTACACGAACTCAATGCAACCACTACTAGAAAAACTGCCTTTGGCACCGGTCGGAGAATGCCTTTGGTACCGGTTTTTTGAACCGGTACCCCCAAAGTGGTACACCGGGTAAAACAACCGGTGCCTAAGCCTTCAAAATTCACGCAAAATATTCTCTTTAGTTGGGACTTGAACTCGCGACCTCTAGACTCGCACGTTGCTCCTTTACCATCTCAGCTGCACATTTGTTCTGAGCGAGAAGGAGATATTTTTCTTTTAAAGTAACCAATGGATGAGCCTAAGGTACCGGTTGGTGGTACCACCCGGTACCTAAGGCTCGTCTATAGGTACCGGTTGATGGTACCACCCGGTACTAATATAAAAGTTACCACCTGGTACCTATGGAGAGCCTTAGGTACCGGTTGATAATACCAACCGGTACCTAAGGCACATTCATAAATTCCATCCACCCCAAAAGTACCGGTATGGAGATGAACCGGTACCTATGCATAGGTACCGGTTCATCTCCATACCGGTACTTTTGGGGTGGACCTAAGGCTTGTTTTCTAGTAGTGAACTAATATCAATATTTGTACTGCCACTACTTTTTGGAAAGGCCTAGACACATATTCACTACATTATGAGCACCCGGGCTCCTGGAGCCTGCTCGTTGGCGTGGGTTGCCCCTCGCGGCTGCGGAGGCAGTTGCTCTCAGATCCGGCGCCATCCCGACCGGATCTAGTGGCTGCGCGGTGGGGGCGCGTGGTGGTGCGTGTTGGGACGGCGGCTGGAGCAGGGCAGTGGCGGCGGCGGCGGCTACGGCCAGCGTGGGTTGACGGAGGCGGCAGCGGCCGGTGTGGGATGATGCAAGGGGAGCGACTGCGGCCGGCACGGTGCTGACGGCGGTGGCTGCAGCCAGGGGCACCCAGTTCTACCTGTTCCGGGCCATGGCGGTCTGGAGATGGTGGGGCTAGGGGCATTCTGCACGCGGGCGACGGGTGCTGCGACAAGTTGGATGATACTCCCCTTCTCCTTCTCGATGGCAATACTGGTACAACGCCGCCATGGTGGTGGGGCCGAGGGCTGGCAGGTGCTTGCTGATGGTGCCGAGGTGGTGCCTCGGGCAGTGCCGGGCTTCTTCCGGTAGAGGCAATGCGGATGCGGCGGAGAGTGGGCTATTGGCATGGACGAGAGCGTGCGGTAGGCATGGTGTTGAGCTGGGCGAAAGACTCCATTGGCACTTTGTCGGTGGCGATGGTGGCGGCACCCTTGGGGCGTCGCTTTCCCTACTGGGGGCATCATTGAGAGTCACCATGTCCCCGCAGCACGAGGTTCTCAGGGTGAAAGCCTTGTCCTTCTATGGACGTGCGCGGAGGGCCCCATTGGCGTCGTGCCCTCCTTGGAGGCACCACATTTGGAGACCTAGCTTGGCTTGTGGCAGTGGTGGTGGTCGGTTGGTGGTGTTGTCTGTGCGTAGCGGCAGAGGAGGTGCACACGGTCCGTGTTGGCAGGGAGATGTAGAGGGCCCATGGGTGTTGTTTGCCTTGGGCTGGTGCGCATGGTGACCCGAGTGACGGTGTGGCATAGGTGATGCTCTTATAGTGGCTTCGGTGGCAAGAATCCTTGGAGCAGTGTCTAGTGTGGCGGACGGCGAGGTCCTCGTGCACTTCAAGGTGGTTGTCTCTGAGAAGTTTGTGCGGTGGATGAGGAGAGGCCCCCACACATTGAGCGTTCAAGATGACTGCATTGATGTCACGACGGAAGTGTTCTGCCGAAGCAAGGCTGGAGCTGGAGGATCGACGGTCGTGTGTGTGCGGCATGAGGATGACCACCCTGTGGTGGAGTTAGAGTTGTCGCTCAAAATTGCAGTGGGTTATGGCATTTGGCATGGCACAGCGTTGGTGAGGGCGCAGTTTGCGGTGGCTTATTTTCGACTACTCTCCCAGATTATAGTAGTGTAGTGTTTTGTTATGTGCATTTGTTTGCGTGCATTGTCTTTGTGGTGGTGGTGTTTGCTTCGGCGCGTGATGTATATTTACTTCTTCTTAACTCACAGAGTTGTGCTTATGCTATCTTTTAAAAAAAATAAAAAAGAATCGTGGATGGCCTTGCCAGCCGCCGACTTTCGAGCGTTTCATACGTAAAGAAATTGTTGGCGAGGCTGAAAATTTTCACGGCAACAGGATGGCCAGGAGACATGGGCACCATAGATCTTGAATCGAACAGATTTTTTTTTTTTTTGACGAGTGGATGGCCACGGACCT
The DNA here is from genome assembly GCF_016808335.1 of Panicum virgatum. NCBI lineage: Eukaryota > Viridiplantae > Streptophyta > Magnoliopsida > Poales > Poaceae > Panicum > Panicum virgatum. The sequence goes on from NC_053138.1 coordinate 53,745,599, forward strand.
TCGGGCGTTTCATCTATATAGATCATCTTCTGCATCTTCTGCCTGGCTGTCGTGTATCCAGCCAAATCCAGTGCTGTGCTGCAGACCTAAAACTCACCAGTAACACACGGCCTACCTATGCAACTCCATGGAGATTAAAGAAACAAGTTGGCATACAATTTCCAAAAACAATATCCATAGTGGCCAAACCCATCAAAATTCAAATTTCTGTTCTGGTTTTCTAAACACTACTTATTCCTGTCTTTTAAACCCTATCCAACACGACTACATTAGCAATCACACAGCTCGTTGTACAGGCCGTTGGGGCAAGATCTCAAAAATTTCTCGGCGTTGACATCCGACGTTCGTGACACCTGGTACGCAGGTACCTCCCTCTTTTCTTATTTCTGCTTGCCAGACTCGACGGGCTCAGGCTCGACCACCTCAGCTTCAATGGGCTCGGGCTCAACCACCGGGGCATCATACTGTGGGGACGGGCTGGCGGGCTGCACCTGTGACTGTGTGGACCATTTACCGGCGATGGCGGAGCTCATCATCTCGTAGATCTTCCCGCTGAGCTTGGCCGGGTTGTCAGGCTGCAACATTATAGAGGCATGAGTTGAAATGGAATTGCAACTGATAAGCTTGGCAGTGTTGATTGAGGGGGCACAGATAGTCAAATCAAAGTACAGATCATACTAAGTTGCTCGTATCCATACATTACACGAGACTCCAGAGTGCCACTGCCGGCACGATTGAATAATAATAAACTGTTCAGAATTTGGGCATCACAGACACAGAATAAACTGTAACTCTCCCGTATTTCAGTTTTTATGGCTAGGATATGGTAATTTTAGGTGGTGAGCACATTGAGTTTGCCTCGTCCTATCTAACACTTGCAAATAGTGCTTATGCTATTTTTTTCCCTATTTTGTGAAAAGGAAATGAGATATGGTCTTGCCATGCTCATGTTTCCAGATATAAAACAGAGGTTAAGACAGCAAAACAAAAGCAAAGGATTCTGGGACATAAAAAAAAATTCAATGATGTTAATGAGATTGAAAACAATAGCGTACTCACCGTAAAGCCACTTGAAATCATAGCAGTTTCAAATAGGACATCCAGAACCTTTAGAGCTTCAGAGTCATCAGGGTTGTTTCTGCAGGCAACCTGCATTTGCAAGTTAAAATTCATTAGAATGGAACACCCAAGAGGTACTTGGTCTAAAATAACAGAATTATCACAATGAATAAACAAACTTCAAATCATCAAGATACAATGCAACTTTTAGCGCTTCCAAATTCGACCAACAAGTGAGATAGCCAACAGCAGGTTGAGAACTTACGTTCAAGCCCTTAATTATCTCGTGATCTGGGTTTATCTCGAATACTTTCCTCGAACGCATGAAATCCAAAGAAGATGTGTCACCCATAGACTGTGCCCTCATCAACCTGTTAACAAACAGTGAGGAATTATTAATTTGTTGGATTTTATAGTTATAAAGATCAGGAAATCATTACAGAAGTGAAAATAGACACTAACCTCTCCATATTGGCAGACCAGCCAAACTTGGCTGCAACGAGAACACATGGTGATGAACTGAGACGATTAGATATGTCAACACGTGCAACCTTGTCACCTAAGCGTTTCTTGATCCAGTCGCAGGTTTGGCTGAACTCCTGCTTTATCTCCTTTTCTCTTTCCTCGTTCTTATCGCCTAAGGTACATTTGCATATCACAATCAGAAACAAGAAAAATCACTAAGATAAAAGATTAAATGTCTCACTTTTAAACAAATAATATAAACTACAAAGAGACAAGTTAAGTGTACAAGACAGAAGTCTAAAGAACTGTATAAATTAAACAGATCATGGATCACATTTAATGTACTAATAACATGGTGATTATTGCAGAAGGTAACAAAAAGAACAAAACCTTGCCACAATAAGGCAGGTATATCTCAGCATCCAGTAGGTAATAGGAGATTGATTCGCAACACTTTTATGTGCATACCTAAGTCCAAATCTTCCTTGCTAATGTCCACAAATTTCTTATCCTTGTAGGAGCTCAGATTCTGGATAGCCACTTCATCCATAGGGTCAACCAAAAGTAGAACCTACAAAAAAAGAAATAACCCATTTGAAGTTAGAGACACAAACTAATCTCATTTCTGGAATTATTAACATTCTATACACTCATTTGCCTGAATGTTTATAGGGTTATTTTTGTTCATAATATTGGGCTATTTGTGCTTCTCTTATGCCTTGTGTCTTTTTTGTGTTTCTCTTATCCTTGTTTCTTTTGGGTTTCATCTCTAGCCTACCCCAACTTGCTTGGGACAAAAGGCTATGTTGTTGTATAAGTATAAAGCCCAGACACAGCCTAAATAGACCATGGACATAGCAAAAACACAAAAATGCCTCAGATGTAGCATAAAGCCCAGTTGTTCAGTGTCCCAATACCCCCATACAACGCAGTGCAGCCACACCCGTAGCATTTCCAGAATGGCCACAAAGCACTTTAGCTCTGCATGGCAACTGCTTATTCCTTAGGTGCCCTAATTTCAATGGTTAGATTGGTCACTACCACCTCTTTAGGTCGTGTTTCCATACTCAGTCTAATTCATGGTGAAGGTAGATGATTTCAACTTCTGTATCCAGGTAGAGCCCTTCCATTTCTCCAATTATTATAGTTTTTACTGGCTTCTTTCCACACATTTGCCCAACTAAGGTCGAAAACAAGGGGTACAGACTCATGTAAGCAGTGTTTCAAAGGCGACAAGGCGACCCAAGGAAAACTGTGTACGCCTCATCGCCTAGGTGGCACGTAGGCAACAAGGCCTAACTGTTCCCCGAGGTAAGCTGGGTCCGCTCGGACGCCTAGGGGATGACTATGCGACGCCTTTGAAACACTGCATGTAACTGAACTATATGCGGGTCAGGTCCTGAAACTACCCCAGCCATTATTCAATGAACAATTTGGCAGCTGTGATGAATGGACTCAATAACAAAATACAATAAAACAAAAAATAAACAGCTAAACAAGAAATACTCAAAAAATCAATAATCTATTTGCAATAACAATAAGATATCTTCGGTTCTTACCTCATACTCTTTCTCAGTGAGTTTCTCTAGGAAAGGAGCATTTTTGGCACTGCTCAGACTGTCTGCAGCAATGAAATAAATGTCCTTCTGCTCAGGTTTCATGTTCTCCACATATTCATCCAAGCTAATCAATTCATCATTGCTCTGAGAAGAGAAGAATCGCAACAAAGGAGCAATTCTCTTGTGGTTTTCCTTGTCTTCCATGGCACCCAGCTTTAAAAATTTTCCATAATTCTCCCAAAACCTTTCATAATCCTACAGTAAATTTCGGATGAGAAAGCTGCAAAAGGCAGATAATTGGCACCGAGGAAAGTTGAAAACTTACATCTCTGTTTTCACTGCAAGAAATACCAAGAATCATATCAAACGCCTTCCGCACAAGCCTCTTTCTCATTATCCGCACCTAAAAATGACAATAAGATCAGTATTTGGAGTGTAGTAGGGACAGAGACATGAAAAGAAATCCCCCCCTCAAGCAACTTACAATTCGACTTTCTTGAAGGATCTCACGAGAGACATTCAATGGAAGGTCATTTGAGTCAACGACACCCTTCACAAAGCTCAAATATCTTGGGAACTGGCCAAACACAGTGGTCAACATCAGATTTACTTGGTAGTAAAATTTTATAAAAACAATGAAGAATGGGTGCTAAGTATTGAGCATACCAATTCTCCATCAAAGTCATCTGATATGAATACACGCTTAACATAAAGCCTGATGTTCTTGGTCTTCCTGTCAGTTATGTCTTCCTTCTTTGTAGCCGGAACAAAAAGAACTGATCTGAATTCTACCTCACCCTGTATCAATTAGACCAGACATTTGTCGTCATGTTACACAAATCTGCAGTGTTTGCTTAGATTTTTATTATTATGATGATTTTATCTCAAACACACAAAAATAAACTTTGATAAAAGCAAAACAGAGCATGAAGCATGGCAAGGAAAAAGAACATGACTCAAAGCACATATAGGGCACACTGCACAAATCATGAGATCTAAACCAACCATGATAGTCATAACTGTTTACTGACCAAAACAAAGAAATGGCAAACAACCAATATAAATGCAAACACAACATACCTCTGTAGTGAAGTGGGAGGATGCCAAAGGATCCAAGTACTCATTGAAGGTTTTCTTGAAAAATTCATTGTACTCCTCAGTTGAAACCTCTTTAGGGTTCCGAAGCTGCCAACAGCACAAACAGGTACCATAAGGTTTACACATTTACATTTTTGAAAGTACATGTATAAAATCATGATTATATCAACAAAGATAACATAAATAAGTCTTACCCAGATAGGTTGTGTTTCATTTGTAAGCTCCCAATCCCAATACTTCTCCACAACTGTCTTGGTCTTTTTCTTTTTCTGTGAACAAGAGATGTTAACTCTCAACCAGTAATAAAGTACAACACAATTTAGTTCACAGTAAAGCAGTGCAAAATGAAGAGTTCCAGCTGCTTATATATTTACCTCTGTTTGGGTTTCACCGTCACCTTCTTTTTTGGTTTCTGCTGGATCCTCATCAACCTCAACCTAGATGATCCATGCATGCCAAATGTAAGTAATTTCTTGGTGCAAAATAGCAAAGAGACGGAAGAGAGAATATTCACCTCTTTTGTGAAGCCCTTTTCTTGCCACGTGTAAATTGGGAAGGAAACAAACTGAGAGTAGTTCTTTACAAGTTTCTGGATCCTTTCAGGGTGAGCAAAACCCTTGTCGTCACGCTGAAATAGAAAGAATAATAATTAAAATAGGGCAAATAATAGAAGTTACATCACATTGGGATAAGCTTACAGACCTTGAGGTAGAGAGTAAGACGAGTTCCTCTAGGAATGAACTTCTCCGGGTCCTTTTCCTCTCTAATGGTATAAGAACTGGAATCTGCTTCTCCTTCCCAAACATATTGTTTGTCAGATTTTGGGCTCTTTGTTGACACAACAACCTATTGCATAGGAGTGAAAATACCAATTTAATACTTAGAAATTATGGACAGCCATAGGATACAAGGACAGCAGGAAAGTCAAAATCGTTAATAAAGAGTACGAGCACATGAACAGAGGAATTTTAGCTCGTTAATAACCAATTAAACAGATATACTGACAAATCATGGTAACAGTATACCTTATCCGCAACAAGAAATGCAGAATAGAATCCAACACCGAATTGGCCAATCAAGTTGCTGTCCATGCCAGCTTCTTGACTCTCCTGTTGTACAGAGTACAGTAGACAGTATAAACCATAACTATTGCAGAATTTAAGACTTGGAAAAATTACAAACAGAGAACATCATCTTCAGCAAGATAAAACCTTCAATGCCTTCAGGAACTTAGCAGTTCCACTGCTTGCAATAGTCCCAAGAGAATCGACAAGTTCTTGCTTCGTCATGCCAATTCCAGAATCGCTGAAGATAACGAGCAAATGCAGGCCAGAATGAAAATCACTTCCCAACAAAGAAATTGCATGGTACGTCTATGATCTTCTGCAAGCAACTAATACTTACGTAATCGTTACTATTCCATTATCCTTGTCTGTTTGGATGCGAATGTCAAGTTCAGGACCATCCTTGAGAAGCTCAGGATCAGTGACACTCAGATAACGCAACTTATCAAGTGCATCACTAGCATTGCTGCAAGCACAAATAAAAGAAAATGAAAGGGCAAACTAAGTCAGAGGAATTGAAATCCATAACACAGTCGTTACATAACAATTGACAAGAGGTCACAATCCCAATTCAACCAAATACCATGACAAGGAACAAAAGGTTGTACTTGAGGTAACACTTAAGCTAGCTGAAACTAGTTATTTCTAAAAATGCAACCCACCCACCTGACCAATTCTCGAAGGAAGACTTCCTTGTTACTATACAAGCTGTGCACAATCAAATCCATGAGCCTGTTGACCTGTGAAGCACATTGAGGAAACACCATGGCATCACTTATAACCAAACATCAGCTGAAGTTAGCACAAAGTTACCCAAAATTACCCAAAATTCACTACATGTGTACCTCCGCCTGGTACTCATGCTTCTCAGCCGGCGGCATGTCTGTGGAGTTAACTGCAGCCGCACTCGACTCATAGCGTCTCCCAACAAGGGTACCATCCATCAGCTTAAAGGATGCCACATTGCTGGTTCCAGTAACCTTGGGCGCCGCAAGCACTGAGAGCAACCTTTTCTGTTGCTGAGGAGCTCCCTGCGCTCCACTGCTCACCTGATATCACAGAATAAAACAGATATAACTTAACAGGTAACTGGGCCAAGTCAGTTAGGACCGTTAAATTAGATGATAATAACAAGGGAATTCTCAACTATTGAACCGTACATTTGCACGGTGGTTCCCAATAAAGTAGAAGGCAATCACTAAAAATTAATGGTAAATAGCATAATGAATAAAACCGGCACAATTCCTTTAAACCTAAGCATCAATGCCCGTCAGATCGACCCAAAGCAAATTGCCCAGTTCGCCAATTCCGACGAACGAATGAGTACGGACCTACTATGCCGGCTAATCGCGAGCCATTACATGGCTCCCGATGATGGCGACCAAGCAAACAGGGCAAAGCGGAATGCCGCACGTACCGGGCGGGTCAGCGGGGCCGAGGCGGCGGCGTCGGCGGAGACGGCGGGGGCGGCGCCGGCTGCCGCGCGGCTACGGGCGGCGGCGGCGGCGCAGAGGGATCGCCTGGAGGCCCCGAGCATCTTCCGCTTCCGCTGCCAAGCACGCCAAGGGCGAGGGAGGCTGCGAGGGAAGACGGACGGGGTGGCCGAGTCGGATCAGTGGAAACGACGCCGCCCGCGAGGGTTTAGGAGGGGGCGGGTAGGGTTTTGGGAGGTTGGGGGAAGAGGGAAGAAGAAGGTCCTCGTATAAATGGCGTGCGCCTTGCAGGGCAAGAAGAAGAGAGGGGGCAGGTCGCTGACTTGGTGGGTCCACTAGCGGCTAAACGGGGGAAGGTTCTGGAGCGCGAGGGTTGGGTTGGGACTTGGGACAAATGATGCGAGGACGATTACTTGACGATGACAAGGTGGGCCCGAGGAGGCCTGGTCGGGATGTGGCCCGCATGTCAGTAGAGTTAGGGTTGCTGCCGCTCCCGGTCGCCGGTTCGGAAGGCTCAGACGGATGTTTCCTTACATGACATGTGGGTCCACGTGATATGGTCGCCCACCTGTCACTGAGTTACGGCAGTGTGTGCCTGTTTGATTTTGTAGAAGCAAACTTTGACCATCAATTAGAGATATTAAATAAAAGTAATTTACAAAACTAACTCCACGATCCTGCGCTATTTCGCGAGATGAATCTTTAACCACATAATTAGAGAATAGTTATTGTAGCATCACTATAGTCAATCATGAATTTATTAAATTTATTAGATTTGTCGTGCAAAGTTGCACTTATCTGTTAAAAGATTTTATAAATAAACTTTGTTTAGTATTTTATGCATGCAAAAAAATTTATAGGGCTAAGTGTGCTAGCGCGAAGGGCCGTGGTATATTGCTGGTAGGTTGATATTTTCACGACGCAGGAGAAGGTTCTCGACGCTAAGCCTAGAGAGGCTGCGGAGGCTGCTCATGTGTTTGCAAATAATAATAATAATAATAATAATTTGCTCTCAGATCATGAAGAATCATACATACATGGCCGATCATCTAAAGGGAGTACTGGCAACACCCTATCCATGCAATCTTTCGACACAAAAAATGTAGATGCATTGGTTAAAAATGACCAAAGATCGCATATTGAACCGATATTGGACATACGCGCTACTTACAAGAGTTAAAATGCGATGCTTTTCGCATTTTGTTCCCAAGATCCGATTGAGCTCAGTGCTGCTACGGCATGGCATAGGCCGATTGGCATTGCCATTTCTTAGTTTTTTTTTAGGAGATGAGTGTCCAGGAGATCCCAAGTTAACGGATAAGGTACGCCAAGTCGCCAAATACAAGTCATCCATGGCCTCCCTCAGTGGCATGTTGGGGCACTTGTTATCTGAATTTCCTTATAGAACTGTAGAAAAACTTTTTTTTATAACTAAATTGTTTCATCTCATACGTACAATGCATTTTGCCTACGATAATGATTTTCTAAGTAACATAGAAAAACCCTCGGCAATATCAGGACTGCAAATCTAGTAACGAAGATCCAGGCCAATTCTTAGCGCTGCAAATGCATAACAACTCAGGAAAAAACTTAGGCAGCAGATCTTACCGGGACCATCTGCACAACATATGTTTCTTTCTCTGTCTACATCAGGTTACTATTCCAAACCTATATATGAAGAACAGCAGAGGATACGAGACTAGTTGTACATAGTAGAGCATATTGCTCTCACGCCAAAACAGCTCTTGGACCACTTAGAACTAGCGCACGATGGTGTGCGCGCAGGCTCCCCGCAATGGAGCTCGAGGAGAAGAGTGCAGGCCATGATTCAAGGTGCTTCACGAGCATCAGGGTTCCAGCTTCAAGGAGACAACCCGAGACTTCCTGTTCTGCTTGGCCGCCCTCACAAACACCACAGAGAGGCATGATGGTGCCCACCATGGCCGCCGGACTTCTTGCTCACCCTTCAGGCAGGCGACTGGATGTTGATTTAACAGTTAGCAGGACTCAAATAAAGCATTATTCATAGTTCAGGCACAGTGTTTCAAAGATTACATTATATAAGCTTTGATATCTTAATCATAAGCTTGACATCTCAAAACTACAAAAAAGAACAGCTCCATCTTATAAGCCGCTGATGGAGCTGTTGTTGGAGCCCTGTCAACAGGGGTCTATAGGGCTGCCTAGAGTTCATGGCAAACATACCCGATATTCAGCAGTATATTTATAACTCACATCTTACTAGTCGCTATGCTAACAACATTAGACTGACAGTAATACCAAAACAGAATAAACCAAAAGAGTAGTGTCAATCGTGCACCCTATTTCCTTTCAGTCTCCCTCTTATTATTCTCGAAGTGCTGGTGCATCAATGTTATCAATGAGTCAACATTTTTAAAAGAACAGTCCATAACAAGGTAGGCGCACTGTATGCTTGGCGTGAATGATGCCGAGGCCTACCTAACCTTTGAACAATATATCCCCCTGCCCGACTTACTTGTTTTTAAGGTGTAGGTACTAGGTACAGCCACGAAATGTGCATGTTAGAGAATTCTTTTACAACTATATGCTACAGAATTTTTTAGCGGCAAATCCCATACTATCATTTTTGCCATTCCACATGATAAGTCTATGTGCTTTTACATATAATAATGGGTTAAATTCTTGAACGTTTGATGCCAACGAGTTAGGATATCTATTCTAGGCAAGAGGTAGTTATGCATATTTTTGTAATGATTAACTCAAACCTTTGTCGTTAAGTTGGTAACTAAGACAAGTTCTTTTGGTCACTTTGGTAATAAATCCTAAAAAGATGGAATCAGTGAGAGCAAACCAGAAATTCATAGCAGTGGCTAGATTACACATTGTTATAAAGTCTTTTTGGTCACTTTGGCAGATACTAAAAAGATGGAATCAGTGAGAGCAAACCAGAAATTCATTCTAGTGACTGCTTTACACATTGTTATAAAGTCAAGTGGAACTGAAAGGCAATGTGTATAAATGGAGCACCATAACTGTTATTAGGTAGAAGAAACGTGCTGTAATAGACTCCTTGGTACGAAAGGCTAAGTATGAAAGAGAATTATGCAAACCTTTAATGCGCCTCAACTCTTTACACAGTGTGATAAAGTCTCCCCATTTCATATGGCACCGCCTGATAAACCGCAGAATCTGTTCAGTAGTAAACATGGACAAGCTTTCCAGATATTCCCCATTCACACCATTTTCTTCAAATACTTGTCTGTAGCCACCAAGGTTTATTTCTTCCAGCCATAATCCAACATCCTGAAAGAAAATAAAAAACTTATTAGGTGAGTAATCAAACATCTTGAGGTGACAAGATTGCCTTGAACTCTTGCATTGGATTGCACCTGCTGTAGTCATAAATAAAAAACTAAAAGTACTATGCCAGCCCAAACATGGTTCTATATTATAGAGCCTAACCTAATACATGATTCTAGAACAAACAAGCACGAAAATTCGAGAATGAGATTGAACTAAATTGCAACAAGATGTGCAAAACTACAAACAAGATGCATACATGAAAAAAGGGACCCAACAAAGCAGAGACAATGTGGGCACCAGATAATTAAATAGGAAAATAAATGACACTTATGTCATGGACACGGCCTAGCTAATATCATATCTGGAGTTTTTTGTACTTGGGCATAAGACACTTTGGCGTAAAACTAAAGAATAAGTCAATGAGAAAGGAATTTCAGGCTTTAGATCATTCGACTTGAGACGGTACACTGAAAACAGATCACAACACAGAGTCAACCCCCTAAGGCACCGATCGAATTAGGCTGCGCCCACCCAGCAAAACGTCCCCCGCTGAGGAGCGAAACTCTTGTGCACTCAAAAAATTGTACCCAGGATTACAACTTCATCGAAATCTACGATTGGGATTCATCCGGTGATGGTCCAATCTAGATCGAAGGCCAGAATCGCTGGGATCATCCCCCTCGACGCGTCCGCCCGCTCCCCCAGCCTCCCTCTCCCGCGCGCACCACGCGACGACACCCATCACTCGCGGTTCAAACCCAAGCACGGCTCCTTTTGCTTTATTTTTCTCCCGATCCGGCAGCGGTAGTCAGATGAGGGGGCGCGCACTGCGCCCAGCAACTGCGGCCCGGGAACCGCCGCCGAGATCCGTCGCCGCCGATCCGAACGAGGCCGGCGGAGGTCACGGCAGACGGAGGAGGCGAGCAGGAAGAGGAGAGGGAGAAGGAGGCCCGCCGGGCGGGCCTCCGCCGCCGCAGATCCACCCGAGGCCGGCGAGCTCGACGCCGGCCGAGCTCACAGGCGAGCAGACCTGGCGAGCCCGAGGTTGACCGAGCTCGAGGCCGGCCAAGCCCCCTGTGCCCCTCCTCCAGTGTCCTCCTGCGCTCCTCGCGGCCTCCGCGCTCCTTCCACCGCCTCCTCGCTGCGGCGGGGCGGGGCGGAGCAGCGGCAGGGACTCGACGCCATGGAGGCCAGCCACGGAGAGAGGGAGGTCGAGCCGCAGCGGTAGTTGGATGAGGGGGCGCACTGCGCCCAGAGACTGCGGCCCGCACGTCGCCGCCCATCGTCTTCTCTGCCGCCGCAGATAGATGCCGAAATCCACCCTGCCTCTCCCTCCGGCTATCGGAGCTCCACGCGCCGCGGCGGCACGCAGCAGGCCCCGACCTGCCAAACCCTACAGGTCGTGGGCATGGCTTCCAGGTCAGGGGCCCGCGGCTGCGGATCGGGAGCGGGGCACCTCGGCAGTCTGCTGGGTCACGCAGGACATCCGCTCCCTGGGCAGGATGGCGTTCGTGGTGCTGCGCAAGGGCATGAGCTCCGTGCAGTGCGTGATCGCCGCCGGTGCCGGCGGCAGCGCGCAAATGGTGGCGTTCGCCAAGTCACTCACCAGGGAGTCCGATCCGTGGTCGACGTCGAGGGCGCCGTCTCCTTCCCCAAGGAGCCCCACGTATCCACCACCCATCAGGTTTGACTTGTTGCTTGCACCGATTCCTTTTGAGTTTGGATTCATTCATGCATGATACTTTGATGTACGTCATCACCAGCTACCAATCAAACCGCACCGATTATTCATCCGCGGTAGATTGTGTGTGTGTGTTCTACCTACTTACATGCTGAATAATTGTGTGTTGTCACTATGAAGGCGCAGTTCAGAACTTCAGATTAGAGTCTCAAAGCCTCTGCAAAGTAGCCCTTCAGTAACCACAAGCATCTGCATGCTAAACTTGTAATCATCAGCCTAGGATACTGAATCAGACAAGTTCATCTTGAAGGCATAACGAGAAATCTGGTTACCAACACATACATATTTAAACTGTTCTTTCTATTGCTTCATACACAGATATTAGAATTTATATTCCTAGGGCACAAACATCAAAATGTTAGCAGCTCTTTAGGAAATACCTGTTAGTTTTTATTCTAAATGATCCTCACTATCGCCAGTTTCATCTTCTGTCACCATGCTATTAAGTAAAATTAACATAAACATGTTGGATACAATTCGCAGGTTGAGATCCAAGTGAGGAAGAACTATTGCATCAACAGGGCTATCCCGACCCTTCCATTTAACCTTGAGGATGCAGCACGGAGCGAGGCGGAATTTGAAAAGTCTGTATGTCTTTTAATTTGTAGATCACGTCATTTCCTTGCATTCTGCTTAAGTTTCAAGACATATGTACACATATGTTCTTTCAAATTCCATACTACTCAACATATGCTTATGGCTATTATCTAGATAAAGACAACAATGATTTTTTTCAGAACTCGCAAGGTTGTTATTTCTATAGCATGTCAAACATTATTGTTGGGGTTTGCTTTCACAAATTCTTGCAACATCATTAAATTATGATTATTTTATAGGTGACGGCGAGGGTAGTGTTGCACAAATTCTTGCAACATCCTCGTCCTCCTGGATGTACCGCAGCGCCGTCGCCGTGTACCTCCTCACCTGTGTCCTCTTCCGTCAATAAGAATCATTTCAATGCATAAAACAAGGAAATGAGGAGTAAATAAACCGTAAGCTCAATTTAGTTTCCTTTTTCCAACCACAGTTTGAATTTACATTTTTACTGATATGCACATCAAATCTCATATGGCAATTTTTCTTGAGTTGTCAAGGCTGGCAATAACTAAAATGCAAAGAACCAGGACATTGACTAAAAAGACTTTGCTTTACTTTCAAAATTGGTTCTTGTTCCTGTTCTTGAATAAGCTGGACTGAATGGAAAAAATTGGAAGGCTTTGGATAATATATTAGTGAAAATATTTCTCCTCCGAAAAATGTTATAATAATGCCGCGGCAAGGTCGGGCAGGTGCATTCTCTTATGGGAGTGACCATCTGTGAGCTACATTTTAGTTGATCAATAATGACCTGAAGTCGATTTTAAATATGTTAATAGTTGCATAGAGTTTCCAAACCTATGTTTATGGGTCTAAAATGTTATCATGCTTAAGCTGCATTTCCTGAAGGAGATGTTCTAATACACCATCAGTCAGCCATATACATGAAAACAAAATCCCATGGTAGCTTCTCACTGACCTGTCACTACGAACTTTGCATTAAGTATCAGTGCTTGTTGCTGATATTTTCAACTCCTTACCCATCAGGCAGGAGTGCCGTTGGATGTAAGTTATGGATTCTCTTTTGTTTGCGGACATCATTTTTATTGCTGCTTACTGATTAAGTACTGGTTATGAGCATTGTATCTTTTCATGTGAAATACACACAGATGCTTTAAAAAAAATATGTGGTAGTTTGTTTTGAGAATGTGGTAGTTTCCATCATTGGGCTATATGAGCCCCCAAATTATGTTTGTACTAGTTCTTTTATTAGAGCCATGATGTTAGTGGCCAGCTCCCTAAAACTTATTTTCATTCCCCTAACAATTCCAAGTGGTTATTTATTTATAATTATATAATCCCCATGCTTTAATATATGAATACAAGTGGAGGTTTTGCTCTGATGAAGAGCTTTTGCTTTGTGTGTGCTTATTGGAGTTCATGTTTCCTGCTATATCAGTTCCTGAATTTGCCAAAATCGCTTTTTGGATGGAAGTGGTTTTCCTTTTGAATATTAATATCCTCTAACTATACATTCGCTTTGTTGCTTCCTGACTTAGGTACTTGCTCGGGGACAGTGAGGGATTCATTTAGTTTGTGAATCTCATCAGGTGTTTCTGAATTTCGTTGAATTAATTAGCATGTACGAATTATTTTGAAGTTGATCTGTATGGCTTCTGAATTCAGTATGGCATTTCACTTTCTTTGGTGTTTTGTTTACATGATATATATGGAAGCGCGCTAAGTCTACATATTACATGTGTTTTTTTTTTTTGTGTCCGTAGCATTAGCACGTGCCAACTTACTAGTGTCTTAAAGGCACAAAAGAAAGGGTCAGCAGAAAGGCAGACTTTTAACAAACATCAATAATGCATAGCTTGGAAAACAGAGTTTGCACCACATCATGACAAAAAGAAATCAAGAATGCATTTTAACCCAGATTAGTAAAGAATTGATAAGCATATTAGCATAGGAAACAAAGGTGAAAGGTGTATCAGTTAACTGAACTTCACATAGCATCATCACACTTGTACAAAGTACAGAAAAAGCTCACAATAAGCAAGCTGTTGGTTTACAGGATTAAACCAGATATGCTCTAATGGCCAAAATCCAAAGTCATTAACAGAAAAGAACCCGGGAGTGCAGAAGATACAAACAAAATTCATAATTGTAACAAATAGGAACTGCAGGGGAAAACAGCAATTCAATAACTGAAACATCAATGCCCCCACTAGTCAGCAGCAGCAGCAGCAGCAGCACATAAGACTTTTCTTAAGAAACCACGCCATAAATTTCCCAAATACCTAACCTGAATGGCAATTTAAAGCTAGCAACATCACTACATCCCCTTGAAAATGTTTTAAAATCAACCTGGTTAAAACGTAGGATTTCGTAACTCTCTACTCCAGAGCAGAAGCAAAATCTGAAGACAAGGATCATCAAAGGGAGAACGCGACATGACAGATTCCGCATTCCCAAATCTCCTAGCTATTTTTTCCCCAACTAAAGCCTACATAGCAGCAACGCACGAAATTAAAAACCGGTAATTTATGAAAAACTAGCATTCGTAGCAGTCAAAACTAAGGAGGGGAAACCCAGATGAGCACCTCGACAGTCCAGATGAAGAAATCCAGCGGCTCTGGCGATCGTCCCCGGCCCACCTCCTTCCCAGAAGCAGACCTCGGCTGGGCCATGGGGGTTCAGCCGAACCAAACCCCCCAAGTGTCCTGGAGTGGAAACCGCGCACCAGTGCTCCAGTCAATGCCAGCCAGTGTCGATCTCGCCCGCTGGAGAAGAAGACCCCCTAATCGAGGAGCCATGGATGGACGGATCGGGTTAGCAGCGCACCACGCAGCACGAAAACCCCGAGCCAGCACCGAGTGGGCAGGAAGAGGAATCCGGGATGGATTGGGAGGAATACATCCAAGAAAGTGAGCCAGGGTTGCTTACCAAACCAAGAAGGGACCAGACCTTCCACGCCCAGACCTTAAGTTGCAACCTGCAAGGAGCACCATGTTCCATCGGTAATTACAAGAATACTGATGACTGAACGCTCATAGAGCGAAAAAAAACCGCACGTGTCCCAACTAAGAAGTAAAGTCTCTGCTCTAGATCTAAGCTTGGGAACCGCTAGTGCAGGAACAAGTTTCCTCCTACTCAACCAGTCAAAGATCGATTCGACACTCCATGCTATCGTGATCCTCACAGCTCGATTCCTCAGCGAAGGGACGCCTAGAGCAGGAATCGGTACCAGAAATTCGCTAATCGGGGCCTAACCATCCAGGCACAGTCCACGAGCCAAAAACAGCCGCGGCGCATGCCCCCATGCCCTCTCGCACCTCAACAGGAAGCGGCGAGAGGGGAGCCGACCTCGAGCGGCCGCCGCCGAATCGAGCATCCCCGGGGCCGGGCTCCGCATCCGCGCGCAGACAGCCTAGCTACCATACTAGGGACGAACCGGCCGGCGATTTGGGGCCCAACCGAACAGCAGGGGTCAAGCTTGCAGCTCACCTGGAGGCCAAGCGGGCCGGATCGACGGGGCGTGCTAAAGCCGGCGCAGGATCGCCGCCGCTGCTGACCGACGCGGGCGGCGAGGGTCCCCTCCGCCGCGGCTGCGGAGTCTTCTCCTTTTCTTTTTTTTCAAAATATAAAAATTCGAGGAATTGGGGGAGTGGGAGTTCAACCGAGACGCACCCGCGTGGGCGTGGGGAAGAAAGACAGGCCAGGGTGGGGCCCAGCTCCAGGGGCCAGGGCGGCGGAGATGAAGACCGGCTGTGGGCGGTGAGGGGCGGGGCGGGCGACTGGTTTGACCGGTGGGCGACGCGGTGCGGTGAGGCTGTGTGGGCCCCGTCGGCCGCGGTGGTGGCCTGGTGTGGTGGAGCTGGCCTGCCCGCCTGGGGATAGAGTTGACCGTCGTACGCGCGCGCTCGTGCTCGTGGCCTCGTGCAGGGGCCGGGAAATGCACTCCCCTGACTCTATCATCGACGACTGTAGTGCGCGCGTAAACTGTTGGCTTGATTCCATTTGGCAATATGGTTTTGTTTGGATTGAATAAATTGAGAGTAATCCAAAGTGTAAAGTATATGCATGTGTTGTACGCAGAGCTATGTACAAGGACTCGAATCTATGCTTAGTTTTAACTTTACTGAGTATGTGATTGTACATTGCTACGGGTGAAACAAATTCTCTCTATGAGTGTCAATAATCTTCGTTACATATTTATAACTACCATAGCTTCTGTCAACACCAAAAACCAAAAATTACACTCAGCGTAACTTTATAATGGCCACTGGAGCAGGCAAACAGCTAGGTGAAGAAGCCATTACAAACACAAGCAGAGATCTGAAACAAGCATTCATCAGTCCATCGCCGAGCTTATCCAATCACCGAGCTTACCTCTGTTCAGAGATCATATGTTCACATAGCATTAGAAAAATAGCACAATATAGAAGTTAGCTTACTGCAAAACAAGATCACTCCACAATGGACCATATGAATCAAGTTCACTTGGGACTAAAAAAGTAAAGATTAGCTGGTTAATACATGCAGCTATCTTGTTTCAAAAATTAAGCATGTCTTGATCACTGCAAAATGAAAGAACCACTATATATTTGTGATTGTCCCTAAGCAGTAGACTTTAAAATGCTCCACATGTAGACAGAGAATTCTAAAGGGCAGCAAAATTGACATGAACACATGGGGCTGTCGGAGCTTCTAAGACAGGAGGTGTGTTTTTCCCCAACGCTATTGTGAATTTAGCCGCCGACGGATGAGATCATCTGAAATGTCCGAGACAACAGCCTACTTACTCATAGATTTATGCATGGTGTTGAAGTAGAAATGCATGATTGTAAGAAGTTTCTAGAAGATTAGATAGTACATATGAACCATGGTTACCATGCTTCATGATGAAATATGAAATACTCTAAAAATTAGATATTTATATGGTTAGATAAGTATGAAAAAAATTATAGAAATAGATATTTTGTAAAAAGGTGTGCAGAAAATAGACACATGGCAAAACCATATGAACCATGAAATCCTATAAATAGGAGTGCTTCACTCCCCTCTTGCCATACCATAGCAAAAAGAGGTCTCAAGTAGGAGATGACAAGGTTGCCATGTAATGTACTAGTGTTATGGTAACGTAGCCAAATAAAGAGTGCAACAGTCTTATGTTGTACTAAGTTATGGTGAATAAAGAGTTGAGTGTCTGGGAGTGCAGAAGATACAAACAAAATTCATAAATGTAACTGTAGCGAAAATGGTCTCTCATGCCATATTTCAATATAATGTTTTGGTGATTGATATAGACAACACAACACTTGGACTAATATAATTATTAAGATGACCATTCTCAAGCTTTTAGGTTCAAATGATGACAAAGAGATGATAGGCGTAGCTAGGCCCGAAGGGCCGCACCTACGGTGGTTCCGCTAACTGATTATCGGACGGGGGTCGAGGGGGAGCCGCCCCTCGTGGGTCTCAAGACAGGGCCCTGAAACCTCTTCGGTCCAAAGGACAAAAATTGAAGAGACCGTGAAGAAATCCAAGTCGCAAAGATCAAAACGAAGACAATTTACTATCACCGGTTAAACCGATGATGAGCAAATTGCACTCATCGGTGCAATGAACACAGAAGCTGCGAGCTAGGGTTTGGCACCGGATTAACCGGCGTTGGGTGTTTTACACTCACCGGTGTAATGGACTTGGAGGCCGAAGAAGCAGCAGGAGTTTTACGGGCACCGGTTAAACCGGCGATCAAGGCAAAGTGAACGTCGGTGTAATTGTCCAGAGAGTTGGTTTTCGGGAACTCTGGGACAGTTACATGCACCGGTTAAACCGGCGATAAAAATACATTCACCGGTTGATTATGTCGGTTGATTAAGGTAGCCGTTGAAGTATAACGGCTAGTTGGAAAAAGGTGCTCACCGGTTAAACCGGTGATGACACAAAGTGGATCATCGGTTTAACCCGTGATAGCGCTTTTTGTCAGCCACTTTTCCAACGACTCTTTTGGGGTGTGGGGGCTATATATACCCCCCAAGGCCGGTTGCTGCATATGGTTGGACGCCAGAAAAGTTGAAGGAAGTGTTGCCCAAACAAACTAACATATCCAACCATCATAGCAAAGCTTTAGTGTCATATCTAGCTTGTGAGAAGCTTTGAGAGAGTGCTTTGTGCACTTGTATAGGGATTAGTTCTTGCGAGAGCTCCCTTGAGCAAAGTTTTGCTGCGGCAAGCAATTGTGTACTCGTCGTGTGACCCTCCGATTTGGTGTGGAGAGGCAACGACATTTTATGCGGGGAAGGAGATCCCTCTTGGTGAGAAGCTCCAATAGTGAAGACGGTGCCATTGGTGACGCTTTGAGAGAGATGGTGGCGGTGGCCTTGTCTTGGTGACTTGGCGCCACTTAGCCTTTGCTTGCCGGAAGCCTTGGTGGCGAACGCAAGACGGTGATCAAGCGAAGAGACTTGGCATCACCCTTGTTCTTGTTGGATAAGTGGCCGTGGACGTAGTGAGAGACTTGGTGTCCTAACCGAACCACGTTAAATCGTGTGTCTTGGTGTCTTCACGGGAGTTTGCATATTCTCTCACTTACCTCTTTACTTACCGTATTACGTTTCCGCATTTACTATATCTTGCGTGCCTTTACTTTTCTAGTTAGTTTGATTAGGATTGGTTATAGGTTGCAAGTCTTTTAGGGGTAAGTAGAGAATAGCACAGATAAACCTTAGTCATAACTAGCATGTGTAGGACGTGTTAGGTTTATCTCATGCAAATAAATTGAGCCCTAAGATAGAAAGCGATTAGCGACCCTATTCACCCCCTCCCCTCTAGGGTCAGACACCCCGTGATCCTTACAGTAACAAATAGGAACTGCATGGGAAAACAGCAATTCAATAACTGAAACATCAATGCCCCCACTAGTCAGCAGCAGCAGCACATAAGACTTTTCTTAAGAAACTACGCCATAAATTTCTCAAATACCTAACCTGAATGGCAATTTAAAGCTAGCAACATCACTACATCCCCTTGAATATGTTTTAAAATCAATCAGGTTAAAACATAGGATTTCGTAACTCTCTACTCCAGAGCAGAAGCAAAATCTGAAGACAAGGATCATCAAAGGGAGAACGCGATATGACAGATTCCGCATTCCTGAATCTCCTAGCTATTTTTTCCCCAACTATAGCCTACACAGCAGCAACGCACGAAATTAAAAACCGGTAATTTATGAAAAACTAGTATTCGTAGCAGTCAAAACTAAGGAGGGGAAACCCAGATGAGCACCTCAACAGTCCAGATGAAGAAATCCAACGGCTCCGGCGATCGTCCCCGGCCCACCTCCTTCTTCCCAGAAGCAGACCTCGGCTGGGCCATGGCGCACCCAAATCAGGCGCCATGGAGTGCTCTAGTCAATGCCAGCCAGTGCCGATCTCGCCCGGTGGAGAAGAAGACCCCCCTAATCGAGGAGCCATGGATGGACGGATCGGATTAGCAGCGCACCACGCAGCACGAAAACCCCGAGCCAGTACCGAGTGGGCAGGAAGAGGAATCCGGGATAGATTGGGAGGAATCCATCCAAGAAAGTGAGTCAGGGTTGCTTACCAACCCAAGAAGGGACCAGACCTCGCGCGAACGGATCTCTGCACCCCACTGGACCCACAGAGGGCGCACGGCGGGTAGAGGATCCGGCCGGGATGGAGAAGGGGAGGGCGCGGCCTCGCCGGTGGTTATGCGGTCGGCGGCGACGCGTCGGGAGCTAGTAATAGTGGTGGTGCCCGTGCCCGCGGGACTGGACTGGATGGCAAATGGCAGCGCGAGGCCCTATGCCTAGCTGGGATGGGAACACGCACTTCCACCTTCGTTTCCTTTCTTTTATTTTCATTTCACTTTCAGAATGAAGAAGAAAAGTGTATTTCAGTTTAAATTTAAATAACGCTAAATAGAAAAGTGTATTTCCCTCTCACATAGTATCTCTTTTTCTTTTTTTCACTTTCGTAGTTATTTTAATAAGAAATGTTAATTTGGTATGTCGCTTTGGTCACGAAGTGTTATTTTAGGGTTCTTTTCGCGTGAGTTTTTGTGTTTGGATTTCTCACTTTGTATTTTAGAACCATTGCACCTAATGTTTAGCTGTTTTCTTAGTTTTTTTATTTCTAAATGAGTTTATGCAGAGGAGATTCATATCAGAATAGTAGAACATATAAAATATACTCTCTCAATCCCTAAATAATTGTCGTTCTCGCTTCCCCAGAAATGACTTTGATTAATTTTATATAAAAATATATTAATATTTATAATACATAATTGATATCATTAGATAGATCTTTTAATATAGTATTTTAACAAATTTATTTTAAAAAATATAAATATTGCACGTATTTTTTACAAATCGAGTTAAACTTGTGGAACGCACACCAAAAATAACAAATAAAAAGGGACAGATCGATATTGTATTTCTAGCCCTGCAGTTCGTTGTATTTTTGGTAGTGTTCCAAGACAAACATATTCAGCGCTTTACCATTTTGTAGCAATATTCTTTTGCGAGGAAGAAATGCTTAGGTTTCCTCATGTATTAATGTGATGTAATCTAGTCCAATTCAGGAAAAAAACCATGTTCATGTGGACCTTATTTTAATCTATCTAATATTATTATATCTATAATAACGCATAGATACCGATAGGAACAATGGATTAACAATTAGGCATAAGTGTTATCCTAAAGTTTAGACTTTTCAGTGCAATATGCTATAAAATAAAATAAAAATAAGTGCATTAGATATTGTCAGGGGCAAGTATCACGGGTACCCCAAGTATGGTCCCTCGAGCATCTGCAAGAGACTCCCTATATCTTTCTGAATTTACAAAGATTTTAGTGAGAAAATGCCCTCCAACGGTCTTTTCAATTGAATATCTAAATATAGACATTCTCTGTTCCGGATTTCTCGCTAGTCAAAGATAGAGAACCAGAATGACTCTCTAAACTACATACAAGATATAGAAAAGCTGTTGTAAGAGCAACTCTAAAAGCTCTCGTATCTTGGGTGAATTAGCTAAAAAACAAAAAGTAAGACAAAAAAACCCATCCAACAAAAACTCTATCTATCTCGTCTTCTATCCAGGGATACAGTTGGGCATCTTTGGCTAGCGTTGAGCGCTAGCCATCTCTTTTTGAATTTTGAAAAAGCTGTTAGATTTTATTCTTTTTCGCTAGCTATTTCGTTTTACATAATAACTATATTAAAATTTTAGCTATTCATAGATACAAGAGCTCTTGAAGATGCTCTAAAGTGCAAAGATGTAGAAAATAATTTTTACTCAAATGCATTTAGAGAGTAGATTTTAGAAGGGCTCTCGAAGATGTTTTTAGACCCTGTTTGTTTTATGGGACTTAAAAACAAATAGGTGGGGTTTTTTTGGGCTAAAAGTCCCTTAGAGGCTAAAGAAAAAAGACTCTCAAGAGCAGCTTTTTGGGATTTATTCCACCCTATCTCTGGATCCACGCACGATTCCCTAGCAACGTGCCCCCCACCCACCACGAGGCCACCCACCTGTGACCCTCTCATCCCCCACCTCCCGCTCCCCCATGACCCCCTCCCGCTCCCCTCTTTCGATCCCCGCCGCCGGATGCACCGCCCGCACAAGGCCCGCCGGTAACGCCGGCCGCACAAGCCTGCCGCCGGCGCCCCCGCTCCACCCGCTCGTGCTACGCTAGCCGACGCCTCCCTCGCATCCCTCCACCATTCACGCCCGCAGATCCCGACGCCGCGAGCCATGCGTCTGCCATGGCCCGCAACGACGACGCCGCCGCCATGGCCTGCGCTGTGGTGGCCTGCCCTGTGGTGACGTTGACGCGGCCGCGCAGGCCCAGCACACCCAGGGCGGCGTGCCTCTGTGGCAGAACCGCTCGAATTAATCCGGCTCAAGTGCGCTAACCATTACCTTAAAGGCCATATGAGTTAACACGCACTTCAAACGGAGTAATCTGGCAGCGCTGTCAGATAAAGTCCCAATGAAACAACCTACGCTTCGATCGAACTCAAAGCTTGCATAAAACTCACACGAAGGCGAGTCCAGAGATTATAACATTCCATAATTTATTACATCACAAGTATATTATAAATTTATTACAAACTGAGTTTAAAAATCAGAAAATGCTTTTGAATCATGAAAGAGATCATCAGAGTTCTTTATTGCAGCGGAAATAAAACGATAGACTAGTGCCGAAACAAGACGTCATGATAAAGCCCGTACATGACATCAACCATACCCGAAAGATCACCTGAAAACAAAGCCACAAGAAAGGCTGAGTATACTAATACTCAGCACGGCTTACCTGTCATCGGATATACCTTAGTCCGTTAACTAGACATGCAAGGCTTTTTTGCTGGAGGGGTTTGTTTTGCCGAAAAAACGACTAAGAGTAGGTCCTTACTTTCAGATTTTAGCTTTTATAATTCTAGTTTAATTAACCATTCTAGATGAGCATCTACCTCTAAACAATCATGGTGGTAAAAACATTAATCATCCATCAGTATTCATCATCATCATGTTCCACTTGTTACTCTATGTGTCAGAAATTGTTAAGCAGTCTCATGCCGTGAGAGGCGGACGATTCGAATCGAGTTTGTTAACCTGGTCAGGGGAACCTAACACACACGTATGGGAACCAAGTCACCCACATGACTTTTCCCTTTCTTTTCAGTCCGTGCATCCGGGTCATCCCCCTCGACTACAGAGTAAGTCTACTCTAGTAGCCGCGTGGCGCGACCACCCTAAACAACTTTAGAAGAGGATGAATGAACGTTCCACTCGCCGGTCCAATCTGGTACTTAAGCTTACCTATTACTATATTTATCGGCATGTGGCTAGTACTTTCAAAAGCTTAACGAAATGTGGTACACACCGCGACCTTAACATTTTTGCTACTACACAGACAGGGAATCACAAGTACCACATCCCTGCCCGTGGTCCTTATATTATTGCAGAATGTAAAGCATTGCAACTCCTATAATTTCGCGAGTAGCAGGAAACTACTCGACTTTTACCGGTCCTAATTAGCAGAGTACCTAGTCGAGCCTAACCTCTAGTATTCAAAACATGGGTACCTAGAATCATGCATCTATGATTTCAACCAATGCATAAAAACTTAAATGCACAAATAAATAATATTACAACATAGATTGCATAGATTGAAAATAACAGGAATTAGATGCGCTGGGGCTTGCCTTCCTAGGCAAAAATTAGCCTTGGGCTCTTCCGAACATTGGTCCGGGTCTTCCGCAACTTAGTTAGATTATCTTGAGCTGCATGTAGTTCGTTCTTGGACTCCGGCACCAACTCGTTCATTCTGTCGACGAGAGTAGTAACGTCTATATGAATGCAAAGTGTTCATGTCACTATATGGTACAAAATTATATTTCTTTCCTTTACGATAATGTTGTAGCACAAGTTTTATTATAAAATTTATTCATTACATTTTCTTGGGCAATCGTTTATAGAGTAGTAATTAACTTTACTTGACTTAAACTCATTAAGCAAATTGGGTTTGTGATATTTTTCATTTGTCTTTTTTCACATAAAAACTTAGTTTATTTACTATCATTACTAGGAAGTGTTTCTGGTGTTGAAATTTTTATGCGGAGAACAAAACTAAACTAAATAACAAGCTTACTGTAAAAAAATTTCAGCCAATTTGATGCAACAGATTAAACATAAAAAATAAAATAAACAGCTACTCCTAGAATAAAGATCCATTTATACAAAATTAACCATGCCATTATTGGTTCTCAAAATTTTAGTGAATAATACTAATATGATATCTAGCATGCTGTAAATTATTCACACTTTTCGTATGCAAATTCCAGAGGCTATACTTTATACAAACTAAAGCTATATTTAACAAGATCTAAATATCCAGAGTGTTCCATGATGTTTATGAGTTCCAAAATTTTACAAGAACCTATTCTAAACATGGGAATGCTTCAGTAAAAATTTCAGAATTTTCTAAACATGGGTTTCTGGTCATGAAAATTTTATGTGATACTCTACTCAGTAATGTAAGCCTACCATCCAAAAATCATCCTTAATTCATTTGTGGAACTCCTAGAACTATTATATGCTATTTATTCTAATGTTTAACCTAGATTAAAATAAAAGTAGACACTGAAGAAGTGAGTGTAACAAAAGTTGTAGAGTTTGTTGCAAGGATTCCATAACAGTTGAGTTTGCATTTTTACGATTTTTCTATGAATTATTATTGATTTTACAAGTATGCATCTAAATGTTCATGTACATTTTGCTGTTTACCCCCTGGAATCTTTTATTCTCTTGCAAGGGGGCTCTTGGCCGGACTTGCAGAGTAGGGGCGGCGGTGTTTGGCCGGATTCCGGTGAGGAAGCTCGCCGGCGGCGAGGGGCAAGTGGGGAAGGGGCTAGAGGAGGTTGAGCCACACCTTTTGGTGGCCTTGGCTCGTGGGGAGGTGGTCTGAGGCGGCGTCTGCACGAGCGCCGACGGTCGGCGGTGATGCTCCGGTGGGGCTGAGGATGGGGAGGCCGGCTTGGATGGTTCAGGGGAATGAGGGGGTTCCGTTTCGGGGGGTTGATGGAGGCTGGGACGGGGCGGAGAGGCAGTTGGTGTGGAGGCAGGAGGGGGCGGCGGTAATGACGTGAAGGCCTTCCTGGGCGCGAGCTGCAAGGGGCGCTGGTGCCCTCTATAGGTATAGTGGAGGAGGGGAGGAGGGTCTGGGGTGCCTTCACGGTGAAGGGAGAGCGAGTCGAGAGCAGGACGCGGCTTCAGCGTGGCCGTCGGCCTGCCATGACGTCATGGCAGGCGGACAGCTCGGCAGGGGCGCGTGGCGACCTCCGCGAGCGCCAGGAGCGCGTGGTTTCGGCAATACCAGGGGCTCTGGGAGTGGTTTGGGCCTGGAGCGCGGCGCGTGGCCGGCCAGGTAGCCAGCGCCGGCGTACGGACGCCATCGTAGGCCTAGCGCAGGGACGAGGGGGAGAATCAGAGTGAGGGCAAAACCGTAAATAGAGCAAAAGTCAGGGTCCCGATGAAGAACTGACATTTTCTCATACTTCCTAATGTCAAATCAAAAACTTTTGAATACGAAACTTGTTCAATTTTTCAAGATCTATAACTTTTGTTTCAAGCACATTTTTATTGGAGCAATGATTTGAAAGTTATAAATTTACATGTAAATGTACACGCATACCCATGCCTATACATATATACAATTGCTTGCAAAAATGAATTTTGATGTTTTTATTAAATTTTTCTTGATCCTTTGTGCATAATATTTGTTGCTAATCTATGTTTAGCCAAATTAAAAACTTGGGATGTCACAGCATCGACTCCATGGCGGGCAGCACCGCTGCATGAAGCGCCGTGTCGTTGCCCTTGAATGCCGGGGTATTTGAGTCCTTTCACCACTTCATTTAATGTTTTCTAATCTCTTTAGCACCTCAAATCAAACAGAAAGAGATTTTTTTTTGTTTTAACCCAAAGACTAAAATTAGCCGAGACTTTTAGGAACCAAACAGCGCCTCGGAGGACTAACTAATCACGGGGTAAAACTTCCAAACCGAGCGGATCGCCCTCATTGGACTGTCAGGAAACCACGGACGACCCACAAGCAAAAGGAGCATCGACGGCCCAACAACAGGCCCGGGAACGAGGCACGGGCCTTGCTGCTACGCAGTGCCGTCGAGGTCTTCGGGGACCTTATCAGAGTGTAGCTAGTGTAAGCATGGGGAAGGCTGCGAAGTCGATTCGGCGGCGGAGGCAGCGATCGAGATCATGTCTCTCCGGTCCCTCGGTTACCTCCTCACCCGGAGGCGCAAGATCTACAGGGTGCAGGCGGAGTCCTCGCTGGGGATCGTCTCCCAGGCGGCCTCCGTGTCGGCGGCTGGCAGGCCAGGACGTTCTCTACACACACTCGTGAGTCTCCTTGCCCACAAAACCTCAGATCGACTCCAAATCTCAGATCGAAAGTTTCTTCCTCAATTGCGTTCATGTTTCTGATCGATATGGAAATAGAGAGATCTCGGCGCTGGTGATAACGTTAACGCCTTTGGCGCTGTGGTCGCGGCCGCGTTGGCTGGAGGGCTTGGAATCTTGATTCTCAAGAAACATCCAGATGACCCAGGTATATATATAGTGTAAGTTATTACTGGTTCTTTGCTTTGTTGGTTGTGTTACCTTGTCATGCATGAACCACCACGCCTATGCATTATATTGGGACCTGTGTGTAGTAGTAGGTAGCAACGTGACCAACGGGGAGGACACCAAGGAGGAGGCTA
This sequence comes from Panicum virgatum, assembly GCF_016808335.1. Classification (NCBI taxonomy): domain Eukaryota; kingdom Viridiplantae; phylum Streptophyta; class Magnoliopsida; order Poales; family Poaceae; genus Panicum; species Panicum virgatum. The sequence goes on from NC_053138.1 coordinate 53,772,149, forward strand.
GCAGGAAAACTGGCCTTGTTTGGATCGGCAACGATTCTAGCACGCACACGTTCCGAAAAAAGAATCTCGCATGCATGAAGTACTAAATGAAGTCTGTTTGCAAAATCTTTTTAGGGATGAGTGTAACTTTTCGCGATGAATCTAATGACGGTAATTAATCGATGGTTTGTTACAGTGATGCTACAGTAACCATCCTCTAATCGCGCGGTCAAAGGCCTCATTAGATTCTTCAGGGTCACTAGCGCGGGGATTCTGGAGTTGGTTTTGTAAACTGACTTTGTTTGACACCGTAATAAGCGGTCAAAATTTACTATTCATTACCGGCCATCAAAACCAAACGGAGCCGGTGACAGACAACAAGAAGCCCATGCAGGTGGAGGTAGTAACTGACATGGAGAAGCGGGACGTTGACGTGGAAGAAGCAAGGTATCGTGAGTGGATGAAGCGGGAGGGCAAGGTAGACCCAAATCAAGAGGAGAGGAAGCGATTTGAGGTCTTCAAGGAAACGGTGAAGGAGATGGACGCTCTGTACGAGAAATCGTCGGTCCGGTACCTTCCAGAAAGCCCTTGGGCAGACATGACCTATCAAGAAATCATGGAGATGAGAGGCTACAACAAAAGGATTAACTCTGACCAGTACCGTGCAGAAGAGAAGGCTGTGATTCGTATCATGAAGGTAGCCTCCTTCCTCACTAATAAAATTTGTTCTTGACATTTGTTAGTCTCTGGACCCGGCCATCAGGGACCTGGTACTACTACTACGACTACGACTACTACTTGCTTAGGCTACTTGCACATGCTTAGATCAGGCCATTCGGTAGTGTACACAAGAACCAAGAGATCAAAATGGTAGTCTATACATTAGCTACCTTTATTTTTTTTGTTATGCATCTTAATTATAGTCCTCAACGAATCTTATGTGCGTTTTGTATAAACTAAAACCGTTTCTAATGTTAGCAGCATCAAACAATGCAACATTATTTTGATGTCTTCTTTTGCTGCTCTTTTTTTTCCCTCACGAAATTGAATCAGCATGTGTTTTTGGGAGATCCTAACAGTTGTGCTTCTTTTTCATGAAAACAGGAGCGGGCACAAAAGTTGATGGAAGAAGGGAAGCTCAAAAAACACAACCGCTACTCGCATCTTTTTCCTGAAAAAACAGGAGCGTGAACAAAAGGCGAAGGAAGAAGGGAGCCTCCACAACTGTTCGAAGCAGTAATGCAGCCGGCAACAGCTATCCATGAGAGAAGCGCCGGTTCTTTGGTTGCCACTGTGCCTGCCAGCTGCCTTGTACTTGTAACGACCCAAGTTTAATTATCATGTTAAGCATTGCATGATGAGCATCCTTGTTTAGCTTTGAGAAAAAATTTGTGCTTGATTTGAATGCATTTGAATTTAATTTTGAATTGTTGATACATTTGAAACTCATGCTTTGTGAAGCAACTTGCATTTTTATTATATGACTTATATTGGGAGTTATTTTTATAAAATACTAGTTTGAAAATCTAGAATTTAGGTGATTTTTCTCGGATTTTAGGAATCCATCTTGAAGCCAAACAGCTCAGCCGAAAAGCCTCTAAATAGCATTTCGGGAAGAATTTTCATTTCAAATCTACAATAGATTTTCTACCAATTCATTGCTAAATGGGTTGCTCTTAATTTCTAGTATCATCACAAAAATTGGCGTGATTTTTGGAGACTTGAAAAATCAGTTCTGAAGATTGAAGCAAAGAGAGAAGTTTCTATACAGAATCAGGATGTCCGCTCCTCTACCGCGGAGTGTCCGCGAGAAGCATCTGCGTGCGTGTCGCCTGTGCAGAGAAGCTGCGCCACGTAACCCACCACGCGTCCACGCCCCAACCCGACTTCCCACCTCACCCACGCCTGCTCCCCTCCCTGTTGCTTCTCCCCACACAGAAACTAACAGTCCCTCTTCTCTTGCTCTTCCCCAACCAAGCAATGGAGGAAGAAACACTTTTCCACACCAAATCCCACATCCCCTCACCGGAGTTCAACGGAGGACGAGTCAAGGACCACGATGACGAGCTTCTCCACCACCACGACCATCTTTTCCTCGTCGGAGACCTAGGAGAAGGCCATCCCCAAGCTTCTTCTTCTTCTTCACCAAGCCCTCGAGGATGAACTTGAGCCGATCTATACCGACGCTACTCTAATCCAACAAGTGGCCTCTTGTCGGTGAGCTCCCCTCGCCGTTTCCCTTCCTCTTGTGCCCTCACATTCAAGCTCTCTAACCCATCCATGGTCTTTCATCACTTTTCACCATTGATGACTTAGAGCTTCGTAGACTTCATGCATGTCAAATCTACTAGCGAAAACAAGTTCCCTATGTCTTTAGGAACCCATAGAAACAAACCACACTCGAAACCATTGCCGGAACCTCCGCCGGCGACCTCGCCGGTGAGCCTCGGCCGACAAGCGGACGGTGCGCGACCTACGGTTGGACAGTCCGCGAGTCGTGGCCTCCTAGACCGAGCCTCTGCACAAAACACGTCCCCAGAATTTTCCATGGCGGACAGTCCGCGATTCACCCCCGGACGGTCTGCAGTTCACTTCCAAATTCTACACGGAACCGAGTCATTTCTGAAACTCATCCCGAGCTCGTACGGCAGACGGTCCACCCCTCCGGGCCGGACGGTCGCAGGTATGCATCATCTTGCATAATTTATATAAAATTGAATATAGCCCCGATTGATGTGAAACAAATTTTGTTTGTTTTGTCTTGACATTCTCTACCTGTTAAAAATATGTTTGCACCCAAAATAATTATGTTATTTTCTCAGTTTATTTAATATGTGTTTATCATCTTAATTGCCTAATTAATTCTCTGTTGTCCAAAAATTAGGAAACCAATTTTGCTAGTTTCCCTATGACGTGTACTATCCATTAGATATGTTGTTTGGTATGAATTATTTGCAGATTGGTACAGTTTAATCCATGTTTGCTTAAACCTAATTAACTACTAAATTGCACAATAAATACATATGTGCTTCTAAAATTATGGATCCAATTTTGCTTACTTTGTTGAACATTTATCTATTGTCTAAAATTGATAATACATTTTAACTAGTTATATAATCATATAGTTTCTAATTTGTTAATTAAGAGCTTGCTACCTAGTTGAATGCATGCATGGTTAATTATTTTCTGCTGCTCCTAAAATCATGAAATGAACCTTGTTAGTTAGCAATGGTCATGATATGTTGTTGATAAATGCTAGCTTTCATTAGATGTTCTTAGAAGGATGTTAAATTATATAGGCTTGTTCTAAAACTAGTTCACTTGTAATAAAATGTCTAGTGAATCAATTGTGCTCATGAGAGCTATCATCTTCCTTTGTTAATTAAAGATAAATGTGATATACTTGATGATTTTAACGTTCCCTGATATAACTTATAATGATGATGCTTGTCTTAGTTAAGTGGAACATGATTGGCTAGCTTCTATTTTATATAATGATGATGATCATTTTATCATAGCTAAGATGTAATGGTGCTAGACACCCTTTAATTCTTGAGTTGTCTAAAATTGGATATGCTAGTGTATCAACGTGGATGAGCATGCTCTAATACTTTATGTTGATAGCAATCATGAACTAACTCACATGGTTGAGTCTTGATGTTGTAATGAGTTACTTATTCTTAATTTATAGGACAACTAATAATAATAACACAACTAGTTTTGATGGCATCTTCTTGTTACAACTTATTTTGTAGAGTGTATGCAAACATGTGATTATTGTTTTGCATCTCCCTTTATAATTTTTGTGTGCCTTATTTAATTGCTTGCTTTATGATCTTGAATCATGATAGTCTTCACTTCTCATGAGTCATTGCATCTCATATGCATAAGCATTCATGGCATCTTTCTAATTCATGCATTTATCTCCTTTCCTAGAGGATGATGTTCCGGAGTGTCGCGGTTGTGGAGTACCAAGGCAGGCACCTATGTATCTCAAACGCTACTTTTGAATCTTAATTTGCTATTATAAATTATTGCTTGTGCATGAGCTTAACCCTATCTAGTTCATTTGATATGTGTAGAACCCACTTGGCATGTTTTCCCTTCTAGCTCTAGAATAACTTATACTAGGTGCAGCATGCATGTTTAGACTTCTCGAATTTATTTGCTTAGCCATGCTTAGCTTACGATAGAAGTCGAGAGATGGCAAGGTCACCATCACTCGCGAGCTATAGGATGTTTGATTAATTTTACATGATTAGTCGATGATGGATAAAAATGGAGCAACTAAGAATGATGATTCGGACTTGAGCAAGAATGGTAGGACCATGTTGGGAGAGGAATCCAAATGGTTAGTCTTGTTTGGGTTGGTTAAGGACCGGTCGTTATCGCTATGATACTTGAGCACTTTTTCGTACAAACCACATGCTTAATAATGGGATGGTAAGCCAACTAGCATGAGTCACACCTTACCTTGATCGGATTCGGTGCGAGTTGCGATGGAGTGTGATCGGCGGTTCCGGTGCACTTGTCCTTCCCGGCCGTTCGATCATAGTCGGTTGTGTTTGTGTAAAAGATTGAGGCATGAATCAACGCTTATCCTTGACCGTGGGTATGATCGTTGGTCTTGTTCTCGTGTGGGAAAAGTTGTACACCCCTATAGGGTTTTTAATCTATTGCAATAGCCGCGCTCTCGGTTATTGAGCACGCTCATGTACTTGGACTTTAACGTAGAGTTTCGTGAAGGGCTTATGGAAGGTTGAGCTCATGATTACATGATCACATTACTTATGCAATTGCATTGGTGTTTGATATAGAAATATTAGATGCCATGTCTTTGCTTATTCACTTGATAAATTATGCTCACATTTTATATATAAATGTTAAAATTAGTCAAGCCTCATGCATCCACCAAATGTATAGTATTATGGATAAGTCATGCAAGTACGAAATGTACTTACGGTGTTGCCATTAAGTTGTTTTGCAGGTTTTCTTCTAAGGAGTGATGGCCATGTTCATTCTGCTGGAGCTGTGGATGAATGGTGGAAGTTGCTCAAAAACTTATGCAAGTGGTGTCTTGGGCAATGACATCATTATTGCTACTTAATGCTTTCTAAATTTTCCGCTGCGTTTTAGCTCTGAAACTAAGGAAAAACATGTTAGGATATCCACCTAGACCTAGGATACATCTTAGCTTGTAAAGAAAATTTAATTGCTGAAAACACTTATGTTTAGTTGCCTATGTTATAGTTAAATTCATGAGTTTTTGTAAAGTAATTAAGACTTGTAATCACAACTTTAAATTTCTGCTCTCATATATTCTTTTGATGGTTTCCATGATGTGAATAAACGGTATGCGAGTTGTTCCTGGGTGTTGCCCGAGGCGCATACCGAGGACTACCGGGATTATTTCGCTTAAGCTGGGTTGATCAATGGATGATAACCCGGTTTAGTCGATATAATTTGGGCGGTTCCTCACAGTAGTTTCTTCTATCCTTTAATGATATAATCTTTCTGAACAAAATACCTGGTACTGGAGCCATCATTCTCAATCTTAATGAATACTATTATGTAATGTAAATCGTAATTCTAGAATTGCTTTGTGTTCTTAAGAAGCTGGCAGGTTATTGGATGCACAACACACTAAGACCCACCCGGCGGCGCCGCCGAGCTCGCCACCGCCGCCAGCCCCACCGGCCGTCCCACCCCGCCGCGCCCCCGCGCCCACGCCACCGGACGAGCCGCCGTCACAGCCGGACTGCCGCCACCACCGCCGACCTCTAAGACCGGCGTGGCCTGGCACCCCGAGAACCGAAATCCCTAAGGCCCGCCGCTACCACTACCACCCCCAGCCGCTGGCGATCTCGCCAGTGACCACTCCCATCCTGGCCACCCACCAACCACTCAGGACGCCAGGTGGGTACCGACCCCTATGCTGACGAGAACTTTTGGCAGAGGCAACGGTGCAGTAGGATTGACTTTTGGGCCTCAGTAGTCAAGGAAATATTGAGCAGGCATCAACGATTCGCACAGAGATATAGCCATGAGGATGCTGAATGAAAGGCCCAAAATGGATGCATGCAACAAGGAAAACCTGACCTGCATCACGCATGGTAAAAATAGAAAGCCCAGGTACACGCTTCAACGAGCGATATGTAGAGGCAGGAAAGATATTGTCGTTGCTCGGAATTATATTCTTCCAGCACAAGAGTTTACTTATTTGATTTATTTTTGCAATATCGATGAAATTCATATAAAAGTTAACAAAAGGTTAATCTATCATATATCTGAATTGAGTACTTGGACAGATAGAACCATTGGCATTATTGTAATGCTATCCATATAAATTTGGTTCAGCAAACATCACATATTGGCAATAATTATTCGTATTTAAGTTAGGATTATAAAATAATGTAGACAAGAGAGCTCCTCAAAAAGTGATGACCTTAACGAGAGTATAGTGAGAAGCACGGTCAAGAGGTGATTGATAAAGGTAGTGATAACGAAGTAGAGTGAATTATAGTTTTATCTGACAGATTAAAAACATAAAAAATATTTTAATGTATGATATGGAATTTGACATAATTGTATCCATATAGGACATGCGTTATTCAAGCTTTTATCCAACATTTTTTTGAAGTCTCTCATCTGGATACAGCTGTAGCTAGCATATGTTCATGTTTTATCCAACATTTAGATGTATTAACCTGCCTCACCGATATTCTGCTTTTAAGTTGTGTGTTCTGTAAATCAGGTGTCATGATGAGATTAGGAAAAAAATCCAGTTTAGTGCATCAAATTTTAAGTCATGCTGCTAACGGTTCGGTGGAAACCGGCCTCGGCGATTTCAATCTTTTTTTTTGTCCCGCTTCAATTTGGTGGGAACCGGTTGCTCTAGTGAAAACAGTTCAACTTGGTTTGATTCACTAAGGCAACAGTTCAGCTTGGTTTGATTCACTTAATGTTGTAGCTTGCTAATTAGTTCTTCTTCTTCAATTCGTTTGCACCCTGCACAGGCCATGCGGGGAGGCAGGTCGAGGAACACGACGGGGTCAGCGCCTGTCCGTTTGTTGATTGCCATGTTTAAGGAAAACGATTTGGCATGGGTTCATTCTGGATTATAGTCCATTAGCCAAGTCTATATAATGTAGGAAAAACATGACTTAGCACTTAGCTTGTCTCCAGGATCTAGCACCTAAACAATATTGAGCACAACCCGAAACATAAGAAAGTTGTAGATCTTGTCCGAGAGTGATGTCAGTGGACGTCCCAGCCATCGTAGTTGGTGACGAGAGCGACGCAGGAGCCGTAGTCGTTCTCGTAGATGTACCCGGGGTAGTCGAAGAAGATCGCGGCGGGTACTGCCTCCCTTCAGGTTGCCACTGGCACTGTCCAAGGACGGCGACAGCGGGTTGGCGACAACCTTCAAGAGGCTCCAGCGCCGCCACAGATCGGGCGACTGTTGTGGGGCGGCTAGGGTTTGGACAAGATTAGACTAGGACTCCAAAGGCCGGACCCCACTATTTATTATGGCGCTGGGCGACCTGGGGCCGCAACCACGTGTACGGTTGCGTCTATGATCAGGGCGCAGAACGGGATTTCTCACATTATTATTCTTTTTCCCATTTTTCTTATTTTCTAGATTTTCGGCAATTTTTTACTACAAAAATTCCAACATATAACCCCTAAACATTGAAAGGGTTTGCACAACCCCTGTTTTCCTATACCGAGTCAAAATACACCTTTAACTTGTACTTAAAGGCAGACAATGTTTTGCGGACAAGGATTGACACGTCGGCAACAATGTGATCCCTAATGGTGTAATTAATCGAAAAGCGTAGAAAAATTATCGGCAACAATGTGATCCCTAATGGTGTAATTAATCGAAAAGCGTATAAAAATTATCTGTCCTTATAGTTTTCTTTGTAATGAGTAATGGTCCCTAATGATGTTATGAAGTGCTTGTATTTGCAATGAATTATTTCTAACTATACTTGCCAGGTATGCGGCGGGTCTGTCGATCCAGACAACAAAACCGGTTTGGAAACCATCAAAAGAAGTAATTTATTTTTAAATATGTACTAGTAGGATGTACGTGCGACACGCACGTGTTTAAAGAATAATATTGCGAAAAAACAATCACACTAAATTTTTACTTTTACTCACTTTAAATTGAGTATCCGTTTCACTCCTTTTCCCGCTAGGATCGGAAATCCTATATTTTTCATATCCATACGAGTAAAAGGAAAAAACCTATGAATCTTTCATGCTGCTCTAGCTAATTGCTCACCCCTTTTAACGTGTGATTTCTATGTTATGTATGGCCGTACCTATTTTCACGATCCACGATACAGAAAGGATAAAAGGGGTTCATGTTTTTTTAAGTGATCTACTCTGTTTTGACATAAGAGAGAGGATCGTTTAATTGTAGCAAGAGCGCGAAAAATCGAGCGGTTCTTATCACAAGCATTCTTTGTGGCAGAAGTTTTTACCGGTTCCCCAGAAAAAATATGTTGGTCTTTATTAATATTTTATTCCAAAATTCCCTAGCAACCGATCCAAACATTTTAGAATTTTGCAGACATTTTTAATGAACAAACGTGAACCTTCATACATATGATGGGTCATTCTACAAAAAATTATTGTCAGCATTTTCATTAGAAACTACACCCTGACTTGTCTAATTTGTCTTGTGATGCATCCATGCCATTGTCTATTCTCCAACCTACGGGCAATAGAAAGCTTAACTTTGCATCCCCAATATCAACTGACACTGCATTTACAATAAATTTTTAAACCTAAAAAACAAACTTTATATTTCAATGAACAAACTTTTTTGCAGAATAGATAATTATTAATGTTAAGAAAATATAATTACAGATAGGAGTCTTCACGCACTATGGAAGATAGAAGAAAAAAAAGGCAAACTCTAACTCATGCTCTAGCTGTCGCCTTTCCTCGAGGGGGGCACTAAGGATATGTGCCAATGTTGGTCCAGACAAACACACTCCCATAATACAGTAGCATCAGCCTCCTTTGGGTCCCTCCCATTCGATTATTATCCTACAAATAAATAGGATGTTGTAACTTGTAGGTAGAGTAATATACTATATCTATCGTAAAGAATCTTTCTATATAATCAATTTTGAAGTTAAAATATATTCAGATAAGTTCATGTAACCTAGTTTTTCCATGTAGTTTATTCATACCATGGTCCCAGATTTCTCTGAAAAGCTAGTGCTACAAAATTTGAATCGGGCTATAATCAATTAGATCAAATTAGTTTCATGCACTTCTTTCTGACAAATAACTATATCGTGTACACACAAGGGCCAAAACCAATTATCCCCTGGCACAGGTTCAAGCAATACAATCTTGAAGGTGACAGATCGATTCTTAGCCACAATATTAATGTCTACAGTATGTGGTGGATGCATAACTTTCTGGACTTACATTCTAATAGAAGTAATTGCATAAATTCAGATCGGAGGAGAAAGTAATTGCATCTTCTAATAGAAGTTTTTAAATATTTCATTGTCACCAAGTCCATGTTTGCAACTCCAAACATAATGTGATGTGAACTAACCAGAAAGGGTGACCTATGTATCATTAGGCCAGCGGGATATAAGACATCAATACATATCCAGGAATAGAAAAGTCAGTCAATATATAGACAGAGTTTCAACAGATACGACACAATTGTCAAATTCATGAAGCAACAATGGTCCTACAATAGTAAGTAACCATTACTCACCTATGCTTCAGAAACACCATTGTTCCAGAAAAGCCATAATGTGCAGGATCCATTAACCGGTAGTTTTCCCACTCCTTGATGAGCTTAGTCTGCACCCATAATGCAAACACCAAGTTAAGATAGAAACGAACCAAAATCAGAATGGGCCATATAAATTGTTTGGAAACTTAAATAACCAAAAATCAAGTCTGGAAACTTACAGTTTGTTTTTATGCAATTAGCCACCATTTATGAAATACAAATTGATGGATCAACCGAAGAACCATATCTTAGTTTGGAAAGAACCATACACGTACAATGCAAGTATATAAAGAAAACATGTTTGCTCGATCGTCAATATTTCAAACACAAGAATATATCTAGATTCTTCCTACAGGGCAAGCTAGCAGGACCGACCAAGCATGCTTCTCTGCTGCTTATATTAGTAGATCAATTGAAAATACAAAAAAGCTTCATGTATCCTGAATTCAAATATCCTATCCATAAAGAAAAGGAAAAATATAACAAAGCAAGGTGAGACTAAAAAATTATTTATTCACACATAAATTCATATCTCTCTTTTATTAAAAAATATTACTATCTTATTTTGCCCTCTCAAGTCCCAATTGCAACAGCATCAGAGCTGCCATACCTGCCGCCATGGCCCCTCATGCCTCCACGGATGACACAATATGAATATTTCTCACTTCAACACATTGGAGCAAAGCTCTTGCTTCTATATATAGAAAAGGAGGAGGATGCTCAAATTTGACCATAGTATTCCAATCATACATATACGAGGCTCAGCTTCTAATATATGAGGAATATTCTTCTTCATGACAACAAACTATTGACATAAAATAAATGAACATCCAAATGGTTTAAAGAAATTTAGTAAGGCTTAACTTGTAACCAGGTATCTTTCTGCATATAAAAGAATAGTTTAAAATAATGACTTCCAATACAAAAAAAATACAGAGTAGAAAACACATTTTTCAAGTCATGGCTACCAAATGGCACAAGGCATACCATATTTCTTTCTGAGTTGATTAGACTTGCTGGGATTTGTTGGTAGTACTTAAAGCTGCAATTGGAAAGCATTACTGTTATTCTTATCAGCGCCTCCCCGATGCTATCGACCACTTAGTGAATGAGGTTTCAGATTTCAGTCGCAAGTGTTAGGATCTACTAACCTGCCATCCTGAGAAGTTTGAACCAGACTTCTTTGCTGAATGGGCAATGCAGAATAAGTGTTCCACTGTCTCTGTCTTGACCACATGAAGCACAATCACTTTGTCCTAGAAACCATGCTTGTGCAGCCTCACCACTGTCCACTGTCTACAAAGCAGTAGAAGCCAAAAAAAAAACACTTGGCTGGAACTCTTGTTCTCTAAATAAAATCTATTGATGAAGGGCCAGAGGTCAGCACAATGTCGAGGAGGATATCACAAGGAGCAAACTCAGCACAGCATTTGGATTGATGCAAGGTGACTACATCCTGGAAGCTATGTGTCAGCTATGTAGTCCCTGCAATCCTAGAATAATTTTAACAGGCTGCTATCTGCTGCCACAAAGCTTACAGAAAGCTGCTATTCGCAAATAGCAGTCAGTAAGACATTAGAGTTTGTCCCAAGATAAATAAGATCGAGAGTTAGCAGCTAGCTGCAAAAACAAGACAAAAAGAAAAAGGGCGATCATCGAACTTACAATGACAGCAAGTAGCAGCTAAAACAATTTAGATGGCTCAATAACTTCCAAGGAATCAAAGATGCTCTCCCTGCAAGATTAAATTGCTCCATAATTATTTACAAGTGATATCAAGATTCAACACAACAACTTGTCAATGTATTTTCTACTCACACTGCTAAATCTTCATCATATATTGGAGTCTGTTCAACGGCAGGTATAGGTTTTGCAGCCTCCCACAAGTTTCCCTCTGCATAACAAAGCCACCTCAAAATAAAACATTTAGGAAACATGGTTATAGCACAGATGAGAGACGGAGATAGTTTTATCAGTTATCACCTTTTGTTTGCATCTATCACTTAACCGCCCACGTCTAGATGAGCCTTCCCCTACAGTGGTACTGTTTGCAGCACAGTCTTCAGACCAATCAAGTGGAGAGTGCCATCTAACGAAATCTTCCAGGACACATCTTGGATTTGCTGCCTATCATGGAAAAGGAATTTCTTGTTTAGGAAGTTTAGTCTAACAACTTTGCATTCTCTGCGATGAAAATCTTTAAACTTGCCTCAAAAGACCCAGTGCATCCTGAGCCAATATAGATTACATGCACCTGAGCCGGTGAGGCCTGTACCTAGAATTCTGTCAGTAATCAGGTAATAATTCTTGAACCAGTAAGTTAGGCTAAAGACCTAGTGCTCTGCATTTGAAAAAAAAACCTAAATTCGGGCTCCTTTTCATTACCAAATAATTAATTTGAACAATTAGTTTCACATTAGTAACTCTAGTTTTAAATTATTAGGCCCATCACATTATATAAACAAAGCCCATAAATGCAACCTAAGAACAAACATAATTGATGCCAAGAGCAGTATCAACATAATTGATGGAGAGCTGAATTAAGAGTTTTTAAAATGTTAATTTCTAAAAATGATAAGAGCAGTATCCTCAATGTTTTATTCACTATCCTGACTATATGTTCTAGCAAACATATTGGTTCTACTTATACTAATAGTTTGCAGATAAGAAGTTTATACATAGCTACATATAGCAATCATACAGTCAGAAATAGCTCTGAATCTTATTGTGGATCAAAAATCAATTTTTTATTCATGTCAACACAACTCCATCCTCAAAAAGAAAAATAGGACTGTATGAAATCCAACAATCTATTTGTAACAAATTCAAAGAAACTTAAATAGTCCACTTTCATAAAAGTATAGAAAACACCAGGGAATCGACTTTAAAATTTCTTAAAATGTCAAAAAGAGCGGTGGGAAAAAAATATTAAAGAATTTTACCAAGTAATTCTACGAAACTTTTAGAGTCTACACCTTGATCTGCTTGTGGAGTCGACCACAAAAACAAGGCATTGGAACTTGGAAGCAGGTACGACTGCATATCCAAATGTGGCGTAGTGGATAAATCAATTTCAGTGTACGTAAATAAATAGAGTACAGACATAACCATTTCGAAAATTGTAACACAATTGAATGAATACTCCTTGTGGCATCTTAGAAAAGAGAATGTACAGCTTTTCAATAAAAGAAAAGAGAATGGACAAGATCTATCTACCTGTAGATCATTGCACACACTGATTGCAGTATCAACAGGGTCAAACGTATGCTAAATCCCACCCAAATATTCATGCTGTTCTCAATGTGCTTATCAACCTAAACATAGAAAAAAACACTGATTAAACCATCAGTCTAATTAGAAGACAACTCTATGCTAAATGAACGTATTACTAATTAATGTCTTCACAATATGAATAGGCATTGATTTAGGTGTGAACTTGTTGAATAGAGGAGCTATCACGATGGGGTATATTGTCATCATTAGGAGAGCTAATAAAAACATAAAACCCCAGAGATACATGGTCAGCTAAGGTCCTCCAATCTGACACAATACAGGAAAGATTGAATGAATCAGTTGAGGCACTTTGATGACACTACTACAAGCAGTATGTGAATTTGATTCTGTGGACCTTAGAAAACCAACCAACAATAGATGGTCATGTCAGAGTTCACCAAGACTCCAAGAAATGTCGCCAAGTGTTAACCTAAGTATAAGAACTTCCACTTTAAGTGCAACGTTACTCTGAATGGAACGATAAATGTCAAAATTAATATGGGTCACTGCTACCCCAAGAAACTGGGTCTCAGCTCTAGGCTGGCTTGTAGGGCTAAGGTTTTGTACGATCATTGTGGGAAAAGAGTGACAATTATGGAAAAGTCACCTTACTATGCATGTAATACTTAATTTTCAATTATTTATGCTAACCTTAAACACAAGAGAACAAGAACACAAAATATAATGGAATGAATCTTCATATGCATGCTTCTGAATCACCAAAAAAAATGTATGAAAAGTTTTTGACAGCATATTAATTAGGAAAATATCCATAACGAAGTGTCGAAAGATCACCATCAGTTGAAAGGCCAGCCCAGTTTATACAATAAATTCTTACATAGGCAACCTAACTGACCACGAATAAAATATGTCATACAGTTTCTAGGTTGAAAAAAATAAGGCATATTGTTGCCTTGTTGATGGATCAAAAAGAATTGCTCCCAAACTTATTGCACAGAAATTTTTAGGTAAAAAACAAGTTAAATGATGAGAGCAGATGTTTTTAAGCTGCCTCACTAATCATATCAACTTTGGCTTCAAATAAACCTTAGATTCCAAAAGGTTATGCAAGATGATTCATAAAGCAAAAGGTGCCACAAACAAGATATCAATTTGAGCATGCTGTGCAATAAACATTACATATAGTCAAAATGATGATTTTGGATGCACGGTACCTGACGTTGTTGATATGCATCATGAAGGTGCAGCCATTATCATCAGATTCATCAGACAAAACCCAATCAGTCCACTACTAAATACCCTTCAATTTTTTCCAAGTTCCGAACACTACGCTGCAAACAAGAAGGGGTAATTAGGAAGAAGCTAACCAGAAAATGCTATCGTTAGCAACAATATATATTCTTGTTTGCAGTCTTCACCTGATGAGCTACTTCACCACTTGATGGGCTTCGAAAGAAAGGTGCTTGTGCTTGCACACGCTATTCACCTGTAGGCGGATGCCAACCTCCTGCACAAGCACGAACAAAAAATTAGAAGAAAAAACAAAGGCTACCCTTTCCTTGTGCCCGGAGGCAGCACAGAGCCGCGCCAGCCATGGACGCCACCGCCGGAGCTCAGGCCGCCGCGTGCGCATGGCCGGAGGAGGGCGCGCCGGCCATGGACCCACGCCGTCCAGGGAGGGGGGAGGGAGGAGGGCCGCACCGGCCATGGAGGGGTGAGGGAGGAGGGCCTCGCCGGCCATGGATGCCATGGACCCGAGCCGGCCAGGGAGGAAGCGGATCCACGCGGCCGGCCACTGCGGGAGGGCGAGATCTGGAGCATGGGGGCGCTGGCGAGAGAGCGCCGCAAGGACGCGCGGCAGGGGCGCCCACCACTTGGTCCCGCCGGCGAGGGACCATGCCGCGGGCCGCGCCTGCCGGAGCCCCGCCACCATCTCGCAGGAGTCCACTGGATCTTCACCACCATCCCCGCCATTTGTGACGACCTCCACCAGGCCTTCGTCGTCGCCAAGGGGGCCGCCACCAACACTGCTGCTGGATCCGCCGATCGTCGCCGGGTTTCAGTCGGGGCCCAAGCAGGGGCTCGGTGGCGGGGGAGGCAAGGGTGCGAGGTGCAGGAGGAGTAGCGCGGCGGTGGGGCGCATGGGGCCGGAGGAGCATGCGGGCGGAACGGAGGAGCAGGAGGCTTGGCGCAGATCGGCCAGGACGGCGAGGATTGGCGGCCCGTGATGGAGAGGCGGCCGGGGACGGAGCGGCGGCCGCGGCGTGGGGATGGAGGGGAGGGCGCGAGGCGAGCGTGGGCGAGGGAGGAGGCGACGTCGGGGGAAGGCGTGTCGCGAGGGGGTCAGTGGAGGCGGCGTGATTGACGGGAAGGCTAGGCGCCGCGTGATGGCAGGAAATCGGACCAATGGGCGGGCGGGTACAGAGGAAGGGTAAACATCGGCGCGGTGAAAAAAAATTCTTGCGATCGGGAGCACAGCGCCTCATTGAACGGGCGGGGACGATGAAAATCCATCTGCCATCCTCTCAAATCAAACTTTTAGCCTTACATGTGGGCCCAAAAGTGGGGGTTTATGAAGTGGGTATGTGGGCTAATTTTGGTGAGGATTGTTTCAATTGTCATGGATCCTTATAGTAGAGATAAAAGTGTGTTTTGATCCGGTATAGCAAAGCTAGAGGTTAAGTAACCCATTTACTCGTATTGTATAGTGGGTTATTTGAACTTTTTCCATGAGATTAATACCACCTTGATAGTCTAACGTAAATTCAAATTAGTTAACAAATCTTTATAACCCAAATATCTCCGAGTTTTGATATGGCTTTAGTGAAGAAATGATATTCCTTCACAAAAAAATAAAGAAATAATATAAATCTAACACATAAGTTTGAAAAACATGATGCGGTCTTAGAAAGGAAACAAGATAAATTTGATCCATGAATATCATTATAATGGTGGCAATAAGACGATGACTTGATCACGAACAAACTCACCGGCCCAATATCTAACGGCGATTGGTAACTCAGGGCCAAGAAATTAAAAAAAAATGGTTTTGGAGCCAAATAGCCAAGTTCATGAGAAAAAGATCTAGAAACTGAGCACAACTTTTTCTTTAGAGTCAAGAAAATAATTTTCGCTAAAATAATCCCCGTCGATTCGGGCATTCGGCCACAGACAATCCTACCCACCTGCCACCTCAGGCTGTGCGGCACACGGACCGTGCGCGGTGGCTGGGAACCCACCGGGCCCCTGTGACGAGCCGCGCGCTAGGTGCAGTGGTGCACACGCGCGTGAACACCAACACGAACACGGCACTGCGGCGGCCATGGCGAGCGGCGGCGGTGACCCGAGGCCGGAGGACGACCCCTTCTCCGACGGCGACACCAGCGAATCCGACTCCGCCGACGAGTCCCGCCCGCAGCGGATGGGGGCGCGCCGGCCCGGCGCGACCAACAACCCGATCCTGACGCGCCTCGCGGTGTCGCGGAACCCGAGCCCGCTGGCCGCGGCCACCGCCGCCCCCGGGGTCTGCCTCCTCCGCTTCGCCTGGGAGTCCGCCGCGGGGTCCCTCGTCGGCGCCGTCGTCGGATACGGTAAAACCCACGCCGGCCCGTCTTCTCCGCTCCTCACCTGCCTCCCCCGCCCCGTTCGAATGGAACATCGGCCTAGGGTTTAGGGCTCTGCGACGTGTGGTCGTGGCGCCATTTCGTGGCCTTACGTACGGATTTGCGATGACGGGTTTTGGACCCCGTGCGGATTAGGTTTCGTTTCGCCGATTCTAGCCGCCCAATTGGTGTGATTAGTGTTGTTTTGCAATGGGCATTGTTCGCCTGCGGTAGCTGGGCATTAATGTGATTTGCACATGTTTAATTTGGTTGCGCTCTTGTTCAATTTGTGGTATCCGGTCTATCCTGCTCATAGGAATCGCTCACACTGTACAGTTTCGCCTTCTAGAATTTTCTCTTGTTAGTTTAGTGTTATGTCAGACTAAGTTTCTAGAGATTGTTGAGAAGATATGGCTCTAGCACAAGATTAAATTTACATACACCTTTTGAACTCGTCCTGCTAACTATGGAGCACTTGGTTTTAATAAATGTCTAAGTTTCCATGGAAATGCAAGGTGAAAAATTCTCCTTTGCTTTATTCACTTCATTAAGGCCCTGAGTCCTGACCATGTAACCGAACAGAGGTTTAGTGTTGGTTGTATTCATGAAACAATGACTTAGAATAAATGTAAAAAGCAAACTATAGATGAAGGAACCTTGATTCACAGTCAGATATCACTTGACTTAATCTGCTGTCGTGTGCTGATACTCGAGCCTAGGAAAAGGTTCAATTTCATGGTTATTTATGTTACCTTAAAGAGCTCTCAGAATGCTAAATTATAGGCTATCTGTATTCTCTGCTTTCAACTTGACGTACGTGCATACTTAACTTGTTAGTTGGGTTGGATGCTTCTGGCATATTTGTCTTACACCGATCTCTTTTTTGACAAGAGAATGTCTGGAGGTGTGTTTGAGGCGTTTCACATCTGCCGCTCTGTTATTCTACCTGCCCTGCATGTATGAGGATTAGTTGGGTATGTGAAAATGTTGGGCCTTCTTACAGTTCTGTGCAATTGGGGATCTGCGCCAGTGATAGATTTGGATAAATATGAGTCCTAAAAGTGAATTCAAGTTTCATAAGTGGATTAATGCAGGTTAGATTTTAATCATATCTCCAGCATCTGTCATGCCAACCAGACAACATCTTGTTTCGTAGTTCATCCTGCATCACAACACACAATTAACCTAACAAAACTCTGACTTGTATCTGCTTGTTCAAACCAGTTTGGACTTTGTACATCCTTGAGAGTGTATTCTGTTCAAACCAGTTTGGACTTTGGACATCCTTGAGCGTGCATCATTTGAGTCGCCGCTTACAAGTAGAAACTCAAAGATAATTGCTTAATATAGAAAACTGAGAATAGGAACCACAGAATATGATTGTGTCAAATACTACTGATATTACTGAAGCTATAATAAACTTGAATAATCCATAAATTATCTTGATTACCTGTTCGTTCACTATGCAATTGGGTCTATTACTCTAGCACTCCACAGAACTGTTCCCCAAACCTGCTAGCCCGTCAAATGCATATATGGTTCAACCTGAGCCATGGAGGCTTGATCTGAATCATCACATGTGAAAGGAAAAGATTCTTTGTGGGATTGCCAGGCTGAGAGTCTCTCTGCTAAATAATTGCTACCCTTATTTGTGAAAATGAAAACAGAAACCGATATTGAGATATAAAGATCTTAATCCTTTAACTGATATTATGGTCACAAACCACACTGAATGAAAACTTTCACCATAAATCTGTACACAAAATGGTTTTGCTTTTATTTGTTTTAGTACTGGTAGTGGACCAGTATACCTCTGCTTAAACCATATATTCTCTGCCGTAGCTGTTAGGTCCTATGGATGCTAAGAAGGAAAAAAAATCTATTTTATTTCTGTTTGATATATTGACATATTGTATGCTCTTATTTAGAGACATTAAAAACTATATAACTGGTAGAGATATCACCTTTATGACTTACTGGAATAATCAGCACAGTGAATGACAATCTGGACCTTATATTTTAATTGACCCAATGTTCTAAAATGCCTGGTGGTGTCTAGCACCAGATTGTATTTTCATTGTTTTGTTTTATGATTGTTTGCTGCTAAGTCTAAATGTATGTTCTGATAGCTCTGCTTTGCTATTTTTGGTAACTCTTCAGGTAAAGGTTTGGTTACGATGAAGGGTTTTAAAGGATCATTTCCTGATGCTGCATCATCTGCTAAGGTATAAAGAATATGCATTTTCACATGTGGATACCACTATTGTGCCTATTGTTTACCAATATCTCATGTTGATAATTTGGCATCTTTGCTCTAGATATTTGCTGTTCTTGCTGGTGTTCAAAGTTTGGTAGCCTGCTCTTTGAGAAAACTACGTGGAAAAGATGATGGTTCGTATTTGTTCATGTTCTGCCTTTTTTTTCATTTTTTATTCCTTTGGATTAATAAAATGCTAAAGGATGACCATGGTCAATTGTTCCATTTCCAGGTATCAATGCAGGAGTTGCAGGCTGTTGCACTGGCCTTGCTCTGAGCTTTCCAGGTAAAGCCACTATAAATAGTACAATTATTAAGCTTTGAACTGCTTTAAGATAAAATTGTGGCATTCCCGGATATCCTGGCAAGGACTAGGATTACATAAACAATGAGTTAGGGCTGGGAGCACTTGCACTCTGCACTTTTTTTATATACTTGGTCTTTGCAATTCTGACTTAGTTCTTTGATGAAAAGTGAAAACTTAGTGTTTAATATTATTTTTAAATGATGCTAATTTTCTGATTTGCGTGTTTCTTTGCTGTGCCTTTGCCTGCAACCAGATCTAATTGACTTTTGGGGCTATAGTAGAAACTTTCCCGTGCTATGGGCCACTAGGCCAGAGGGGAGCTGGTTGTAAACTTGTGATAGTTCATGGCATGGTAGTTTCTGTAGATGGTTTTGATGAAACATGCAGCCTTAGCATCCATAACAATTCACAAGTTCCAATTTTGATGCTCATCATGGTTAAATATTTTGCCTTTTTGAAGCCTTCAAATGCTTCCATAATCATCTGCAATTTATTCCTGTGCACTATAAGAGTACCAATGTTTAGCTGTTAATTACCCTTGTCTTACTTTGGTGTCCATAGCATATGTGAACTATTTCTGTTGTCCAATTAATTTGTTGTGCTCACTTCTTTTTGTTGTCTTGGTATACTCGCTCTGTTTTGTTACACCATTTTTCACTAATCGTTCTGCAAATGAATCTCATTATTTCTTTTCGGTTCCAGGTGCACCGCAAACTCTGATTCAAAGTTGCCTGACCTTCGGAACTTTCTCATACATCATAGAGAAGCTAAACAAGCAGCAGCCTGCTCTGGCGCTCCCACCGGTTACGGGCTCGAAGGACCTGAAGGGTGGACAGAGCGTTCTTCCTCCCTTCATGCTTCCTCTTCCCCATGACGCTATGGAGGGATTTTCTAAGTTCCAAAACTTTTTGTCGTCAAAGTTTCGGGGAGACTGAGTTACCTTACGGAATGATGCCTAGTTGCCCACTCTGGATTGCGTCTTTGTAAATCTGTCAAGCTGAGCCTTCTCCTTTCAGTTTATCTTTTCTGCGATTATATGTTTCTAAGGCAGTGCGTTGCTAGTGTTGACGATTCTACCCTATTCTGTGACAATTTTGCGAATAATGGAAGCAGTAGGCCTAGGAAGCAGCCTTTCTGTGTTCAATTGTTGTTGTACCGTTGAACCTTTCATCTATACCGCTAAAATACTAGTTTTTTTACTGAAAAAGAGGTTGAGGAGGTTGTGCGCCAAGTGAAAACATAACAAGGCCCCAAGCTAAAGTTTAGCATGTTATTTTGGGAAGTTGCAAGAAGGGTACTTGTTTTTAGTTTACACACTGGGATCATCACATTGCTGCCAAATACAATGTGTACACGTTGAAAAGCCAAATTAAGCTCCAATTATTGACAATGATCTCAGTCGTAAAATTATGAGTTTTTTTAATAGTCACTAGAGAGGAAAGCATTCCCACCAGAATGCTATTCAAAAGGTGTGGCTAGGGGTGGTAACGGGTCATGGCCCTAGTGGCTACTTCACAGTCCAACTGGTTTTTTTAATTTTTTAGCTCAAAATTGTATATGATTAGAGTCCGGCTATTTTAGGATCCGGCCCTTAGATTATCTAAGTCAAATTTGAGGGCCCTTTACCACCCCTAAGTGTTCAAAAGTCCCATTTTTGGGAAAAATGAGACAAAATTCTTCCTCGATAATTTTGAAAAAACGAGCTAAAACCCTGATATCATGCTAGTTCTATATAATTAGTATATACATGGTCACACGCTAGTTCTATATAATTAATATATTTCAATTTCTAAAATGATCAAATGCTTTAGGGATATGCAGAGAAGCTAGTTGTCCACGTAGGCCTATCGGCTGGCCCAAAGCTGACAACACAGGTATCGGCTCGGACTACCTGACACCTATTTTTAAAATTTTTACTAAAATAATATTATTTTGAAATAAAATCGGATTTGGGGGCTCGGCGGTGGGGGATTTCACTCCTGGCCACTTATCTTCCCACAGCCTTCTTGTTGTTTCTTTCACCATCACCAGTAATAATCCATCTGCTATTCATATATACCTGTTTGACCTGTGTTTGACTGACGTAATAGTTTACAGCTTATGTCATTGGCTGATTCAGGTACCAGCTCACTATCTACAAGAGAAATTCAATAAATTCATGACCAGTTTCCGCCCAGCTTACTATCTACAAGAGAAGTTCAATAAATTCATGACCAGTTTGTGCTCCACCAAAAACAAATCTACAATTGTTTTCATACAAGTACAAGAAGAGGTTGGAGATGGCAATTCTTGCCACAGGAAAAAACTTTTCAGATCCTAAAGAGCACAAGAACCGAGAAAATTTGTCCCATTACGCTTGTGCCTACATAATCGGTCACGTAACGAATTGGGAGTCCCTCAAACCTTTCTTAACTCGATTCCTTGCTGCTCTGGCAGAGCTCGAGCGTTCTGATTGCAAGAACATTATGAAGACATGCAAGATGCCAGTCACCAGCCCCAATCCAGCAACAAAGAGGATAATGCCTTTCCACGTTGACAGGAGCTGAGTCCACTGTAAGAATCTGTAGGTACCATATAGCAGGAGGCATGACCAAGCCAGAACGACCTGCACCAACAACAGGAATACTAGTGAGCAGCTGCAAGAGGAAAGTGTGAAGTGCTATGTATCCCAGATATTCTCATAGCAAAATAGTTAAGAACCAAATGTGCTCAGATCTTTTTTTTTATCAAGCATGCTTCATGTATTAAGGGAATTGAGCTCGTTATGGTTGGAATAGAAAAAGTTTGCTACATGAAATGAGGTGCTAGTTACACCAATTTAGCAAAGATGTGTCACCATTATCATGATGACCATCTTGCTATTTTTTCTGTCAGAGAAGACAGTCTGAATTTCCAGGTCCTAGTGGAGCTACCATCCCACAAGAGTATCTGTCCATTCACTATTTTGATTTCTTAACAACTGATGGACAGTGCTAATCCGTTACATGATGCCTTAAACTCTTAGTTAGGTATTTACCACCAAAGATTTTATTGGACGACCAATCGGTCTAATTTCCTCATCAAAACTACCAGTTGCTATATGCTTGTCCAATAATGCATCCTGTAATTGAAAAAAGTAATTAACAAATCAGCCAAGTTGCGGAGCCTTTCAAATGTGATACTTGTATGCTCATAGTTTCACAAAATAGTCAAATACCTTTGCCACAAATATGTCCTGGCACCATTTTGAAACATCTTCATCGGATTTAGGCATATCAATCATTGCATGACGTTTTATGCAGACATGAACCTACAATAAAAAAATGTGGATCTGTAACTATAATTAACTTAAAAAGGTAGCCAATTGAAGTTTCCAAGCTAAAAGTTGATGGCATCTCAGCAATTCGGGTCCACAGAGTTGAAAGTTGAAGTACTTACTACCGATGACTGTCCCTTGAGAATACGCAGCATTGTTGGTGCAGGTGAATCTTTAGGGATTACCACTGTTGTATCATAGATAGCTGGGACAAAATCACGCATAATACTTACTGCTGATACAAATCCCTGATATTTGCACACAAAAAAGAGAAGTCAGCACATAAAAACTTTCAGAAAGAAAAGTAAAAAAAAACAAGGGAGAGATCAAAATTTGCAAGAAAAAATACAAGGCATCATAGTAAAAACCATAGTCGCAGGATTCGGGGTCGATGCCTCATCCCACGACCCGGGAACGCTGTTCCGATTCGAGGGTCGGGGTCAAAGAGGGTCAGTGTCACATTCAAGATTGGATCGCGTCCCGATTTGAGAGGGGTTGCAGCCCCATTACTAGCAGATTTAATTGGGATAAGAAGGTTAAGAGTGTGATTTTTGTTAGATAATGAGTCGAGTACGTGTACTATGGTCTAAATGTACTTTTTTTATACATTTCTTATATGCTTGTGCAGATTAGTTTCTTCATTAGTAGCACATATATAGTTTTTGTCTTTTTAAAGACGCATCGACCCGAAAATATCGACTCGGATGAATCAGGGTCACGTTCCACATAATAATTTATGGTTCCATAGAGGTATACCCCCTTCGTACCACAATTTTATAAAGTGACGACCCTCGTTCCTCGACCCCGTTCCTCGCCGGTCGACCCAAGAACTTTGTGACTATGGTAAAAACTACAAAAAAAAATATGTCAACCAACTGTCCTTGCAAGAAGTGTCTGCCTTCGGAGTTCTGACCTCAATAAACGATTAGTACAAAAGATAGGCACTGGTAATCAACTAAAGCTAGAACGGGAACTCAAATATATACGAGTTTTATATAAAGTTGCATCAAATGGGAATAGGTAAGCCGTCAATGTTTGGGAGAGGTCTTTAACATTTCACATGCAACAGTGGAGACATTCGTGGTAGAATACAAAATTTCAGTCAGGAAGCGGCAAAAATGAACACCTTTGTCCATGGAATCAACACATTTCTAGGGGCTGGCAAACCCTATGAGGCTGCATATTCTTGAGCTGCTATAAGTTTTGCTGGCGTAAACCGTGTACCCTCAACAAAAAGGGCAAGCCAGAATGATCTAGGGAAGTCCTGCAACCTTTTGAGACCCCACTGCATTTAAGAGCATAAGGATCATTAAATTACTGTGAACAGCAAGGTGTCAAGTTCCTTAGGTAAGGTTGAAAATACCTTAAGTGTGTTTTCATCCTTTGCCCAACTTCTCTCCAAAAAGAGGTATTCAGCAAACCACATGGACCAGCCAATAACCTGCAACAGTTTATCAGAGCATGAGCAGAGACAGAACATGCTGTCCACGGTAAGATAATATGTGATTTTCTATTCTAATATGGATAGCATAGAACATGATAGTATGATGCATTGTGTACATCTATTCCTTCATCTTCAACATTAATTGTTTGATAGAGTCAAGACTAACCCCTATTTTAGCACTATTCATTTATGTTATTACCTTTCTGTTTTCACTTCAAATTTTATTGGTAAGACAGCCTGGGCAGTTGAGCCTAGACTAATTTTAAGAAAAAGTAAAGATTATGCATAGTTTAGTGTTTCTATCGTTCAAGCATGACTAAACCTATATCGTTAGGACCCTAGCAATATGGATGATCATCTACTTCTTGTTCACTAGTACTTTGTTCCGAGACTCTTGATACTTTGACACAAGGGACCAGATGATCATAGATATTCATGGGAAATAATTCTTTGACCCAAGCATAACAAAGAGGTCGCAAAACTGATGGTTAAAAGGAAATACCATGTATAATGAAGCACTGTGCATGATAATTTTAGTACAAGTCAATATGTATAAAATTTGATTTGTTTCCATTGCATAAATTAACTTGACATAGCTTTTCAGAAATACATTGGAACAAAGCAGCAATAGGAGTAATACAGAACGAAAACATGAGACATTATACCATTGTAGAAATGTATAAACTAACTTACAGGAAGGAACTTTGAAGATTTCTTCATGATAGCTAGTGTGCTTCCAAGACATCCTGAACGCTGGCCGCCAAATCATGCAAAATCTCATCTCAGCCCAATGTATAGTAAAACTGCTAGTTCTAAGCAAAATAGTTAATGACAAAAATAATAATCACCTGTGCTAAAATCCATCCAATAAGCCAATCAATATCACTCCGGTGATTTGATATTATAAAGGCATGCTCTCTGCCTATAAAATTCTTCAGATAAGGCTATAATCAAAATTTATCTTTTTTTAAAAAAAATATTATGAGCGCACTATGCTATAACATCAATGCCCGCGTGAAAATATGGAACTCAAATCCTTACCCATTAGCTTATAAGTTTCTTGATCAACATGCAATTGTACCTGCAGAATTGAATTGAACGATTGAAACCAGTGAACAAATAAAGAATATGAAACAATTATTTCAAGAAAGATCCAGACAAATCAACCTTTGCTATTATTGTTATGAACCCTAGTTCATTTGGGGGATAGGGAGGATAACCATTGCCAGGAAGATGGCCGGGCAAAGTCGGCCTGGAGGGAGACTAGACTTTTGGGGGACTTGGGAATTGATTCTTGTTCATTGTTTCATTGCTTGATTAGAAGAAATACAATCCCATCCTTATATAGATGGGCTGACTTGACCCTTAAGAAACCCTGACTTGACCCTTAAGAAACCAATCTCTAAATTTAAGGAAATAACAAACCAATCTAATCTAATCTTTCCTAATATCTGGACCTTATTACTGTTCACGGCGTGAACAGTACCTCCTGCCCATGACATCTCCTCCCTGCTTCGAAGACAGCTCGCCCTCGAGCTGTGGTGGTCTGGTGGAGGCCATGGTTCCAGCCCTTCATAGTCCCCTAGTAGCTCTGACCTGCATGTGATGCTTGTTTCTCCTGGATCCCATGGAAAACCACCAAACTTGCCTGCAGCCATCCAGAGCCAAGACCAAGAATGTACAGATCTACTAACATGGAGCAGAACGACGACTGGTGGCTTCGTGCGGATGGTTGTCGGAGCGGCTCCACCCGTGATCGCCTATCTGCGCAGAATGACGTCCTGCTGCTCCGAGCAGATGGCCAGCGGCACCACAAGCACGAGTCCTCCGATGATGTAGTCCCTACGCGGAATGACGGCTAGCGGCTCCCAATAGATGGCCACTGGCGTGCCGATTTGAAGGAGTGACGCCGCCACCTCCGACGGATGGAGACAGGAACAATTTGTTTGCTTGCTCCCGTGTAGAAGCCGCGCTCGCTGCCTTGCGAGGAATCCACGCGCCGCCGCCTGTAGCCGCACCGCCGCTTCTTTATGCCGCAAGCTCTCCTTCAACTTCAAGAGTACGGTTTGGATCTGTGCGCAACATTGCCGTATGTCGACACACAAATCCTTAATCGATGATAATGGATCACCGGCAGCAGAAGCCATGGAATCAGATCGAAACCAAAGCTAACTGATACCGGATGTTATGAACCCTAGTTCATTTGGGGGATAGGGAGGATAACTATTGCCAGGAAGATGGCCAGGCAAAGTCGGCGTGGAGGGAGACTAGACTTTTGGGGGACTTGGGAATTGATTCTTGTTCATTGTTTCATTGCTTGATTAGAAGAGATACAATCCCATCCTTATATAGATGGGCTGACTTGACCCTTAAGAAACCAATCTCTAAATTTAAGGAAATAACAAACCAATCTAATCTAATCTTTCCTAATATCTGGACTCTATGCAGTCAAAAGTGTCTCAGGCCTAGACATAGGGGCTTTTCCTGACTCCTCTGGGAACTGAACTTTTAGAGACCACTTTGCATTGCCAATCATGCAACCATTTGAAGTGGTAGTTTCTTTTTTTTTTGTGTGGGTGGGTGGTTTGTTGTGTGTGTGTGTGTGCGCGCGTTTGGGGGGGGGATCTTGTTAGAAGCTCAATTTTCACTCTCATTGAGCTGAGAGGATGACACTCAAGTTGGGGAAGTTTTCTGGGTTTTTCTTCATTCACACTCACAATGCCATGCCTTCCAACGGGAGGGGTAGCCACACATATATACAGCCAGCCAAGGAGCTGTTAACTGCCTAGTCTAAGATGCTCCTGCTGTCCTAGAAAAGTAGATGCTAACTGCTGCTGTCCTACTAACTGCAGTTGTCCTAGCAAACTAAAAAGCAGTCCAAGATGCTGTCCTCTAGGGGCAGCAAAAAACCACTGCATGCTGCAGCAAAAAAGGAGATGCTGCAGCCCCACAAAGACCAAGAGTACAAGACTTATTCCCTTCATTCTCCCCCTAAGCCTTGTGCGTCGTCTTGTGGGAAAGTTGGACCATCCCGGTCCTGGAGCAAAGCTCAAGGAACTTGATCCTCCCAAGGGGCTTGGTGAGCAGATCCGCAAGCTGATCCTTGGTGTTGATGTAGCTCGCCTTGATGCTTCCTTCCTCCAAGCAGCCTCGGATGAAGTGATACCTCACCCGGACGTGCTTGCTCCGTTCGTGGAAAACGGGGTTCTTCGCCAAGGCCAGAGCGGACTTGCTGTCCACCCTGAGCTCCACTGCTCCAGTGTCTCTGCCGAGTAGATCACCAAGCAGTCGAGCGAGCCAGAGCGCCTGAGTCGACGCGGTGGAGGCCGCTATGTACTCGGCCTCGCAGCTGGACAAGGCCACCACCTGCTGCTTGACCGACTGCCAGCTAACGAGGCACTCGCCGAGGAAGAAGAGGATCCCGCTCGTACTCTTGCTGGTGTCGATGTCGCCAGCGTGGTCGCTGTCGCTGTACCCGACGAAGTGTGCCGCCCCAGGGCACCTCGGGTAGTGGAGACCGTGGTCGAGAGTCCCCGCAACATAGCGGATGATCCTCTTCACGGCCTGCTGGTGCTCCGTCGTCGGTCGCTGCATGAACCGACTGACGTAGCCGACGGAGAACGCCAAGTCCGGTCGTGTGTGGGCGAGGTAGCGGAGGCTCCCCACAAGACGCCGGTACTGAGTAGCGTCCACCTCCTCCGCCGTGCTGTCACGGCTCAGCTTCAGCCTCTCCTCCATCGGAGTGAGAGCTGGGTTGCAGTCGGTGAGCCCAGCGAGCTCGACGACGCGCTTGGCGTAGGCGGTCTGTCGAAGTGTGATCCCGGAGTCGTCCTGGTGCACCTCAATCCCCAGGTAGAAGGAGAGAGGCCCCAGGTCGCTCATCTGGAAGGTGGCCTTCATCTCCTCCTTGAACATCGCCACCTCCGCATCCTTGGTGCCGGTGATCACCAAGTCGTCGACGTAGACACCCACCAGCAGGGCATTGCCTCCTTTGCCCCGCCGGTAGATGGCCGCCTCGTGCGGGCTTTGCTCGAAGCCCATCCCCTTGAGCGTGGAGTCCAGCTTGGCGTTCCACGCCCTCGGGGCCTGCCGCAAGCCATAGAGGGCCTTGCGCAGACGTAGCACCTTACCCTCCTTGCCGGGGATCGCAAACCCCGGCGGCTGGTGCACGTAGACCTCCTCCTTCAAGTCGCCGTTGAGAAACGCCGACTTGACGTCCATGTGATGGACACGCCAGTCCTCCTGGGCAGCTAGCGCAAGGAGGAGTCGCACGGACTCCATCCGTGCCACGGGAGCGAAGGCGTCGTCGAAGTCGACTCCCTCCTGCTGCACGAAACCTCGTGCCACCAGGCGAGCCTTGTGCTTGACGACGGTGCCGGCCTCATCCCTCTTCAGCTTGAACACCCACTTAAGGGTGATCGCGCGGTGACCGCGAGGGAGATCAGCAAGCTCCCAAGTGCGGTTCTTCTCAACCGCGTCCATCTCCGACTGCATCGCGGCACGCCATGCCGCATGTCCCTCGGCCTCTGCGAAAGACCGAGACTCGCCGTCGTCGCACGCGAGGTGCAACTGTTCCTCCAGGTCGTGAGGCACCAGTCCCGGCACCGGCTGATCACCGAGAAGGTCCTCCATCGTACGGTACCGCAACGGCTCGCCATCATGGTATGCGTCGACGCGCTCCTCGTCGTGAGAGAACGGAGTAGCGAACTCCACCGGACTGTGCTCAGCACGAGCAGGTGTCGAAGTAGACGGGCCCGGAGGAGTGGCTATCGGTACTGGAGTGCGTGGCGTCGCCGGCTGTGGTGGTGCAGCCGAGGAACTCGGCGCAGTCGGAGTCGTAGCTGAAGGGCGTGGTGCCGCCGGTGTGGCAGGCGCCGGAGTCGGTGGAGGCTCGGGGACCGGGGTAGGCACGCTCAGCGAAGAAGAGCTGCCTACTCCCCCAGCTCCCTCGAAGTGGACGTACTCGACGGTGAAGTCGTCGTACGTCGAAGCCGAGCCGTCGTCCACCGCCTTGTCCCACGCCCATCCTCGCCCTTCGTCGAACACAACGTCTCGCGCCGTGCGCACACGCTGTGTCTCCGGGTCGAGAATGCGGTAGGCCTTCGAACCCTCCGCGTAGCCGATGAACACTCCCGGAGTGATCCTGTCGTCGAGCTTGCCGATGTGGCCAAGCTCCTTGGCGAACGCGAGGCAGCCGAAGACCCGCAGGTGGGAGACCGCCGACTTGCGCCCATGCCAAGCCTCATACGGCGTCATGCCGTCGAGTGCCTTGGTGGGCGAGCGGTTGAGGATGTAGACGGCCGTCACCACCGCCTCTCCCCAGAAGACAGCCGGCATCCCCCTCTGCTTGAGGAGGGCCCGGGCCATCCCCACAACCGTCTGGTTGCGCCGCTCGACGACGCCGTTCTGCTGCGGGCTGTACGGCGCGGAGTAGTGGTGCTGGATGCCCTCATCCGCGCAGTACGCCGCGAACTCGGCCGCCGTGAACTCGCCGCCGTTGTCGGTGCGCAGCACGCGCAACTTGCGGCCGCTCTCCGCCTCCGCAGCGGCCTGAGCACGCCTGATGCCGTCCGCAGCCTCTCCCTTGCTGCCGAGGATCATCACCCACATGAAGCGGGAGAGGTCGTCGACGAGCAGCAGGAAGTAGCGCCGTCCTCCTGGTGTGACCGGTGTCACCGGGTCCACACAAGTCCCCGTGTACGAGCTCGAGCCGCTCCTTGGCTCGGAAGCTCGCCTGCTGGGGGAAGGAGTGCCGCCTCTGCTTCGTCAGCACGCAGACGTCGCAGAGCTGCTCCACGTGGTCGAGGCACGGGAGGCCTCGCACCATCTCCTTGGCGCCGAGCCGCTTCAGGGCCTCAAAGTGGAGGTGCCCAAAGCGCTCGTGCCACTGCCATGCCTCGTCGTCCCTGCGAGCTGCAAGACAAAGAGGCTGGGCCACCCCGACATGGAGGATGTAGAGGCGGTTCTTCCCTCGAACCACCCTAGCGAGAAGCTGGCGACGGTGGTCCCAGATGCGGAGGACCCCGCTGTCGATCACCACGCGGGAGCCGCTCTCATCGAGCTGCCCAAGGCTGATGATGGAGTTCCGCAGCGCCGGGATGTAGTAGACTCCGGTGAGCATCCGGTGCTCTCCGGACTTGGCGGTGAAGATCACGGAGCCCACGCCCTTGATCTCCACTGGCGGAGGAGTCCCCGAACCTGACGGAGCCACCTACGTCGACGTCCAGGTCGGAGAAGAACTCCCGCCGCCCGGTCATGTGGTGCGTGGCGCCGGAGTCGAGGTACCAGCCATCGACCCTGTCGTCGTCGGAGCCGTTGCCGAGGAGAACTCGGGCACGCAGGCTCGTCTAGGTGGAGTAGAGCGGTGACAGGCGGTGCCGCCGGATGCGGCTCCATGTCCCCGTGGAGTAGGAACAGAGCCGGCTCGTCATCCGGCTGGGCCTCCGCGACGTGGGCTTGGCCCCCACGCCTCCGCTGCGGGCAGTCCCTGGCCCAGTGGCCGGGCCTGCCACAGTTGTGGCAGGCGTCGTCTCGTGCCGCCTTGGGCCTGTCAGCGGCGCCGCCCTGAGCATCTCCGCAGGGCGCCACCCTCGGCGCGCCCTCGTGCCCCGACTTGGGCACCTCCGCGCCCCTTTCGCGGCTTGCCTGCGCTTGCGGCCACCAGTCGAGGAAGAGGGCTCCCCCCTCCTCCTGTCACCGCGCCGAGCCTCCCACTGCTCCTGAGTGAGGTGGAGCTTCCCACCGATGGAGATGCCTCCCGAGGGAGGCTGTGGCTCGTCGCTGTCGACGACCTTGAGGCGACCTATCGCCTCCTCGATCGTCATGGTGGAGAGGTCCAGCAGAGACTCGATCGAGCGAGCGGTCTGCCTGTACCTCTCGGGGACGCAGCGGAAGAGCTTCTCGACGGCTCTCTCCTCGTCGTAGGTGTCGTCGCCGAACTGCACCACCTTCTGCAGCAGAGTGTTGAGACGGAGGGCGAAGTCATCAACATCCTCACCTGGCTTGAAGGCCAGGTTCTCCCACTCCTTGCGAAGTGCCTGGAGAGTGGTCTTGCGGGCGCGGTCGCTGCCGATACGTGCCGCAGCGATGGAGTCCCAGGCCTCCTTGGCAGTTTGCTTCTTGGAAAGCGTGAACTGCATCTCGGGCGGGGCTGCTGCGATGAGAGCATCCAGCGCCCGTCGATCCTCATCGTAGCCGACGTCGCCGTACCGGACTGCCTCCCACATGTGCCGCACCTGGAGCTTCACCTCCATGACTACGGCCCACTCGACGTAGTTGGTCTTGGTGAGGGTGGGCCACCCACCGCCGGGACCGACGTCCCTGACCACCGCCTGGAGGCCGTGGTAGCCGGGGGCGCCGCCGCGCGCACCCCAGCCAGGAGCGCCGCCACCGCCCTGCGCGCCGCCGCCAGGGGCGCCGCCTCCGCCCTGCGCGCCGCCGCCAGGAGCGCGGCCGCCGCCAGGGGCGCCGCCTCCGCCCTGCGCGCCGCCGCCAGGGGCGCGGCCTCCGCCGCCGGGTGCGCGGCCCCCTGGACCGTCGCCGGGCGCGCCGCTAGGCGCACCGCCGTCCAGGCAACCGCCGGGCGCGCGGGCCCCTGGACCGTCGCCGGGCGCGCCGCCGTCCAGGCCGTCGCCGGGCGCGCGGGCCCCTGGACCGCCGCCGGGCGCGCCGCCGTCCAGGCCGCCGCCGCCGGGGTGGGCTGCTGCCCACCGCGTGGTCCGCTCCCGCGCTCTCTCCCTCTCCAATTCCTCAAGGTCCTCGTCGGCGGTGGCGTCGCCGGCGATGGAGCCGCTGAGGCTGCCGCGCAAGGTCTCAACCTCGACCTCCGCCGCACGCGCTGCATCCTCCGCCTCCTCTGCTTCCACCTCCGCCCTGGCCGCTGCCAGCTCCGCTGCAACCAGCCTGGCCGCCCTCGCCGCTGCTGCAGCGGCTTGAGCCGTCGCTCGCCTGCGCTCCTCTGCCGCGGCGAGCTCGGCGTCTCGCTGGCGCCGTGCGCTCGAGGCGACCGAGCGCTGAGACGGTGCGTCGGACATGGCGCGCCTCCAAGGGGCTGTTGCGTGGAGAGGGGGAAGGGAACGGGGAAGAAGAGGTAGCCGGAGCTGCTGCTGCTGCTGCGCTAGCTGCTGGTGGTGGCGGCTGGGCTGCTATAGTGGCTTGGGAAGGGGAGGAGCAAGAGATATCCAACCTACATGAAAGTACGGCTCGGATACCAGATGTTAGAAGCTCAATTTTCACTCTCATTGAGCTGAGAGGATGACACTCAAGTTGGGGAAGTTTTCTGGGTTTTTCTTCATTCACACTCACAATGCCATGCCTTCCAACGGGAGGGGTGGCCACACATATATACAGCCAGCCAAGGAGCTGCTAACTGCCTAGTCTAAGATGCTTCTGCTGTCCTAGAAAAGTAGATGCTAACTGCTGCTGTCCTACTAACTGCAGCTGTCCTAGCAAACTAAAAAGCAGTCCAAGATGCTAGTCCTCTAGGGGCAGCAAAAAACCACTGCATGCTGCAGCAAAAAAGGAGATGCTGCAGCCCCACAAAGACCAAGAGTACAAGACTTATTCCCTTCAGATCTTACCTTCAAACTTGGCCTAAAGGAGTAAAGGACCATACTAAGGAAAATTGCATACCTCAAATGATCTCAGCAGCAATCTCATGGCATACCTAATTGACCACCCTTTGTGCAAACATCTACACATTGCCTCAATAAATTTTGTGATGGAAATATCCCCCCCCTCCCTCCCTATATAATACTGTATGATGTTGTAAAAAACAGGTTAAAAAGAACAATTTAACCAAGAAGATGCAGACCAATCCCATGTGGCACCAAAATTTCACTTAATCCAACCAGGTAAGAAGGCAGTAGTCTTTTTAATTGTACATTTGGCACTTCCAAGAAGAATGTTGACTTTAATCATGTATAGTGTTAGCCATTCTTGACTTGATGGTGATCAGCCCACCCAAACCCCCAACAGTAAACACTCCCTTTTATCCAAACGAAACTGAAAATTATTCAGTATGCCATTGCCACACTATATTCTCAAGTGGACCATTCAGAGGCATACTACCAATCTTCATGCAGGTAATTAGACAATAAGCCAATGTATTTGCCTTAATGTTCCTATCAATAAGCCAGCATGAGGGGCCATGTAGCCCAAACGAATAAACAAAACAATGTTGTTGCAGATTTTTTTTTTCCTTTGAACAATTGAGATGGATGCATCTGGGCTTTACCGAAGTGCAAAGAAACTGACTTTGGATTTCTCAATTTTATGCTTCTTATTAACTTAACACCAGCCCACCAGTCCACAAGCCAGATTAGCTGAAGCCATAGCAGCTCAGCCAAGAATCTGTTGATCCGCCGATACAAGCTCTTCGACAAGGGCCTTATAGACACGAACAAGACAGCCTGCAATGTGTTGTAAACATAGGGAGAGATCAACGAACAAGGTAGTGGTGATTCTAGTATCCAATTAATGGATCATAAAAGTAAGTTTACCCATTATATCGACCATTAGTCCATTACAAGTCCAAAATTAGCCAAAAGACGGACATATTTCCGAATTAAACAGCTGAATTGAAAGCGCATTGCAGCAGATCAGATCGGAGGGGAAACAAGGCGTAAAAGCAAATGCAATTCGGTAAAATTAACTGGAATATCCCACAGAAAATCAGCGGAAAGATTTGCAGCTAGAGAAGAGACGAATCTCGTGGTAATCCATTGATAAAAATCAAATCTTCGGGACCGAACTGATTCAGATCACCACACCACACGAACCCCCGAAAATTAACAGTAAGAAGAATCACTGAAGAAGAGGCGGCTTGACCTGGGGCGCGTGAGGTCACCTGGACAGCGTTGACGATGAGGCCGGAGAGGAGGAAGAGGAGGCCGAGTGGGAGCACGACGAGCACGAGGGGGATCGCCATGGCCGCAGCCGCCGCCCCACCGGCCGCGTCTCCCTCTTCTTGGCTGTGTCCCCGGATTACGAGAAAAGCGCGGGGGTTAAACAAGAAAGTTGCTTCTGTGATAATGTGTTGATGTCTGTGGCTGCCTAAGGCGCTGAAGGTGAGGTGAGTTTTCGTCTTTCTGTAGGGTGCTATACGAAAATATACGAACATGTCAGGATGACAAATAGGAATCGATCTATCCATAAACTTGAATTGAAGTTTGAGGCATGAATGTTTCACATATTTGAGAAGTTTGAGACAATGTGCTTCACTCGAGCTGTTAAACAGAGCTACAAAGTGAAAATTTGACAAGCTCCTAGGTTCATTTAAGTTGACAAAAATGGCCAATATCCCAATTCATTTCATACACGTGAAAATTTGAATGAATTTGACAGTTTTCCCAACTCAATATGCATTCGAGATTCCTAGCTACTCCGGTTTTATTTGGACCTGAAAGAGAATGCAACCACACTTGATGAATCTTTTACCTGGCATTCGAGATTCCTAGCTACTCCGGTTTTATTTTGCTTCACCCAAGTAATTTTTCCCTTCAGGTATACAACAAAGGTGAATTGATCTACATGAACCCTCTTACACTTGGGTCACTAGACAGTGTAGCATTACAACTTCACATGGGTCTTTGGGTAGTTGCTTTTTATTTAGTAGGTTGGAGGACAAAAACCCAATCCAAGATCATAGGGTACCACTCAATCTGCCTGTAAGAAGAAATCAGTCATCCTAACTCCTTATCTCACATGAGCACACGAGGTCATGTCGTGAATGGTAAGAACTATTGACACAGTAAATAATGAGTAGAAATTTGGCTAATGATAGTTTTGTACAAAAGAGTGATATTTAAAATAAAAAGGATTCATATTATAATTCTCGAGTTGCATGCACCAACCAGTTCAACTCAAAAACTTAACACTCCTCACGTACAAGCTCGCTTAAGCCTCAAACATGGAAATTGGAGTTGGTCGCAATTATATTATTTATTCGCCTCTACAAGATTCAAACTCAAAACCTCTGGCCCTAATACTATGTCGTTACATGCACCAACCAGTTCAACCCAAAAGGTTAAGATGGGAGAGCACTTTAGCAGTCCTATATATGTCGCAATAATCTCTCATCTCATGATTTTAGTAGGAAATGTGACCTAGACCACAACTGATCGATCAGCCGTATATAGATGGTTGTTAAAACGAATCAATATGCCATTGAACACTAAAATTTCCTCAAGAAATAAAATATCATTATTGATCGTGCAATGCAGACGTGCATGTTCAGTGTCTAAAGCCGGCCATTGTTAATTTGTTGCTCGAACAGCACTCCTAGCTGCTTGAATAGCACACGCACTCGTGTTGTCTCTCCATCGATCAGTTCAACTGTTTTCGAGTCCCACAACTCACAAGCAGACATTGACAAGCTGCCAGCACGGTACTACAACAGTCAACGGAAACGGAGAAGCTAGGTAGCTATAGCAAGAAATTTGTTGAGCTATAACTGAGATAAAAAAAATGTGACAAATGGAAGCTTGCTTGACTGTGATTCACATGCTTATAGGAGTAAGACCTAAGAGGGTCACAATATTGTGCTAGTCAATTGATGCTAGACGGGGTGGTAAAAGAGCCTTGCAATTTGGCCTAGATAATCTAAGCGTCCGATCCTAAAAGGGCTGAGCTCTAATCTTATATAATTTTAAGTTAAAAAAATTTAAAGATCAAGTTAGATTATGAAGAGACCACTAGAAACATGATCCGTTACCACCCTGCTAGAAAATATCAATGATGCCTTGTGTTTCGCCTTAGATTGAAGTGAAAGTTTTCGATCTTTTAACTCATTACTTCCATGTGATTTCTCGCTTGTAGACAAAGTGAATCTGAGAGAAATTTCTTTTGCAGGTAGATGGTCCATCTCATTATTTTTCTTATTAGAGCCTCATACAATTTATGTGTTATTATGTCATGCTTAATGTTTTATATTCTATATTCTACATGTCAACCTGCTTCCATCGGACTCCGGATTTTGCAACAAAAACAACAAAATTAATTTTAATTGGAAGAAAAAAACAAAGGAGATTTTTCCAATATTATTGCAACCACTCGTATTGATGAAAGAAAATATACCTTATATGAAAGCAACCATAGAAAAAATCCCGGTCAGCCATATATTTACTAGTTTGCATTGATTTAAAATAAAAGTAATATATATATATCTTGTTTAATAAATATTTTTTTGGTTCAATGAACAAATGATGCACGTACGGTTACCATCAAAGTTTTTGGTTTGAAAGAAACTGATGGTGACTAATTAGTAGATAGGTCAACTCATGCAAATGGAATCTTTCTTCTTCTACAGATGCAACGAATCACATGGGTTCTGTAAAGGTCAAGACATCTCACGGATTGGATGCGAGAATAGATGGGGGCTCATTAGCTTTTAAATTTAATTCACCAGCCCCATCGATTCATCAAGAGAGAAAGCAAAAAGGAGGTTAGACTTTGAAGGCTCTCAATTTGAGCGTATCTTTTTTTTGCTAAAAGCACAAAGGCATACGAAATATGAAGCAAAGAGGTTGCAGAATGTAGAAGTTATCTTCCAAATTGGGCATGAGTTCGTTAGACAAGCTTTTCACATTTTTTTAGAAAAAGGTTTGTCTCTTAATTTAAAGTAAGTGTTATAGGTAGTAATCAAGGACGATCACCGGTTGTAGCTTTATTCAATAAAAAACACATATGCATTGACGTGTCTTCCACACGAATTTTTGTGTTAGATGATAACAGATGTGTGTCCTCTAACTATCCTGGATACTGGACACCCTAGCAAGTATACAGCAGCAATTATAATGCCCTCACATGGATGCACTCATATGTTCCAAACCTTTGGCTACTACGCCTGTACTTCACTTGGTGGTTGTGTTCCTTGTGTTAATAATGATGTGAGGACTGAGGAGTACAATAATGGTCATAAATCTCTATTATGAGATCTTGCTTTGTTCCTAACAACCAAAGTGGTGGTGGACAAATCCTAGTAGGGGGGGGGGGGGGTTTAAGATTTTCATACTATACTTCAACTGTCTAGCACCTCCTTGAAGGAAGCAAAGCAAGCAGGGTCCTAGCTCTTCCATGAAACGACGACGTCAGTTCCTGCATCCCTTTTAATCTTGAAAGGGGCCTTTGTGGTACAAGGCAATCTATTTCTACTTGGATGAAGTTGTACTTGAGAGTTGGGGCACACATGGTGAGTGAGGTATATTGCTATATCATCATTGTGATCAATGCAGCGTTTTTGTCCGTTAGGAAAATGCATTCACACATGTGTACATGCAGGGCATTCTAATTTTAACATGGGTTGGTTGATTTGAGTTTTGAAAGTTGTAATAATCTCAGTTGAGTTACATCTAACAATTGTGATCTTGCATGGTTGTCGATAATGTATATCATCATATCTTACTATTACTAATTGGAGGCTCCTTTTAATCATCCACATGAAGCCACCTAGAATCCTAGGCGGACACTCTCAAAAAATTGAGAAACCCTAAAAATTCTCACAAAAATAAGAAATATCCGGCCATCAATCCGACAACTCTAATCATAATAGTCATTGGATCTGTTATCTTTCCAAATAAATTACCCACCTCTATCATTATAAAAATAGACTAAAGTAACCCCCTAAACATATATCTAAATTACCCATGTTTTCCATTATAAAAAATTAAAATAATCCCCTAACCTTCGTGAAAATGCCCATGTGTGCCATTATAGAAATATGATGCAAATAACCACCTAAATTTACATACAAATTATCCAATTATATCATTATTTAAAGTTAAAGTAACCCATAAATCCAAATCTTAACTATATAATTATAACAAAATATTAGTGCACCAATATAAAATTCTAAATTACTATTTTTATATTTATTAATATATTATTTATGTTATTGTTTATATAAAAATACCACTCACGATATGTGTCACCACCATGTATTCATGTATGATGTGAGATAAGAATACCAATTCACAAATAAATAGTTCAACTAAATATATATATCAAACACACATGGAGTACGTGTACAAAATTCAATAGATGAAAGGGGGCTTGAGAGATATATAATATAATTATTAGCTATAAGCTTTATTTTTATATTAATCCTAATCAGTCCATGCGGGAGCACGGGTTGATAGGCTAGTAATCCCAAATGTGTATTGAGAAATGGTATATTCTCATTTACTTGTAATAAGTTCATTCTCGATAGTCATTTTCCTATAAGCATTCACTACCGGAAAACAACGCTTTTGCCATGTGCCCTAACCTTTGACGTGTGCATCTTTTCGGGCACACAACAAACCTGCCTTTTGCCGAGTGTCGGCAAGAAAACACATGGCAAAATACTGGCACACGGCAAAGGCTGCATTTGCCGTGTGCCACAAGAGAAAACACACAGTAACAAGGGGCACGTCATGTGGTCGTCAAGTTAACTTTTTTTTTTGCCATGGGCTAACTAGGCACACGGTAGAGGCTTTGCCATGTGCCCGAAAAAAAAAGGCACACGGCAAACATGGCTTTGCCGGCCGAGCTTTGCCATGTGTGCGTTGCCGTGTGCAACACACGGCAAACACTTTGCCGTGTGGAACTGTGGATTATGTTCTTTGCTTTGTGCCTTTGGCACACGGCAAACCATGTGAATCCCGTAGTGATGCCTCCGATTTTCCTTTCAATTATGAAGCATCCACAATTAATAAGTGTTAGGTACTAAGTCAATTTTTGTAACTCTGACCTGAATAGAGCTATTACGACTATCACACACTATATATACGAACCACAAGGTTTTACAACAACTGCCAGAGTTTTTTTGCAGGGTGGCCGATGGGATGCCTGCGTGTAGTTTTATTTGTTAAAGTATATAAGTGAATTGTCTATGTTTTCCTAGCAACTTAAGTTTTTGAATTGAAATGGTTGGCATATGCAACCTAATATTATTTTTGTGTCTAATGCCCAAAGGCGATTAATAAGTCTAAAATGAGGCTTTACCAAGAGAAAACAAATGAATCACTACCGAGCACGTGCCAACCAGAAACAATTAACTGATGAGATATGGTTAGTGTAGTCATTCGATTCAAACTCTAGGAGACAGTACATGGAGTTTTGTAGTAATGTAGGTTCCTCAGGTCATGGTTTTTTGACCAGCTTGAAAATGAGCCATGAAATATGTTAGTTGGACCTGAACTTTATTTTGATAACTTATTATCACAATATTGTCTTGATCACGAGGGTTTAGACATAATGCAGTCATTTTGTTTTCGTTTGTTAGTTACTACTTTTTTATTTTAGTTACTTTTGCCAAATTATCAGGATAATAAATTGGCGATGCTAATTGAGCTTTTGATTGCTACGGACAAAGGATCATCTGTGGTAATAACACATCACCATCAAGATAATTTTGATGCTCCCAGTCGATAATTTAGGACGACTGCTGCCGACAGTGATGAGCCGTCAGTTGTTTGGGTTCTGTGATAGTGATCCAATTCATGTCTTGATGTGTGCTAGATGACGGTTGAGGGAGAGAGACACTACACCACAGCACAAATAGAGTTTGTGCTGTAGTGTTATTAGTGATGAGTGTATGTGTGTGAGATAGAGAGGCTTCTTTTTTTTTTTGAAAAGTAGAGAGGCTTCTATTGATTTGTTAATTGTTATGGCAATGGGACACATACACATCCACTTTTCTTCTGTCTCCTCCTCCATCTCCTCCATTCTTCTGTGCTCTAATTGCACCTCTGCTAGCTAACGACCTCGGCCGCCTCTGATTGGATTGCAACCAACACACACTTGACCAGTGCCGACAGTGACTGTTCCTCCTCCAACACCATGCATGGAAGCACATGGACGATCGATGGGTGCATCAACAAGGTCATGAACAATCATGTTTCTCTCAGGCACAGTACTGCACCTTTCCCGTCCGGCCGGCCCCCAGGATCTATAGATTCACACAAGCTCATCAATGTGACTTCATGTGCAAGGGAAGCAGTTGGTACATGAAAGGAAAGGAAAGAGGAAGCAAAGGAACAAACACAAACTAAAAGGGAGATAGCTTTACCACCAAGAAAAAATATGGATAAAGGTGAAGCATGCATTATTAATACATATATGCATTTTATATGTTGACATTGGAAAAAAGAAACATACTATCTGTTGAGTGAAAGATGATGACTACCACAAAAAAATTGTAGAGCTCAAGATTTGATTTAATTATTATTTGCATGGCATGAATGCCTGTATACAGGAGGATGAATCCAAAAGTGAGGTGAAGTAGGTGCGAGAAGAGAAAATCTTTTACATTGGCCGAGAGAATTATAATGTCAAGGATGGGAAAAAATACGAATCTTAACGTATACGTATGTATATATGTATAGTTGTATATATATGCATATATATATGTACTACTCCTTTGCATTGGCAGCCAGCTGGAGTTGGGCCCTCCCAATCATTCAACTTGGAAATCAAGGAAAGGCAAGGATGACACATCTTTCATCAGCTCCTCCAGGTCCCACTCCCCATGCATGACATTCCTGCTCATGTACTGCTGGTGGGCCCCCTCCCAGTAGACAGCAGCCACATTGCTGCTGCTGCTGTTCACTAGGCTCATGGTGTTGATGTTTTCCTTGGTGTTGTCTGTGATGTTGCTCTCATTGTTACTCACTGTTGTGGTAGTAGTGGCAGTCGCTTCAGTAGTGTTGCTGCTGCTGTTATTTTTGGGGTTGTTGTTGTTACCACCACCACTTGAGGCCATTAGGGCCTGGCCATGGTGATCTTGGTTTTGTGAAGACATGGCTTCTAGCAGAGGGGGCACACCAAAGAGGCCTTCTCCTCTCATGAAGCACCCTCCTCCTCCTTCCATGGTTGCCATCATCCCATGGTGATGAGGAGCGCTGCCGCCATAGTAACCGCCGTGCAATGAGGCAACAACTGCTTGGTGCTTGAACGGCGCCGCGTGGCCATGAAAGAACCCTGCCGGCGACGCGTCGGCCGCCATGCCGCCGCGAAGCTGGTCGGGGAGCGGGAGGAGGCCGCCGTAGCTCCTCGTCACCGCCGCTACCATGGCCGACGACGGTGGCCGGCCCTGCTGCATCGGCGAGGTCGACGAGGATGTGGAGGAGGATGAGTCCACCATCCACAAGCCCGTCGTCACCATAGCGTGGTGGTGGCCGCCGTCGACCTGACGATCCAGGCCAGCGAGGTCCGGGCAGCTGGCGGCGCCGCTGATGTCGAAGCCGGCGACCTTGCCGTTATTAGGCTCCGGCGACGCGCAGTCAGTGGCCGCCGCCGGCGACGAGGCCGAGGAGCTGTTCTTGATCCGCTTCTTGATGGTGGAGTTCCAGAAGTTCTTGATCTCGTTGTCGGTGCGCCCCGGCAGCCGGGCAGCGATCTGAGACCACCTGGAATGTCGTAACGCAGGGTTGATTTCACAGTAAGCAAACGGTCGAGATGTTTCTGTCAGAGAAAAAGTCACGCGTCCATTTGCACATATTTGTACGTGTCAACAAGTGTCAACTTCACGCTGCTAGCTAGTTGTATTTCGATATGCAAATGATGCATGGCTAGCTTGAAAGAAAATATCTAGAGAGGTTGGAGAAAATAAATGATGTCTCAATCTCCTTTAATTAGGTCGGGGATAGGTTAATGTGTGGATCCGACAGAAGTTGCATGTTCAGTAAAAGAACAGGTAAAAGTATCCCTTTCAATGTCCTTTTGAGAAACTTTTAGTATATGTCAACTTTGAAAATCTGTTAATTTCATGCAAAAATAATGACATCAAAGAAAAATAATTACGAGTGTGGAGACATGCAAATATGGAATGTTGTACCCTCACATAAAAAGGAATATATTCCCCGCAAAAAAAACATAAAAAGGAATATTGTAAATTAACTGTAGTACTGCATTACACGATGTTAGCTATAGGTCACCTATATATATATATATATATATATATATATATATATATATATATATATATATATATATAGGTTTTATGCAGACACTTATGATATTGTTGCGGAATATTGGATCTACCTAAGTAAAATTTATTATGATCTAGCTGGAATACAATTTTGTCGATAACATGCAGTAAAACATGTTAATACTATTTGTGTGTTTATTATCACAATTTTTAGTACCTTATTAAAAAGGATATATAAATCCATGATGATGATGGTGTAAGGGGCTAAGCCCGTATATTGGCGAGACATTATACATTGAGGCACACGAAATTATAGAAATATTTGGTCATTTGGTGGCACGCATTGAAATTCTCTACAAATATAAGTTTGTGCAATTCAAGTTTGGAAAGGGGGGGCATACAAAAAAAAACGAAACTGCAACCATGTAATAAACATCCAATAAACTACTTCTGTATTTCTCTTGGAATATACTAGAATGCAGTAATGTACCTGCATATATAAGTAAAGCATAATTGAAC
The DNA here is from genome assembly GCF_016808335.1 of Panicum virgatum. Classification (NCBI taxonomy): domain Eukaryota; kingdom Viridiplantae; phylum Streptophyta; class Magnoliopsida; order Poales; family Poaceae; genus Panicum; species Panicum virgatum. Next base: position 53,814,469 of record NC_053138.1, read on the forward strand.
CTTGACATGGAAATAAAAACAAAAAGTTACTCTAAAAGAGAAATTTCACAGGTCAAAGAACGAAATCACAATGCTTTACTTATGCAGCACATATTTAATTATGATCCTCTTTTCACGAGGAGATCTTTAATTATTCAAACTACCAAATTGAAATTAACTGTTCTTGATTGACAAAATACTTTTAAAAAAAAAGAAAATATGCAAAAGAAATAAAATGTGCTCGCGCGCTCAACGGCATAATCAACACCCATTAATTAGTTGACTCTCTCTAGCTAGAGCCTTGACGTGCACACCAACATACGAGTAATCACCATATGAGCCGCACGTGTGAAAGGACGCGAGCACTCGATCGATCGAGGTCGAACAATAATCCACATGCGTGGTTACCTGTTGCCGAGGATGGCGTGGAGGCTGACGATGAGCTCCTCCTCCTGCGGCGAGAAGGCGCCGCGCTTGAGGTCCGGCCGGAGGTAGTTGATCCACCGGAGGCGGCAGCTCTTGCCGCAGCGCTGCAGGCCGGCGTTCCGGGCCACGTCGCTCCACGAGCCCTGCCCGCTCCGCAGCATGTACGCCACCAGCTTCTCGTCCTCCTCCGGCGACCACAGCCCCTTGCGCAGCTTCGCCGCCGCCCCTGCATTATTGCAGCTGTTCGCCGCCGCTGGACCCTCCGGCTTCCTCATTGCTGTTCTGCAGGTCCGGCCTTGATGATGATCTCGCACACGTACGTGCGGAATCCGCCGGTGCGCGTAGCTGCGGCGATCTAGTAATAGTGCTAAGGAATGTGCATGAGGTCGATCGATGATCTCCGAGCAAGCAGTGTGTGTAGGTGTGGAAGATAAGAAGGAAATGGGCCTGAGTGTGTGTTGTATATATATGGTGATGTGTGTGTGTGTGAGTGTGTTCGTTGTATACATGGAGTAGTGAGATGAGGAATGGAAGGAAGAAGAGGAAGAGGAAGGAGATGACATGATGGTGATGGTGATGGGGGTGTGTGTGCTTTGCTTAGAAACTGGACAACGGGGAACTGCAGGGGAGATAGCAAACAGCGAAATTGCTAGGCTGACACGCCGTCGTGGCATCAGCTTGGCCAAGGTGTTGTATGTTGCTTGCTGGCACTTCGATCAATGGGGATTCGGTTTCTGCGCATGCCTAATAAGGTCGATTAGGTGGTAAAATTTTTTGAGAAAACAGACTCCCCTTGGCGCATCGTAAGAATTTATTTTGCAGGGTGTGTTTGATCATGGAGAACTATAAATCATAATATTATTTACGAACTAGCTAGAGTGATACTTCCAAAGGTTATATTATGCAGACTATACATTCATGCATGATCGAAATGTTTGTCTCTAAGGCCAGTCTCAATGTATTGTTTCATTACACAGTTACCTAGAGCAAAAACTAGGTAACCGAGCCAGATAAGTTTTAATGGGATGAAAGTCCTCTCACAGCCTAATGAATAAGTGAATGTGTAACAAGAGAATAGGCCGCTTTGTAAGTTTGTACAACTCTAATCACTTATGGAGTGTTATCTTACTATTACTAATTGAAACTTCTTTTAAACCTTCACGTGAAGCTATCTAGAATTCTAGGTGGGTACTCTAAAAAAATTAAAGAAATTTTAGAAATTCTCATAAAAATTAGAAACATCTGGCTATCAATCTGATAACTATAATCATAACAGTCATTGGATCTATTATCTTTCCTAATAAATTACCCATCTCTACCATTATGAAAATAGACTGAAGTAACCCCTGAACATGTATCCAAATTACTCATCTCTGCCATTATAAAAAAAATTAGAAGTAACCCTCACCTTCATGGAAATTACCCACCTATGCCATTATAAAAATAATATATACAAATAACCCCCAAACTTTGCATATAAATTATCCAATTTTGTTATTACTAAAAGTTATTAAAGTAGCCCTTAAGGCTGAATCTAAATTATATAATTATAACAAAATATTAAAGTGCATCAACATAAAATTCCAAATTATTATTTCTATCATTATTAATATATTATTTTTATAAAATATACTATCCACGATATGTATTATCATATATTAATATATGATGGAAGAGATAAGAATACCGATTCACAAACAAATGGTTTAATAAAACACATATCAAACATACATAGAGAGGTGTGATGCAAAATGAAACCTATCACAACTCGATAATGACAAATATATGTTTTAGAGTATATGTTAGAATATTTAATAGATGAAAGAGAGCATGAGATAGATAATTATAATTATTACTTATAACTCTTATTTTTATATTAATTCTAATTAGCCTGTGCGGGAGCATGGGTTGATAGGTAGGCTAGATAGTGTATAAGCACTACCGGATTCACTGGCTTTGCCGAGTGCCTGTTACACTCGGCAAATGTCAGTTTGCACTCGGCAAACTCTTTGCCGAGTGTTACACTCGGCAAACGCCACTCGGCAAAGCCTCCCACGGAAAAGGGATCTTTGCCGAGAGCCTTGGCACTCGGCAAAGCAGCCACGTGGCGCCACCCTGGGCCGGCACTTTGCCGAGTGCCTAACGGCGGACACTCGGCAAAGTTCGGCGTCTGGCACTCGGCAAAGTGCCGGCCCAGGGTGGCGCCACGTGGCCGCTTTGCCGAGTGCTGGATCCTGACACTCGGCAAACGTTTGAAACTTTGCCGGGTGTCAGGGTTTTAGCAATCGGCAAAGTACTGTCGTGCTGCCCTGTGGAAGGCCACTTTGCCGAGTGTATTGGCTTAAGCACTCGGCAAAGTGGCCTATTTTTCTTTTTTTGCTTCTTTTTTCTCTGTTTTTCGATACAAATACAACAAATATATATATATAAATGCAGGGGTCATTACAGGCAGTTATAACGACAAATATATAATTGTAAACTGCGACAATAGCATCGATACAAATAACACAAGATAATGTCCATCACATCACATAAAACGAGTCTGAAAGTCCATCACATAGATAGAGTCTGAATACAAGTCCATCACATCACATCACAAGTCCACAAGGGTACTACAAGTCCATCACATCACAAGTCCAGTAGGGTACTACAAATCACTCACGGTCAGGTGGAGGGGGGGGCCAAGATTGCCACGGGGCCGCCGGCGAGTTCTGGTCCGAAGGAGGGTCGTTCGATGCGTTCCACGACTGATTCTGCAAATAGAAACACATAAATTGAGTAAGAATAACAAAGATATAATAATTAATATCTACAAACAAAGCATACTCTCGGGAGTGTCAGAAGGTCCTGCAGGAAAGTAAGGCTGAGCTGGTAAGGCGAAGGGAGGAGGCGGCGTCGCATAGTTCATCGTCGCGCCAAGTCCTTGCATCCAGGTGACCATGCTGTGCAACATAGCTGACTGCTCCTCCCTCAGCTTCCGCTCCTGCTCTAGCTTGGCCTCGATCTCCATTCGGCACCTCCTCTCCTCCTCAAACTTTGCCTCCATCTCGGCCTACAAGATTTAAACCTCCATGTTACAATACGAAGCAAAGTTTCATTTTAATCATAGAACGGAAACTAAATCTAAACTAACCTGTCTCTGGTGCATGCTGGCCACTGAAGTCTCAGGCCGTGGGCGTATGGGCGGGGTCGAGTCGGTGGTACTTGCCCTAAGCTGCGAGAGACTGGGCGTACTCGTCGTGTCGACCAAGCTGTTGGCGATCAAGTACCGCCCGTGCTTCTTCCCTTGTCCCGCCCTCATGATGGCTTCTCCGGAGAGTTGTGCGGTGGTCAGATCCCAAGTCTCCCTGTGGAGCGCCCTTCCCACCTCCGTGTACGCATTGATGCGCGCGTGGATGCTTGGGTTTGTGTAGGCCTCTGGTGGAGCCGCCGGGTTGTAGGCCACGTCCGACGTCGCCCTGCCCATGTGAGACATGGCGTACGCTGTGAAGTCATTGCAAGACTGGCCTGAATGAGACTCCGACTGCCAAGAAGTCAACAAGATGATTAGTAAGAATTAAAAATATAGCTTTAGAAAGAATGAAGAAATTAGTGAACTTACCCAAGTATTCTTGTACTCGCCGAGGCTAAGGCTCCCTTGATGATGTGCCGGACCCGGCATCATCAAGCGGCGCTCCCGGTATAAGGCGTGCTGGCGGGCCCAATCCTCGCCGATCCACTTGTCCATCATCATAGACCAGCACTCGGCCTTGTTTACGCACCAGTTCGGAGGCACCTAAACGTAATGAAGTGCATGACATATTGTAATATCAAATACAAGATAAATGAGTAGAGATGTAATTTATTTACCCTTAAGTACTGGTCTCGCGTGAGGAAGATGTCCCTTGCGGCTGGTTTCTTGATACTCCTCTTCTCGAACTCGGCGTAGTAGACAACGACGGCCTGGACACGCGCCTCGTAGTGCATGTCCTTCACCAGCTTGTAGTAAGCCTGGTGAGCCAGCTCGTTCGCCCGGGCCTCATAGCCTTCCTCGCACCTGTAGAAATCCTGCATATATACACACAAGATAATTGCAATCATTATTCCAAAAATTGAAACAGAATGCGATATTTCAACCATTTTAGTGCGAGGATGACTTACCCACAACTCCCCGACCACCCGCCTCGCTTTGGTGGTGAAGTTCCTTCCTTCGCGATCAGTAGCGTCCGGGCTGGCCATGTAGTGGTCCCACGTGTATGCCGGCTCTAGCACTCCGGCATGCATCACAAGCCCGGGGAAGTGCACCCGGCACAAAAGACCCAAGATACCATTTGGCTTCCGTTTGTGCTCACCAGGCTGCACAAAAAACCACCCCTGCAAGAGTGTTTAAGGTAAAATTTTAGTTAGTATTGCAATTTTAAATATATTTAATGCATAATAAATAAGTACTAACATACTTACTTAGGCTCTAGTGGCCGAATCATCGGGCGTCTCGCTAGAGGTATCGGACGTCACGGGAGTTGTGACGGTCCACGCAACCACACCACCCACTCATCTCCTACCGCCCCCTCCTTGGCCTCCTCCTCGTCCTCCTCCTCGTCCCCCTCCACGTGCTCCTCCTCCTCGCTCCCCTGGTCCTCCACCCTCTCCTCCTCCTCCTCCTCCTCCTCCTCCTCCTCCTCCTCGTCCTCTACAGGAGAAGGGGTCCTCTCCCTCCACCCCTTCCTCACCTTACCTCCTCCACCACTCCCACTACCTCCTCTTCCACCCCTCCCTCTCCGTCTCCCTTTCCCTCCCCCTCCTCCACCACCTTTGCGAACACTACGGCTCCCGGACCCCTCGGGTGCGTCAGACCCACTACCGCCTCCTCCACCACTACCTCTGTACAAGGAGCTCAGCCAAGTCATCTTGTGACCGCCTGGCATCTTTGTTTAGTTACCTGAAATCAAAAGGAGTGAACGAATTAGTCAGGATAAACAATACTTGCAAACAAATGAAAATAAAGAAAATATAACTACAAATTAACATAATATATATTAAATATTGCAAGTCCTATATGTTTTAGAAGTAGTCATCATAATCGGGATTAGCTGGATCGTAATCCTCATCATCACTATCAGCTATGTCAACATAACCAGCAGAATCCGAAGGAGGAATGTCGTCTTCACTGTCTCTGCCTAAACGTAGTCGCTCTAGTAATTGTAAGTGCTGAATATTTTGAACCTCATCTCCACCTTCCTCGTCAACTTCCTTTTCATTGTCGACTTCCATTCCAATCTCGTCGGATAAGTCTATCTCAAAACTCCCTTGTAGCCCCTCTTCTTGAAAAAACTCTCTATCATTGTTGTAATCCTCGTTGTTTGGGAGAGGTAGTTTGCCGTGTGGCGATACTTTATACACAACATCCCAACCCCGAAGACGGTGGTCGGTTTGGCACGTGTATGAGAGATAATAAACTTGTATGGCTTGTTGAGCCACAATGTACACATATCCACCTTGTAACGTTGAATCATGTCGAATTTCGACTAGGCCAACACTAGGGGTATGTCTTGTTAATGTTGGATCAAACCAATGACATTTCAAAATGACTGGAGTGAGCGGTACAGAACCATGAAACTTGAGTTCGTATATTTTTTCAACTCTTCCGTAATACTCGACTCCATATTGACCTGGCGTAAAAACGCCGGTATTAGTGGTTCTTCGATTGGGTCGAATCTGCTCGTATGTCATTGTGTGGAAGCGATATCCGTTCACATCATAAACGTTAAATGACTTGACCCTGTGGCTAAAACAATCGGCAACCTGTCTCAACTCGGCTCTCATGGATGAATCAGTTTGGCCCTGCAAGCGTATGCATGATAGTTTGTCATATAGTTCGAGGACAACGAAATGGAATAGAACTATGAATTCAAGACTACCTTCTGTTGAAACCAATAAATGAAATCGGGTTGTGAATTTCCCGTGCCATTTTTAAGAAGACTCTCCATTTCCATTGGGGTTGCAGCCCTTGAGCGACGCCAAAATAATTGTTGAAATTCCCTGTATCAAAAATGACAAACGGGGTTGGATGCTAAGTAGTGGAAACTTGTGAAATGGAAACTCGTGAATTGGGCACAATGTTGAGTACTTACGCAATATACGGCTCCACCTCAGAAAGGTTGGTCAACACGTATAGCATGATACGGCGCCACTCTTCATGGTTCAAGGTCTTGTACCTCGCATCACTTGCACTTCCAAGTTGTCCTCGGAAGATGCTGAGACTCGATTCATTATCGCCAGCATTGTAACGAGGGGGTGGATTATGCACGCTGGGAAGATTGTCACCATAGTATTTGGTTGTCAAGTTTGACACCTCCTCCAGAATATATGACTTTGCAATAGAAGCTTCAATTTTACATTTATTTTTGCATTTCGTTCGAAGGACCTTCTGACATCTCTCAATTGGATAGCACCAAGGGTATTGCACAGGCCCCCCCCATCCGTGCCTCGTACGGAAGATGTAGAAGCAAATGCTGCATCGGATTGAAGAAGGCGGGTGGAAAGATCTTCTCCAGCTTACATAGCAACACAGGGGCCACTTTTTCCATGTCCGAAATGACGACCCGAGATAACTCCTTAGCACATAGCTGGCGGAAGAAATTGCTCAACTCTGCCAACACTCGCCATATATTATCAGGGAGATAGCCTTGAACCATCACAGGAAGAAGCCGCTCAATCCATATGTGGAAGTCATGACTCTTCAGCCCGTTGATTCGCATCATAGTCAAATTAACTCCCCTCCTCAGATTCGCTGCATACCCATCTGGAAATTGTAACTTTTAGATCCACTCTAGTGCTTCCTTTTTTTGGGACCTCGTTAGGACAAAATCCGCCGGAGTCTTCCTCCATTCTCTCCCTGGTCTCAGAGTCTTCATTTCGTATCTTGGTCTACCGCACAACGTTGCCAGATCCACTCGAGCCTTGACGTTGTCCTTCATCTTACCAGGAATGTCCATGACAGTTCCAAAAAGAGCCTCACCCCAATTCTTTTCAGTGTGCATGGCATCAATATTGTGTGGAAGGAGGAGATCATTAATATAGGGAAGCCTCCACAAGCCAGAGACCTGAGTCCAGGAATGTTCTTCGCCATATCCCACAAAACCACCTGCATCATTGACCTAGAGAGCATCTATCTGAGCATGAAGCACGGCACCCGTCAGCATCTGCGGTGCAGATTGTGTAACTACGACACCTTTCGTGAAGTTCTTAATGTCTCTTCTAAATGGATGGTCAGCAGGAAGGAATTGTCGATGTTTGTCAAACGACGAATACTTGCCCCCCTTTCTCAACCAAATGAACTGCAGAGTTGCCTTGCATGTTGGGCATGGGAACTTTCCATGAGTACACCACCCGCAGAAAATGCCATACGCTGGGAGGTCATGCAGAGAGTAGTGGTACCACACATACATTCTGAAGTTTGTCTTTGTCGCTCGGTCGTACGTCCACACCCCCTCCTCCCATGCTTTGATCAACTCATCGATTAGAGGCTCCATGTAAACACTCATTTTATTCCCTGGGTGCTCAGGAATAATCAACGACACAAATATGGTTTGTCGTTGAAAGAGAACGCCGGGGGGGGATTCAAGGGAATAACGAACACGAGCCAACATGAGTACGATGCGGCCATCATACCATAAGGATTGAACCCATCGGTTGCCCGCGCAACACATACATTACGAGCTTCTTTAGCTTTCTCATGATGAATCTCATCAAAATGAGTCCATGACTCACCGTCGGAGGGATGCACCATCTTATATGGGTTGTATCGAACACCTTTTTTGCGCCATGTCATCTGTTTCGCGGTTTCCTCGGTCATATAGAGTCTTTGGATCCTCTGAATGAACGGAAGGTAACGTACGATTTTCACAGGAATCGTGAACTACCTATTAGGCTGACCGTCACCAGCATCCACCTCCAGGAATCTTGAGGCTTTGCATTTTGGACAGTAAGTTTCAGCCTCGTGCTCTTTCCTAAATAAGATGCACCCATTAGGACAAGAATGTATCTGCTCATATGGCATCTTCAGTGCACTAAGGATTTTCGTCGCCTGATACATTGTCTTGGGCAGAATGTGATCTTCCGAAAACATGCTCCCAAAAACGGTCAACATACTATCAAAGGCGTCTCGGCTCAGGCCAAACTGGGACTTTAAGGCCATAAGGCGTCCAATGCCGTCCAGCTGAGAAACCTTTGTTTGGCCGTGAAGAGATTTCTGTGCCACCTCCAACATCTCGTAAAACGCCTTTGTGCTTGCCTCTGGCTCCTCCTCCTGCGGTCCTTCACCGAAATGTGCCTCCTCATAGTCGTCTAACATGTCTCCAATCCCACCAGCAGCATCACATTCATCGATGCGTTGCCTCACGACCTTGTCCCTCGTACGATGGGCTTCACCGTGAAAGATCCACCGGGTATAGTCTGGCGTAAATCCATAATTGACAAGATGTTCGCCCATGACCTTCTTTGTCTTTCATTTCTGGTTTCCACAACTCTTGCAGGGACACCACATGAACCTCGACCCTTCAGCTTGCGCCCATGCCCCTTCCAAGAACTCGTTAGTCTTCTCAATCCATTCATTGGTCATGCTAGCTTGAGTTACCCGGCCGGTGTACATCCACTCACGGTCATCCATCTTCCAAGATGTCAGCGACTATTATCAAATTTAAATACATGTAGACGTTCGGCTTAGACTCTAGTAGGTAAAGATAGGTCCTAATCCCACCCGACCATGCATAGATGAGGTCAGTTTATATGATCCACTCTTATCCAAGACAGAATTTCGGCAGCACCTCCCCGCTGTTCTCCAGATACACGTCCCGAAAGGGAGATTGTGTATCCGAAGAACAACAGGGAGATGATGCCAAAACTCTACCTCGGATCGGAGTGGACCATATAAACTAACCCCATCTACGCATCCTCGGGCTGTCCAAAAACATGGACAATTCGAAACAGATACGGCCATAATATGCAAATATCTGCATATTTGCAACCGTATCTTTTTCGAACGGGAGACGTCTAACTGGTGTACGTTGATTTGCATTTTTTTATAAAAAAACTAAACCGGTCTTACAAAATAAATGAAATAAACAATTTACAATTAATATGTACATAAACTAAACAAGTCTAAATAAACTAAATAAACAATTAATCTCTTAATTTATATCTACCTATACTAAATAAACTAAATCATTCTAAATAAACTAAATAAACATTATACATATCTACCTAAAAATCTATATCTACCAAAATTAAATAAACTAAATCATTCTAAATAAACTAAAGAAACAATATCTATATCTATCTAAAAATTGTATCTACCTAAAAATCTACCTAAAGAATATAATCCTATTCTAATATACAAGAACAAATTCAACTTAATAATTTACTTAAAAAATAAAAAAATACCTTAACAGCGACGGGGAGGCTCAACAGCTGTGGGGAGGGAGCGGCTGGCGCTCAATGGCGCGCCCTCGGGCGCTGAGAAGCGGTAGGCCCGGAGGCCGCGGGCGGCGTGGAGGCGCCGGACCGCGTGGAGACGCAGAGGCCGCGCCCCTCGGCCGCGGGCCTCGGCCGCCGGGCGGCGCGGAGCAGCCGCACTCGGCGCGGGCGGCGGGAGGCGGCGAGGAGGACTCCCGGCGGTGACGGGGGGGTGCGGGGAGACGGCGAGACGAGGCGGCGACGGGACGCGCGGGGAGGCGGCACATGAGGCGGCGGCGTGGAGGAGGGCGGCGGCGGCGGCGCGAGCAACGGTGGCGCGCGCGGGGAAGAAATGCGAGTGAGAGAGAGTCGACTGCGGGGCCGTGAGCATAAGTCTGCGGATGCGTTCTTTGCCGAGTGCCACACTATCCAGCACTCGGCAAAGAATTAAAAAAAATTTACTCAGCTCTTTGCCGAGTGCCAGATCGGCAGGCACTCGGCAAATATATTTTTTACCACTATTTGCAAAACCAAAATAAATAAGATATGAATTCAAAAAAACATTATTTCATGCATAATTATTTCAAACTCAAACTAAAATAATTTTTATTTCAAGTTTCAAGATTTTATGCAAGAAAACATATTATTTCATGTGTTTCTAAAGTCGAATTGAATTTGTATCAACAAATTGGTTTTGATGAGGTATGTATAAAAAATTTAGTGACTACCAACTAAATAATTTGCCAAAATAAAGCAACAAATTATGGTTCATGATTTTTAATGCGAAAAAACCTATTATTTCATGCGTTTAAAGATCAGCTTAAAACTAAATATAATGATTTTCAATGTGTGCCAAAAATAATTTAATATATAGATAACAAATTCAAAAATTAACCAAATTTTGACAAGACACATGTTTTGTAGTTATTTCTCTATATAAAAAGTTTCACATTGAAAATCATATGCGACTTTCATTTCAACCACAAATCCAACCGGATGCTACACATCTCTCCGAAACTTCTTCGGAGATTCTCCGGCTTATAAGTGGCGTACATTGTCACGTGTCCGAAACACTGTCAATTTTTTCCACTCTATCCTCGCATGAAACCAAGAGATTTGCACAATTCCCATGATTTTCAGACATTGCTTGCTATTTTTGGTTTTTTCCGAACGTCCATGCACACGCTTGTGATCATGTTTCTTGATAAAGATGCTTCAACTTTTAAGTTCTTTCACGCATATGGCATCAGTTTTGATTCAGGTACATAAATATCAAATTTCCATTCATTGATTTCGAAATTTGGACCCACTTCTAATTTTAAATTTACTTAGATGGATTATTCCCCGCAAACAAAAAAATTAAATGAAAATAGTAAACCAATCAATAAAATTATTTTATGTTACTAGGAATTACATTATCAAATTTAAGTGGAAACCAAAAAAATTTGAAGGCCCCAAAAAAATTTTTTAACCAAGTTTGCCGAGTGCCTGTGCAACGTTTCGGACACTCGGCAAAAGAAGCTTTGCCGAGAGCCACACAAGCGCACTTGGCAACGTTTCTACTTTGCCGAGTGCCAGCTGGAGACACTCGGCAATATTTCACCTTTGCCGAGTGCCAGCTGGAGGCACTCGGCAAAAAGTTGACGCAGTCAGCCCCCCTGACGGGTGGCGCACGGCGGGCGCGCGTGCTAGGCACGTGCTCGGCCTTTGCCGAGTGCCGCCCGACCAGTACTCAGCAAATGAGCCACGTTGCCGAGTGCCTTGATTTGCCGAGGGCCTGCATTCGGCAACGCCCGGGCATGCCGTGTGCCAGATTTTTGCCGAGTGTCCGCGGCTTGGCACTCGGCAAACCACATCTTTGCCGAGTGCCCGTGGTCTGGCACTCGGCAAAGACCCAGACACTCGGCAACTATCGGTTTTCCGGTAGTGAAGATCGAATGAGTATTATCCTGCTTCACACATTTTAGTATGCATGTGTGGTATGTCAAATATACATCTATGGTACTGGTGAACCAAGCATTATTTCCTTGAGTTCATGAGAGATAAAGAGAGAACAGAGGGAGAGCTGAGGGAGCTCTAGTCTTCTTGTCTTTGACTCCAGCTCTCGTTGTCTTTTTTCCCTTGTCACACTTCCCTTGAGCCAGAAGGCTATCATGGCCACCTGAGGGCAGCGAGATCAGTTGAGGGGACAGAGATTTGTACATCTATGCCCCTGTCCCTGCCCCTGTGTGGGGTTGTTTTGCCATGAAGCATACTGCTACCATGGCTGTCTAAGGCCACATAATTGCTTCGACCTCACATAATCTCTCTCTCTCTCTCTCTCTCTCTCTCTCTCTCTGCAGGCATCATCACATAAAGCTACGGGATATCGAGGGGCATATCTGAATAGTCTCTATAATATGTGCATGCAATAACAGACCGATCGATGTGGATGGAGCCTGCTGCCTTGGCCTGGCTGTTGTAGTAAGCTGCAAAACTTGCATGCGTGGAAGCCTTTGCATGGAGTGTACGTCTGGCTACCTGGCCCCCCTCTGCTTCCTCTTCCTCTGCAAGGGACCTTCCTAACCTATTCATCTCTCTCTCTCTCTCTCTCTCTCTCTCTCTCTCTCTCTCTCTCTCTCTCTCTCTCTCTCTCATATCACAGACAGGAAAAGAAACCTAAAAATAGAAACCGAGACGGCAAAAAAAAAAGAAGAAAAAAAGTTGATTCATGGATATAGTGCAGTACGAGAGAGCAGTAGCTTGCAACTTTACAAGTTGGTTGTGTAGTACTATATATATACATCATATATATACTACGTGGTTGTGATCTTCTCAAGATCTTGTCCACTTGTTACGTATGAGTGGGGCAATACAGTACGTGCAGTGCAGCAAAGGGGGTCCTACCAGTCAGTGTCGTTAACTGTCCCCTGTCAAGCATATATAGCTAGCTAGCTAGACTTCTAGGCTACGCCGTGTGCCCGTGCCCTAGTGATCTCTACCATGAGTGCTGACAATTCGCGGCAACACACTGCCGCCTTTTTGCCATGTTTGCAAAGAGGTTTGGTAATTTCGTTATGGTGCTACACGTGTAGTACATGGTAATAACTACTTAGGTTACTGAAAAGATGCTCTCTTTATTTTTTTGGGAGAGAGAAGAAGGGATAGGAGACGGTGACAGTAGTCGCGAATCGCAAGGATGACCGGGAGCATGCAGGCGGCGGAGGCCGCGGGTGGCTGAGCACGCTGCTCTTGCTCCTCGCGTTGTGCGCTCCTCCTCGTGCTCCAATCGTTGGCCGTGCTCCTGCTCTTGCACTTCCGGTGGTGCGTGGGCTTGGGGCCGCCGCCGCCGCCCGCGTCCGACACCACGCCGTCCGCATTGGGTGCCACTAGGAAGGAGAAGGCATCCGTCGGGCTGCATCTGCATAGGACGCGGTGGTGCTGCGGGTGCCGGCCAGCTCGCCCATGGTCACCGCGCGCAGAAGGCGTCAGTGCGGAGGGAGATGCTGCGGATGCCGGCCAGCTCACCCATGGTCGCCGCGCGCAGGCAGGCGTCCGTGCAAAGGGGGGATGTTGCGGGTGCCAGCCGGCTCGCCATGGTCGCCGCGGGCAGGCAAGCGTCAGCATGGAGGGAGATAGCCATCCGTCGGGCTTGGGAGGGTGGACGGGAGCCTTGTAGCAGCGCGGGGCAAAGGGGCACGGGCCACGAGGGCGGCAACAGGGCCGAGGGATCTGCCATGGAGAGAGAGAGGAAGGAGAGAGGGGATGAGAGGAAGAAGAAGGCTAGGGGTATTTTGGTCCCTAAATTTTAAGAAACGCGTTGAAGAGGTACGCAGTGGTATGTTTCGGAGAGTTGTAAAATTGTAGTGTCACGGTTCCAATATGATGAATTGTAATGACATATCAGTGAACTCGAAAAATTATAATGGCATAGATCCAATAAACCATTTTAAAAGAAAGCTCTCAACACTTAGTAATTCCCTCCAATTTAAAACAAATGTCTTCTTGTTTTGGGTTGTATGCAGTTGCAAGTTTAAGCTTCTTTAACCATCAATATCAATCTTCACTAGCTTCTTATATTTATTGAACTTTTGAAAATGGAACTAATTGTAACACCCAAATTGAACAAAGGGCAAAATATGCTTTCTACATGGGAATGCGTAAAATTGATAGATAAAATTAACTTTTTTTATCCATTGCTCGAATAGACTAATGGACACGGTGGTTGCGTAGAGCTCATTGAGTACATTCCGTTTGACTATCTACATGTCGCGTTTGGAGTTTGGATCAAAAAGTTATAGTGCTTTTAGCTGCTATGCAGGGCCCATGCTACAGCACCCGTGTGCTACCGTACGCACTACAGTACCTCCTCCCCTTTCCAAACCCTAAGCCGTCGGCCCTTCCCCCCTTGCGCCGCCACTCCCTAGCACGAAAGAACAGAGAGGGTAGAGGGAGAGGAAGAGAAGAGAAGAGAAATAAAACTAGGGCACGTCTTCGTCGATCCTCATCGTTCCTCTCCAAAAATCGGTTGGGATTCCTCTCCTCTTTCCGTTTTGCCCATCTCTATGGCTTTTCCTCGCTGTTCATGGTGGTGCCGCCTTGTGTGGTGTAGTGCAACGAGGTTGGATTCAAGGAAGAAGGGGAAGCGGAGTGGAATCGCCGTAGTTGTCGTCGTCATCCCCTTCGCCCTTGTTGTTTGCAAGGGGAACCCTAGGTGAGACATGCCGTACTGTAGAACATGTTTCCCCTGGTTTTAGAAGTTTTTAGCTCTTGGGAGTACCGGTATTAGTCGCCTTTTGGACTAGGGTTAAGGTTTTGCCCTCATCACTATTCTCAGCACGCCATCAATCTGCGCAGTTTCTGTTTGTAGCAGTTTTTCGTTCTCCTAATGATCTCAAAAAAATATCAAACCTTTATATGAGTTGGAGAAGAGTTAGAGATATTTCCATGTCTGCAGAGAACACCTCAATCGGATTTAAGATGAGGGAGAAACTAAGGTTGGAATCTGACTGTTTTTCAGTCTCGTAATTCTGGGCAGAGTCTGTTAACCTGAAGTTTTGGAAAGATTAATGGTGTTTTTGGAATTTCTGGTAGTTAAAAGAGTTGTAGAGAATTTCATAGGCTTTCCATATTGGTAAAGATCATGTTCATCCGAATTTTGGACCTTCAGTTATGACTGTTTTAGTAGGACTGTTATGCAGAATCTGTCAGATTATCAGATTAATGTTCACCTCGAGTTTACCCAATGCTAATAATTTTTGCTATATTTTTGAATAAGTAGAAAGTTGTAGGTTATGAAATTATATTTCTTCTGGAAAAAATCAGAATTTTTGTCTATCAGAATTAAAGACTCCAAAAAAAGAGAAGCAATAGTGATTTTGTTTTCACTTGATTAGCATATCATGACGTGAGGACGTTGGGTTCGGGCGTAGGATCGCTTTACTCAATGTTTTTATTTTGAAGTATGTTTGTTTTTGTGCTGAGCTATGTTTGTGAACAGGTGGTGCACCTTCAGGCCGTGCTTAGCTCACGTTCTTGATCTTTGGTGAAGGAAAGTAAACGTAGCGATGTGGTCTGCTCGCTTTAACTTTGTTATTTGAATTACCTCCATTAAATTTTAGAAGCTCACACTAGCCAGAAAGTGCTGAATTTGTCTTTATTTCTGAATTATATATTTGTTTACTTGTGGCATTGCTCTTAGAGTTCTAAATTTTGGAGGTATATGAAGTTCATGCATTGCATTCATACATTTGCACTCTCATATTGAATATGCATATGAAGAAAATGTAGCCGGATTGGTGCGGTAAGTACCGGTACAGCAACGCACGTTGAGATATAGCAATGTGGTTGCAGCCCTTACTTCCTTTCTTGGGATTTGTGGGTAGAAGTGAAGTCATGCATTGCATTGCACCTATTGCATGTGCATTGAAGCATTGATATGAAGTTTTTCATATATCTTTACCTGAAGCTATGTTGTCTCTTTATGATACTTCTTTTTATGAAATTATTAACCCGATGTTTAACCAAACTGTGATTTGAATGACTTGGTTAAAGCAGTTTGCTTGGTGAGATTTTTCCATAAACCTCATACGTTTTTCTCCCTCCGCATGTTCTTGAGTTGGAGGGTGCAGCATTGGATGGGAGTAGCGGCACGTGTGTACACACTTATCTATATATGTTGAACAAATGTTTTTAATACCTTGTTTGGATGTGGAGACTCTGATGTTATTTTAAACTCTCTGATGAAAGTGTTATTTTAAACTCTCTGATGTGATTCAGTTTGTAAAATGGTTATTTCACTCCAGTGTTGTTTTTTTCTATCTAAACTTTTTTATGTGTTGTTTTCGCTTATTGTTTTCTTATGTGTGTGCTTGTTTTAGCTGTAGTGTTGTGTGGTAACGCTCTAGAATATGCTGCCATTTTAGGGTGTTGCACTAATAGATATTTTTAAATAGTACAAATCATCAAGATGGCAAGAGTGCAGTGAATCGGGCTTAAAAGGAGTACACACTTGCCCAAATCTGTCCAGTGTACTATGTAAGTCTATACACTTAGTGCTAGTGTGTGTTTCATTAGAGGCCAAACGTTGCCACATTTTGCTACAAGTTTCATACTCTCTCCGTCCCAAATAAGAATGCAAACTCTCACCTTCCGAGTAGTCAAACAATTTCAGTTTAACCAAATTTGTACAAAATAATGTTAACATTTAAATAAATTTTAAATTTGAATAAATTTATATAAATTTGAATAAATTTATATAAATTTGTTCAAATTTATATAAATTTGGTTAAATTTAAAATTATTTGACTTCTTGAGAAGTGAGAGTTGCATTCGTTTTGGGTCGAAGTGAGTAGGCAAGTTTGGCCATGTGAGGGCTAGTGTTTGGTCCTTTGCCACACTTCAGTCACGCCAGACTTCATTCTACTCGAGACCCATGTGACATGCACTCATGGAGTTGGGCCATCTATCTTTACTCTTAAGCCATGAACCAAACATGCCCTAAACCTGCCCATGTGCCAATGTTGATTGTGTTAGTACACATAAAATTTTTGCAACATATAGTTACAAACCTAAACACCGAATATTAATTAGAAAATATTGTTGAACTATGTGGAGCATGGTTTGAAAACTAATTTAAACTAAAAACCTATCTATTAGTTATATATTTGATAAAGAATTTCGTTCATTTATAAAACTAAGCATATAAAATTTCAAGTGTGTTTTTGAGTTCATTTGATTTTATTTGGATATTAGAAATGTGGAGTTTAATTTTGAATGGTGAGATTCAAATTATGTTTGAACCAACAAAACGTATAACTAAATAGAGTCCCAACTTGGGCCGTTGCCCAATTCAGGGCCCAGCACTGGGCACTGGCCCGAGCTGGAGGCCCACCAACTAGTTACACTTTGGATTAACATGAACGGTCTTCTCACTCGATCTTCGACTTTTCCTCTGGGTTTTTTTTTTTTGAGACCCAATCGATCTTCATCTTTGCGCTTGCGCCTTACTCGATCATATCCAAATAAATGAAAGCAAGGTTGCTTGTTGTTATGTAACTCTTTTTGCCTGCTTGGTGGAGCTTTACGGATGATAGGTTTACAACGGGGTTTTGTGGCTATATTACAGAGTTACTACTAAGGATTTTATTAGAGCTTAAAACTTCTCCTTCGACGATTTTGTTCTCTGCGTAGCAACACCTTTTAATAGTGCCACGGAGAGCACTTCTCTTCATTCCCTCTGTTCCCGACTATTTTGATTTATTCTCCTTCGTAGAACATTATTGAATCAGCTAAAATCAGCAGAAATCAAACCCGACAAACTTCTTTGCTGGTCCTTATTGAGGTATGAGACAGACTGTTGCTGCATGGGTTAAACTGTTCCTAGCTGGAGTTCTTAGCCTGCACATGGATTCCCTTTAAATGGTACAGTAGAGGGGGAGAGATGGATTCTTCTGAACAACACATATTTTCTACTGAGTGCGTCCATGCAAATTAAAACTTGAGCGTTGCCCTTTGCTATATCACATATTGTTGATTTTGTTTTATTTATATATAACTTTGGATGATGCGGAAATTTTTGAATTTTACTCAGATATGTAGAGAGAGAGAACACGGTGCCGAGGAAGCTGGCTAGTGTATGCTTATGTGAAGAACAACTCTTTTTTCTTTATGGAACGGAGTGAAGAACAACTTCCTCACCTGCATCGGTTTTATTTACCATGACGTTCATCAGACCCTTCGCACCAACCACAGCACGTCAGCACCGAGAGATCGTTTTCTCTTCTCTGAAATAAGGTTGTTCGCATTGGTGTACTATCTGCCTTCCTCTAGTACCTAGATAGAGGAAAAATCCTCTGCAACAGCATTCTCTAAGAGGTTCTCTATCATCCAGGATCATCTCGTTTTCCCTATTCCTAGGGAAGTAGAGGACCTCCTCTACCGGGGGACGTGGCGCTTGAGCCCGGCCGCGTGCGCATCCCGCGGCCTCCGCCCGCCACAGCCGCTGAGCCATGGCTGCCCCGCCGCGGCGAGGATGGAGGAGGGGACGCCGGGGAGGGAGGAGGACCGCGCCAGGCGGTCGGCGCGGGGAGGGAGGAGCTGCGCGCGGCCGTTGTTGCCCCGCGCAGAGGTCGACGGCGAGGGAGTAGGGGAGCCGCGCCGCGCTGCCGCCATGGAGGTCCGCCGAGGATGTCTGGAGGCCGCTGCCGTGGGAAGCTCGCGTGTGGCCCTGCTCGCCCCCAGCTCGCCATGGGCCTCCGCGCGCTCCGCCATGGCCTTCCGCCGCCTGCTCCTCTGTGCTGCCACACCGGCCTGCTCCGCTGCGAGGCCCACCGCCGGGGGCGAGGCCCCTGCTTCGCCGCACCGCGGCCGTGCCGAGGATGGGGGCGGAGGGAGCAGGGGAGCCCGATCCGCTGCCGCCCGTGCCCGATCCGAGCGGATCCGCGCGGGGAAGGTCGGAGGCTGCGACGGCGGCGGCCAGAGGAGGGGTGCGGGGTGAAGGCGCTGGCTGTCGGGCGAGACAAGGGGAGGGAGGTGCCGCGGAGGCCCCCATGGCAGCGCGCGCGAGTGGGGAGGAGGCGGCGGCGAGGAAGGCCGGAGGAGGTGGCGCGAGTAGCGAGGAGGCCGGAGAAGGAGGCGGCGACGGAGGAGAAATTGAGGAGAGAGCAGGGGAGGATTGGAGCTCGAGGGTCGCGCGCCCGCCGCCGGCCGCTCTGCCATGGACGCACGCTGGAGGAGGAGGCACCATGCCGCGCCAGCCACCGCGTCGGCTCCACCCCAGCGCCCTCCGCCCGCCCGCGGATAGACAGCTTCCCTGGAGAGAGAGCGCAAGGCCTGGGCCGCCGTGGCGAGCTGGTCCGCCAGCGTGACGCGCCGCGCACCTCGTGCCGTGCTCTTCAGCGCGCTGCCGGCCGGACGAGAGCTCCGAGAGTCGGCACGGGGTCGCGCGGCGGCCCCGCGAAGCTCCAGCGGGCCATGGCGAGCGACAACGGAGGGAGGAGGTGGGCCATGGCGAGCGGCGGCAGAGGGAGGAGGTGCGCGAGCAGAGAGGAGGAGCCGAGGGGGATCGAGAGAGAATGGCGGCGGAGGAGCCGAGGGGATAGAGAGAGAGCGCGCGTGGGAGGAGGGAGGGGCGTCGGGTAAAGAATAAAAAAACTGACGCATGGGTTCCGTAGCGGGGAGTTGGTATAGAGGAGAGATTTAGAGGATGGATGGGTGTAGAGAAATTAAGTATAGAAATAGAGAATCTGGATGACCAGAACAAAAAACATTCTTTTAGAGAATAAAGTTAGAGGATTATAAGTGTGAACAGCCTAACCTCCCGTGCGACCTGGCACCTGGCTCTTCCAGCACTGAGATCCAGATCCACGCCGTGCCTGCCGCTTGCGCGGTTTTTTCCGTGGCGGCGAGCGGTGGTGGTCAAATCTCCATCAGCTGCAGACGTTTCCTCCGACGGCGACTCACCTGGGCGCCAGTTGAGCGGCGCGGGACCAGGCAAGGAATGGGAGGCCGCCAGGGCGCGGCCAATCCGCTCCCCGCCGGCGAGATCCCGCCGCGACCACAAAAGGGCCGCCGCGGCGTGATCCGGCCATGCCCCACGGTGCCGCGGCGGCTCCTGGCCTCAATGCCGACGCCGTGTGGGGGCGCAGGGCGCTGGTTTCATCCCGTGCTCCCGACTGGACACGGTCCACAGACTGTAGAGTGGCTGGCTGTTTTCTCAGTTCTTGTTTCTTTTTCTTTCTTTTTCTTCTTTTTCTTTGTCTTTGGCTGTCTAAATGGACGCCCCAGGCTTGTGGTTCTCGTTGGCACTCATTGGGCTAGGTTTAGTTGATTCTCTCGTTGAAACTATCTGATGCTCATTGCAAAATGCAACGGGCTACTTTGGTGTTCACCACTGCAAAGCTCTAATAAGTTTCATGAATCCCTAGGTGCTGCAATTTCATTTTTCTTAAAAAAATCATATGTGCTGACTTCATTTCCATCGTAACAATATTTTTCCCTGATATAAGGAAGGCATTTTATATCCAAGTGAGAGAATGACAAATAAATACAAACATGATAGCGATGATTCTACCCAGGACTCGTCCAACATTGTGTAAGTCGGAAAAAACGACAAAATCGTATTGTTCTTTCTATGTGGAGGTAGCGCTAGAAAAAAAAAGGCGGGCCAACATGATGTCCCCTTTCATTTCATGTTATTTTCATGTCTACTTACATGGTAGCATCACACAAAAAAGGTTAAAAAACAAGCAACTTGGGCCTATTCCAAACTTAAAAAAAAAAAGTAAAGTAGAAGCTCAGATCTATTTGGCATAGTTTACTTTAGCTTCAGCTTCATTTATTTCACGCAAATCAAACTACTGTAGCCTTAAACCGTGCTACAAATTAATATTAAAAGATATTGTAGCGTTAAATCATTTTATAAACCAATATTAAAATACATTAGAAGTCAGACGAATTCAATTTTTTTAGCTTGAACTAGAAGCCAGACGAATTCGGGTTTTTTTTTAAGCTTCATCAGCTTTAGCTTCACTATCAAAGTTTTTTGGCATAAGCTATGCTAAACGAAATCCCTGGATTCCTAAACCTTTTGTAGAGTACGTTTCATGTATTGTATGCTGGGTTTGCTTTCTTGTTTGTATTTGACTTTAAATATTAACATCTAATCAAGTGAAACTTTGCTCCTTATTGTAGTACACGGTGTTTAGTGTTTTGCTCCTCTTTGCTCAGTCAGCCATGAGAGGTCCGCTGGCCCACCGTTGAGCGGCGGTGAACCAACGCCGGGTCCACACAGGCCCCTCGGATCCGATACGCCCGATGCTCCGGGCGCGCAACGGCATCCCCGCCGTCCATCCACTTACCCCACCTCTCACCAACCACCTCCACTTCCACCCCCACTCCCCTCGCCGCCGCCGCCGCCGCCGCCATGGCGTCCTCCACCGCGGCCTCGCCGCTCACCTGCCACCACCTCGGCGCCAGCGCCGCCCCCCGCTCCCGCCTCCCCGCCCTCTCCTTCTCCCTCCGCCGCCGCTCCTCCAAGCCCATCTCCCTCTCCCACTCCCACTCCCTCCCCTCCAAGCCCCTCTTCGCCCCACCCCCCGCCGCCGCCGCCTCCCCCTCCCCCTCCCGCGGCGCCCTCCAGCCCGCCTCCGCCTCCGCCGCGGCGGCCCCCGCCCCGCCGCCGAAGCCTGCGCTGCAGGGCGCGGCCATCAAGCCGCTCCTCGCCACCATCGCGACGGGCGTCCTCATCTGGCTCGTCCCGGCCCCCGCCGGCGTGCCCCGCAACGCGTGGCAGCTGCTCGCCATCTTCCTCTCCACCATCGTCGGCATCATCACCCAGCCGCTGCCGCTCGGCGCCGTCGCCCTGCTCGGCCTCGGCGCCGCCGTGCTCACCCGCACGCTCACCTTCGCCGCCGCCTTCTCCGCCTTCGGCGACCCCATCCCCTGGCTCATCGCGCTCGCCTTCTTCTTCGCGCGCGGCTTCATCAAGACCGGCCTCGGCTCCCGCGTCGCCTACGCCTTCGTCGCCCAGTTCGGCTCCTCCTCCCTCGGCCTCGGCTACGCGCTCGTCTTCGCCGAGGCGCTCCTCGCCCCCGCCATCCCCTCCGTCTCCGCCCGCGCCGGCGGCATCTTCCTCCCGCTCGTCAAGTCGCTCTGCGAGGCATGCGGCTCGCGCAGCGGCGACGGCACCGAGCGCCGCCTCGGGGCCTGGCTCATGCTCACCTGCTTCCAGACCTCCGTCGTCTCCTCCGCCATGTTCCTCACCGCCATGGCCGCCAACCCGCTCTCGGCAAACCTCACGGCGGCCACCATCGGGGAGGGGATCGGCTGGACGCTCTGGGCCAAGGCCGCCATTGTGCCCGGGCTGCTCTCGCTCGTGCTCGTGCCGCTCATTCTGTACGTGATCTACCCGCCGGAGGTGAAATCCAGCCCCGATGCGCCACGCCTGGCCAAGGAGCGCCTTGCCAAGATGGGGCCCATGAGCAAGGCGGAGACGATCATGGCTGGCACGCTGCTGCTCACGGTATAATGCAATCTTTGTTGCACCCCCCTTTTCTTTTGTATTTCTACTCAACAGCCTTGTGTTTTAATCATGCACTGAACTTGTCTAGTGCTATTGGTTATCTAATTGTTTAGTTATAAAAGTATGTTCTAGTGTTTATTATGCTTCTGAATCCTGAAAGTTATAAACATCCATTGTCTTCCGTAGTTTCAAATGTTCTTTATTATGAATAGATGCAACACTTGTCTTTTGGTGTGTGTAGAGTGCTAAGTCTCAGATCTAGAGTACAGCTGTTTGGCAGTGGAGCACTCCATGCGTGTTAAGTTTGCTCCCTGCATTCAATTTTCTGTTCAGTGATTGATACTAAGTATGAGTTTCTGAAATTTAGTTCTGACTTATGATTCTCTTGGAGCTTGAAATATTCAGAATTCGCGATAGTCGGTGTCACTAAATACATTTCCAGGCAAGAGGGTTATTTCATGTTATTCCTCTGTGAAGTTTTGTTACATTTCTAGAAAGCACTGTAAGGTGGTATGTCATTCAGTCACAGTACTATCACCGAGATTGAAAACCTCATACCACAAAAACATAGAGTTGAACCTTAGTCAGGGCGTGGCCAAAACATTATTCCGCAAAAACATAAAGTCGATCCTTAGTCAGGGTGTGGCTTTTGCATTTTTTCACTTAATATCATGCTCTGCGTTAGTGCGTTTCTTCACTTAACAATTCTTAGCTGAACCTGATTTTGTTTACTAGCTTATACCAGCTTGCATGTAATTAAAAGGCTTTGTTGTTGCTGCTGAACCTGGTTTTGGATACATTTCTGCTATTGCCATGTCTGCATCTAACTTGAATCTACTAGATTACATTTCTTTACTGAACATCGTGCTCTGCATGCCACCAGGTTGGTCTTTGGATCTTTGGAGGAATGCTGAATGTGGATGCAGTGTCTGCAGCCATTCTTGGCCTATCTGTCCTCCTAATCACAGGGGTTGTCACATGGAAAGAGTGTTTGGCAGAGTCTGTGGCGTGGGATACCCTTACTTGGTTTGCTGCACTAATTGCGATGGCTGGCTATCTCAACAAATATGGGCTGATCTCTTGGTTCAGTGAGACTG
Organism: Panicum virgatum; assembly: GCF_016808335.1. Classification (NCBI taxonomy): domain Eukaryota; kingdom Viridiplantae; phylum Streptophyta; class Magnoliopsida; order Poales; family Poaceae; genus Panicum; species Panicum virgatum. The sequence continues at coordinate 53,837,905 of NC_053138.1, forward strand.
TTGTGAAGGTACAATGACTCTTCCTCTCAAAACTTTCTCCTCACATCAAAATTCAGAAGTTCGAATGGCCTACAAATCACTACAGCGCTTACCAACTGTAATAGACATTGAGCATGGTGGATATTCTCCATTGCAATATGGCATGGTTCTGAACTTTGATGCCACCAAACATTGTATTTGCTGGCATTATTTGCCATATTTGTTGGTTCCACCCTGTTGAACATTGTATTCAGTTCTGATACATTATTGCATTAACAATGTGCATAGTTTGACCCTGATCTAGAAACTAGGAGCTAATTGTTGTGCTGTTTATCTGGTACGCTTGAAAAGGAGCACTATTTACAGTGAAGGATAGGCTAGGTAGTTAAGCTATAAAGAACTTCTGTTTGAAAAGGAGTAGATCAGAAGTAGAAATAATTCTCTTGGCTCTTGCTAACTTTGATTTGAGTATTAGTGGCAGGCTCGTATCCATCAGCATGAAAATAATAAAAATAATTGAGGCATGTAACAAAGTGCCCATCCTTTTTGTCGCTGAGAATTTCAATGCCATTTTTGAGCCTGACATTCCCATGAGTTCATTCTTTGGTAAACCCAGATTGATATCAACATTGTCGAATAGAATGTATTTCTTTTCATTTTCTTTCTGATTTGTCCTATACTGACCACAGCTTTGTGTTTCTCACAGTTTGTTGGAGGCCTTGGTTTGTCCTGGCAACTTTCGTTCGGCGTCTTGGTGCTGCTGTACTTCTACTCCCACTATTTCTTCGCCAGTGGCGCTGCACACATCGGAGCAATGTTCGCCGCGTTCCTGTCAGTGGCGAGTGCCCTGGGCACCCCTTCACTCTTTGCCGCCATGGTTCTCTCATTCCTCTCAAACCTTATGGGTGGCCTCACCCACTATGGGATCGGTTCTGCCCCTGTCTTCTATGGCGCTGGGTATGTCCCGTTGGCTCAATGGTGGGGCTATGGGTTCGTTATCTCCGTTGTGAACATCCTCATCTGGCTGGGCGCGGGAGGCTTCTGGTGGAAGATGATCGGGCTGTGGTGAGCAGCGCAGTAAAACTGCGAGCTTCATTTGTTTCCCGTTTGTTTTGGTAGAAGGGGAGAAGGAAAACTATCCCAAATTTGTGGTGGCACAGGCTCCCAATCCACAAGTTTTGTCGTCGACATGATTGCAACCCATTCTTTTAGTTGGTATCGGTGGTACATTTGTTTCGAACCTTCCAAGCGGCTAATTGCGATGCCAGGGTGCAGTTCTACTGGCAAAATTAATTATATGGTGTTATGCATTTATGCTCAATGGATATGGTGTTATGCATTTATGCTCAATGGATCTGGGTGAGATCCCTTGGTGTATGCTCTTTGCTGATGATGTGGTGCTAGTTGACGAGAGTAGGGCAGGGGTTAATAGGAAGTTAGAGCTGTGGAGACGCACGTTAGAGTCGAAAGGGTTCAGACTTAGTAGGACCAAGACCGAGTACATGATGTGCGATTTCAGCGCGACTAGGCATGAGGGGGGAGACGTTAGTCTAGATGGGCAAGTGGTGGCCCAGAAGGATACTTTTCGGTATTTAGGATCGGTGCTACAAAAAGATGGCGACATTGATGAAGATGTTAGGCATAGAATTTCAGCTGGCTGGTTGAAATGGCGGCAAGCTTCTGGCATCCTTTGTGACAAGAGGGTGCCACAAAAGCTAAAAGGCAAATTCTATAGGACAGCAATTCGTCCGGCGATGTTATACGGTGCTGAATGTTGGCCTACAAAAAGGCGACATGTGCAGCAACTGAGTGTAGCAGAGATGCGGATGTTGCAGTGGTTTTGCGGGCACACAAGGAGGGATAGAATCTGTAACGAAGTTATTCGGGATAGGGTCGGGGTGGCACCAATTGAGGAGAAACTTATTCAGCATCGGCTGAGATGGTTTGGACATGTCTAACGAAGGCCTCCTGAGGCGCCGGTGCGTAATGGGGTTCTTGAGCGAGTCGATAATGTAAAGAGGGGTAGAGGTAGACCTAAACTGACGTGGGATGAGTTGGTTAAGAGAGACCTTAAGGATTGGAATATCTCTAAAGAGATAGCTTTGGATATGAGTGCTTGGAGACTAGCTATCAATGTGCCTGAACCTTGAACTTATTTCTTTCGGGTTTCATCTCTAGTCTACCCCAACTTGCTTGGGAAAAAAAGCTATGTTGTTGTTATTATTGGATCTGGGGGAGATCATTTCTAGATATGCGCCCACGATGATCTCTTTCTTTACGCCGGTTCCTTTTCATGTTTGGATTCTGTTGCAAAGCGCTTTGTTTATGTTCTGTGTTACATTGGTGCATCTGTTAGCTTTGGACTGCACGCTGGATCTTGGTTGCATACTGGGTACGACTTACGGTGTATGGTACTTACGATTGTACTTGTTGTGAGGATCATGTGGGTTGTTGTGAGATGACGATCTTTGTGATTGTCACGTACGGTTCACCTGGCGATGAACATAGGCTTTTTCTTTCTAGTGCATTACTTGACGCTGTTTTATGTTTCGTGACCTAAACGTTAAACAGTAGGGACCTGTTTAAACTGGATAAGTGGACATTTAAACGGAAACAGGTGACCACTATATATGGTTTAAACAGTGTTCAAACACGCTAAACAGCTGTTTTAGGCGAAACAGAGGTTTTGCCTGAAGGCGCACTCTGAAAAAAAAAAGAGAGCAGTAGTTGCGTTGTCAAGGGAGTATGGTCTTGGAATCACCGCCATAGCGTGTGCTTTCTTGCACCACTTTTATTCCAGTAGAAATAATGTTATTTCACTAATATGCTGCGATTCTCTGAAAATGTGAATGGCCGAACGGATGGCGCGATTCAGTGCGCAGCTTCCACATTCGAGATTCCCACGGACACCACGTGTCCTGGTGTACGATCGTCATGCAAAGCAGTGTTCGAAGCTGAACCCAAGAAAATGACCGGCACTTCCGTCACGGGGGGCATCGATAACCCAAAGGCCAAAGCACTCTTTGCCTCCCCTCAACCGAAAAAAACGGCAGCTTTTACTGTTTTCCAATCCAAAATATTCCAACCATTAGTTTCATTATTGTAAATGGCTCTCCATTATTGGTGGCCGAGGATCTCCTCGCGCCTATTGGTTAATGGAATTACTATTCCCTCAAAAAAAAATCCTTTGTGGGAAAAGGGAAGCAAAAACTTGATACAATGGTAATGCAGTCCTAGCCTCTTAGACTCCTAAGAGGCTTGATTGGATGGTTGCAGATTCGGCCTAACATCTCCAGTTTCAGAGATAAAATAAAAAAAAAGATTTTCTTTTAAAAAAAAAACTCTTCAATTGGATGACTCATTACGTCAACAAGCATGCTCTTGAATCTGTATAGTGTAATCCTCGTTCATTTACGCAGTATCCTAAGTTGATAACTGAATTTGCCACAAAATCATGGGACGGACGCAAAAAGCTCATGTCAAGGAGCATCGCTCTGTTCGGTACCCCAGGTACCCTTTTACAAGCAGGATGAATCCGATGACATGGAAAAGACTGAAAGAGACCCAATTTCCTCCTCTCAGATAAAAAGGCCAAAGCACTCTTTGCCTCTCCTCAAGGGAAAAAACCGGCAGCTTATTTTTTGTTTAATCCAAATGTTCCAACCACCAACCATATTTTCCTTGTTGCGAATTCATGCAACAAAAGATGAGACTCCATTGGATCTCTCTATCCAGTAATCGAGTAGGCTTGATCAGATGGATGTGGATTCGGCCCAACATCTACAGCTTCAGTGATAAAATGAAAAAAAAAGCACTACCGGAAACCACGATTTCGCCGTGTGCCCAAGGCACACGGCGAGGACTTCGCCGACGGCAAAGTGCCGACGGCAGCCACGGGGACAGCAAAGGCCGTATTTTCCGTGTGCCATTCGTCGGGCACACGGCAAAACTATTCGCCGTGTGTAAATACAGGCACACGGCGAAAAAAAACGAGCAGACGCCGTCACGGCCAGTTGACGGCGTTGGCGGTTGTTCGCCGTGTGCCCGCACCGTGGACACACGGTGAAAATTTCAATATCGCCATTCGAATTACTTCAATACATCACTAATTTTTTATACAAATAATATCATAAACTTGTAACTAATTTCTAATTTAAATGAACAAAGAGAGAAGAGGTGAGTATGCACTCACAGATGGCGCCGAGCGCCTGCCGGTCAAGCGTACGTCGGCATGGACAGGACATCGGGGGGCCGGCGATGCGGGGCAGCGCCGGGGGGTGGGGAGGGGCGCACCGGGACGAGGCGACGACGGGCAGGGACGGGGCGGGGTAGTGGCCGCGGCGGACCGGCGTCCGGGCGAGGCGGCGTCCGCGCGGGCCGGCTTCGGGGCGGGGCAGTGGCCGCGCCGGGCCGGCGTCCGGGCGGGGGGCGTCCGCATCGGGCCGGCGTCAGGGCGGGCCGGCATCCGTGCGGGCCGGCGTCGGGGCGGGACGGGGCGCGGCAGGAGCCGCGCCGGCGTCGGGGCGGGGCAGGGCAGGACGGGGCGGGGCGGCGTCCGCGCGGGCCGGCGTCGGGGCGGGATAGGGCGGGGCAAGAGCTGCACGGACCGGCGTCGGCGCGGGCAGCGGCGGCGCGTCGTCGGGGTGAAGAGAGAATGAGAGAACGAGAAAGTGAGCGAGGGGCGCTGTCCGAACGGCTAAGTGTTACACAGTTCGCCGTGTGCCGCCGTGTGACCTGGATCTGGATCTGGGCACACGGTGAAGCAATAATTTCGCCGTGTGCCCGATCCAGGGCACACGACAAATATTTTTTTTTCAATTTCAAATGATTCTTTAAAAAGAAAATTACACGCCAAATCACCGATTTGCCGTGCGCCAAGCACATGGCACACGGCAAACCACTACTTTGCTGTGTGCCAAGGCTATGACACAAGGCAAACCCAATTTCTTTTCTTACATCCACATCCATTAATTCAACTAATTTGTTTTCCAAACATGTTTCACTAAATTTAACAAAATGTACATTGCAAAATATTATCAAATTAACTAAACATATCATATGAAGTGCTTATTTCAAAATTTGTATTTTTCTATGCATGTATATCTCAATTTGAATATTCCCACTTTAATTCTAATAGTACTAAAAATTTAAAAAATGACAAACAAATTCAGAAAATTATCATAATTGAACAGGAACTACTTTTATGTGGTGTATTACCCATAGAAAAAGTTTAGAACCCAAATTATTACTTGCAAATCGTTACTTATACACACGTAACTGAAATCTTTTAAAGTATATAGATCTTTTCCGGAGAAACATCAGTTTGTAAGCAACGTTTGTGAAAAAAAGTGAATAATCGAACCAAATTCTTACAAGAGACTCCATATATGACGACATGAGATCATGACAAATTTCATAATTTTTAGTTCAAATTTCAATTTTATATAATTTATAAATAATTATCTATAATATTTGTATTCATGAGCTACTTCAGAGGGTTTGGCCGGTTCCTTTTATTTTGCCGTGTGCAAAAGGTTAGGCACACGGCAAAACCTAATGTTTGCCGTGTGCCTAAACCCTGCACACGGCAAACCCTTACCTTTGCCGTGTGCCTAAAACCAGCACACGGCAAAGGACGACGACGTCCACGGGACGTTAACAGGGCCATGACTTCGCCGTGTGCTGCCCTGAGGCAAACGACAAAGAAGAAGGTTCACCGTGTGCTAGGCTGTGGCACACGGCGAATGCTGACGGCGTTGAGGTGCAGCACACGGCCGTTAACGTCCGCGGCCGGCCGGCGCACGTGGAGCCCGCTTCGTCGTGGGCCGTCCAGTGTGGGCACACGGTGAAGTCTCGAGTCGCCGTGTGTCGGGCCGGGGGCACACGGCTGTAAGGATCGATGGACCAAGAGGGGGGTGAATTGGGCCTTTTTCAAAATTCTAAAGCAATTAAAACAATCTTAACCTATGCAATGCTAGTAAGGCTCAATTCACCAACCGGCTAACTAAGCAAGCTACACAAGCTAGTAAAGAAAAGAAACTAAGCAAGGTAGAGCTAAGTTATGATCTCTAAGGTCAAGCACATGAAGAGATGCATGAAAGTAAATGCTTGAAATGAAAGAGTGGGCAAGAGACAACCGGATTTTTTCCCGTGGTGTCGATGTGTTGGCACACACCCCTAATCCACGTTGTGACACTCACTAAGAGTCTTGTCACCTCCCATGTCACCGAGACTTGGGCGCTCACTAAGAGTCTCCGTTCACCATCCCGGCGTGGTGGAGCTCAAGCCACGTACAAACTTCTTCGGGCTCCCACAATCCTTGGCAAGCTCCGAAAGAAACACCTTCAATCACCAAGATCGTCTAGGTGCTGCCAATCACCAAGAGTAACAAGCTCCTAAGCCTTCACTTGACCTACACTCAGTTGGCCCTAGCTCAAGCACACTTGCTATACTTGCAAAGGATGAATTCTTCAAGGTTGAAGCACAAACAAAGCACTAGATTCTCAAGGGTGGCCTCAGGTTTTCAAGGTGTCAAAAGGCAACTGAAATGAGTCAGGGGATACCCTTATATAGAGTGGAGGAGGTCACATAGCCGTTGGAAGTTTTTTGCAGAAAAACCGTGACCACCGGAAGAACCGACGGGATAGAAAGTATAGGCATCGGTTCAACCGTGTAACGGCCCGGGTTTTTAAATAGCCAATTTAGGGTAATTAGAACCAAATCATGCATCATATGCTTGAATTGCAGGAAAAGGATCTTTTTGTAAATGTAAAAGGTTCTATGTGTAATTATGATTTTATGCAAGGTCCTTTCTGTAGTTTAATTGAATAGGATGTGCAATTATAGCTTTTGTGGAGGGTGCTTTTGCAAAAATTAAGTGCATTTATTGCATGGCAGCAAACTTTGCTTTTAAATCTAAATTTGAAGTGAAATTGCTTTGAAAAAGACAAAATTCCTGGAATTCAAAATCCCTCTTATGTTTTAAAAATTAGCTCTTGAATCTTTGATCAAATAAATTTTTGCACAACATCAAAGTTGTAGATCTTGAAAAATTGAACAACTTTCATGTTGGGCACTTTTTCATTTGAGCTCTATTTTAAAAGTTATCGCTAGTTTACAGAATGGTCCCTGGAGTTTTTGGAAATTTCGTTTAGGTCCCTGTCTTCTTCCTGTGTCTGTCTCTCTCTGCTCTCTCTCGCCGCCGGTGCCGTGCGCCGCCCGCCCACCGCTCTGGGCCGCCCTCCCGCGCCACCTCCCGCCTGCTAGCTTCCACGCGTCGCATAGAAGCTCCTCGACGCCCTCTTCTTCGCGCTGGACCTCCCCTCCCTTCGCCACGCCGCCCAGAAGCTCCTCGCGGCTGCCACCTCGCCGCCGCCGTGGCCCGGCCAGGACAGAGCCCGCTGCTCCTTTCTCTCGCGCGCACCAGAACCAGGGGGCTCTCCTTGATCTTTTCCCCTCACTCTCTCGCTCTTTCCCTGCCCAGACGCCACAGACCGCCACCGCCGCTCTACCGAACGCCGGCGAGCCTCAAGCCGCCGTCGAGCCGCACCTCCACAGCCGCTCCGCCCAAATTAACCCCGCCAGTAGCTCCTACTTGGTCCCGCGCGGCTCACCCACCCTTTTCCCCCTCCAATCCTTCACCGGAGCGTCGTCTCCGTTGACGCCGACCGCCGCCGACCGCCGGGTTACGCGGAGCCGCCGCCACAAGCCGCCACGAGCCACCCCGAAGCCACCTAGAGGTGCTCCTGGACCCCCTCTTGCTTTCCCACCCGATCCCCTCGCCGCCGGTGACCCGCTCGCCGGGAAACGTCCGGTCAAACCCCGCCTCCCCTCTCTGACCCGGCCGAGGACCTCGGGTTGGAATTCGAAGAAGCCCAGGGGGCTGTCTGCAAACCCAAGACACATATGAATAGTGCCTTCAGGGACTTGTTGGTTAGGATTTGTTGTAAACTTTGAAATTCAGTATAAATTCATAAATTAGCAAATCTTGATGTTTTGGAATCCTTGAGAGTAGATCTTGGCAGTAGAATCATAATACGTTAGGCTTTTGTTGAAAGTTTTTGCTGTACAAGTTGTTTTGTGTCACTAGCTTCATAAAGACTAGTTATTTAATCTTTCTCTTATCTGATGATTAAAAGCTTGTCTTGCAGTGAAACTTTTATGGTAGTTTACTCATGTAACCCTTGTTTTTCTATAAAAAATTTTATGATCAGTTCTTTGGTGTAGCTATTTATTTGATTTAATCCTTGTTTAGTAGGCTTTAATTATGGTAAATAGTTTCTGTTCATAATAAATCATGAATTTATTTCTGCATGCTTTTTCTGAGTAGCTTAGTTTGTCCAGGAAGTTTGAGCCTCAGTTCATGACTAGAAGAGGAGCTAAAATTGAATCTTGCTAAACTAATGTCTGTTTTGTTTATTTTCTCGGAATTATTTCTGTGTAGATAAAATCATGCAAATTTCACAGTAACTAGTTCTTTTCTGTGTCAACCTCCTGTTAAATTTTGAGCTTCTACTTTGCTCTAGTTTGACCTGTATAATTCAAGCTTGATCTAGGTGTTATCTGAATGAAAGAATTGTTGTGATTAATTGGCTACATGTCTTGGCATGATTTTTGCAAGGTAGCTTAGTTTGTTCATGCTCTATTTAGGGTAATTGTTGCTAAATTTTATTGCTATTTGTGATCTGAGTTGTTTATTTAATTAGCAAACCTTGAGTTAAATGCTATAGGAATCAACCACCACTCATTTTATGAAGTTAGTATAACTTGCTTGTGCTGTTGATCATGATGCCTTGTGTAGTTAAATTTGGTTATTTAACTACTCTATAAACGATTGCCCATGTATGTTTATAATGTTGTTCTTGCATTACATATAGACACGACTGCCTTATCGGACGGGACGTACGAGCTGATCCCGGAATCTGTCGGAGGTGATCTCGAAGCTCAAGCGAACACTGCTGAACTAACTGAAGCCCCGAACCAAAGTTCGGAAGAGCCTAGAGCTGAAATAGTTAGCAACTACCGAGAAGGCAAGCCCCGGACATAACCTATATTTCAAATTATTATCATTTACTGTTATTATTTACTTGTGCATTTACAGTTCTTAGGATTTGAATTGAAACCCTAGATGCATGATCCTAGGAACCTATGTACTGAACACTAGACTCGAGATCGACTACTTGCTAAGCTTATAGGACCGGTAAAAGTCGAGTGATTGCCTGTCACTCGCGAGCTTTATAGGAATTGTTTGTTTACTTCTGTTATCAATATAAGGACGACGGACGGGGTTGTGATCGATATCATGACTTTATGTGAGACCCCGTCTGTGTTGATGAACTTGCTAAGGTCGCGGGGTGTGGTAGCGGTGGTTAAGTTTTTGAAAGTACTAGCCACATGCCGTAAATATGGTACGCGGCAAGCCTAGTAGCCGATTGGACCGGGGAGTGGATATACCTTTCACTCTCTCTTTAGAGATAGGTTTTTAAATGTTATTGTTGATCAACACTACGACTTCAAGGGACAAGGGTGGACCGGGCACGGGTGGACCTTGGAGCCCTGTAGTCGGGGAGAGTGACCCTATCCACAAGCCGGAAAGAAAGGTCAACGGTTGCTTAGAAGTGACTCGACGGTGCTTCAAGCGTGTGTGCTAGGTTATCCTTGCAAGGTTGAATTTCGATTCAGAATCGTCCGCCTCTCACGATGAAATGAGACTGCTTGATCCCTTTGCCACACAGAGTAATAAGAGCAACAATATTATTTATTAATCTTGATGTTTGCTTAGTTTTCTACCATGTTTGGATAGTAGTTGCTTACATAGAATGGTTAATCTACTAGAATCTTGAAAGCTAAAACTTGAAAGTAAGGATCTACTCTTTATTGCTTTTCAGCAAAAAGGAAAACCAGAGCCTCACAAACCTTGCATAGTCTAGCTATAGTGGGCTACTTATACCCGTTGACGGTTAAGTCTTGCTGAGTATTAGAATACTCAGCCTTGCTGTTGAAACCCTTTTTTAGGTACGAGTCTTGAGGACCAGGTCGCTATTTTGACCTATCCCTGCTCTTTGCCTCCTGGCTGGTCTGTAGAGTGGGATTCGTCTTCGGCCGGCAATGACCATGACGAGTGATACCTTGCTTGGGCTAGCTTGGTATACTTTTGCGACGTGTTGTAGCCATCGTTGTCTCTTTCCGCTGCTTTCAAACTCTGAAGTTAAAGTTATGGTTTGTATAACTGCTTTTTTAAAGTTTGTACTTGTAATAATGTTTTAGAACTGGTTTGTAATCATTTTATGCCTGTGTTGTAAACTTGTGGTTGTAATATCTCTGGACTCGCCTTCGTGTGGGGTATGCTTGTTCGATCCGAGAACCGGTGGTTGTATCGGGACGTTACCCGACAGACCCAGAATTATTCCGTTTGAAGTGCGTTTGAGCTAATGTTGCCTTTATGGTGATGGCCTGCGCACTTGAGCCGGAATAATTTAGGCGGTTCTGCCACAGCTGGTATCAGAGCTGCAAGCGTACACCAGGGGTGTTGGAACCTTGAAAACCATTTTTCCGTATAAAATTGGAACAATAAAGAATTTCGGAAAACTACGTTGGATTCGTTAAGAGTTGTGCATAGAACGTAAAGTCCTAGGGAATTTACGGGAATTACTAGGTGGCTGTTTATGTATGGTTATGTATCTGACTTCCAGCACTTTACATTTTGTCAAACCATACTCACAAGCAACTCTTAATTTTTGTAACGACGCACCTACGTGAGGTAAGATGGTAAGGATCCTCAGTCAGCTGAGGGAGTCTGACCTTCCCGTCGGTGATGCGAGCCGAACGCTGCCCTCAAGCAGTGGCTTACTTGAGGTGCTTCCAATATATCGACGATTAGTTGACTATATTGGAAGTAAAGTGTGCTCAGTCAGCTGAGGGAGTCTGACCTTCCCGTCGGCGATGCGAACCGAACGCTGTGCTCAAGCAGTGACCTACTTGAGCTGCTGCCAATATACCGATCTCGGTCGACTATATTGGGAGTAAAGGAACTCGTGAATACGCCACTAAGTAGCGTATGTTAACGTTGGTCATACGGCGGAAATTGTATGGCTGCCGCTTCTATAGTGAGCGATACTGTATGAGAACGCTTTCATGGGTGCTGGCATGAAAGGTTCATTGGATATATATATGTTCTGTCAATCTTGTGCAGGTACACTAACCACGATTCGATAAGATAAGAACGATTAGAATGTATCGACTAGCTATATAGGGAGAGCCGTATTTATGTTATACCACCGTGCTAACCACGTAAGCCCAACATTAGTTGGCAATTGTTTATCTTGTGAGGACGGTCAGGACGTGCATACATATCTGGTTGATGTTTGATTGGTTCATAATATTTGAAGTTGCTACATGAGCTTTTTAAGGAATTTCTAGTATGAATCCTTATAAGATAAGTGTTAGTGTGCTTAAGACATGAGTGAGTGAAATTTTGATTTTTGTAGCATACTTGTTAAATGCTTAGGTTTCCTTGGATGAAAAATATGGTTTTGAGTCATGCCTTCATCCTAAGCCCCATCTTGATGTCTAGTGATCTTTTCATTCCTTAGAATCTCAAATGATGAAACAGTACCACTTGGACTACCAGTTTGGAAGATCTTAATCCTTTTCTACTTGCCAAATCTCTTTATTTGTGCATTTCTACGCTGTTTGATGAATACTAAAAATGTTGCAAATTTTGTGACATGGGTGCTCATCAAATTTTAGCCTATTGAATCTGTGAGACTATATTTTTAGTCCAATCACTTCTTTGATCTCTGCTGATTAGCAGCGTAGCACCAGAACCCTGTCTATTCAATCACCGAAGATCTATCTAGAAATATGCCTTTCTATTGTATCTGGGAAAAACAAAATTAATTGGCCTAGTTTGTGACCTGATCTATAGTTGATCATGTGGAAAGTTTTATTCGAAAATGTGTTCCCTGGCTGCTACTAAATTTTTTCCTAGTTAATGAAAGAATTACGCATTGCAGATGGTGCAAGGGACACACAATGCTCCTGCAGGGTTGGGAAGTGCTTGTGTTAGCGGACAGCCACTACTGTCCAACCTGGCTGAACTCGTGGCTACCCAGACCAAACTACTCCAGCAACTTGCTCAGAGACAGCAAGAGATTTATCAACTCCTACAGCAGCAACACCAGCTAGGGGATGGGTATAATGTCCCCCAACCTCTGGTTGCGGAATATCAAGAGCTCAATGAAGAAATAAAGGAGACGAGGGATGTTTACTTAGACTCCCTAACGCCACCATCGCGACCTCCGATGGAATTTAAGGCTCGCCAAGCAAAGCATCGGACTCTCAAGCATGACCCAAGCGACATAGACTTGACTGGGTGGGAAATTACCTGCACGGACTTCATCCCACGTGGTGGTTCAGGCAAAATAAAACGTTGCTTCAATTGTGGGAATCCTAACCACTTCGCTCGACACTGCTCCCAGCCTAGACGACCAAAACGGGGTCAAGATTCTATGCAGAACAACAAAAATAAGGGAAAGAGACAGGATAGTTTACAAGGAAAGGTTGGAGGTACCCCACTATCCGATCTTCTTGAAGGTGCACCGGTTATGACGGGTATATTCTCTATTCTCAAACCGTCTAGCCCTTACTTTGCATATCAAAGGGAAATCTCATTACCCTCCTTGCTCGTGTAACTCTCCTTGAAAACTAAGAAGAGTGGCAATCAAGAATACTAGAATAACACGCAGGCTCATTACTAGCATGGTTGTTGCATGGCCATTATTTAAACATGTGCATCAGGGGGCTCAATTACAATTAACATCATATGCGTCTGGGAAGGGTTTTGCGTTTATCACCTAACCCTCCGTCTTTCTTTCTAGCCATGCACATTATTTAGGTTGCTATATTTTTACCTTGTCGTGGTGTCTGTCACTGACCAATGGTGCCGCGACGGGACCTAGGGCCTCGTGTGTGCTGCAGCCATACGTTTGTGCCACTAGAAGCGCGCTGGTATCTTGGTACGTGTAAGCAATACCCCGACAATCCATTTTTTCGCGACCTGAATATTGTGTTAACTTGGGGTTTTGATTCGGCCAACAAAAACTGTGAGTTTTGGTATATCCTTCTGGGTCACTAACCAGCATTGCAATCATACATCTTGAGGATGCATCATTCTCATGGTCATCGAGCATATGCATCTCGCATCATAATGTTTAATTTAATCAACAGTTTGAGAAAGAATGTCCTTGAGCAAAAACTCACCTTGATATCCTTTCTATCTGGTTTCACCACCAAATCGAGACCTTGATTCTACCAGAACTTAGGTCCTCTCTTCTTTACAAAAATCCTACTATATGTTAGTACTAGAATAGTCCACCAGTCTTTTCCAACCAACTTGCTGGTGATTGTGATCTCATGTTTTATCCACCAACTCTTGCTGCAAAGAATGAAATCCTAGAGCCTTTAGTGTGGAAAAACAATTGATTAGTTCACACAATCGCACAGTAATTCCTCTCGCTCATAATATCATACCTTGTTTCTTGAACTTTCTCTAAGTTCTCAATCCTTATCTACAAAAGATCATATCGTCAACATCAACCTTCTCTATTGTGACTTAGTTCTGTTGGCTTTGATGGTTAGTCTACTCCTCTTCCCTTGAGAGTTTTCCGTTCGGAATCTCGGGACGAGATTCCTTTTAAGGGGGGTAGGCTGTAACGGCCCGGGTTTTTAAATAGCCAATTTAGGGTAATTAGAACCAAATCATGCATCATATGCTTGAATTGCAGGAAAAGGATCTTTTTGTAAATGTAAAAGGTTCTATGTGTAATTATGATTTTATGCAAGGTCCTTTCTGTAGTTTAATTGAATAGGATGTGCAATTATAGCTTTTGTGGAGGGTGCTTTTGCAAAAATTAAGTGCATTTATTGCATGGCAGCAAACTTTGCTTTTAAATCTAAATTTGAAGTGAAATTGCTTTGAAAAAGACAAAATTCCTGGAATTCAAAATCCCTCTTATGTTTTAAAAATTAGCTCTTGAATCTTTGATCAAATAAATTTTTGCACAACATCAAAGTTGTAGATCTTGAAAAATTGAACAACTTTCATGTTGGGCACTTTTTCATTTGAGCTCTATTTTAAAAGTTATCGCTAGTTTACAGAATGGTCCCTGGAGTTTTTGGAAATTTCGTTTAGGTCCCTGTCTTCTTCCTGTGTCTGTCTCTCTCTGCTCTCTCTCGCCGCCGGTGCCGTGCGCCGCCCGCCCACCGCTCTGGGCCGCCCTCCCGCGCCACCTCCCGCCTGCTAGCTTCCACGCGTCGCATAGAAGCTCCTCGACGCCCTCTTCTTCGCGCTGGACCTCCCCTCCCTTCGCCACGCCGCCCAGAAGCTCCTCGCGGCTGCCACCTCGCCGCCGCCGTGGCCCGGCCAGGACAGAGCCCGCTGCTCCTTTCTCTCGCGCGCACCAGAACCAGGGGGCTCTCCTTGATCTTTTCCCCTCACTCTCTCGCTCTTTCCCTGCCCAGACGCCACAGACCGCCACCGCCGCTCTACCGAACGCCGGCGAGCCTCAAGCCGCCGTCGAGCCGCACCTCCACAGCCGCTCCGCCCAAATTAACCCCGCCAGTAGCTCCTACTTGGTCCCGCGCGGCTCACCCACCCTTTTCCCCCTCCAATCCTTCACCGGAGCGTCGTCTCCGCTGACGCCGACCGCCGCCGACCGCCGGGTTACGCGGAGCCGCCGCCACAAGCCGCCACGAGCCACCCCGAAGCCACCTAGAGGTGCTCCTGGACCCCCTCTTGCTTTCCCACCCGATCCCCTCGCCGCCGGTGACCCGCTCGCCGGGAAACGTCCGGTCAAACCCCGCCTCCCCTCTCTGACCCGGCCGAGGACCTCGGGTTGGAATTCGAAGAAGCCCAGGGGGCTGTCTGCAAACCCAAGACACATATGAATAGTGCCTTCAGGGACTTGTTGGTTAGGATTTGTTGTAAACTTTGAAATTCAGTATAAATTCATAAATTAGCAAATCTTGATGTTTTGGAATCCTTGAGAGTAGATCTTGGCAGTAGAATCATAATACGTTAGGCTTTTGTTGAAAGTTTTTGCTGTACAAGTTGTTTTGTGTCACTAGCTTCATAAAGACTAGTTATTTAATCTTTCTCTTATCTGATGATTAAAAGCTTGTCTTGCAGTGAAACTTTTATGGTAGTTTACTCATGTAACCCTTGTTTTTCTATAAAAAATTTTATGATCAGTTCTTTGGTGTAGCTATTTATTTGATTTAATCCTTGTTTAGTAGGCTTTAATTATGGTAAATAGTTTCTGTTCATAATAAATCATGAATTTATTTCTGCATGCTTTTTCTGAGTAGCTTAGTTTGTCCAGGAAGTTTGAGCCTCAGTTCATGACTAGAAAAGGAGCTAAAATTGAATCTTGCTAAACTAATGTCTGTTTTGTTTATTTTCTCGGAATTATTTATGTGTAGATAAAATCATGCAAATTTCACAGTAACTAGTTCTTTTCTGTGTCAACCTCCTGTTAAATTTTGAGCTTCTACTTTGCTCTAGTTTGACCTGTATAATTCAAGCTTGATCTAGGTGTTATCTGAATGAAAGAATTGTTGTGATTAATTGGCTACATGTCTTGGCATGATTTTTGCAGGGTAGCTTAGTTTGTTCATGCTCTATTTAGGGTAATTGTTGCTAAATTTTATTGCTATTTGTGATCTGAGTTGTTTATTTAATTAGCAAACCTTGAGTTAAATGCTATAGGAATCAACCACCACTCATTTTATGAAGTTAGTATAACTTGCTTGTGCTGTTGATCATGATGCCTTGTGTAGTTAAATTTGGTTATTTAACTACTCTATAAACGATTGCCCATGTATGTTTATAATGTTGTTCTTGCATTACATATAGACACGACTGCCTTATCGGACGGGACGTACGAGCTGATCCCGGAATCTGTCGGAGGTGATCTCGAAGCTCAAGCGAACACTGCTGAACTAACTGAAGCCCCGAACCAAAGTTCGGAAGAGCCTAGAGCTGAAATAGTTAGCAACTACCGAGAAGGCAAGCCCCGGACATAACCTATATTTTAAATTATTATCATTTACTGTTATTATTTACTTGTGCATTTACAGTTCTTAGGATTTGAATTGAAACCCTAGATGCATGATCCTAGGAACCTATGTACTGAACACTAGACTCGAGATCGACTACTTGCTAAGCTTATAGGACCGGTAAAAGTCGAGTGATTGCCTGTCACTCGCGAGCTTTATAGGAATTGTTTGTTTACTTCTGTTATCAATATAAGGACGACGGACGGGGTTGTGATCGATATCATGACTTTATGTGAGACCCCGTCTGTGTTGATGAACTTGCTAAGGTCGCGGGGTGTGGTAGCGGTGGTTAAGTTTTTGAAAGTACTAGCCACATGCCGTAAATATGGTACGCGGCAAGCCTAGTAGCCGATTGGACCGGGGAGTGGATATACCTTTCACTCTCTCTTTAGAGATAGGTTTTTAAATGTTATTGTTGATCAACACTACGACTTCAAGGGACAAGGGTGGACCGGGCACGGGTGGACCTTGGAGCCCTGTAGTCGGGGAGAGTGACCCTATCCACAAGCCGGAAAGAAAGGTCAACGGTTGCTTAGAAGTGACTCGACGGTGCTTCAAGCGTGTGTGCTAGGTTATTCTTGCAAGGTTGAATTTCGATTCAGAATCGTCCGCCTCTCACGATGAAATGAGACTGCTTGATCCCTTTGCCACACAGAGTAATAAGAGCAACAATATTATTTATTAATCTTGATGTTTGCTTAGTTTTCTACCATGTTTGGATAGTAGTTGCTTACATAGAATGGTTAATCTACTAGAATCTTGAAAGCTAAAACTTGAAAGTAAGGATCTACTCTTTATTGCTTTTCAGCAAAAAGGAAAACCAGAGCCTCACAAACCTTGCATAGTCTAGCTATAGTGGGCTACTTATACCTGTTGACGGTTAAGTCTTGCTGAGTATTAGAATACTCAGCCTTGCTGTTGAAACCCTTTTTCAGGTACGAGTCTTGAGGACCAGGTCGCTATTTTGACCTATCCCTGCTCTTTGCCTCCTGGCTGGTCTGTAGAGTGGGATTCGTCTTCGGCCGGCAATGACCATGACGAGTGATACCTTGCTTGGGCTAACTTGGTATACTTTTGCGACGTGTTGTAGCCATCGTTGTCTCTTTCCGCTGCTTTCAAACTCTGAAGTTAAAGTTATGGTTTGTATAACTGCTTTTTTAAAGTTTGTACTTGTAATAATGTTTTAGAACTGGTTTGTAATCATTTTATGCCTGTGTTGTAAACTTGTGGTTGTAATATCTCTGGACTCGCCTTCGTGCGGGGTATGCTTGTTCGATCCGAGAACCGGTGGTTGTATCGGGACGTTACCCGACAGACCCAGAATTATTCCGTTTGAAGTGCGTTTGAGCTAATGTTGCCTTTATGGTGATGGCCTGCGCACTTGAGCCGGAATAATTTAGGCGGTTCTGCCACAAACCGGTCTCTCTGTGTCTAATTAGTAGCCGTTGGAGTTCTGACACAGTGTCCACGCTTGCGTCATTGCACCGGTGCATGCTCCGTAGGGGCATCAGTTCAACGGGTGCTGAAGAGGTTCACTGATCAACTCAAACAAGCGTTCTGGAACAAAGTATATCCAATGCACCGGTGCTTTGATTCTGAAGTGTCGGTTCAACCGGTGCTGAAGAGAAGTTGAAGTCCACCAAAACATGCTCTCTGGAACAAAGTACATCTAATGCACCGGTGCTTTTCTTGGGACCATCGGTTCAACCGGTGCTATAGAGTTTTTGACTTGATTCCTGCCTGCTTCCAGAGAAGATAGACCGACAGGGCATTGGTCCTTCCGCCATGCATCGGATGCTCCGACGCTAGGGCACCGGTTCAACCGGTGCTGCTGTTTTTCTTTGTTTTCAGCTGAATTGACTTGGATTTGAATGTAACTTCGATTGTTTTTTCTTCCAAGTGTTGTGTTAACTTCTATTGACCATCTTGAGCTGATTTTGAGCGAGTGTGCAAGATTTATAAGGCCAACTCAATTTTGATCAAGCTACTAACTCATGAACCCCTCTTAATAGTACGATCAAGAACTAGAAACTATAAAACCTAGCTAAAACAAGTGTACTTCATCTCCTTGTGACACTTGAGACTAGAAAGGTCCTTACGCTTTCAAATTGAGTCCTTGGTTCGCAAGATTGTTTCGAATTAAGGGGTCTCCTTTCATATTTCATATGAGACTAATCCAGTCATTGAGTTTTCCTTCAAAACACACGTTAGTCGCATACGGTTGTCATGAATCACCGAAACTTACCAATAGCATCTATGGGCCTAGATGCGCTACAACGGCGAAGTCTTGAGTCGCCGTGTGCTTTTGGTTCGCCGTGTGTTTTGGTCCCGGCGCACGGCAAATGGACTGTTCACCGTGTGTCCGAGAAATAGCACACGGCAAACCTTGAGGCACACGGCGAACTAGCGGTTTCCGGTAGTGAAGGAAGTCTTTTTAATTTTTTTTAAAAACTTGAATAGGATCAATGGCGATGAGGGGGGCTCAAGCCTACCTCTCCAAGAAAGAATGAAGAAGATCTCCAAGAAAGAATGAAGAAGAAGTGGAAGAAGAAAAGATCTCATCTCTCTTAGTGTGTCGGCTGGATTCGCTCCCAAGTAGGATGACAAACTCAACGAACTCGTTTTCTTAAACAATATCTTAATCCAATAACTCATTTTCCTCGTCTCCAAGAAAGTAGCGTCGATGCAAAGCTAGTGGCAAGAGGGAGCACCGCTCAAGCTCGTTATCCCAGCTACTACCTTTTGCCGGTGCGTGTGAATGTGACGAGTGATGACATGGAAAGAAACCGAAAGAGGCACCCATTTTCCTCCTCCCAGATGATGACAAGGTGGTGAGTCGCCGGGCCGGGACAAGATCGTTGCCAAAATGTGTGCAGATCAGGTGCCCCCGGCCGTCTCCTTCCTCTCGACTGTTCCCCATCCACAGTAAAAAAGGGCGAATCGAGAGCGACCAAGTTTCCGGCGGCGATTTCGACGGTTCCCCCTCACCTCCGGTGGCCTCGTCGGCTCCGGAGGTTGGGGGAGCCTCGATTTTGCCGTGCGATGTACATACCCATTCCTACTAGATGTGTATTTGGTAGAGTAGGGTTGGTTCTTTCTACTCCGGAGCTGCGGAGTGGATCCGTGTACTGGTGCTATTGCAACTTCGGCGGATGACGACGAGGTGGCGAGGGTGTCTCCCATTCGAGTTTCGGTGGGAGCTTTTTCGTCGATTTCGGCTTCCCTGTCTCCGCCATCGATAATAGCTCCAGGTTAGGGTTAGGGTTCGAGTCTTTCCCGAGCTTCTCCGGCATGGGTTCTGTTGTTGGGGGATGGGTTTCTGTGCTGCTCCATGGGCGGGAGTTGGATAGCAACATTTTCATATGTAGGGGGTTCGACATTGACGAACTTTGTTTGGTCTCATTCTTCTGCGTCGATGTCCAAATCCTCTGGGTTTTTCCTTGTGTTGTCTGTGCTTCTCGTGTCGTTGGTGCCGCAAAATCTATTACCTATAACATGCCTGCTACTCGGTGGAGTTTCGGTGCTTTTGCCGGTGAAGTTTTCATCGGAAGATTATGCTGTTACTCCTTTGTTTATCGGAGGAGTTTTATGTACCAACTTGAATCGAAATCGGGTTGGTTGCTTGATCCCACCCTTGGTGGTTCAGTTCCCCTTTGGGGTTCTTTGTCGCCCGGCGATGTGGGGTTCCCGGAGATCCTTGAGGCGTCGGATCCCTCGTTGCCTGTCGATTGTCTACCGGATCGTTCATCGTTCGTACAACATGTCGCTTCTGATGTGCTAGTCAAGACGGCGCCAAAAATCCTTGTTTTTCGCCAGGGAGGAGGTCGGCATCAAGCTGGGAGCTCCGGCCGCCGTTGGCGAGAACGACCGGGAATGCACAAGGACTTGAGTGTAATTTCTTTTCCTTTCAAGGGTGCCTTTGTAATTTCGGCTGTAATCACCAAATGTCATGGATGAATGAAAACCCGGTTTCTCAAAAAAAAATGCCCCCGGCCGGGTTTGATCCACGGCATCCAAATCTTGTAGCGAAAAAGCTGCAGAAAGGAGGGGGCAAACATGCTACGATATTATTCCTTGCTCGGTTATTCGATCGCCTCCCTTTTACTATTTCCATTCCACGGTTGATGCAGGCGTGTGTGTAGCTTTGTGCGGACCGGGGCTCAGCTCCAAGTCCTGTCAGGAAAGCAAGCATCGGTGCCCATCTTTCCTTCCACCTTCTTCACTCGCTGGTTTTTAGGGCCAGTGATTTTTTTATCCTATGTCCCAGATGGACAAACCTCTCTCTCTCTCTTTTTTGTCAAAGTGCCTGGTCGGAAATCATGTGAGCGAAGCAGTTCCGGGTTCGGTGAGCCCACGCGACGGAGACGTCCTGTGCGGAGCTCGGAGGACGGCGTAGCGCGACCGTGACTGGAATGTTCGCGAAGCCGCCAGATGAAGGTGAGGGAGCTTGTTGGCGAGGTCCACGTCAGCCGCTTGAGGGCCCGAGCCGGGGCCCACTTGCCGGCGCGCCCCGCCTCGGGGCCCGCGGGCGGAACCCGCGCGGCGCTTCGGGAGCCCGATTTGATCCCCGCCGCCTCGGGTCCGCAGGCCGCAGCAGGCACGAGCCGGAGCGGAGAAAAAATATTTCACATCCCCGGCGACCTACCCGCTCCGGACGGACGCCACCGACGCGCGGGCCCGATTGGGTCGGACCCCACCTGGCGGGGAACTGGGACGACGTCGCGGGGCGTGGACGGAGGTGGGGTCCCCGGCTTCGCCTGGCGCCACTGGCCGCCGGGTTGCGCGGGCGCGGCGACCGAGACCGCCTGGGGGGACGAGGAGGAGTCGGAGGAGCAGCGCCTAGGCCAAGCCAGCCAACCCGGCGCACGCGCGCGGCGAATGGGGCGGTGGCCAGGTGGGGTTCGCTCGGTTCGGCTGGTCCCACGCGGGCCGGGCCCAACCCACCCGGCAGCTCCGGCTTCCGGTTCTGCCCCTGCGGTGCGGGGGGGTTCCGCGTCGCGCGCTTCCGCGGTGGTGAAAGAACGAAAACAAAAACAGCCGAGATTGACCTGCGTCTTGGATTGATCGCAGGGGATTAGAGGATTTCTAGATTTCGTACAGTGCATGTGTCCCTTGCTCCCTTTAATTTGGTTTTAAATTTGTGCTATGTTAACACCATATTTTCTAGGAGTGTCGCATAAATAAATGTACTGCAAGCATATTTTATGGCATATATGAGACTAATTTGATATTTTCCACATTTATGTATTTTTTATAAATCTAATTAAAACTAGAAAAGTCTGACTTTGGATATGTTAAAGAAAAAAGTTTTATTATAATAATTGTAAAATACTAATGGGTATTTTTATGTACTTTAATCCCGTTCAACTGCATGGGTTGGAATGGCTGGCTGACCTGGAATAGCTGGCTAGGCTGGAATGAGGAGGGGAGGGGGGGGGGGGTTGGAACCAGCGCAGATAGAACCAGTCATCCGAACACGGCATTTTGCCTTGAAGTTTTTTCTGGTCGTTGATCAATGAAAGATATTTTTAAAAATTAAATTAAATTAGTATTCGGTTCTATTTTTTGGTAGCTAGTCTCATATTTTTGTACTACCAGGTGCTTTAGTCTATGTACTTCCTACTTTGATCACCATACGGTTCTGACAGATGAACAACTCTTATTTTTTCAATTATTGTAAAAATTCTCTAAAGAAAAACTTACAACTTTGAACGGTACAATTGTATGAAAGTGAGACAAACAGGAGATAAATTAGTATGATCTATGCTTGTACCTTATGGAACTATGGAATCATGATTAATATAAAAGAATGTCCAATCTACTCTAGTTGACACAATGTTACTTTAACCGTACCGCTCGTGACAAGCACCTATATATTTGTCTAAACTGGGCAATGCAATAGCCCGTCGGCTTGCTTAGAGACTTTGCACTATTGATACTTTTATGTCACTTTATTTAAAGCGTAACTACTAAGGAAGAGATGAGATGTGGTTCATTGGTTCTCTGACATTGTCAAATTAACGTGGCGACACTTTTTACGTTCTTGTTGGTTCTTATTCTTTGTCAATATTGATTGATGCAAGTTGCTTTCGAGAAGCAACCATAGATCGTCTTGCGTGGAAATTTTACACCATCGACAAATCCTGCGCCACCTCATAAGAAATTACTGGACTATTCAATAATAGCAAATTAGGTAAAGTCAAAACTCACTTTCACATCGTACATAGGACTATATAGTAAACTGATTCAGTGTATTAGCCTATTAGGTCTTATTGCACAAATAGACAAAAATAGTGCTCAGATTTTTTTGGATGACCCAACAAGAAAGTGGCTAAAATATTAAAAATACACAACAAAATGTATTTGGAAGTTTATTTTCCTACACATCATATATTCTAGCTAGAAGTGAACAGAGGGTAGAAGTGAGAAAGCGAGGCGCATAGCCGGATTGCATAGAGAAATAGAAGATGAAAGCTATGTATTATGGAAAAAATAATAAAATTTCCCTAAAAAATAATAAATGCTTTGAAGAATAGTATTCTTTTTCATAATGAAACAATACTAAGTCGTGCCATTAACTTCGAATAAAATTGATATTTTACAAAATGCTCATTCAACTTTGTTTTCTAGTAAAAGACTATCTATACATTGTCTAAAATGCTATTCATGACCTTCATTCAAAGCAAAATTAAAAGTGAACACCTAAAAGCTTTGCATGAAAAAGATTTCAACTCACATGTGAGGAAGGCAAGAGAAGAAAACAAGAGAATCTTTTGATTTTTAGGTTACTTATTCTTTGGTTACACTTTTATTCCACCAACTGGGATTAAATTTTTTTTCTCTACCTCATTTTTCTTAATCACCTATCCAAAAAGATGTTTTGGCCTTCTCCCCGCCTACAGGTAAAAAACCACACATTCTCTGAGGTCCACAAGCAAAATTTACCATGGACCAAGGAGCAAAGAGGTGAAAACCCAATTTTGCCCTTAGACCAATAGGCCAAAATCCAAACCCCAGCACAAACCTAGTTTTGTCAAAAACCCAAAAGCACAGACTCCCTTTCCCCTCCCTCCGCTTCGCTCTCCGCCATTTTGTCGAACACCTTCTCCGATCGCGCGCCGCCGGCCATGGCGGACGCCTCCGAGGCGGCGGCCGCCGTTTCAGCGCGGCTCCTGGAGCTCGCGGCCGAAGACGATGCGGCGGCGCTCGGGGACCTCCTCGCCGCGCACCCGTCCCTCGCCGACGAGCCCGCGCCGTGGTACTCGCCGGCGCGCGGGGCGGAGCCCATGACCCCGCTCATGGTCGCCGCGGCGTACGGGTCCGTGTCCTGCCTCGAGGTCCTCCTCTCGCCGCCCCACCTCGTCGACCCCAACCGCGCCTCCCCGGCGTCCCTCTCCACCGCTCTCCACCTCGCCGCCGCCGGCGGGTCCTCCTCCGCGCCCGCCGCTGTCTCCCGCCTCCTCGCCGCCGGCGCGGACCCCACCCTCCTCGACCACCTCCAACGGCGGCCATCCGACCTCGTCGCCCTCCCACCCAACTCGCTCCCGCTCAAGAACCACCTCCTCTCCCTCCTCGGCGCCCGCAAGGAGTGGCCGCCGGACCCCTCCCTCCCCGACATCAAGAACGGCGCCTACGCCTCCGACGACTTCCGCATGTACTCCTTCAAGGTGCGCGCGTGCTCGCGCGCCTACTCCCACGACTGGACGGAGTGCCCCTTCGTCCATCCCGGCGAGAACGCGCGGCGGCGGGATCCGCGCAAGTACCACTACAGCTGCGTGCCCTGCCCGGAGTTCAAGAAGGGCGCCGGCTGCCGGAGAGGAGACATGTGCGAGTACGCGCACGGGGTGTTCGAGAGCTGGCTCCACCCGGCGCAATACCGGACGCGGCTGTGCAAGGACGGTGTCGGCTGTGCGCGCCGTGTCTGCTTCTTCGCGCACACGCCGGAGGAGCTCCGGCCGCTGTACGTGTCGTCGGCGGGGTCGCGCAGCGCGATGGAGATGGCGGCGGCGATGGGGATGGGGCTGCCGTCGCCCGGGGCGTCATTCACGCCACCGCTGTCGCCGTCCGGTGGTGGCACCGGCGTGGCGGGCGCGTGGCCGCAGCCAAACGTGCCCGCGCTGTGCCTGCCCGGGAGCGCGGGGAACCTTCACCTGAGCCGGCTGCGCACATCGCTGAGCGCACGCAGCATGGCGGTGGACGAGCTGCTCGCCTCGGCGGACTACGACGGCCTCGTCGGGTCACCTGCCTCAGTGCGCTCGGCGAGGGGAAAGACGCTCGTGCCTTCAAATCTTGATGATCTGTTCTCTTCGGAGATGGCGGGCGACGCAGCGTCTCCCTCCCCACGGTATGCCGACCAGGGCGGTGCTGCTTTCTCGCCGACGCGCAAGGCCGCCATGCTGAACCAGTTCCAGCAGCAGCAGAGCTTGCTGTCTCCCCGGGCCACGGCGGCTACGATTGTACCAGAGCCAGTGTCTCCGATGAGCCCTCGGCTTCTTGCTGCCCTTGCGCAGCGGGAGAAGATGCAGCAGCAGACCCTGAGAAGCATGAGCTCAAGGGACCTTGGTTCGGACGCCTCCGTGCTCGTTGGCTCACCGGTTACCTCGAGCTGGTCCAAGTGGGGAATTCCCTCCGGCACCCCTAATTGGGGCGCCGATGACGAGGAGCTTGGCCGCCTCAAGCGCTCCTCATCGTTTGAGCTCAGAAGCGGAGCCAACGGCGATGAACCAGACCTCTCATGGGTCAATACCTTGGTGAAGGAACCAACACCGGAGAAGCCATCCATCAATGGGACAACCGCAATAGAATCCATAGGCACTTTGAGTCAGGCAACAAGTCATGAGGGTATCATCGGAGGTGACGACTGACGAGGACAACACAGCTGGGGTCATCGGCGGCTGGCTTGAGCAGCTTCAGCTGGATGAGATGGTAGTCTAGAACAAACACATACAGATCAAACATGAAAGGTGCCATATTTTTTGCTGTGATTCACCAGTTGCTGCTACTTACTGAAATCAACTAGCCTCATACCTTGCTAGTGATTGCTGGTGATACATTCTTTTGGAGCTGGTTAGCTGGTTAGTGTAGGTGTTGAGATTTCCACCAACATTTAGTATTCTTCTGCACAAGTGAAAGAAATTGAGGAATTGGAGCCTAGTCAATTTGTATCGAATTGCTGGCTTGTCTAGGCAAAATTTATCTCCTTGTATTTCTTCCTGGTCTCTCCTTGTACCTTCCTTCCATCCCTCTTTTGCTGATCATTCCAAGGGTTACTTATTCTCTTTCAGGATTGTGAATTATTATGTAGGGTACAGCTAGCATCTACTAGCTCCAATCCTTTGATTCTTGTGAAGGAGTACGAGGGGAGAGGACCATGGTTGCATCAATGCCTGTAAGGCCTGTGAGGGCTCATGATTGGTGTAAAACACCCTACTGATGTTGTACTATTAAGAATCCATGACTGTTGTAAAATGCCCTACAGTATTGTACAGTTGTACTCGGGAGCAATGCTTGTGTGAAATGCTTTCATTGTTGTTGTGCCACAAGATTAAGCAATGCAACATCACTTCACTTCAGACCTCATTCATTACATGCTATCAATTATCACCTTTTACAGCAAGTTCGTGTTTAGTTGTCTTCCGTAAAGTTTTTGAAAAGGCATCTTTCTACATTTGAAATACTAAACATAGATTAATTACAAAATTGATTACAAAACTCGTCTGTAAATTGCGAGACGAATCTAATGAATCTAATTAATCCGTCATTAGAGATTGTTTACTGTAGCATTAATGTAGCAATTTAGCGTCTAATTACAGTCTAATTAGATTCATTAGATTCGTCTCGTGATTTACAGGTAAATTGTGCAATACGTTTTTTTATTTCGTCTAGATTTAAGTCTCCATGCAGGTGTCGGGAAAAAATTTGGAATTTTGAATTTGGGAACTAAACACGGCCCAAGTATGTCATGGGCAGCCAGCAGGCTGCCACCGAGATGGCAGGCAGAGCCAGCCCAAGGGCCACGCGGAACAGTACCGTGTGAACAGTACCCGCCAAATTAGATTAGATGGATTTGGTTTGTTAGGAAAGGAATAAGATAGATTGATTAGGTTAGAATATTACTTAGGGGTTAAGTAAGCCTTGCTTACTGGTCAAGTAACCCTCTCTATATAATGTGTCATGGGCAGCCAGCAGGCTGCCACCGAGATGGCAGGCAGAGCCAGCCCAAGGGCCACGCGGAACAGTACCGCGTGAACAGTACCCGCCAAATTAGATTAGATGGATTTGGTTTGTTAGGAAAGGAATAAGATAGATTGATTAGGTTAGGATATTACTTAGGGGTTAAGTAAGCCTTGCTTACAGGTCAAGTAACCCTCTCTATATAATGAGAGGAGATGTATCAATCTAATAAAGCAATGAACAATGAAGAAACAATTCTAGTCCCTCTCAATCTCTCAAGCTCTTGGCAAAGCATAAGGCCTAGTTACCCCAAAATATCCATCGCCCTTACATCTGGTATCTAGGCCTTATGCTTTGCCAAGAGCTTGAGAGATTGAGAGGGACTAGAATTGTTTCTTCATTGTTCATTGTTTTATTAGATTGATACATCTCCTCTCATTATATAGAGAGGGTTACTTGACCTGTAAGCAAGGCTTACTTAACCCCTAAGTAATATCCTAACCTAATCAATCTATCTTATTCCTTTCCTAACAAACCAAATCCATCTAATCTAATTTGGCGGGTACTGTTCACGCGGTACTGTTCCGCGTGGCCCTTGGGCTGGCTCTGCCTGCCATCTCGGTGGCAGCCTGCTGGCTGCCCATGACAAAGTATAGTGATGCTGAGTAAGCGGGCGACTCAGATTACACGTTAGAAAAAAATTACAGCTGGTGGAGAGAGAAGAGATGACAGAAGGAGGTGAGCGACTTGTGAGCAGGTTCCCCTTGCCGGTGGGAACCGGTCCGGTTTGACCGGTTACCGGTCCCGTCCGATTCCGGTTTGGGCCGGTACCAAACCGGCCCAAATTTTTGAATTCAAATTTGAATTCAATAAAATGAAAAATTTTCAAAAAAATCCTAAAAATACTTCAAGGTGCGACGGATCTAATGTTGTCAAATTTTTTTAAAAATTCGTTCGTTTAACATACTTTTCGGACATTTAAAATTAAAACAAAAAAGAAAAACAAAAAAATAAGACGGCCCATTAAAAAAAATGAGTCGCCGGCGCAAGCAGGCGTATGCGCTCTCCCACGAATCTTACTGGTTCACGCTGCCTGCAACACAAAAAACATTTCAGATGTTAGGGCCCGCCACTACACATCTCGGTAGCTGTGGTGAGCTGGAACGCGAGTCGCTCGCCAGGCCAACGACTCCATTGTCCTTGCTCTTAGGGCGTTCCTAACGGTTGGCGATTTGGCGACGTTTTGATTTTTCTAATCGGTAAACAGTTGCAGCACTCGCACGCTCGCCGAGAGAGAGCGCTCTCACGCGCACTCTGCCCGAGCGTCTGCCGTCCGTCTCTCTCCTGCCCAAATGGCCAGCACGTTGCGGGTGGCCTTACATACGTTTCATGGATTGTGCCCATTTGCTGCTGTGATAGTTTTGCCTGATTGGTGCGGACAGCAACTGTTTTCTGTTGCAGCTGCAGCAATGTCTAGTGCTGCTGTACTGTGCGTGTTTGACATTTTGTGGATGTTTGCTGGGTCAATGCTAATGCCGAGTGCTAATCTCAGGTCGGCATGGGATTTGATGGGTGCTGTGATTTTAATCTTTCCGAGGTGGTTTAGCATGATGCGTCGATCTCTGCAAGGGCGATGTTTAATGTGCTCCAGATGAGTGTGACCTGGCCACTGATGGGTCTTCGTTCTTGTCAGGATAAAACAACTGGGGGGCGGTGGCTCGGTATGGCCGCCTCGTGTCTTGGCTTCTGTTTGGTCCTGGTCACGGGGGACAGGGCTGACTCATACAGTGACCTGGATTTTCCGGTTCAGTGTATCTATTCATTCATATTAAAAGCATTATGTGGTTCTGATCTTATAGGAAATAATGCTAGTATGTTTGTGATATCAATTGAGCTGTATGGGAAAGCATGGCAAATATTTTAATATTACTTTAGTTGTTGGTAAGGTTAGTAGTTTAATTTTCTTTTCGTGAAAGTCTCCTACTCCCTGTTATTTTCTTCCCAAGGACAAACTTTTTAGATGTTTTATTTACAATGCAGCAAGGAGTACAACATCATTGAATTTCAGTTTTTCTTTAAAGAATGTTAGACTCAGTTTGGTTTGTATGTACATCAATTTTTTTTTAAAAAATTGTTTTGTAGCTTCCGACTATTTATATGCCGATTGTGCCTTGAAGTGATGATGTTATTAAACTAAGATCCTTCTACTGATGTAATACTAAACTGATTTGCAGGTTTGCATTGCATCTACTCTTTGATATAGATGGAAAAGATGGTCGGATTTGTTCAATTATTTGAGTGAGTTCTTTTTAAATGATGTCAAGCATCTTAATCTATTTTAAGAAATGGTTAGGTTCACCATGATTTAAGTTAGAATATATGTAGGTTTGATTAGGGCATCTGCCTCCCTCTTGATGACATTCAGGTGCATCTACCTAAGCTAGGTCCAATGATTTCATTTTTTTTTTGTAAAAATTGTGAGTCCGCAAAAGGGGCACAAAATTGCCTCATAGCCTGGTGTACTTTTGATTTATTATTTTTTTACCACTTTGATTCTCAAAAACCTCTTAGGAATAAAAGATAGTAAATATGAACAAGTCAGATAGAACATTTGCAAAAGAAAAAAAAACTATGCTTTGGTTCAGAAGAAACGCTTTAGGAGAAGGGATTTGTTGAACAAAGTAGCATGAACTGCACAGAGCAATTAGTCAATGAAATGATGCATTGCTTTCAATTTTAAATATGGGTTAGTTGGAAGGTGGAGACTAGAGATTGGAGATGGCAAACTAGGTGACACAATGCAGATGTGGATTCCTCTATCTGAGATAACCAACTTTGCTATGTGTTTGTTGGCTGTGGCTCAATCAACCGTTGGGCCGCCTTGGTAGATTACAAGAGACTCTGCATCAACAAATTTATTTTTGCCACTAAAAGTTGTAATGTGTGCGTAATCGTGATGTAATATTGCGCTTACGGTCTGGATATTATTTTTTATGCTTATATATTAACATTATAGTTTTGGCTGCTATAAGTTTCAAATCGGTTTATTGAAGCTACTTCAAGGATTATCTTAGCAAAACTATTTTGGATAGGTCAATAGGCGCATGTGCAGTTAATTTGTGCTTGAATATAATCTGCTATTTTTTTCTAATGTAATATATACCAAGCTGATTTTCCAGGATAAACGGGAAGGCATGAGAAGGACGCTGTTAGGCATCATATGTACCAGCGTGGCTTCCTTTTTGACATTTGCTTGTCTTTGCGTGAACTGCTTTTCTGAACTTCGTCCTTTCGGTTTGGATTAGACCTGATCCTGGTGTTTTTTTTCCCTTCAGCCCGAGCCCCGCCGACCTGACCAACGAGCAGGATTTTTCAGCTCGAGCCTGATGTAGATAAAATTCCATGAC
Source organism: Panicum virgatum (assembly GCF_016808335.1). Taxonomy (NCBI): domain Eukaryota; kingdom Viridiplantae; phylum Streptophyta; class Magnoliopsida; order Poales; family Poaceae; genus Panicum; species Panicum virgatum. Next base: position 53,867,580 of record NC_053138.1, read on the forward strand.
TTTGAATAAATCTAAACAAAGCACCAGTGATACGCTCGAAAATTAAAGCTAAGATTTACTCGATAAACGAACACTTACTAGTAAATCAAGTCGCTCGAATATGAGGTGTCTTTGATTAACTCGCAAGAACTCGCAGAAAAAATAGCAAAGTCAGCGATAAGAAAATAGATTGCAAAGAAATTGTAAAGGTTTGTTTGATTTGGTGTGCACCAACCTTTCTTAGTGTGACACCCCGGCCCAGGATTTAATAAGGTTAATAGAATACTCATATCAATAATTTGCAACTTCTTTTCCGGAAGCCGGTCTCCAAAGAACTCCGAGATTAAGCGTGCTTGTCCCGGAGCAATTTGGGGATGGGTGACCGACCAGAAAGTTATTCCCGGATGCGCACGAGTGAGGACAAAGTGTGCAGAAAAGACTTGTGTTGGTCTGTGAGGACAGTCTATGTCCTAAAGAGCTGCCAGATGTAAGCGGACTCGGCCTCGGGGCGGCGGGACATTACAGAATGGTATCAGAGCCGACTCTCGCGGTTTCACGGGCACGTACGGGCGTAAGTGCGCGGGCATGAGCACGGGAGCGTGGGGGCGCAGATGCCACCGGCATGTGGACGGGCGCGTTGCGGGTCAGTGCGCGGGCATCTGGGATGCGCCGTTGGCACTGGACGCACGGACATAGCACAGGGACCGTTGGCACTGGATGCACGGACGTGGCACATGGGCCGTTGGCACTGGACGTACGGGACGTGGCCAAGAGAGGACGTTCCTGATTTGGGATTGGGTGAGTATGTGACACTCTGGCCCAGGACTTAATAGGGTTAATAGGATATTCATACCAACAAGTTGTAATTTTTTTCCGGAAGCCGGTCTCCAAAGAACTCTGAAGTTAAGCGTGCTTGGCCTGGAGCAACCGACCGGGAAGTTATTCCCGGGTGCGCACGAGTGAGGACAAAGTGTGCAGAAAAAACTTTTGTTGGTCTGTGAGGGCAGTCTATATCCTAGAGAGCTGTCAGATGTAAGTGGGCTCGGCTTCAGGAAGACGGGACGTTACACTTAGGTCCCATACAACTACTATTTATACTCCTAAACTAAACGACTCATGGCTTATTACGTAAGATACATATCTTGATGCAAAAGAAAAATATTATCTAAATTAAAACAAGCCAAATCAGAATAGGACTCCACCAGAATATGAACAAATCTGGCTATTCCGCCGGTTAAGAGAATCCTCATTGGCAACGTCATCATCGGCCGATCTTCATATCGGATCCGCTGATACTTTCCAAATCGGCATCCTTTTCCATTCCAACATCCATCTTGACGCGTGTCAAAAAAATGGCATCAACAGAAAGCCCCTGGATAGGCCTGCCAAGCCCATATATGGGCTCGCCGATCCCATCTAGGGGGAGGCCGCCGCCAACGCCGCTCCTCCGCTCCATCGGGATCCGCTACTAGATCTGCCAGGCACCAACCCTGAGGCCTGATCCGCGAGCCTTGAGGCTGGATCCAGCCTCCATGCTGGCGAGCTCACCCGCGCCACCCTTGCCATGGAGACACTGTCGTCCTCGTCGTTGCTGGGTCTGCCCTGCCGGCCGCCGCAGATCTGCCCCCTCCCCCGGCCTTGGCCTCGGCCATGCCCGCGCCGTGCGCCATGACGGAGAAAGGGGCACTGCTGGCGGAGGGAGGAGGTGCGGCCGGCGTCCCCGGGGGCCGGCATCGGGCGCGGCGGCGGTGGGCATTGGGCGCACGTGTGGAGAGAGAGAGGGAGAGAGAGAGAGAAGGGGTGCAGCTGGGACTGGGAGAGGGAGGAGGTAGAGTTAGGGTTTACTTGTTTATATACTCCTCCTCAGTAATTGGACTCATGTGGGCCTGCCTGAGCTTGGTTTATTAACCGAGGCAGACCTTTATAAGTGGCCCATTTCCAAAAATAATATTTTTAACCGAGGCGATCAATTTAGTGGTGACCACCTCGGTTAATAGGTTTTGTGAGATGATTTTTTAACTACCTCAGTTAATAAGAAATGATCACCTTGGTTAACTAATACCATTAACCGAGGCGGTCGAAGCTCCTGCCCGTCTCGGATGTGTTTAAAAAAAGTCGCGGTAAATCATTTTTTATAGTGTCTTTTATGTCCTTTTACTCCTTTTCTAGGCCGCCGGCCCATCTGTTTTTCTTTTTCTTCTTTCTCTCCGATGTCTCCATTTTTCTCGTGAATTTTATGACCCATCGGCCCGCTCTTTCCCCGTCTTTTTTTTTCCTATCGGCCTGACCACCTTCCCCTTCTGGCCCAAGTCGGCCTACCCGGCGCCCCTTTCTCCTTTCCTCTATCCGTCACTAACAGGCGGCCCCCGCCCGTCAGCACCTCCTTCTTGGTTCCCGCACTTGGGGTTGGAGGGCACAATGTGGTTGTTGCTCGCAGGAGTGCCAACGAACTTGGTTCCCGCACGCCACTGGTCCTGCGTTCCCACACCTCACCAAAACGATGACATGGCCATCTGAGTAAAGTAAGATATTTGGGGAACACAATATTGCTGTTTGAAGTCCAGAAAAGAAGTGTGAAGGCATTCAAACTAGAAGTTTGAAAGATGAAAATTCCTCTCTGAAACTCAGAAATTTTCATTTAAGGTAGGAAAAGGACCGATATTCAGAAGGAGCAAAAACCTTTGATTTTTTGAACATGAGTTGAATCCAAGAATTATGGCTGGGTATACTCTCTACAATTTTGATTCAGAGCTCAGGCTTAGTTTGTGTTTGAAATTTGGAGAAAATTCAACTCAAACTTTAAGGTTTAGAGGAAGAAGAGAAAAGTAAGGCAGAGCCCAGCTGAGCACATGCCGCTGCCACACCGCCGATCACTGAGCGGGAGTTTTTGTATGTGCCAGAAGCTACTAGCCAAAAGCTACTAGCCAGAGAGGAGCTCGACGCCAAAAGCAGAGGGAAGAAAGGACCGATTGCCGGATCTGTCGATGACTGAGTTGTGCCGCACAACATGCCTTGACTGGATTCGCGGCTAAGTATGTAGCGCGACTCAGTTTGTCCAGATCAACAATGCGACTGCGCACGTGCAAGCGTGGCATGCTGGTCACGTCAAAATATATGGCGCGATCATTTAGGAAGTTGCGCCACATGAGTTTCGTCTAACCATAAGGGCTAATAACCGAAAATTTAATTCCAGAGAGGTTATATAAAATTTAGAAGGATTACAATAAAAATATTTGACCGTATGAAGGTGCAAGAAGGCTAAAAACAAGGTAATGGACTCTTTGAATGTGCACAATGAATCTCTGCAGTCCACTTATCACTACTAGAAAATGGGCCTTGGGCACCGGCTGAGAAAGGCCAAAGGCACCGGTTTCCCAACCGGTGCCCCGCAACCGCGACCATTGGCCTCGACTTAAGACACCGAGTTTTTCAATCGGTGCCTTAGGCTTCCATTGGTACCGGTTGGAAATACCAATCGGTACCAAAGAGGCTGCACGCTGACGTAAGGTGGCAGCCCCTTTGGTACCGGTTGGTATTTCTAACCGGTACCAATGACCTTTTCCTTTTTTTTCCCAAATCCAATTTTGTTTGTTATATTTATTACTGTTTATTCTTTTATAATTGCTAAACACACTCAAGCTCTACAGTACTCTACGTTCATTGGTTGTTCGTGTTTGTTTTCAGAGAATATTTGAAACTAACTAAAAGTGAAATGCGAGCATATAATTAAGCTAATTAGATGAACTAATATATTTACAAATTTACAAACATCAAGGCATAATGTTTAAAAATATTTACAAATGTACAAGTCATGTTAGCCGTCCAACTACTAGTCCCCTCAGGATGTCGATGGAAGTCCTCTATAGATGTGACCGTCGTGGTAGAACTCGCCTCTAGGATCCAAGATCTCGTTCAAAATGAATCCAGCGAGCTGCTCGCACACGGTGTTGATCCGATCAGTAGAGTAACATTCATCCCCCATTTGAGACATCTATCATTTAGGAAAAAAGCATTAACATTATGTGCGTTAGTACAATTATGAAAATATACTAGTGAACGGTTTGGACGTACTCTCGTTTCTTCATCAGTAGCCTTCCCGCATGGAGTCATGATGTGCAAGTAGTCGCATACGTAGTACCCGCACCAATCAGTTCCTTGTTGTTGTCTCGCACACTTAAGAAGAAACAAATAAATTACTCAATTTAGAACAATTTGGGATTATATACTTAACTAGACAAATCTTTATGAATGAACATACCGGATAATCCATGTTAACGTTCAGTTCGGGCCTCCATTGACCACATCCTTTGTTATTTTTCACAAAAATTTTTCAAACCCTGCGCTCAAAGTTAAGTTTGATATTCAGGAATTGTTATTAACAGAAAAAGGATTTGATTGTGCAAACTGAACTTACCTGTTCAAGGGGTCTATGATATGTTGGATTGCGGACTTTGGATTTCTCATTGAGTCAAAGACTATAAGATTGCCGGTCTCTACAGAAAGTATGAGTAAAATCCAATGATAACTGCAGATATAGATAGGATATATACATAAATGTATTAGACAACTTAGTATTTATTTAGTAATATAACAGAGGTTTGAGTCGATCAAGTCTTACCCAAAGTTGTATGGTATGAATATATAGGATTTGTAACTTTGCCTAGTCAACGAATCGTACATGTTTTGGCACGTTTCCTTGTAACTTTCGTTGATCAATTTCTGGTTGACTAGCAAAGGAGACATGAAGCCGATCTGATGGTGTCATCCATGTTTTCGGCTTCTTTGGGTCTCCTGTCTAAACGATGCAATAGAAATTTTATAATGCACACATATAATTATGTTCTTGTTAACAAAAAGTATTAATGTATAGGTAAGTGATACTTACAAAACCCAAATGGTGATGATAGAGGCGTCGAGGGCTTGTCGATGGTAAATGTGATATAAATTTTGGAAGTACACCCAGAAGTCGTCCTCCCCGCGGAAGAAATCATGGTCACGATACTTGACTCCAAACATTTTCCCTTCATTTTTCGCCATTCGCAGGTACCATCTATGCAAATTGAGCATCTGCGTGCCTAGACTTTTCTCCTCTTCCTCAGTGACAAACAGTTTTCCATGCTGGAATGGAGTAATAGTGCGAGCGACAGGGATTTTTGCCTCCACATGCCCCGTTGCCTCCTCTAGCATTAATCTAGTTTCAGAAAGAAATATTGCGGCCTGTAGGTCCGCCTAGAGTTGTACGTCCGTCGGGTGTAGGAGTGGCAACCCTGGCACCCGGAGGGGCTCGCGTTCTTTTTGTTGTGTGCCAAGCTGAGGAATGGTCTTGCCACATTTTTTCTTCAGATTTCTCACCTTGTGTGCCTTTGTCAGAGTACGATCATAGTCCGAGGGTAAGCTTTTCGGTTTTGGTGGGTTGTCTAGGTTTGCGAGAACCTTTTTCCCTAGTTCTAGAGGTACCTTTTCCCTCGGCGGGGGGACTTTAGGCTTCAATTGTTCTTTTATATATCGAGCAGTCTCCTCTTCCAACTCCTCAGCGGTTTTCTCGTAGGTTAATTGTCTTTCGACTGTTTTCTGCTTCTTCTTTTAGGGTCCAGCCGCTGGGAGGGATGCTGTCTTTTTCTTTCCCTTTTCTGGTGCAGGAGGAGTTGGAGTACTCGTGGCCCTTTGCGCCGGCAGAGACGGTGGTTAAGGAGGTGGCAGTGGGGATGGCGGTGAGGTAGGCCGCGGAGACGGGCGATCAGTTTGCACGGGAGCCGTTGTGCTTGCAGTAAGTTTGATGTCGGCCTTGCGCCATAGAATGACCCCGTGCAGTGCGTCTCCCAATGTCTTCTCTCCATCCCCTCCAACGAAGTCGAGCTCAAGATCCTCATTGTTTCCAACTATCTGCTCGACTGTGATGGAGGTGTAGCCAGGGGGTATCGGCCTTCCATGAATTGTAGTAGAAGGATTCAGGGGCAGGGCTGACCCGTATGCGACATGAATGGATATATTTCTTGCTCGCACATGAAGCTCGCACGGTGTCGGCATGGTGACATCATCCACTGGATACCTCTGGTCATCTACCGCCGTTGACTCAATCTGGGGTTGCTTTTCTGCTTGTACGTCGGGTGCCGCTGTGGATGCACAACTGCTGTGTCGCTGAGAGGCCGGGCTTATCACAACATCCGGGTGCGACCCAGCAGTGCCCCTTCTGCTCAGAGCTAGCTGCACCGCCTCATTGACCCTGGCGTCCATCTGAGATTCCAAGGACGCAACCTTCTTGTTCATCTTTTCTTCTATGGCACGAAGTTTCTCTTCCTGTTCGGCTCTGCTCTTTCGGTGAGTCTTTTAAGAGGGATCTCCGGCCCAAGCAACTTTCCATGGGACCACGCCGATGCCGCGGGCTCGTCTAGGGTGTTCTGGATTCTTTAATGCCCTTGTCAGCTCATCATTCTCCCTTTGAGGATGGAATGTTCCTTGTTGAGTCTCATCTATTGCAGCGACTAGATCGCGAGACACTTCTTGCATATGCTCGGGCACAACCAAACTTCCATCCAACTGGTTTTGTGTCACGCCATTAGCAAATAACCACCACTTGGATCTATCTGGCCAATCCCAAGTTGTCGGCCTGATGCCTCTATCCATAAGGTCCTGCTCCATCTTCTGCCATTTTTTAACTGACTTCTTGTACCCGGCAGCCCCAAGGTGGTGGCTGTACTTCTTATTTGCTGCATTCACCTTGGCTTGTTCGGATTTTTTTGGGCTTTCTCTGATAGTTTGTATTGTTTGAACTCCTCCCAGTATGGTTTAACCTGAGGAAGATCGTCCCAGTTCGGCTCCTTATCCTTCTTGATGTAATTGGTGTACAACTTCTTCTTGAAAGTTGCAAAGGCAAGGGCCATCTTTCTCAAGGCACATTTCTTCACAAGTTCTTGGTCAACTCCTTCAGAAAGAGTGAACATATCCTTGAGTTCTGCCCATAGCATTTCCTTCTGATGTGCAGGCACGGCGTGTTGCTGTTCTTCGGGTTTGGTCGTTTTCCATAGTCTTGTGGTGATCGGAATTCTTGCCCGAACAATAACCCCACATTGGTTGACAAATTTTGTGCTAGCATCCTCTGGAGCACTTGGACAGCCCTCTGCGTCCACTTCTGTGACGACCTGTCTTCCCTCCATTTTCTTGGTTGACCGACGTCTCCCTTTTGACTGGCTCAACGAAGTCGATGCGGAGGTCGACTAAATTACAGAAAAGATATGTTAATCCCAAAACTAATCTATCGAAGTCACAATGCATATAGTTTTAAGATTCGTACTGGAACATGCTGCTGTTGATTGGGCGGCGGCGCAAAGTCATTATCTTCTTCATCGGCACCTCCAGACATATTCAGGAACGAATCAGCTGTCCGAGCATCTTCTTCAGCGATTGGCAGGGTGGTGTTGGCCCTCGTAGATTCGTTTATTGTGTCCAACATGTATTGTCCGGTGGCCTGCTCATCACCGAAGGGGTCCATCCTTAACTGAAACCGTAAAAATGTGTTAGAGTATGTGTCCATCTGAAAGGATCTTTAGATGCCTAGAGGGGGGTGAATAGGCAATCTGCAATTTAAAACACTTAACAAAAGGTCAGACACAGACCAACCCGGATACTCCGGGTATACGCCCGGATACTCCGGGTTTGGTGGTCCAGAGTATCCGTAGTTATATCCGGAGTCTCCGGGTATGAACAACCTAAAAGGAAACTGTAGAAATCTGAGTATGAAAAGTAGATCGAGCTAAAGTAAGAGTACCAGGGGTTCCTTAAGGTTGATATCCAACAGAAATAATTCACTAGAAACTCGTGAGTGAGTAGATCGAGCTCAAACCCTAGAAATGAAGTCTCACAAGCAAATAGCAATGAAATCAAGTAAACTAACACGAAGGAGACAAAGATTTGTTTCCCAAAGTTCACACCCGAAGGTGCTACGTCTCCATTGAGGAAGGATTCGAGAGACGGTGCTCAAGAACCCCTATGCTCCTCTTCCAAGGGTGAGATCACCTCTCAAGCCCAAGGTTACTTACTATGGATTCGTCGGCGAGGAATGGAGCTTACAAACTTCTTGTGCAGCTCACAATCTTGATTGAGCAATCACAAGCACGCCTAGCCGTCTAGGAGCACAAGGCTCCAAGAGTAACAAACTTGAATCCACGGGCTTGACCAAAACCAAGTGCTCAAGAGATGGAAATGAGGCTCACTAGCACTAATCCTTGCCCTTGCTTGCTTCTCACTCAAATCCCTCAAGGAATCACTCAAGAAAGGAGAAAGGGGAGTGAGAGAGCTCTTTCTTGGCTTAGGTTTGAGTTTAGCTCGTCAAAGTGGCAAGAGGGAGGGCTGAAGGGGTATGGAGGGGGTATTTATAGTCTTCAGCTCAAAAATAGCCGTTGGGCGAAAGGGTACCCGGAGACTCCGGGTATATGCCCGGAGACTCCGGGCAACACAGGTTTTTCAGCCCGAAAACAGCACCCGGACACTCCGGGCAATGGGGTCCGGAGTATCCGGCCCTATACCCGGAGTATCCGGGTAAGGCAGGGAAAAATTTCGGTTTTTGTTCTTTTGAGTTGTTTTGTGGCTCACAAGTGTTTGTATAGGTTCTCTTGAGCACAAGATTTAAATCGAAACCCTTGAACCAAGTCCCTCTTGATAGTACGGCGTTCCTATACTCAAATTTCAAATTTAAAATCTAATTTCTTAAGTAAACTTGAACTCCGCTTTTTCATTTCCTTTTTGAGGGTCGTATATCGTCACTTGATCCATTTATACAAATTCACCACCTGCACACATGCTCAATTACACGATTAAATGCACATGTGTTTTGTCATTAACCACCAAAACCCACTTAGGGGCCTAGATCACTTTCAATCTTCCCCTTTTTGGTGATTGATGACAACCCACATGTAACTCATTTGATAATCATAAAGTGATAAACATCTAGCATATAAGAGCTCCCCCTAAATGTATGCCACGAACTTTGAATTTCAATTTTGACTTGATATGTCAACAATTGGCATATATATCAAGAGAGCCACAAAAGCTCTTATATGTTTTACAGTGGGGTGAACAGGTGAGTGCAAAGAAAATGTGTGATGCATATGACATATTATTCACTCAAGAAAAGAGGTGTTCGACAGCAGAACCCGGAGATTCCGGGTGTAAGTCCGGAGACTCCGGTCAGGATCTCCGGAGAATCCGGCCGGTAGCCCGGAGTATCCGGCCCTTCTGAACCAGAACACAGAAAAATAGAAAATAGATAGTTCACAGCTCAAATATGTCGCATACTAGCAGAAATTCCTTAGAATAAACTCAAGTTCGACAGCTAAGCACAGAGTAGCACACATTACAAAGGTTCTCACACCACATAGTCCTTACAAACGACATAAGTTCGATACAAAGGCGAAACATGCCCAAATGAGTACATAAATGGCATTTTCACTCCCCCTTTGTCATCAAGTGCCAAAAAGGGAATGAAAAGAAGCAAGAAGTCCATCTACTCATCATCTTCATCTTGGGCGGCATCCTCGGAGGTATCCTCATCTTCAACGGAGTCGGGGTGCTCACGGTAGCCTATGGGCTCATCTTCTTTGGTCTCCTCTTCCTCATCAAAGATCTCTTGGCCACTCGGAGGAGCCCGGCGTGAGGAAGAAGAAGCGGGGCGACGAGGAGAGTGGGCTTGGCGTCGAGCACGAGGAAGTGGAGCATGAGCAGCAGCAACAGCAGCCTCATCGGCGGCATCCCACTCAGCAAAAGGATCATCAAAGTCCGGGAGCTCGCGGTAAGAATCCAAAGGAAGCCCCAAGTGACCCCGAATTTCATTGATCGACCTTGTGTTCTCATGAACATCTTGTGCAATGTTCCTGCACATTCCAAACAAGCTGCGGAGGGCCCTCTTCACAAAAGGAACATTCCAAACAAGCTGCGGAGGGCCCTCTTCACAGAAGATGGAGCAGGATCATGTCTTGGGTTTCTTGTTGCACCAGCATGAGATGGAGGAGGAGGTGGTGCATCACCAGAGCGGGCACGCAGGTGAAGAGATTCATGCTTGACTGTCTTTGGAAATGTGACCTTTGTCACCCTCTCTATCATGTACATGATGTATGGTGCTGCAGGAAGTGACTTCTTGGCCTCAATCATAGTCCTTCTTAGCTCATTCCAAATGAAGTCCATGGTGCAAAAATGTCTTCCACTTGGCAAAGTACGGGCTAGAAGATTCACTGCATAGTATCTAAGTGCCACGGAATCACCATCCTTTGCATCAATAGTGGCTCTAAAGAATTGATTCATTGCATAGTATACCGGTAGGAGATGGTTTGCCTTTCCTTCTTGAGCACAAATAGGATTGTAGAGCAAGGTAGGTACTTGATATGGCTTGAGTTGTTCCTCAACATGAATGTGATCTCTTTTCTCATCCTCAGTGCCAAGTCCAAGTAACCTAGAGAATGTCATGTAATCCACTCCATACTTGGCTCCCTCGGTGGTCCAATAGAATGCAATCTCCCTTTCATCATAGTACAAAGAAGAGTGAAATTGAGCTAGAATTTCCTCATTCCAATCATAGCGAAAACCCATGATATCATAAAGACCCATCTCCTTGCACTTTTCCATAGCCTCATTAAAGAATGGATCCTTCATATTTTCATAGTATTTCCAATCCACGTACTTGCATGGAACAATGGGAGCACGAGACTTACGCATCACCACTGAGGAATAGAAGTCTTCATGAAGCTTGCACCAAAAGCGCCTCTCAAGACCTTCACTCTTGTCATATTTGTAGACTTCCTCCTTGCGTGCCTCCCTAAGTGCCACATCTTGCTTGTAGTAATTTCTTTCCATCTCAATAGCAAAGCCATGAACAATTCCAGGACGATGATGCCTTGGAACGCTTGGATAGTTGCGTTGCTCAGATGTGTATTCAACTCTCAAGCGAGGAGGGGTTTTAGGACAAATGTTATGAGCAATACCCTTGCTTGTTGGAGTTGGACGGGATGGAGGAGCTGCGGGTCGGCTTTGCATAATGTAAGGAGCTTTCCTTGGCTCTTTTCCTGCACTGCTCCCAGCGGGTTCTTTCCCCGCACGATGACGTGGATGCAACTCCCTTGGAGGATTTCGAGGGGCATCTTCCCTTTGAGTGTGAGGATCATGACGACTCTTTTGCCTTCTTTGTTCCGCATCCTCCAAGGATTCACCAGCACGTGGCCTCACCATGCCTAAGGATGGATAAGAAAGATCAAGACCAAGCTGGATAGAATTGGGAAGAAAAAGATGTTTTGGTGGTGATCAAGTCCGGAGACTCCGGGTATATTCCCGGAGACTCCGGCCCATAGGGTCCGGAGTATCCGGGTGTATATCCGGAGTATCCGGATTCGAGCATCTAAAATCCTAAGATTCAAAAATCTAGAGATTTGACCATGGGATTTGAATGAAACTTGAGGCAAAGGTTCCTACACATGCTAGAAAGAGATGCCCTAAAGATCTTTCAAAGAAACCTACGGCATTGGGAGATCGGGAGATCCGAAGTTCAAAATACCTTTGAGACTATTGAGAGCGCGGGAACTTCAAATCCAAAGCCTCCCCAGAGTTTCCGGAGGGGAGGAGAGTCTTCCTTCAAAGATTGACGAGTTCTTGATGGTTAGAAGGGTGGAATCGCCCCTAGGGCGTGAGAGGGGAAGAGGAGAAGGGTGAGGGCGGCGTCGGCAGTGAAAAATGACTTGAAACCATTTGACCCCAACCCCCCGCGGTATATATAGTAAAACTTAATTACCCGGAGTATCCGGCCGCAGGGCCAGAGTATCCGGACGTTCCGGAGTATCCGGGCCCTGGGCCGGAGACTCCGGCTCCCCCTGAGACTGAGCAAAAAAAGTTCAAAAGAACTTGATCTAGATAGATTTGGTAGAGATAGATTTTGAAGATCTAATGGTGTGAGAGAAATTACTCAACTCGAGATCAGCCAACAATCAATCAAGGAGAACAATGATCTCAAGTGAGTAAAGTGAAGAACCAAGCCTTTTTATAGAACAAAAGTCACCCATTTTTGAAAGTTTTCAAGATCTTTTCATTTTGGAGAACCACTTAATCTAGGATCACTCAAGTGCATGCAGTAATTCAAGCTAGGTTATGAGAATCCAAGATGTTTAGTTCACTTCTCAAAGCACAAAACCTTGACTCATCTAGAGGCTTAGTAAAGATATCGGCAAGTTGCCCGTCGGTGCTTACATGTTGTAAAGCAATATCTCCCTTAGCCTCATGATCCCTTAAGAAGTGATGACGAATATCTATGTGCTTTGTTCGGGAGTGTTGTACCGGGTTGTTTGCTAACTTGATTGCACTCTCATTGTCACAAAATAGAGGAATTGCATCAAAATGACAACCAAAGTCACTCAACGTTTGTTTCATCCACAAGAGTTGTGCACAACACGCACCGGCGGCGACATACTCGGCCTCCGCCGTGGACAAAGCAACCGAATTTTGCTTCTTAGAGCTCCAAGCTACTAAAGACCGGCCAAGAAATTGACAAATCCCCGTAGTGCTCTTTCGATCCATTTTGCAACTGGCATAATCCGAATCGGAATAGCCAAGTAAGTCGAAAGATGAGCCCTTGGGATACCATAAACCAAGGTTAGGAGTGAAGACCAAATATCTTAGGATTCTCTTAACCGTCATCAAATGATATTCTTTCGGATTAGCTTGAAATCTTGCACACATGCACACACTAAGCATAATATCGGGCCTAGATGCACAAAGGTAAAGAAGGGATCCAATCATGGAGCGATATACCTTTTAATCCACGGCCTTTCCATCTTCATTGAGATCGAGATGCCCATTGGTTGGCATGGGAGTTTTGATGGGCTTGGCATTTTCCATGTCAAACTTCTTGAGCATATCCTTTAAGTACTTGGTTTGACTAATGAAAGTGCCATCCTTGAGTTGCTTGATTTGAAATCCGAGGAAGAAGGTCAACTCACCCATCATAGACATCTCAAATCTCTTTGTCATAATCCTACTAAAATCATCGCACCAAGTTTTGTTAGTAGAGCCAAATATAATGTCATCGACATATATTTGGCACACAAAGATATCTTTATCAACTTTGCGAGTGAAAAGAGTAGGATCGGCTTTGCCTATTTCAAAGCCTTTCCTTAAGAGAAAGTCCTTAAGGCATTCATACCATGCTCTAGGGGCTTGCTTGAGCCCATAGAGCGCCTTATGGAGCAAGTAGACGTGGTTTGGGAATTTTGGATCTTCAAAACCCGGTGGTTGCTCAACATAAACCAATTCGGAGATTGATCCATTAAGGAAAGCACTCTTCACGTCCATTTGATATAGCTTGAAGTCATGGTGAGTAGCAAAGGCAAGCAAGATACGAATTGACTCAAGCCTAGCTACGGGAACATAAGTCTCACCAAAATCCAAACCTTCAATTTGTGTGTAGCCTTGAGCAACCAACCTTGCTTTGTTTCTTGTTACCACGCCATGTTCATCTTGTTTGTTTCGAAAGACCCATTTGGTTCCAATGATATTTTGCTTGGGTCTTTCTACTAAGGACCAGACTTCATTCCGAGTGAAGTTGTTCAATTCCTCTTGCATAGCCATCACCCAATCCGGATCATCCAATGCTTCTTCCACCTTAAGAGGTTCCAAGGAAGAAACAAACGAGTAATGTTCACAAAAAGTAGCCAAACGAGATCGAGTGGTTACCCCTTTACTTATACTTCCAAGGATATTATCCACGGGATGATCCTTTTGAATTATGTGATAAACTCTTGGATGTGGAATGGAGGATTGATGTTGGATTGGTTCAGCTTCTCTATCATCTTGAGACTGATCTTGATGTTGAGTTGATGCCTCGGCTTGAGTAGCCCGGATACTCCGGTATGGAGTCCGGATACTCCGGTCAAGATGTCCGGAGTCTCCGGCTTCGTATCCGGAGTTTCCGGGTTTTGCAGCGGATGTAGAGGTAGATGGCCCTTGAAACATCAACTCATCATCATTATCATTGTCCACTTGTTCTTGAGGCTTTATTTCACCAATCGCCAACTCCTTGATAGCTTGACTTGATGATTCTTCCATTCCTACAACATTATCAACTTGCTCTCCTTGAGGGCCATTAGATTCATCAAATGTCACGTCACACGCTATTTCAACACAACCGGAGGTTTTGTTGAAAACACGATAGCCATGAGCATTTGAGGCATAACCAAGAAGAAAACCTTCATCAACTTTAGGTGCAAACTTAGAGTTCTTGGGCTTCTTGTTAAGAATGAAGCACTTACTTCCAAAAACTCTAAAGTAAGACACATTAGGCTTTTTACCAAGTAGAAGCTCGTATGCCGTCTTGTTCAAGATCTTGTGAAGATACAGGCGGTTGATAGCATGACATGCCGTGTTGATTGCTTCCGCCCAAAATTGATCCGAGATCTTGTACTCATCAAGCATTGTTCTTGCGGCCTGGATGAGAGTTCTATTTTTCCTCTCAACAATTCCATTTTGTTGAGGAGTGTATGGAACCGAGAACTCATGACCAATGCCCTCTTCATTTAGAAACTCTTCTACATTAGTGTTCTTGAATTCGGTGCCGTTGTCACTTCTCACTTTCTTGATCTTAGTCTCAAATTCATTTTGAGCTCTTTTTGCGAATTTCTTGAAAGTCTCTTGCACTTCACTTTTGTCTTGCAAAAAGAACACCCAAGTGAAACGAGAATAATCATCAACAATGACAAGACCATATTTGTTACCACCAATGCTAATGTACGCCACCGGGCCAAAGAGATCCATACGTAGAAGTTCAAATGGCTTGACGGTGGTGACGATGCTCTTTGATGGATGTGGAACACCAACTTGCTTCCCGGCTTGGCATGCACTACAAACACGATCTTTTTCAAAAGAAACATTTGTTAGTCCTAGGATGTGATCCCCCTTTAGAAGCTTGTTGAAATTTCTCATCCCTACGTGAGCTAGTCGGCGATGCCATAACCAATCCAAGCTAGACTTTGCTATCAAGCAAGCATCAAGTTGAGTCCTCTCTTGAGAAAAATCCACAAGATAGAGCTTTCCCTTGAGCACCCCCTTGAAAGCAACGGAGTCATCGCTTCTTCTAATGACGGTTACACCCTCGTTAGTGAACAAACAATTGAAGCCCGAATCACAAAGTTGTGAGATGGACAACAAATTGTAACCAAGTGACTCAACTAAAAGAACTTTTGAGAGAGTGAACTTTGAGTTTAGGTTAATGTTACCGGTACCAAGCACCCTTCCCTTTTGATTTCTCGCAAAAGTAATGAAATGATCTCCACTTGATGCGGTTATTGTTTCAAACATACTCCTTTCTCCGGTCATATGATTTGTGCATCCACTATCAATCACCCAAGTTGATCCACCGGAGGAGTATCCCTACAAAACAAAGTTACTCTTTTCTTTTAGGTACTCAACAATACTTGGGTCCTTTAATGTTAGTCACAAGAACTTTGGGCACCCATACATGGTTTTTCACTTTTGTGTTCCATGTACGGTGTCCTACAAACTTGGCAACCACTTTACCACGGTGGTTCCTTGTCAATACATAATCGGCATAAAAGGATACATGAGATGATTCTTGTGCCTTGATCTTAGTTGGGTTAGAGGCCTTGAACTTATCTTCTTTGAATGAGGATGCAACAATCTTAACACCCTCATCACTTGTTGTGCCTCTCTTGATGAAGTTGACATGACCACTTTCTTGAATCACATCATTTGTCTTGTGAATGGGAGTGGTCATGTTCACTAGACCTCCTTGAGCACCCAAGGCGGTCTTGTTCTTATTCTTGGTGAATGGAATGGCATGTGGAGTACCTTGCCCATTCCTACCAAGTCCCTTACCCACTTCAAACCCAAACTTGCTCATGTATCTTGACCCAAATCCCTTGGTGTGTTTCTCAAATTCACCTACCCTTGTAAAGGGAATTTTCTTTGGGACTTGAGTATGTGATGGATCCTCTTCTTGCAACAAATGAGTGAGTCTAGAGATTTCTTTCTTCATTGCATTCATCTCAACATGGTTAGTAGCACAAGTTTGAATATCGATGTTATAGCACCGTGCACAACCATTACTAGTAGAGGGACTAGATGAATTAGATGTCTCTCTAGTCTTAGGAGTACTTTCCCAAAGAGAATTAAATTGAACTTCAAGTGCCGTGTGATTAGCTTGTAAGCTTGTTATGCTCTCTTGAAGTTTCTCATTATCTTTCCTTAGAAAAGTGTTAGTGTCATTGACAAAAGAAAATTTTCTAGTCAAATCATTCACTTTTTCTTTTTCACTAGAGAGTGACTCTTTCAACTCAAGAAGAGTGCCATCCTTGACTTTGATTGAGTTCACAAGCATCTTGTTTTCCTCCCTTTCATAGGCGAGGTCCTTTTCAAGAGCCTTGAATTTTTCTCTCTCAAGTCTAAGCAATTCTTCTTGTGTTTCAAGAGTCTCATCCGCTTCATCTAGTTTCATAACTAATTTTATCATTTTAGTTGCGGCTCCTTTACCATATTTCTTGACTAGTTTAGCAACTTCTACTTCATTATCCATTTCATCGTCCGATGAGTTTGGAGATGTTACCTTGGAGTTTTTAGCCATGAGGCACATGACGGGATCTTCATCCTCATTGTCGGTGAGATCTTCAAACAAGCTTGGAGGATGTGGAGATAATGCCTTGAAAGCCATGGTTGCAACATCTTCTTTCTCGGACTCACTTTCTTGTTGTGAATCCCATTCTTGACCAAGATGAGCTTCTCCGGCTTGCTTCTTGTATTTTGATCTATCTCTCTTGGATGTGCTTTCTTTGGTGTCTTTGTTCTTCTTCTTTTCTTCCGGGCAATCGGCAATGAAATGCCCAACTTTGTTACACCCAAAACACGGCCTATTAGATCTTCTTCTTGGCTCAAACTTCTTGTTCTTTCCAAAGTTTCTAAAGTTGCCTCTCTTCAATACTCTTGTGAAGTTCTTGATAAAGAAAGCCATTTGGTCATCATTAAGCTCTTCATTATCATCCTAGTGCCATCATTTTTTGAGGATTGGTTTGCCTTTTCTTTGCCTTTTGACTTAGCTTGAAATGCCAACCCACTATTCTTAGCCGCTTGTTGTTGAAGCTCGGCTAGATTTTGGTTGATCTTGACTCTCTTCAATTGATCATGGTGAGCTTCAATTCTTCCAAGAACATTATCGGCGGTGAAATATTTGAATCCTCTTTCGGCTCTAATCAAGCTAGGTAGAGTAACATCCCTAGCCATATACACGGTCAAGAGCTTGTCCACAATCTCACGGTCACCCCACTTGTCACCACCAAGAGAATTGATTTGGTTTGTGATCTTCTTCATGCGGTTATACATTTTTTTTCACACCTTCATCCTTCTTCATGGAGAATAAGCTCAATTCATCTTCCAAAGTTTTGATTCTTGATTCACATACTTTCCTTGACCCTTGATGGTTCACTAGAAGAGTGTCCCAAGCATCTTTGGCGGTTGGTGCATCCTCTATCTTGTCAAACTCTTCGGGACTCACGGATGTGTGTAGGATGTTCAACGCTTGGAAATTCCTTTGTAGCACATATGCTTGAATCGGTGTTGGAGTTTCATCTTCATCCGGAATTTCACACCCAACTTCCACAACTTTCCAAAGATCCTTGTGGATTGCATTCATGTAACCGAACATCTTAGTCTTCCATTGATTATATCCGGTACCATCAAAGAAAGGTGGCTTGCCCATATGAATTGATGCATTGTGCTCACTAGGTAGAGAAAAAGTGTAATCATGAGCAACTCTTCGATAATCACCTTTGCCTTTTGACTTTGATGAGCTGCCCTTGTTTGAAGAGCGTGAGGCTCTTCTCTTGGAATCGGTGTCGGAGTCATCACTAGAGTCAATGATAACTCGGGAGCTAGTCTTTTTCTTCCTTTTCTCCTTTTTCTTTTTCCTCCATGCCTTCCACTCCTCATAAGACATCTCATCATCGGATGTCTCTTCTTCACTTTCATCAACCGGATTCACCGGATTCTTTTCATCATCCGACATCTTGACCTCTCCGGACGGTTAAACCCTTTGAATGGAGAGCCAAGCTCTGATACCAATTGAAAGGATCTTAAGATGCCTAGAGGGGGGGTGAATAGGTAATCTGCAATTTAAAACACTTAACAAAAGGTCAGACACAGACCAGCCCGGATACTCCGGGTTTGGTGGTCCGGAGTATCCGGAGTTATATCCGGAGTCTCCGGGTATGAACAACCTAAAAGGAAACTGCAGAAATCTGAGTATGAAAAGTAGATCGAGCTAAAGTAAGAGTACCAGGGGTTCCTTAAGGTTGATATCCAATAGAAATAATTCACTAGAAACTTGTGAGTGAGTAGATCGAGCTCAAACCCTAGAAATGAAGTCTCACAAGCAAATAGCAATGAAATCAAGTAAACTAACACGAAGGAGACAAAGATTTGTTTCACGAAGTTCACACCCGAAGGTGCTACGTCTCCATTGAGGAAGGATTCGAGAGACGGTGCTCAAGAACCCCTATGCTCCTCTTCCAAGGGTGAGATCACCTCTCAAGCCCAAGGTTACTTACTATGGATTCCTCGGCGAGGAATGAAGCTTACAAACTTCTTGTGCAGCTCACAATCTTGATTGAGCAATCACAAGCACGCCTAGCCGTCTAGGAGCACAAGGCTCCAAGAGTAACAAACTTGAATCCGCGGGCTTGACCAAAACCAAGTGCTCAAGAGATGGAAATGAGGCTCACTAGCACTAATCCTTGCTCTTGCTTGCTTCTCACTCAAATCCCTCAAGGAATCACTCAAGAATGGAGAATGGGGAGTGAGAGAGCTCTTTCTTGGCTTAGGTTTGAGTTTAGCTCGTTAAAGTGGCAAGAGGGATGGCTGAAGGGGTATGGAGGGGGTATTTATAGTCTTCAACTCAAAAATAGCTGTTGGACGAAAGGGTACCCGGAGACTCCGGGTATATGCCCGGAGACTCCGGGCAACACAGGTTTTTCAGCCCAGAAACAGCACCCGGACACTCCAGGCAATGGGGTCCAGAGTATTCGGCCCTATACCCGGAGTATCCGGGTAAGGCAGGGAAAAACTTCGGTTTTTGCTCTTTTGAGTTGTTTTGTGGCTCACAGTGTTTGTATAGGTTCTCTTGAGCACAAGATTTAAATTGATACCCTTGAACCAAGTCCCTCTTGATAGTACGGCGTTCCTATACTCAAATTTCAAATTTAAAATCTAATTTCTTGAGTAAACTTGAACTCCGCCTTTTCATTTCCTTTTTGAGGGTCGTATATCGTAACTTGAGCTAAAGCTATTCTACGCGTTACAACGATCGCGTGGACATAAAGAACGCCTAAAACGGAGCTAGAACGCGAAAACTAGGCTTAAAACAAGACCTAGGGGCTAAACTGTAAGAAAAACAGAGTTTCCTGGGGTTTTCTGCAAAAACCAGGGACCTATACGTAATTAACGGGTAGACCCAGGGGCTAACGCGCAAAACTACGCTGGCCGGATCGCGAGTTCAAAACTGGGAAAGTTCAGGGGTCTAAGTGAATAAAATAGGGCCTGGATGTAATTACTTTTACACTGGTTAGGACCGCGGGTTAAAAACCTAAAAGGACAGGGACTCTTTAGCAAGAATCCAGGCGTAGGATCTCGATCGGGTGGTCCATGGAAGGTTGGGCGGGGGAGCGACGGCGGAAGCGCTGGCATGTGGCGGCGCACGACAGCGGGGTCGCCGGAGTTTGCCAATCCGGTGTTCCAGGGCTTGGTTCAGGGTGCTGTTTGGCCGTGGGTGGAGTACGCGACGCGCGTAACCCAACTGGGAACTCATGGCGGTGGATTAGGGCCTGGTCGGAGCTCACCACGATGAGGGGCAGCGCTGGGTGGTGACGCTCGCCGGAGTGCGGCGTGCAAGCCGTTCTGTGGCTCGGGCGCGTGTACAAAAAGGGTGTGGGGCTTGCACAAGACACTGGAAAGGCTGTGCAGGGGTCGTGCGGGGTAGCGCGGCGCTGTGGCGCATCCGCCATGGCGGGGCAGAGGCGTGCGCGTCGGCGAAAACATCGGCGTGCGATGCCCGGCTACCTAGTGTGCGTCAAGGGCCAATTTAACTAGCGCAAAAAGGACGGGGAGGCCTGGGGGTGCTTACCGAGGCTCGGGTGAGAGCGGTGTAGTCGTGCAGAGATGCCGGCGTTGATGGCAGCGGCGGGGCACGACGAAGCTCGGGGCGAAGTCGATGCTGCACTCCTCACGGCTTCTGGACTCCGCGGACCGGCTCAAGGAGGTCCTGTGATGGTGCCACGGGGGTCAGAGAGGCTCGGAGATGGCCGACGGCGAGGGATTGCGGAGATGGAGGGCGGCGGCGGTTGACCGGAGGAAGGTGATGAGCAGTAGAGATTTGGGAGGAAGAAGGCAGCGGCTTTATACTCGTAGCCAAGGGTACCGGGTAAAAAATCCAACCGGTGCCTTAGGCAGGCCTTAGGTACCGGTTGCATCTACAACCGGTGCCTTAGGCGAGGCCTTAGGTACCGGGTCTCAGAACAACCGGTGCCTAAGGCCCAACGGGCGGGAAATGAAAAGACCCTATGGTACCCGGTGGATATCCAAAACCGGTACCTTAGGCTATTTAAATTTAACTTTTCACAAATCTTTGACCGAGTTGGAACGGAATTCTTCAGTATCTCAATGGTAACGCTCGGTAATTTGGGCTCCGCGGCCACGGTTCGACTCCCGCGCGACGCCCCACTTTTTTTTACCCAAATATGACCCTAAGGTACCGGTTGGATTTTCCAACCGGTACCAAATGTTCTATTTTTTTCCCTTTTGTTTTTCTCTTGTAAATCTATTAATTGCCTCATAATTCATAATAAATCTGATATTTGCATAATAAATCTGATAATTGCCTAGAAAATCTGATAATTATCTAATAATTTAAACAATTCTCTAATAGTTAAAATAATTGTCTAATAAATTTGTTATTTGCTCAATAAATTTATTAACTGCCTAGTAAATCATTCAACTAAGAAAATATTAACTATGGTTTTAGGTGCACAATAATAAATCGTTTAAATGTACAATAATTTTAATTACTACATAATAAATCATTTAGGTGCATAACTAATTATTTTAATTACATAATAAATCAAATAATTGCATAATAAATTATTTAAATGCAAAATAATTCTAAATACTACATGATAAATCATTTAGGTGCATAACTAATCATTTTAATTGCATAATAAATCAAATAATTGCATAATAAATCATTTAATTGTCCAATAAATCAATTCATTGCATAAGAAATCTAATAATGTTCACAGAAAATATTACAAGATATAATCATTCAACTAAGGGAATATTAACGATGGTTCGCTTTACAATCGTCCCTTCATTATGATCATGACGTGCGTACGGAGCCTCCTCTTCGGCTAAAAGAATACTTGTGTCAACCTCCACTGCGAACGGAGTCATATCTTCAACCTTATTGTATTCTTCTTCATCTGTGATATCGTCGACTCCCACAATTTTTCTTTTTCCTGCCAGAACAATATGGCGCTTTACCTCATCTCCGGCACCTACAAAACTTGATTTATTCCTGGACTTGTCCTTTCTCGTTTTGCTAGACATGTCC
Organism: Panicum virgatum; assembly: GCF_016808335.1. Lineage (NCBI taxonomy): Eukaryota > Viridiplantae > Streptophyta > Magnoliopsida > Poales > Poaceae > Panicum > Panicum virgatum. The sequence goes on from NC_053138.1 coordinate 53,889,193, forward strand.
TGCACATAGAAAACTTGAGTGACATCTTTACCTAGGACGAATGGTTCGTCTCGATATCCAAGCTCTTTGAGGTCAACCGTTGTCATTCCGTACTCGTCGATATCGACACCTTTTCCTGTGAGTTTAACCCATTGACAACGAAATAGAGGTATCTTCAACGGCCCATAGTCGAGTTCCCAGATCTCTTCAATGTAACCAAAATATGAGTTCGTTTGGCCACTAGAGTCGGTGGCATCTATACGGACACCACTATTTTGATTGGTGCTCTTATTATCTTGGGCTCTTGTATAAAATGTGTAACCATTAATTTCATATCCTTGGTACATCAGGATTGAATTTGCCGGACCCCTGGCCAGCCAAGCTAGCTGCTCATGAATTTGATCGTTGGCCATGACTTCCTTCTGCAACCAGGTGGCGAATGTATCGTTATGATGTTTTGTAATCCATGTCTCAGACTTCAAAGGGTATATACTTCGCACAATTTGCTTGTGCTCCTCCATGTATGGAGCCACCAAGGCTGATTGTTGCAGAACTGTGAGACGTGCTTTGCTCAACATGGCATGATCTGTGGCATTTACTGATTTTCTTCCAAGTGTGCCATTTCCAATCAGCCGCACCTCATGACGTGATACTGGAGTCCCAATTGGGCAGAGTTCTTCCACATAGTCAACACAAAATTCAATGACCTCCTCCGTGACGTAACCCTTTGCAATGCTTCCTTCTGGACGAGCCCGATTATGAACGTATTTCTTTAGTACTGCAAAGTATCGTTCAAAAGGGAACATATTATGAAGGAAAACAGGACCGAGAATACCAATCTCTTTGACCAGGTGAACTAGAAGATGCGTCATAATATTGAAGAATGATGGAGGAAATATCATTTCAAGACTGACTAAACTTTGGACAACATCCTCTTGTAGCTTGCTTAAACTCGATGGATCGATTGCCTTCTGAGAAATTGTGTTGAGAAATGCGCATAGCTTTATGATTGTTGCTCGAACATTAGCTGGTAGAATACCTCTAAGTGCAACTGGAATCAATTGCGTCATCAACACGTGACAGTCATGGGACTTTACGTGTGCGAATTTCTTCTCTTTCAAGTTCAGTAGCCTCTTTATATTCGAAGAGTAGCCTGATGGGACCTTGATACTGTTCAAACAGTCGAACATACTTTGCTTCGCTTCCTTACTAAGAGTGTAGCACGCATGACCTAGATAATGATGTCATTTATCCCTTTTTTCTGGATGTAGGGCGGCCCGTTGTTTCATACGTTGAAGATCTTGCCGCGCTTCCAATGTATCCTTTGGCTTACCGTAGACACCAAGGAAGCCTAGAAGGTTCACACAAAGATTTTTTGTTAGGTGCATCACATCAATTGCGTGGTGGACGTCTAAGACTTCCCAATAAGCTAACTCCCGAAAAATACTCTTCTTCTTCCACATAGGTGCACGTCCGTCATCACTCTGCACTGATCTGCTGTTGGGTCCTTTTCCGAATACTACTTTTATATCTTTGACCATTTCAAACACCATTTTCCCACAATAGTGCCTAGGCTTGGTACGATGATCTGCCTTTCCATCGTAGTGTGCATGCCTCCTCCTTAATGGGTGCTTGATCGGAAGAAATCGACGATGACCCATATACACGATCTTTCTACAGTGCTTAAGGTACATGCTGTCGGTTTCTTTTAAACAATGGGTGCATGCCCTATAACCCTTATTGGATTATCCGGAGAGGTTACTTAGTGCTAGCCAATCGTTGGTGGTTACGAAAAGCAATGCACGCAGGTTAAAATGATCCTCTGCGTGCGCATCCCACATACGAACACCCTCATCTTTCCACAACAATAGAAGATCCTCAATCAGTGGTTTCAGATACACATCTATATCGTTACCGGGTTGCTTCTGGCCGGGGATAAGCTCCAGCATCATAATGAATTTCCGCTTCATACACAACCAGGGAGGAAGGTTGTATATACAGAGTGTCACAGGCCAGGTACTATGGCCACTGCTCTGCTCACCGAAAGGATTCATGCCATCCGTACTTAAGCCGAACCTTATATTCCTCGCTTCATTTGCAAATGTTGGGAATGTTCTGTCCACTTTTCTCCACTGCGACCCATCAGCGGGGTGTCTCAACATATTGTCTTGCTTACGTTCTTCTTTGTGCCATCGCATCAGTTTAGCATTCGTTTTGTTCATGAACAAACGTTTCAGACGTGGTATTAGAGGAAAATACCACATCACCTTGGCAGGCACCCTCTTCTTGACACGCATCCCCTCAACATCGCCTGGGTCATCTCGAGGGATCTTATACCGGCATGCGTTGCATACAGGGCATGAATCCAAATTTTCATACTCACCTCGATATAGGATGCAGTCATTAGGACAAGCATGTATCTTCTGTGCCTCTAATCCTAAAGGACAAACAACTTTTTTTTGCCTCGTATGTTGTCTCCAGCAAGGTGTTACCCTCAGGGAGTAAGTTTTTTATAAGTTTCAGCAACTCCTCGAATCCCTTGTCAGACAAACCATTTGATGCCTTCTATTGCAATAATTCCAATGTGGTACCCATCTTCTTTTGGTCTTGTTTGCAATCAGGGTACAACAATGTTCTGTAGTCCTCCAACATACGCTTCAGATCTCTCGATTCCTTTTCTGTTTCGCAACCTTCCTCAGTTTCGCGCAGCATCTGACCAAGATCATCTTCTATAATGTATCCTTCAGTATCTTCTTCAGGCTCACCCATTGCAGTGTCGTTGAAAAAGGAATTATAATTGGCTGCAAAGTCAGGAATCCTGTCCTCTTCTTCTACATTATTATCCAGCACAATTCCTCTTTCGCCATGCTTGGTCCAAACATAGTAGTTCGGCATGAAACCACTATTGAACAAGTGACTACGGATGGTTCTTGATGATGAGTAATCCTTCTCATTCTTACAGAATTTGCATGGACAACGAACGAAACCGCCATACTTGTGTTTCTCGGCCGCTTCTATGAATTCATGCACGCCGTCCATGAACTCCTTTGAACGCCGGTCGGCCATGTACATCCATTGCCGACTCATCTAGGTCCACAATACATTTATATACATCATTGTACTGTACAAATAGTTCATTCATACTACCAATTTATAACAATATATTTATATAATTGATAATGCATATAACTATAATAAATAGATGCTATTCACTTATCAAATAAATTGAAAAAAACATATAAATACAATAATTTGATAGTATTCAAATATCAAATAAATTGATAACGTATATAACTACGATAATATGCTACAAATAAAAATAATTATCACATATATAAACTAAATCGAGTAATAATTGTTTCTAAAAATTAATTGCTAAGTTATAAAGAAAAATAACTAACCTTTTTTCAAAAAAAGCAAAAATTCGCCTCCTCTCACCCCACTCAGCTGCCATGAACAGTGAGTTCACGGCAGCTTGAGAGGGGGAGGAGCTGGGGTATTTATAAGCTCGGGCCAAAGGCACCGGTTGATTTCAATGACCCGGTGTCAAAATTAATTCAATAGAACTGGGTCAAGGCACCAACCGGTGCCTTAGGCCCGAGCTCCTGGCAGCTGCCACGTTTCATTTCCATAGGAACCGGTTATTCCCATAAACCGGTTCCTTTAGCGCCGCCATCATTTGGTACCGGGTGGTGGTTCAGACCGGTTCCACCCGGTGCCAATTTCCCTCCACTAGATCGTCGATGGCCAAAGGTACCAGATGCAGTTGCAGCCGGTACCGATGGGTATCGGTACCGGCTGCAACAGCAGCTGGTACCTTTGGCCAGAATCGATGGCCCGTTTTCTAGTAGTTTATCTTGGCATGACAATATGTTGGTCAATCAGAATGAGCACTTTTAAATTTATTTCGAAGAGTATGTAGAAATGCTTCTGGGATGGAGTGATGGGCCTTTATCTAGAGCAGATAAGGAAATCATGATTAAGTCTGTGGCACATGCCATCCCAGTTTATGTCATTGTTTCCAGCTTCCTAATGGTATTTGTGAAACAATGAGGGCAACAGTTTCAAACTACTGGTGAGGAGGGGGGGTGAAAGAGGTAAAATGAAATTACAAGTGCAATCTTGAGATTGGTTGACAACTCCCAAATTCATGAGAGGAATGGGTTTTTAGAGATATGAAGCTTTTCAATCAAGCAATGCTAGGGCATTAATGCTGGCGGCTAATGACGAAACCTATCTCTTTGTGTGCAAAAGTTCCCAAAGGGATGTACTATCCAAACTGCTCCTTCATGGATTCGGGTCCCACAGGGTCGAGTTCTTCTATGTGGTGAAGCTTGGTGTTGGAAAAATAGCCTCCTTATAGCTTGATCGTGGCATCCTTTGGCGGGTGGGTAATGGAGATGAAATCCGAACTACAAAGGATCAGATGGTTTCTTGATGCACCCTGTCACCCAATTCTCCCAATTGTCCAAATGCCCAATGATCTGAAGGTAGGGATGAAATCGGTATGGGTACTTTCGTCCGACTGTCCGACCAAAAGGGTTCAGAGACTAAACGGTATAGACCGTATCTATACCGAGTATTCAATATCCATATCATATCTGTATTCAAATATTCAAGTGGGATATATGATGTGCTAATATGATGGGTATCAATATCCGCCATATTAATTTGACAATAATTCATATCTGAATCCGAGTAAAAATAGATATCTACATTCTTAATTGTATGTATCCATTTGTATATCCAATCCGTTTTCATCTCCACCTGTGCCTGAAGGTGAGCTCACTACTGTTGCATCAATCCTCTTAACAATGGAACAAGGAGTTAGTAGTACGGATATGTGTTGGGCCTGCTAATGCTGAGTGCATTCCAAATATCTGATGTTTCAGTGAGATTAGAAAGAGACAAATGTATGTTTATGAGTGGATGTTGACGCTCGCTAACGACTCATTTCAAGTGTCACCTAGAGCCTGAAATCAGGAGAATAAAGTCTTATACCTGCTGATGTTATCCAGAAAGAGCCAATTCCACGTTTCCTCTTAGAAATATTGCTATATCGGAATTCGGGCAGAAATGCTGGTAACACAGGCTTCAAGCGTCAAGATACAAACCCTACATCAGAGCAAGCTATCAGCTCCTGCATGAGTGTAGGAAAGACGAGTGTCAACACTAGTGGTAGGAGACTAACAAATTCCACAAAGTATTGGTATATATTTATGTGCAGGTTGCTTATGCTTGGAAATGAGAGGAGAATGCAGCCCAAAAGCAAGGTGACACGCCATGGATCCAAGGCAACAACTTCTCGACGAATTAGACGCGTTCACGAGGATCTACGGGTCCACCAGAGCTACCAAACCGACTTAAGACAGGCCCTTACCCATATATATGACATGGGGGCCCACCTAGCAGCCATCTGACCGAAGACCGGGCCAAACTGGTGGTCGGCCGACCATGTGGTGATGGCCCACGGGCCCCACCGACTTGCAGATGACACATGGAAAGGTGCTATTGGTCCTCCATGGCGCTTTGGGTCGGTTCTCGAGCAAATGGCTGGTGGCTCCCCCCTATATATATATGAGGCGAGGGGGCTCAAATGAAGACACACACACCACACTCATCACATCACACCTTCTCTTGAGTTCTCACTTGAGTGAGAGTTGTCTTAGGGAGTTAAGAGTAGAGGTACTCGGGAGGGGCGCCGGTAACGGCGCTCTTCTCCAATTTGTACCTCTACACGACAGTGAGGAGGAGTCGGGGGAAGTGCCGGGCTTGTCGGCGCTCTTCTCCGCTTGTACCTCGACGGATACTTATTCGATTGTAAGTGTTCGAGACTTTCTTTGTTTATTTAGAACTAGAGTCTAGATCGTAAGTTATCATCTCTGCCTTATATTAATTGATGTGTATGTTTAGAGAGTAGCATTTGACTCTAAAGTTGGGCTCCGGATAGAAAAGGATAACCCTGTACGTCTCTAGAGTTAGTAGGGAAAGGCGTAGACGTGGTGTCTAGGCTGGACTATACCACTCAGTTGTTCGATAGTCCCACGGTTTGTAGAGGTAGCCGGCAGGTGGTGATAGTCCTGTTCGAGCCCTATTAATTCTCCACATTCGGATATTGGATAGAGCACTATTACTGGAGCTATTGGCTTGAATAAGCCAGTCGAAACCGGTAGCTCGAAGTATAACGGCGACGTGATCTCTTCTTCTAGGCATAGATTCTAGATGTTAGAAAGTCCTCTCTTTCTTATCCTCCTACACCAGTGTGTGTTCTTGGACAGCCTGAACCCGTAGATAATGTACTCACGTTCATCAGTGGATACGATACTCTGGAATACTCTTGGGTGAAAGCTACAGCGGTATTCGTACACTTGCGGATTTTATTCGTGACGTTACAAAGTACCAATAGTGGATCAAAGCGATTAAAGGGCGAAATCTACTACATGCTGAATCAATCCTAACAAAAATATCCTCTTTTTTTAACGAACGGCTAGGCGAGATTGTACCTATATGCACTCTGTTCGCTGTGCTGTGGCTGGTGCTGATTTGTTGTGAGAGAAAAGTACTGTTGGCTGGCTGGTGGCTGGTGCTAGTTTGGTGTGAGAGAAAAACACTGTTGGCTGGTTGCAGCGAATAGAGTGATATTTCATTGATAGAGGAGAATGAAGACATTTTACTAGTGGCTGGTGCTGATTTGTTGTGAGAGAAAAGTACTGTTGGCTGGCTGGTGGCTGGTGCTAGTTTGGTGTGAGAGAAAAACACTGTTGGCTGGTTGCAGCGAATAGAGTGATATTTCATTGATAGAGGAGAATGAAGACATTTTACTATTTATACGCACTCGATATCTATAATATAGTGGCCAGCAATAAGAGGAACACAAATATAATTAATACACATGCTTCATTAGGGTCAACATGTACATGGACTGGACGACCCATGCATGTGAGGAACGGAAAATCGGAAATGGAACTTTGTATAAGCGACTGCTACATGGTAGATTCCTTCCCCAGTTGCCCTGGGCTTTGTACGAAAAGTAGGTGCCATGGATGCTCATGCTCTAACCATCCGGCCTGTCCGTGTCCGAGGCCGGTTTTGATAAAGAAAGGACCTCGGGCATCGGCTTCATGTCTAGCAAGACCATGCGCACATCGTGGATGCTCGGCCTCTGCGGGGGGTCTGGCTGCTGCCTGCAAACGAGGCCGAGGTGCAGGAGCTTGGATGCCTGGGCTTGATTAAACTCTCCCTCCAGCGCCGGGTCGACGGCGTCGAGAAGGCAGCCTTCGCCGTGCAGCGTCCTGACCCAGTGGTCCAGGGGCATCGTCGTCGTTGCGTTACCCACCACGACGGCGGTGCTATGACGCCGCCGGCCGGACACGAGCTCCATGACAAGGGCGCCGAGGTCCGCGATGTCCTCCTGCAAGGCGGCGTCCCTGTCCGCCAGAGCTGATGCGTCGCCGCCGCCGCCGCTGGCGATTCTCTCGGGGCGGTAGCCGAAGTGGTCGTCGAGATGCGCGGTGGAGTCGTGGTCAAGCATGATGCTGGACGCCCCGATCGATCCGTGGGGCGCGCCGGTCACGTGCAGCTGGTACAGCCCCTGGGCGACGTCCTTGACAATGCTGTGGCGGAGCGACCAGCTTAGTGTCGACCCTCTGTTGGCCTCAGGGAAGAGATGCTGCTCTAGGCTGCCGTTGGTCATGTAGTCGTACACGAGATGGAACCGTCCTTTGCCAAAGCTGTAACCTGCAAGTGTTATCAACGCAACGATTTACTATTAGTGTCGATTCAGTTTTGCTAGAGAGAGTTAACAATGCAACGATTATTATTTATCAAAATCGCTAGATTAAAAGAAAAACCATGAAAGTGTTATCGATCTATTTATATAAAAAGAAACTATCCATGACATGGCGCTCACACATGTCCGACGAAAGATCGAAAAGGGCAGCGATGACCGAGGTGTTTTGCATCAGTTAATTACGCCAGTCTGAGTGGGAGTTTCATAGGCACAGTTAGACAAATGACACTCTAGCTGAACCCGACGACAAACTTGGTATTGTGCAATGCTATAACTCCACATTCTGATTTATCTAATTCACTTTGATGTTTCCCACTTCCTGTCACATAGCTAAAGATAGGAGAGAAATCACTAAACCAATTAGAAAAAAAGGAGAAATCGGCATTGTAGTAATAAGGAGACATGCATGATAGTAGTACATACAATTCCCAAATTTATTGACTAAAACTACCAGCACTGAAAAAGGACACTCACCGAGTAGGTTGACGAGGTTCTTGTGCCGCAGGGTGAACTTGAACTTGGACTTGAGATCTCCGCGGATACGCTTGCACTGCTCATCGGTGAATGTGGTGCGGAACCTCTTGATGGCCACCGTGGCGGGCAGGCCTTCGTCCTTGACAAATTTGGTCCCTTTGAACACGACCCAGGGCCCACCACGCCGGCCAAGCAGGGACTTCCTCCCGAAGTTGTTGGTTGCCAAGTGCAGCTGCTCGTAGTCAAATTCCTTGAGCAACACAGAGATGGAAGGCGAGTACATGGCGAGGGGATCCCCCGTCACAGCCCTCTCCTCCGGCTTTGCACGCCCCGGAACCGGCGGCAGACCTGGCCGCCGCAGCGGAGAACCAGCAGCAGATCGCGCGGGCGAGCGGTGGTGGTTCGTACTCGAGGTCGAGGGGTGGTGCGAGGGCGAGGAGCCGTGGGATAACCAAAACTGTACCGGACTCCGCACCATGGTCGGGTTGATGGACATCGGGTTGTCGTAGTACCTCACGTTCCACGACGAGTCACCGGTCGATCCCGCCGCCGCCGCCGGGGTGGAGCCTTTATCCGCGACGCCAGCCGACGATGACTGCTGGTTACTGTGGCGACGATGGCCCTGCAGCTTATTGGGCACGGACGACACAGCCGCGGCGTTCCTGTTTCTGCGGCGGAGGAGGCAGGTCACGAGGGCTACCGCCGCAGCTGCAACAAGGACGCCGGCGACCGGGAGCGCCACCACGAAGCACAGCTTGCATCGAGGAGGAAGGTGCGCGCCCGCAGGCGGATGGCCTCTGCTTCCTGGGTCATTTCTGGCAGAACAAAGTTGGCATGAAATCATCAGCAGCGCAAGACAGACCAGTATGGCCATCGACAAGCGAGACATCCAAACTTCGTTCTAATGCTTGTGGAATTTTTCTCTTTTTTTTGGAAGAAAGAATGTTTGCTTGTGATTTTTGGAGCAGCTGCGGCTGTGCATAAAGTTGCGTGGGTGGGGATCGGTGTATACTAATAATGAAACAGAAAGATTCTCATGCAACAAGCAGCTAGCTTTCGTTCTGTTAACGTCTCGGACAATAGAATAGAACAGCACGCAAGCCACTTGTTTTTTGCGAAAAGCAGCCACCAAATTGGCTGTTGGAAACCGTCGTCATCTTTTTTTCTTGATGGCGAAACCGTGATATGACGATAGACGTGAAGATGTAATAGCTCCGTAATTTCCTTAACAGGGGTCCACACGCATCTCATTATGGATAAGAAGTCACTCAGTGACCAGTTCACGCGTGAAGTAAGTTTTGAGGGACCGATACTGGCGACAAAAGAGGGGTGAATGGAAGCCGATCAAAATTTCTCTCGAAATCGATCCGTCGGCCTATATCCCAAAATTCACCGCAAACCCTCTACCTAAGGTACGTGAGAATAGCTATGGACAAACTATCTCACAGAAGCACACCCTAGGAAACTTCGCGGAAGCAAAACGGGAAAAACTCCCCAATCAGCAGCACTACTGAGTCAGACCGGTCTGACCACTAGCACAGACCGGTTGGGCTGGAAATTGAATTTCCAGACCGGTCAGGCCGGTTACCCAGACCGGTCAGACCGGTCGCTCCCAGACAGCCCGCAACCAAAGCTTCAAATGGCAAAACTCGAGCAAACAAAATCTAAATCCAACGAAACTTGGAGGATACCTTCACACCTGTCCCATGAACATATCCTCAAGAGATCTCTCCCAAAAGATTAAAGAATCTTGTGAATTCGGGGGAAGATCAAAGTGGATTGGGGTTTTCCCATGAACACAAAAACTCCAATTCGTGAGAACTCACGATTCCAGGGGGTTTAGCACTAGGCTAGATGCATCGGAATCGTCACAAAGAGTTCAACAAAACAAGAATTCAAAGGGTTGTCTCCTCCAAACACAAAACACACCAAAAGAGGAGAATTCAAACCCAAAACGTAAGAAAGAAAGGAGAGGACGAATACTCTGCACACATAGATGATTTCAACAAGATTTCATTCATAAATTTCAGAGGAATTCACCTATACAAAGGCTAGAGCCATCCGCCCATCATCCTACCCACTAATTTGAGAGATTAGCTAAACCCTAACCCTCTTTTGCTTTGGAGTCCTTGGTCCTAACCTGAAGCAGGGGCAGGGAGAAGGAAAAACGAAGAGAATACAAAAAGACTCAAGAGACTCAACCAGCCACGGGCTGGTGGGGGTATTTATACCCAGCTGCTGCGGCCAGACCGGTCAGACCTGTCCATGGGACCGGTCAGACCGGTCGGGTCTGCAGCAGCCCGCTGTACAGACTCAATCGACGGCGGAGTTTCTTTCTTCAACTCGAAGTCTTTGCTGCGATGCCGCCACGTCGACGAAGTTCCGGTCCGCGGTTTTGGAGGGTCCGCGAAACCCGGGTAGGTGGCCGGTTTTGAGAAAACCGCCAAAACTTCACGCGCGGGAAGATTCCCGCCTCCACGCTGTGGCCCTAGACGCCGTTCCCACCTCGGCCTTCTGACGGCCCTAGACGCCGCCCGACGCCCGTCACCTCCTCGCCCGCAGCGAGGCCCTAGACGCCGTCGACGCCCGTCGCATCCGTCAGTCCCGAGACCGACGCCTGTGCCTCCACGACTTGGCGTCTTCAACCGTCGTCCGCCTGCTTGGTTTTGTGGCGCAAACCAAGAAACCCGCCTTCCGTCGCCGCTTGCGCCCTCGATCCAGGAATGGACGCCACAGCTGCCGCCCGGCCTGAGCTCCTCCACGGCAGCTCTCCGTCGACATTCGACGCCCGTGTACCTGCAATCCAAAGACCAAGTGCACGATCATACCGCACGGTTGACAATTTACTCATCACAAGCAGGATAGAGTACTCTCATTCCTCAAGTTTTAAGGAATATCGCTCAACTCTTAAACTCAAATTAAGATAAGAAAACGGAAACGCACGTAATTTGGACCTAGCTGACTGACTTGAAGTCAATAATCTAAGGGAAATGGCAAGGCCATTGTTTGATTTCATAGTGATTTAACGACAACATACTTATTGGGAGTAAAATGGTTAGTTGTCAAGCATGTATAATTCTAGGCATTTTAGATCTTAATAAGATAAATTTCCATCTCAAGTCATAGCAACCTCTGACACATCCTAACGGAGCCTAACGACGTGGGTGTGTGGGCACCTACCCATGTGCAGTCTGAATGTTTTTCTTTTGTTTTGAAAATACAGTCTGAATGTTTTTCATTACTCATTTCCTAGTCATAGCAACAACCTCTGACACATCCTAAAGACTCAGCGTAGGATTATACTACTGATTTGCAGCGCGAGTCAGCTCAGTAGTCTCTATCACGGGGCATACGTCAAACAAGTGAACAACCATCGCTAGAGTAGGACGTAATACATTACGTTTACGCGGCGGGCTAAATAAATAAATATATATAAATAAATAAATAATAGTATGATGTAAGCTTGTTATGAACCTTCCTAGAAATTCCATCTTTCGATTTCAAGCATACGTCGTTCTCTACCATCTCAGTCTAAATAATGCAAACTTAACTTTGACGTTCAATTAACTTTATCTAATTACAAATAAACTATTTTGTGGGTTACACAGTACGTGTTTATAATAAAAAATACCCCACGCCTTTTTTATTTTAATTCGCATGTATGCAACCAAACATATATATCTTCCAGCAGTAATAGCCACCAGATACACATATGCAAAAATACTGGGTAGGCATACAGGTCGCGCTCTGTGTATCTGCATAGGTCAATGAATGCAAAATTATAGTCATTTTGGACAGCGTCACGATCTTCAAAACACAATTTTGATTTTTTGTTTTTATAAAAAATATTTATAAAAATGTGATATATGTATACTTTTATGAAAATATTTTCCAAGACAAATCTATTCATATAATTTTCACATTTTCAAACTCAACAACTTGAGAGTTATTCATGATTTATATTTCTAAGATTTGACTCAAATTTTATCCTAAACAACTTCCTTTACGAGTATGGAGGGAGTATTGATTATACTTCATTTGCTACCAGATGGAATTCATCTTAAGGTGGAATTCATTTTGACCTGTACATCCGCGTGTTGCTATCTTCTCCTTCTAGAACCTTGCCATGCCTATCGAACTCCAAATCTCGTCTTGCAAATTTTGTGTAACGTCTCAAAATATAAGTCTCCGGTATTCTTTGAACTTGGATTTGTATGAAAGTTCGCAACAGGTGCACGCAGAAAAGACCTAAAATGTTTGTGGACAATTCAACTGTCATGATTGCATATCCATACATTTATTCTTATATTTCGAAAACTTCATTTTTAGCAGTACCTGTATGCTCCCACTTCCTGCACTCGCAAGTGTAGCAGCCTCCCCCTTTGTCAACTTGTACCTTGATCTGGTGTTGGCCCCACGTTATAAACGTGTGCCCGATAAATGTACATGCGCTGGAGTTCGAACCCATGACTTGTGGGCTCGCGCATAGTCTTCTCTACTATTCCATCCACACAGCACATGTGAGTACATAGGAGATGATATCCTTTTTAAGTAACCCAGGTGGACCATTTAGTATCGGACCATAATCATTTAATACCACGCCATAACACCACCCGATACTACTAAATGCCACCATTTATTACTGGATGGTGTTAAAAACCGGTACTAAATGGCTGGGCCCCTCGGGAGCCATTTAATACTGGATCATAACACCAATCGGTACTAAATGATAGCATTTAGTACCGGATGATGTTAAAAACTAGTACTAAATGGCTCCGGGGGTACTGTGCTGTAGAACCGATACTAAATTGGCATTAGTACCGGCTTTAAAGCAACTGGTACTAACTGGAGGTGGACGAATGTCTCTTTTTCTAATAGTGAGTTTTTCACAATTAACCCATTGTTGACGCTCACTAACGACAATTTTCAGGCGTCAACTTGATCAGAAAATCATGAGAGTTTGTATTTCTTACACGCATCTTTATCCAATAAAATCTCTAAACCACACTTCACCTTCTAGAAAATGCAAGTTGTGTTTTTGAGCTAATATGCAGGTTGCAAGCACACTTTGGCCTGACATAAAACCCCAGAAATTATCAGAGCACTGATTCAGGCTCAATTGGACCAAGTGTAGCCCAAAAGCCAACTCAAACCCACTCAAGATAGACCAAGACCAGTGTGGACCAGACAAGGCAGCCCAGGACAGCCCACCAGAGAAAGTTGGGGGCAGTTGGAGCCTCGGGCAGGCCAGCCGACCACCCTGGTCGGCCAAGCTGGCCCGTGGGCCCCACCGCCTTAACCAAGCCACGTGTCGTCTCCTGGATGGTCCTTTAGGTCGGTTTGGAGAATCTCACCCCGTGGCTCGCTGCTATAAATACAAGGGGGTAGAGATTAGAACACACACACACTCACACATCTCACAACACTCACCTCTTGCATAGTCTTTAGGCTTAGTGGAGTTTAGGAGAAGTCTAGGAGTCATCGAGTCGTCGGAGTTGCTCGAGAGTTCTAGTATAGGTTCATCTCTAGCTCTCTCTTGTAATATTCGGTTGTTTGTAATAGAATTAGACTATGGTTATCGATATCTGCTCGAAGTATGCTCTGAGTTATCAGATATATGCTTCTTGATCTGGTTGCGTTATTGTTGAATGCTTGCATTGTATGACCGCCCTGTGCTTGTGATGGTTAACATATCGGCCTTTGAACTCTATCAACTGCTCCAGTATTCGTATGTTTGCTCTAGTGTGATGTCTGTCCATCCAGAGGGTGGGGGCTCCGCGCGGGACATTAGAGTATCGCTTACTAGTGTAGACATGGTGTCTAGATTAGCTAAGAGTTGCTGGATGTCAACTATACCCATGGTTTGTAGAGGTAGCCGGCAGGTGGTGACAGCCCTGTTCGGCCCTAGTAATTCTCCGCGTTCGGTATGGGGGGTAGGAGGTGCATAAAGCCGTCGGAGTGTACGGGCTCCTCCCGTTGCTTCGATAGCGGTCTCTCTGTTGTATAGTTTAATCTCTGACGATCTAATCATAAGATGACATAGATATAGCTAGCCTAGCACAGTTGACTCGAGCTATAACTTCTATCTTGCTCCCGGCCTAAAGCATCTTTTCGTTTCTTTTATTTATTTATCAAGAGGGTGGTTTATGTGTGTGTCACACTATCTCCTACCACATTATCTATCTTACCCCTGTTTATGCAAGAGAATACCCAATCTAGATAAAATTCATCAACTAGTCTATATCTCTTCATTCACCGTCTTCCCTGAGGAAATATAAATGACACCGCGGTATAATCCCAGGTAAAATGCTACAGCGGTATTCCGTGCGCTTGCAGATTTATTCGTGGTTCATGAAATACCTTCCACTCCAATTGGCGTCTGCGGGCGTTATCGCTGTTTTCCCGGTGGCGACGCTGGTAGGCGCCAACAAGCAATTTTTGGCGCCGTTGCCGGGGAAGGCACAGATTGAAGTATATAGATAAAGTTATGAACAAAATCGAAATTGGTATTCGCTTGCTAAACATGCTAACTTGGCTTTGTTTTCTTGTCTTTGTCTATATTTAAATAGGGTAGTGTATGACCGGTTTCGACTTGCCGCAAAACTTTCATTCCAATCCAGAGTCACTTCTGAGAAGAGTTCGTCCTCGTGTCGTACCTCCTCAAATCTCACTCTCGGCAGCCAAACTAGTCATCGCATCATCATCAGCTCCTCGAGCTATGGCCCAGGAGACACTCCGTGATTACTCTGCTCCGTCGGCTAACCAGGTCCCCACCGGGCCCGAGGTTAATACCAGAGGGGAAAATTTCGAAATCAAGACGGGTCTCATTACGATGGTGCAGGCCAGGCCATTCTCTGGCAAGGCCAATGAGGATGCCAGCACTCATCTCCAGCAGTTTCTGGAGCTCTGCAGTACTTTTGTTATCAAGGGTGTATCGCAAGATGCAATCTGGCTCTGTCTGTTTCCGTTCCCTCTCTTGGGGAGAGCGAAGCAATGGTTTTATGCTAACAAGGGTGTTGTGGACACTTGAGACAAATGTGCCAAGGCGTTCCTCGCGAAGTTCTTCCTGATGGGCAAAACCAATGCTCTTCGTGGATGGATTTCGAACTTCCAGCAGACATCAAATGAGTCAATTCCTGAAGTTTGGGAGAGACTTCAGGAGTACATTCTAGCATGTCCGCTCCATGGAATAGACAATTGGCTCCTTCTTCAAAACTTCTACAATGGTTTGACGCAGTCATCTCGTGATCATGTGGATGCCACTGCAGGTGGAGCTTTCTTCTCGCTGACCATTGAAAGAGCTACATCATTAATCGAGAAGATGGTGTCCAATCAAGGTTGAGCGATGATCGCCTCGAACCACGCCAGCGAGGCATGCACTCCGTCAAGGAGGCCGACATGCGCGCTATGAAGATTGATCTCCTCCTCAAGAAATTCAGGATTATTCCCAAGATAATGCAAACACTTCAAGCCTTGGAAACTCACATGACATGTGAGGTCTGCGGGAATGTTAGACATTCGGGCGACAACTGCCCAGAAACCCAAGAAGAAGCACTATATCTCAATGGTGACAACAATGGCTTTCGTCCACAAGGAGCTCAGGGGTGGAATCAACCATGCCCATATTATTAAGGAGGTAATGGCAATTCAAATTCTTTCAATCCTAACCAACCTACCTTGAGAGATCTTGTCTACAGCCAAGCAAAGATCAATGAGTCTCTTCAGAAGAAGTTGGCCGCTACATACAAATCTATGGAGACGATCCATGCCAAGATGGACGGATTCTCCACTGCTATCAAGAACCAGCTGAGTTTCAACAAGATGCTCGAAACTCAATTGGCTCAGCTAGCTGCTGCCACACCTGCTGCTGAATTAGGGAAGATTCCGGGGCAACTCGAATCAACTCTAGAGAGCGTCAATGTCATAAATGCTATGTGGAAAGAGCCACATAGCAGGACACCCTTCAGCTACACAGAGAAGCTCACACACCCAAGAAGAGGTGCGTGGGGCGAGTTAGCAGCTACAGTACGAGAAGATTCTGGAACCCCAGTAATCAATTGCTCAATATTTGATTATGAGTTTGATCACGCTCTATATGACCTTGGAGCCAGCGTCAACATTATGCCCAAGGTAACATTTGAGAAGTTAGGCCATCCATCAATTTCCCCTACTGCTATGTGTGTTCAGCTGGCGGATTCCACTGTGAGATATCCTGAAGGAGTTGAGGAAAATCTTATGGTAAAAGTCAAGAATACCTACATATTAGTGGACTTCGTAGTCCTCGATATGGAAGGAGATCTTGGGATCCCGCTCATACTTGGACGCCTGTTTCTCAAGGATACAAATGCCAGAATTGATGTAGGGACAGGAAGAATCAGCCTCTGTATCATGGGAAAGACCATGAAGTTCAAATTTCAAAACAAGAGGAAAGTATTCCTGATCCATAAGGATAGTGAAAAATAGGGGTTATGGGCAGAACCCGGTTGGGATGATCAAGATTATCACTCCCCATCCAAGCCAGCTTGGGAGGATTGGGAGATTCATACACCCCCAACCGAGCCAGTGGAATACGATAAGAAGATCCCCTATTTTATCACCAATACAGTATGAGAAGATTTGGAGACCGTCTATCCTACATCCTAGGATCCTGTTCCTGCACCGCCTACACCACCAAAGAAGAATAAGAAAATATGGCACAAGAAGAACAAGACGTCATCGACCGCTACTACTTCTCCAGGTACGGACGAAACGACCTCAACCTGATCAGGTATGGAGAAAGGTCCTGCTTTTCGGACCCTAAACCAAGAGCTAGCTTGGGGGAGGTTCCCTCCCTTAAGTCAACTGTATCATTTATTTGCTTTTTCAATAAAATTTGATAAAAACCTCCAAAACAAAATAAATATTTACTGCTTTATTTCCCTTTTTATCATGCGCGATAAGAATATTTTAACTCCTTATGAAAGTTCAAAGGATGAGTTTTGCTTTGCTCTACCATGCCTGATGTACTTAGTTTGGAAATAAGAGTTCTCTTGAGTTTAAATCTGTTGGTTATGTAAATACCTTGCCAATGAACCTAAAAGTTCCGTGGGTTGCATATGCTTGATCCAAATCTAAGTTGTTGTGAGTATAGATATGGTAAATAAAGTTGTACAAGTTTGTTCTAGTGATGTTTGAAATATGGAGTTGTTTTTTCAAAAAAGATCTAAAAAGGCAAGTTCTTCGGTGATAAGCAAAGTCCTACTAGAGCCATATGTCATATTCCGCGAAAAACCTTACACATATGCTGCTTGATGTTCTGTTGAGTTTTGTCAAATTGTGTGACCCTAGTGAGATGCTTTTCATACTTTCTCGATCATAAGCACGTACACGACCCATCCATTTGCTACATTTTTACATTGGGAATTGAGCACCATCATCCATCCATTTCCCATTAATAAATGCTTCATATCTTTAAACTCTCTCGTAGAACATCCCTGAAATAAAATAAAGTCAGATTATGGTTGCCCCAAAAAGAGAAAAGATGGCATGCCAAAGAAACATGACCCAAAAAAAAGAGAGAAAGAAAGGGGTAGCCATGTCTCAAAAAAAAGAGATAGGGATGATTCGAGAGAGAAAACCAATGCCTTAAGGAGTAGATCATATCCATTCATCCATCCACCCATCCACTCATACACTTGCACCTTTTGATTGAGATTGCATGACTTATTTCTCCAGGGATTCTCTCTTTGACTTTACAATATATGGAATGCAAGTATGCCATGTACTTATCCTACCTTGAGCTCCACAAAGGCTTTTTAGCAGTAGGAAAGACCGAAGGCAGATACTGCCCTGGCGAGGATGATAAAAGTTGAGTGCCTCGAGGGAGTCATCCTGGGAACTTTGCCATGTTTTCAAAAAATCTTTCAAAAAAAAGTATCTCCAGATGGATTGCAGATCTATGAGCAAGTAAGTACTACTCTATGCACCGTTCTAACTCTTAACAGCCCAAGACAAGGAGACTGCTAAGAAGCCCCATGAAGGAGTAAGGTAATTGTGCAAAGGTATGATAGCTAACTTATTTAAGCTTATAGATGAACATCAGCGCTTCAGACTATGACATAACAGGTAAGGTATAAGTCAAAGTGATTTTCTGATCAACAACCTGATTCATCCTACTTTGCTCGGGACGAGCAAAGGACAGCTTGGGGGGATCTTGTTGATGCTCACTAACGACCATTTCCAAGCATCAACTTGATCAGAAAATCATGAGAGTTTGCATTTCTTACACGCATCTTTATCCAATAAAGTCCCTAAACCACACTTCACCTTCTAAAAAATGCAAGTTGTTTTTTTGAGCTAATATGTAGGTTGCAAGCACAGTTTGGCCCGACATAAAATCATAGAAATTATCAGAGCACCAATTCAGGCTCAATTGGACCAAGTGTAGCCCAAGAACCATCCCAAACCCACTCAAGACAGACCAAGACCAGCGTGGACCAAACAAGGCAGCCCAGGACATCCCACCAGAGGAAGTTGGGGGTGGATGGAGCCTCGGGCAGGCCGGCCGACCACCCTAGTCGGCCGAGTTGACCCGTGGGTCCCACTGCCTTAACCAAGCCACGTGTCATCTCTTGGCTGGTACTTTAGGTCGGTTTGGAGAGTCTCACTCCGTGGCTCCCTGCTATGAATACAAGGGGAGGGGAGAGATTAGAACACACACACACACACACACACACACACACACACACACACACACACACACACACCTCTTGCATAGTCTTTAGGCTTAGTGGAGTTTAGGAGAAGTCTAGGAGTCATTGAGTCACCGGAGTTGCTCGAGAGTTCTGGTATGGGTTCATCTCTAACTCTCTTGTAATATTCGGTTGTTTGTAATAGAATTAGACTATGGTTATCGATATCTGCTCGAAGTATTGTCTGAGTTATCGGATATATGCTTCTTGGTCTGGTTGCGTTATTGTTCAATGCTTGCATTGTATGATCGCCCTGTGCTTGCGATGGTTAACATATCGGCCTTAGAACTCTATCAACTGCTCCAGTATTCGTATGTTTGCTCTAGTGTGATGTCTGTCCATCCGGAGGGTGGGGGCTCCGCGCGGGACACTAGAGTATCGCTTACTAGTATAGACATGGTGTCTAGATTAGCTAAGAGTTGCTGGATGTCAACTATACCCGCGGTTTGTAGAGGTAGCTGGCAGGTGGTGACAGCCCTGTTCGAGCCCTAGTAATCCTCCACATTCGGTATGGGGGGTAGGGGGTGCATAAAGCCGCCGGGGTGTACGGGCTCCTCCCGTTGCTTCGATAGCGGTCTCCCTGTTGTATAGTTAAATCTCTGACGATCTAACCATAAGATGGCATAGATATAGCTAGCCTAGCATAGTTGACTCGAGCTCTAACTTCTACCTTGCTCCCAGCCTAAAGCATCTTTTCATTTCTTTTATTTATTTATCTAGAGGGTAGTTTGTGTGTGTGCCACACTACCTCCTACTATGTTATCTATCTTACCCCTGTTTATGCAAGAGAATACCCAATCTAGATAAAGTTCATCAACTAGTCTATATCTCTTCATTCACCGCCTTCCCTGCAGAAATATAAATGACACCCTGGTATACTCCCAGGTAAAATGCTACAGCGGTATTCTGTGCGCTTGTGGATTTATTCGTGGTTCATGAAATACCTGCCACTCCAATTGGCGTCTGTGGGCGTCATCGCTGTTTTTCCGGTGGTGACGCTGGTAGGCGGCAACACCCATGCTTGTCTGGATTTGTCTATCCTAGACCATGTGTTGCTTCAACACTTCTGGTTAGGGCTTAGCAAGGAGTCTGCCTTACACCTTGACATTACTGCTGGAGCATCTTTTGCGCATAAAACCACAGCCAAAGGAGAGTCACCTCTAGATCGCATTCTAGAGTTCCTTTTTGCGCAAAAACCTTAGAGGAAGAATAAATTCAACCTCCAGAGTTCCCTTTCAATACCGAGACGGACATATTTCAATATTTTGGAAATACCTCGATATACCCCCTCTAAAAGGAGATGTCCAGTTCTAGTAGACCCTGCTGATCGTCTCGATAAGGCTTCCCTAAAAGAGACCATCCAGGGTTCAACTTCTATTATGAGTTGTGAATGGCTGCTGGAAGGGGAACTTTCTTCCGAAGCAATTCAGATTCGATTCCCTTCCGCCTTCCTTGACCATTCGATGCTTCATCAAAGGAACTAAGGTCACAACTCTTTATAACCCCACGGTTAGAGCAAACATCATTTCTGCTTCTTTTGCACTTGACTATCTAAGCGAGAAACTGATGTTCCCAACTACAAAGACCTTGAGGAGTCATGTATGACTCCGAGGTGCTTTGCAGGGTGAAGGCTGAACTGCTGGAACGAACATGGCCCCATTTAGGCCATTTCGAGTGATTTTAGTGATCGAATGACAACGCACTCAATGGGACTAACATTTTATCAAGATATACTTTGAAGGTGGTTATTAGGTTCCGAGGATGTAATGAAGTCATTCAAATGATCAAATATGAAAAGAAACAAAGCAAAACAAGCAGAAGCGTTGACAAACTAAATCAGTCAATTGACAGACTAAACTCGTTAATTGACAGACTAAATCGGAGCAATAGCCCAAGCTGTGCCGAGTCAAGTGAAGAAATGCCAGTGTGACCGGTTGAACTGATGGTCATAAATTGAGGCATCGGTGCATTCGTCAGGGTATTGTCCAGAGAGCATGAGCATAAGAAGAGACCTGTTGAACCGATAGAGAAATAAAAAAGCATCGGTCTATTGACAGACTAAATCTGTCAATGCTTACTGCAACCGACAGCCTCAAGAAAGGCATCGGTGCATTCAGTATGTTACTCAAAGATGATATTTTGGTGGAACCAAAACATCCTTTAGAACTAGTTTAACCGAATGACGCAAGCCTGCACAAGTGTGTCGGTTCTCCAATGGCTACTTGTCGGTGTCCTGACCCCGTAGCCCGGCACCAACTAGTAAATGTGTTGCGTGTCCCTGTCTCCAAATGGTTGATGTAAGAAGAAACACAATGACACCGTGTTTATCCTGGTTCCGGCCAATGAGGCCGTACATCCAGCAGAGGAGTTTGCACTGTATTACTTGCACCAGAGTGCTTGTAGTAGGGGATACAAGCTTGTGCGAGAGAGGGAGGAAAGCTCCCAGGTCCCTTGTTGGCTAGGATCGATTGGGTCAAGTGCCAATGTCGAGAGGTGTGGTGGGCGTGAGCCGGTTCGTGCTCTGTCCGTCCTGTATGAGGCTCTGCCTCCTCCTTTTATAGACCAAGGAGGGGAGAGTTACACGTGTAGGATATCTACGGGTTGCCTCTTGTTCCCCCGGTCCGAGGGAGAACAGTTGGTCTTCCCTGTCGCCGAGCACTGGGGAGCACGGCGTCAGGCATGGGCGTCGTCCTTGTGCATCGTTTGACTGGGCCCAGGTCGTGTCCGTGTCCTGTAGCGCTAGTTGACGGCGTGGCGATGACGATTGGGCGCGCGGTGCCTTACGTCGGATGAAGTGGGACGTCAAGGGTTCCGCGGGGCAGGTCTTCCCCTGGTCAAGAGCCGTACTGTTGTTCGACGGTCATTGCCCATGTCCGCCGTGGGTCCTGCAATGGAGGAAGGTACAAGGAGTGGGCAGCACAGTGGCAGGAGGTGTCAGGCAAGTCCGCACAGAGCTCCGCAGTCCTGTCCCGTGCTGGGAATAGTAGCACAGTGGTGGGTGTAGGTTGAGGAGACGTCGGTCACATCCGCTGTGCGGCGTGGCGGTTGACGCCAGCTGACGCCGCCTGACACCGCTTGACCCCCGCCCCATGCCGTGGAGTGGTTGGCAAGTAAATGTGCCCCGTCCAGTCAGGTGGTTGTGCCGTAGCTCCAGCCTGCCAAGGGCAGTCTCGAACGAGGCGGAGATCGCCCCTGCGCCGAGGCCTCGTAGAGGGCTCGGCTGAGGGGGCCTCGAGCGAGGCGGAACCCGTCCCGCATCGAGGGGCCTCGGTGGGCGACCCTCGAGTGAGTTGGAGTTTGCCTCCGCCTCGAGGGTACCCAACGGGGAACCCTCGAGCGAGGCGGAGATGTCTCCACAGCCAGTGAGGCCTCAGAGGGGCCGTACCGTGGTGCTGGGCTATGGGCCGAGCGTGACTTGGGCTTTCCACACCTGTAGAGGCTTTGGACGCCCAAGTTTGGGAAGGATCCGGCCCGGGTGCCAAATTCCATTTGCGTGTGTTGAGGGTGCTTTAGTCCTGGGTTAGGGTGCCCCATGATTATGGTTCCCTGCAGTAGCCCCCGAGCCTTTGGTCGAGTCGGGGACTCGGCCAGAGGGTGTTTTGGCGATTTTGCTCCTTGACGTGATTGATCGGCGCATCGCCTCCGCTGGGCGCGCCTAGGTGCTCGCCTGCGCGATGCGACGACTCACGTGTCAGGGTAATGCGCCTACAGAGAAAGCACCCCGGGGCACGTGCGCCTTCTTATTTGTTGTGGTGACGATGCGCGTCGGCGCACTGAGCGGGCCAGGGCCATGATGGCGCCTGCCGCTCTGCGGCCAGCACTGACGCCGCGCAATCCAGCGCACAGGGTCTCAGCTCTGTCTCGCCCGGTCGCCTCGCGACACGCCGTTTGAGGGCAATTGGCCAGGGCCGATGCTGCACTGTTCGGAACCCAGGGGCTTGGCTTTACCCTGTCCGGTCACGCCTCGGCACGGTGACCGAGAGCATCTTTCGTTCGTGGGTGCCGCACCATCACGGGCGGCCCAAACCTTGCCCCTGCGGCAGGCTAAGGCCTGGCGCCCGATGTGGCTATAAATAGGGGTCCTGGGACTCCCTTTCTTCTCCAACTCTCCCTACTCTTACTTCTAGCTTCGCCTAAATCTTGTAATATTTCATTTTGCCTTTCGTGGTCGGCCCCCGGACTGGGTGGTTCGACGTCCTTAGGCTTGAGGCTAGAAGAATGATTGCGAGCGTCGGGCGAATGCTGGAGAGGGCGTGCTTACCATCCCTCGGCTTCAGTGGAATCAGCAAAAGAACATCGGGCCCACGGGGTCCTGCTTCTGTGATGTCCCTGAGCCTGAAGGGGCGTTGAGACGCCTGACCATGGCGTCGGCGCTAGGTTTGGCGGCCATTCTTCGCACCATCCCTCTCGGCGACAAGGTCGCTCTCGGGGAGGTGGTGCAGAGGGTGCTGTCCGCCAGCTTGACCCCCCGCAAGGTCTTTGGTGGAGGAAAATCCAGAATAAAGCTTGCGAGAAGGGCATCCCTTAGGACCCGTGCGGTCTAGGGGCTGCTTCTCGCAATCCCGAGCAGCCTGGTCGTAATGTCGGCCAAGGGCTCGGTGCTCTTCATCAGCACTCGCTCCTCCCTAAGATAGAAAAGATTGCCACGCGAGTGGCAACGCATTTGTATCTTTCGACGGCTTCGAGCTGGTAACCTTTTGTAATATTTGTTTGCAAGAAGTAATGAAGTCCTCATTTCCTTCGTGTGGTTTGCTTCCTGCTTGATCACTAGAGGGTTTGTCCCTCGAACTGGTGAAGTTCTTTCCGTGGGGGCGCGTCAGTGCACTCGCGGGTGTAGCCCCCGAGGCCTTGGAGGAGTGGAGTCACTCGTCTAAGGGCTATGAGCATAATGTTCGTTTGGTCGGTCGGGTGTCAGGGCCTCTCAGCGTTTGTTTCAGCCGGCCTCAGCATTATTTCAGCTGGCATCGGCATTTAGCTGGAAGCGCGACTCGTGTCCTTTCTGGACCAATCCAAACAGCTCGTTGAGCGTGCAGGGGGGTTAGTTCGATACGCAGGACTTCACCATCGGGCGATGACCAGTTCGTTCGACGGTGTTGCTCTTTGCCTAGACATGCGAGGAGCCCCCGAGCCCCAGCCTGTGTGAGGACGATCAAGGGAACCCTTGTCTTACTGTTACAACCTTCAGTCTGCCTTTCCACAAGGAGGAGGGGTGAAACAAACCATGCTACCCTTGTCCGGGCCGCGATTCATGGATGTTTCGATGAGCTGTTAGCGGGTAGTTCGAGTGAACGTCAGTGCCCCGTTCGGTAGGGGTCGGCTCGCGGTCCGGAGACACGTTCATGGAGCGCTTGCAGAGGTTCGCTAGGTAGGGCTCGGACCCGTTTGGTTGGGTCCGAGGGCTTGGTGCTCTCCCTCGATGGGATCCCTCGTTCTAGCCCCCTCTGTCTGGCCTCAAACACAACGTAGGGCATCTCGAACTCCGCGTTTGAGGCTTAGGCTTTGTATGAGCATGCCCGAGTTGTCCCTGACTCTATTGATCTGGGGCGGCTGTCGAACCCTCGATGGGCCAGCCTTCGAACCCCTGATCAGTAGGGCTCGGAATAATGGTTCCTTCATTGATAAGGAACCCCCCCCGAAGGGGAATATTCCGTCACAGTTTTCGGCGTGGCGCACGGAGTCGGGGAGTAATGTGCGTCGCGGCCTGATGCGTGCAGGGCGGGCGCGCCTTTTGAGGAGGCATTCTTGGGCAGATGGAATGGCGCGGGCGGCTATAGAGTGATGGGATGCCATCCATAGTGCGCCTGCGCCGCTTCGAAAACTACCCCGCTGCAATTACTGCACACGCGCGCGCGCATCCGCGATTGTGGGGCCCGGCTGTCGGTGTCAGCGGTATCTACCGCATTGAATGCGGTAGATTTGGAACCGCCGCAGGGAATCCACCTTGCTGCTACGGTTAAATAGGGAGGCACGAGTAGGGTGGTTCGGCTTACCATGCCATTGCCTTCTTCCTCCTCTCGCCGTGCTTCGCTCGAGCAAACAGACGAAAGAGAAAGAGAGAGAGAGAGACACACACACACAGAGAGAGAGAGAGATAGAGAGAGAGAGAGAGCAGGCGCACCTCCCCCTTCTTCGAGCCCCCTTTTTAACTGTTGCCGTCCATCGTCGTGATGGCGAACGTGCAGTTCGTCGACCCGGTGCCGTGGGGCCGGTCCACCGCCGACCGGCAGCATCTGGTGTCGCTGGTCGCCATCGGCCTGCTCGCGCCGAACACGGATCTGGTGCGCCCGGTGTGGATTGAGCTGGGGTTGGCGACGACGCCGAACCCTCCGAGTGGCTACATCATCAGTTTGGCGCGGCTGCACGAGCGGGGCTTTGGCGTCCCCACCGGCAAGTTCATCCGCGCGCTCTGCCACCACTACGGGGTGGAGCTACACAACTTCGCCCCCAACGTCATCTCGCAGGCGGCGGTCTTCATTACCGTCTGCGAGGGCTACTTGGGGATGCCAGTCCACTGGGACTTGTGGAGACACCTCTTCCGAGGCGAGCTCCACACCGATCCCGTCTCGGTAGGGGTGAGGAGGCCCGTCCGTGCCGGGGGCCTGACACTCCAGTTACGGGGGAAGATGAGTCGAAGGTGGTGGTGCTGGGGCAATCCGAGCACCCGAGGCAGGTTGCCCAGAGCACCGCCCCCAAGCGGCCGGCGTCGATGCCGGGCAAGGCCCCCCCGTGGGAGCCGAGTGGGCGATGGTCCAACACGGGGGCACCCCGGGTTTTAGTCGCAACGAGCGGGAGGAGGAGGAGGTTTGGAAGGCGCAGTATGAGGTTGGGTCCCAGATCCAGGCCGCCCTCGTACGCGCCCTTCGGCTCCATAAGACGACAAATTTCGAAATCAGCAGTGTAAGTATCCTTTCCTCGGAACTCGTCCATCTTTGATCTTATTTGTGTAACTTCCGCTTACACCCTCCACCCGCAGCAGCTGAGGCAAATCTCGCGTGACAAGAGCGCCGAGCTGGCCCAGCAACACTCCGAGGTGCGGTGGCTCGAGTGGCAGAACGCCACTCTGATCGAGCGACTGGGCGAGGCCAACACCTTGGTGGCCAACCTGGGGGCGCAAGACCGCGCGCGGCAGGAGGAGTTGGCCCGAGCCGTCGAGGAGCGCAACGCCCAGAGGGCCGCGGCAGAGCAGAAGGCCCAAGAGGTCGAGCTGCAGAGAGCTTCTGCCGAGCAGAGGGCCCAGGAGGCCCAGCAGTAGATCGCCGCCCTGCGTGGGAATGTGGAGGACCTCACGGCGAGGGTGGCGCAGCTGGAGGAGGCCCGCGAGGCGCATGCGACCTCCCTCACGGAGAAGGAGGCCCTCATTGAGGGGCAGAGGAACGCCCTCCTCACCACCGAGACGACCCTCACAGTCGCGAACACGGAGATAGAAGAGGGGAGGAAATGCATCGCGGGTAAGTACCAAGATTAAGTTTAGTTTTGCTTAATTTTGGCGAGACTTATCTTTGTTTTCTGCTCAGGGCTGCGGAAGGAGGTGACGAAGAAGACCGTGGCGAATGAGGCTCTCCAGGCCGTGTACGTGTCCCTGCAGAGGACTACGACGACTTGGAGGAAGCCGCCATAGCCGCGTGCCAGGGTGTCGAGGGTGAGGGCGGCGAGTCGGGCAGCTCGCTGGTCAGTCGCCTGAGATTATTGGGTGGCCGGATGATCGAGCGGCTCAAAGGTGCCCTCCGCCTTGGCATCCAAAAGGCCCTCGGCGTAGTCTCGACGCACTACATCATCGACTGGCTACATTGTTCGAGATACTTGGGTGCGAAATACGAAAAAACTTTCGAAAAAAACGTGACACTTTTGGGGATGTTTTGGGGGTTCCCCCCATTGTAGCCCCTGAGGGAGGCTCGGCTTTGCCGAGGGCAAAGCCGAGGCTCACTCAGTGTTGTGCGCGTATTCGAGCCCCCGAGGGTTCGAACGACTTCTGAGAAATTTAAAAGTAAAGCATACTTCTTTATTGTCTTGGGAAGTTTAAGATACGAGTACAAAGTATGTACGAATGACTTGGAATTTCAGGGATAGAAGCGACGTAGCTACTGAATGTTCCAAGCGTTGGTGAAGACTTCGCCCTTCTCGTTGGCTAGCTTGTAGGTGACGGGCTTCAAGACTGCCACGACTATGTACGGGCCTTCCCATGGCGGGGTGAGCTTGTGGCGCCCTCGGCTATCTTGCCACAGTCTCAACACGAAGTCTGCCTTGTTGAGGTCTCGACGGCGGACCCTCTGCGCCTGGTATCATCGCAGGGACTGCTGGTAGCGTGCCGAGTGTAGAAGCGCCACATCTCGAGCCTCGTCCACCTGATCCAGCGAGTCCTCACGGGCTTGCTAGTTCTGGTGCTCTTGGTAGGCTTTGAGCCTTGGGGATCCATACTCCAAGTCAGTGGGGAGGATGGCCTCGGTGCCATAGACCAGGAAGAATAGACTGAACCCCGTGGCTCGACTCGGAGTTGTTCTTAGGCTCCAAATGACCGATGGTAGCTCCGTTAGCCTTCTTCGGCCAAACTTGTTCAGCTTATTGAAGATTCTTGGCTTGAGGCCTTGTAGGATCATGCCGTTGGCACGTTCTACTTGGCCGTTCGTCTGTGGGTGCGCCACCAACAACCAATCCACGCGTATGTGGAAGTCATCGCAGAACTTCAAGAACTTTTTGCCTGTGAACTGGGTGCCATTATCCGTGATGATCGAATTCGGGACCCTGAATCTGTAGACAATGTCGTTGAAGAATTGTACCAATCGCTCGGACTTAATCTTGGTGATGGGTCGAGCCTCGATCCACTTGAAGAATTTGTCCACTGCCACCAACAAGTGGGTGTAGCCCCCGGGCGCTCTCTGCAGAGGACCAATGAGGTCCAGTCCCCACATGGCGAAGGGCCATGTAATGGGGATGGTCTACAGGGCATGAGCAGGGAGGTGTGTTTGACAGGCGTAGAACTGGCAGCCCTCGCAGGTCCGCACGATCTCTGTGGCATCATCGACTGCGGTTGGCCAGTAGAAACCCTGTCGAAACGCGTTGCCCACGAGGGTGCGTGGCGCCGCGTGATGGCCACATACTTCGGCATGGATGTCTCGAAGCAGCTCCCTACCCTCGGGGATAGGGATGCATCGTTGCAGGACCCCCGAGGGGCTGCGCTTGTATAGCTCTCTGTCGATCACGACGAAAGACTTGGCTCGCCTGGCAACGCGTCGTGCTTGAGCGCGATCCGAGGGTAGCACCCCTCGGTTGATCCAGCCGAGGTACTGGTCGGGCCTGTCTTGCAAGGGTGGAGCCTCGTCAATCTGCATTGCCTCACCCTCGTCCACTGAGGAGATCTCGGTTTCTGTTTCCATGGGCTCGGCCTCATCCGCAGAGGGGTTCCCGTCGGACAGCTTGGCGGTCGAGGGGCCCGGCCTTGCTGGATCCTTGAAATCGACGGAGGGCTTGGCGATGTCATGAGCAAAGATGTTCGGGGGGGATAGTGGTCTGCCCCGACGCGATTTTGGCTAATTCGTCGGCATCCTCGTTGTACTTGTGCGGGACGTGGTTGAGTTCTAGGCCGTCGAACTTGTCCTCTAGGCGGCACACTGCGTTATAGTATGCCTCCATTTTCGAGTCGTGACAGCTAGACTCCTTTATCACTTGGTCGATGACGAGTTGAGAGTCACCGCGTATGTCGAGGCGCTTGATGCCGAGTTCGATGGCGATGCGGAGGCCACTGAGAAGTGCCTCGTACTCCGCCATGTTGTTGGACGCTGGGAAGTGTAGACGAATCACGTAGCGCATGTGCCCTCCGAGGGGTGAGATAAAGAGAAGGCCGGCGCCGACGCCGGTTTTCATCACCAAACCATCGAAGTACAAGGTCCAACACTCAGCTTGAATCTGCGGTGGGGGTAGCTGGGTGTCGATCCACTCAGCGACGAAGTTAGCTAGGATCTGGGATTTGATCGCTTTACACGGAGCGTAAGTGAGAGTTTCTCCCATCAGTTCTACTGACCACTTGGCAATCCTACCCTCGGCTTCCCTGTTGCGGACTATCTCTCCCAGGGGAAAGACGAGACCACGGTGATGGGATGGGCCTCAAAGTAGTGGCGCAGCTTGCGCTGAGCCAGGACCACTGCGTACAGCAGCTTCTGGATCTGCGGATAGTGTGTCTTGGTTTTGGACAACACTTCACTGATGTAGTACACCGGCCATTGGACATGCAAAGCGTGACCCTCCTCTCGTCTTTCGACATCGATCACAGCGCTGACCACTTGGGTCATCGCGGCTATGTATAGGTAGAGGGACTCGCTATCTATTGGTGGTGTGAGAATGGGGGCATGAGTGAGCGATGCCTTCAGCTTGTCGAGGGCTTCTTGAGCCTCGGGGTCCATGTGAAATGCTCGGTCTTCCTCAGGAGTCGATATAGAGGAAAGCCTTTCTCACCGAGGCGTGAGATGAAACGGCTAAGGACTGCCAGGCAGCCCATGACCCTCTGTACCCCCTTCAAGTCTCGGATTGGTCCCATCCGTCTGATGGCCTCGACTTTTTCAGGGTTGGGCTCGATGCCTCACTGGGAGATGATGAAGCCCAAGAGCATACCCCGAGGCACCCCGAAAATGCATTTTTCCGGGTTGAGCTTTACCCCTTTGGCCCTTAGACAATCGAACACGATCCTGAGATCGGCGACCAGGTCGTCCACCTTCCTGGATTTTACAATGATGTCGTCGACATATGCCTCTACATTCCGCCTAATATGGTCTCCGAACACGTGGAGCATACACCGCTGGTATGTGGCTCCGGTGTTTCTGAGGCCAAAGGGCATCGTGACATAGCAGTACATGCCGAAAGGTGTGATAAAAGAGGTCACGAGCTGGTCGGACTCTTTCATCTTGATTTGGTGGTAACCAGAATAAGCATCAAGAAAGGATAAAAGTTCGCATCCCGCAGTTGAATCAACGATTTGATCTATACGTGGCAAAGGAAAAGGAACTTTCGGACATGCTTTATTTAAATTAGTGTAATCTACGTACATCCTCCAACTCCCATTCTTTTTCTTCACTAATACAGGATTAGCTAGCCACTTAGGATGGAATACCTCCTTGACGAATCCGGCTGCCAGAAGTTTCTGCAGCTCCTCGCCGATCGCCCGTCGCTTGAGGTCGTCGAAGCACTGCAGGCGTTGCTTCACCGGCTTGGAGTTGGGTCCGATGTCAAGGGAGTGCTCGGCGACCTCCCTCGGTATGCCAAGCATGTCCGAGGGGCTCCATGCAAAGATGTCTGTGTTGGCGCGGAGAAAGTCGACGAGCACCACTTCCTATTTGCTGTCGAGGGTGGCGCTGACCTGCAACGCCTTGCGGTTGGGGTGGCTTGGGTCGAGGGGCACCTTCTTGATACCCTCGGCGGGTTCGAAGCTGCCTGTGTGCCGGTGCACGGAGTCCAAGGCTTCGCTTGCCATCTTGTCGAGGGTGGCTGCGAGGGCCTCATCCTCCGCCTAAGCTTTCGCGCGCTCAACGCACTCGACGTCGCACTCGTAGGCGTGCTCGAACAACGGGCCGACGGTGATGACGCCCTTCGGACCCGGCATCTTCATCTTGAGGTAGGTGTAGTTGGGGACCGCCATGAACTTTGTGTAGCATGGCCTCCCTAGTATGGCGTGGTATGCCCCACGAAACCCCACCACCTCGAAGGTGAGTACTTCCTTGCAGAAATTCGTGGACGTACCGAAGCAGACGGGCAAGTCGATCTGCCCGAGGGGTTGAACTCGCTTTCCCGGCGCAATGCCATGAAATTGCGACACGCTGGGGCGTAGCTTGTCCAAGCCGATCCCCATGAGCTCGAGGGTGTGGGCGTACAGTATGTTGAGGCTGCTGCCCCCATCCATGAGCACCTTGGAGAACCGAGTGTTGCCGATGATGGAGTTGACAACGAGTGGGTACAGTCCCGGATTTGGGATGTAGTCGGGGTGGTCCTCGCGGCTGAAGGAGATCATGTCCTCCGACCAGTCGAGGTAGGATGGCGTAGCCTTGGTGACGGAGAAAACTTCTCGATGCTCGCGCTTGCGCTGTCGAGCGGTCATGTTCGCCGTAGGCCCGCCAAAGATGAAGAACACGTTCTCCACCCGAGGGTAGCTGTCGCCGCCCTTTCCTTCTTCGTCCTTTTCCTTCTTGGTCTCGTCCTTGCGGCCGAGGCGGTTGAAGTACTTGCGGAGCATGTCACACTCTTCGAGGGTGTGATTGACCTTACCCTTGTGATAAGAGCATGACTTCTTGAGCATATCGTCGAATAGGCCGCCACCACGAGGGGGGCCTCGAGGACCTTTGCCGTCGGGGGTGACGATGAGGGCCTCATCTGAGTCCTCATCTCGCCCCTGACCGCGCTGGTTTGGCGGGCCCTTCTTGCCTCTCTTGCCCCGCTTGGGTTTCTTTGGGGTTTCCTGGCTTTGCTGCCCTCTGCGGGCGCGTCCACCTTGCGTTTGCCCCTTTCGCTGTTGAAGATAGCTCCAACTGCCTCTTCGCCAGAGGCGAAGTTGGTCGCTATGTCGAACAGCTCGTTCGTGCTAGTGGGAGGGTTCCGTCCCAGCTCGCGCACGAGATCCCTACACGTGGTGCCCAAATGAAAGGCATTGATGACCTCGGAGTCCTTCACGCTAGGGAGCTCAGTGCACTGCTTGGTGAAACACCGGATGTAGTCTCGCAAGGGCTCGTTAGGTTGCTGACGGCACCCTCGAAGATCCCAAGAGTTGCCAGGGCACACGTATGTGCCCTGGAAATTGCCCACGAAGGTCCTGACCAGGTCAGACCAGTCGTGGATCTGGTTGGCAGGGAGATGCTCAAGTCAGGTACGTGCTGAGTCCGCAAGGTGCAGGGGAAGGTTGCGGATGATGATAGCATCGTCGGTTGTGCCGCCCAGCTGACACGCTAGGCGGTAGTCGCTGAGCAAGAGCCCGGGATCCGTCTCTCCCGAGTACTTGGTGAGCGTGGTGGGCTGCCGAAAGCGTGGGGGGAATGGAGCAGCGCGGATTTCCTGGCTGAACACACGGGTGCCCGGAGGCTCCGGTGATGGACTCCTATCCGCCTTGTGATCGTAGCGTCCACCACGTCGAGGGTGGTAGCCGTGAGCGGCACCGTCCTCCTTCTTCTGGTTCAGGACGTTGCGGGCGTCGTGGTCGTAGGCATTGCCGCACGTGTCCCGAAGTTGATCCTTTGCAGGAGTCAGCTTGACACGATCATGCACCGAGGGTGCCTTCGCGCCGTTCGCCGCTGATGGGGTGTGTACAGAGGCCTCGCGGTCCTGCTGTGCTGCCCCGCCAGTTTTTGCCGAGGCCACCGTGCGCCGACGAGACGCAGATCTCTTGGCTTGCTGGACCACAGCATCCTCGAGAAGCGCATGTGCCTCTTTGCACAGGTTGTGTCCCTCGGGCGTCGATGGTTCGAGCATGGCACGGATCAGAAGCACTGCCGCAGTGATCTTCTGGCTGGCCCTGGGCAAACCCAGAGGACTTCCCTCGTGGCCGTCCGCCAGGATCTGCTGCTGAGCGACGTGTCCCGCCTCTCGAGCTTTCGTACCACGGCCGGCACGCTCTTGCTCGAGGGTGAGACACAATTTCTGCATTTGCCAACGCTCCTCGTCGAGCTTGACTCCAAGCTCTCGGAGTTGCGCCAGCTGAGCTTGTTGCTCCACTGCATCAGACGGGACGGGTGGTGCAACTGCTGCAGTTGCTCCTACTGCGGCTGTTGCAGTGTGAGCCGTGTCTGCCACAGCAACATCGTCATCGGTATCGCTAGGATCCCCAACCTCAGCAACGAAGCATTCCCGTGTTGGGTCGTAGTCCCCCATGCTAGAGTCGTCGGAACAGGTGAGGCAGTAATCCGCCGCAGCCTGAAATGACAAGAAACCTCCGAGGTCGAGGACCCCAGAGTAGTCCTACTCCGGGTTCATGCGATCTTGCGTGAGGACAGACCCTTTGTCCGCGGAGTCGGGGTATGAAGTATCTGGTGTGGATGCGATGAGACTGTGAGCCGAGAGCAAGTGATGCCCAGGCAAGTCCTCGTACGCGCTCATGTTGGTGCTGACAAAGGACGCATAGACTGCGGCAGAAGCCCGCATCCCGTAAGGGTAGCGCAGAGGCCTAGCCGCGGGCCCTTCTGTCGGCATTGTTGTCGTGTTCGGTGGTGAAAAGGTGGTGTGGCCCACCCTGGCATCGCTTCGTGGCACGCTAGCCTCGACCCACGTGGGGGAGCCAGCGTGCGCCACTTCGCGCCGCTCCATGTACGCTTGCCACGCGCGGCGTCCCAAGCGCCTCTAGCGTCGAGGCTGTGGTGCCGGAACGTCGGGGTTGATCCTTGGCGAGAGGAGCTCCATGAGGTAACCGTTGTCGGTTGCCCTGAACTCAAGACTCTCGAACCAGATCACGTATCCCGCTAGAAACGGATCCGATGCTCCCATGGGAAACGGGTTGGATGTGCCCGCCATCTGGAAAACAAGCGGGAACAAGAGATGATTGTCACGCAGCGGCCCCTACCTGGCGCGCCAACTGTCGGTGTCCTGACCCCGCGGCCCGGCTCCAACTAGTAAATGTGCTGCGTGTCCCTGTCTCCAGATGGTTGATGCAAGAAGAAACACAATGACACCGGGTTTATCCTGGTTCCGGCCAATGAGGCCGTACGTCCAGCAGAGGAGTTTGCACTGTATTACTTGCACCGGAGTGCTTGTAGTAGGGGATACAAGCTTGTGCGAGAAAGCGAGGAAAGCTCCCAGGTCCCTTGTGCGCTAGGATCGATTGGGTCAAGTGCCAATGTCGAGAGGTGTGGTGGGCGTGAGCCGGTGCATGCTCTGTCCGTCCCATATGAGGCTCTGCCTCCTCCTTTTATAGACCAAGGAGAGGAGAGTTACACGTGTAGGATATCTACGGGTTGCCTCTTGTTTCCCCGGTCCGAGGAAGAACAGTTGGTCTTCCCTGTCGCCGAGCACTGGGGAGCGCGGTGTCAGGCGTGGGCGTCGTCCTTGTGTCCTTTGACTGGGCCCAGGGCGTGTCCGCGTCCTGTAGCGCCAGTTGACGGCGTGGCGATGACGATTGGGCGCGCGGTGCCTTAAGTCGGATGAAGTGGGACGTCGAGGGTGCCGCGGGGCAGGTCTTCCCCCGGTCAAAAGCCGTACTGTTGTTCGAGGGTCGTTGCCCATGTCCGCCGAGGGTCCTGCAAGGGAGGAAGGTACAAGGAGTGGGCAGCACAGTGGTGAGAGGTGTCAGGCAAGTCCACACAGAGCTCCGCGGTCTTGCCCCGTGCCGGGAATAGCGGCACAGTGGCGGGCGCAGGTTGAGGAGACGCCGGTCACATCCGCTGTGCGGCGTGGCGGTTGACGCCAGCTGACGCCGCCTGACACAGCATGACCCCCGCCCCATGCCATTGAGTGGTTGGCGAGTAAATGTGCCCCGTCCCGTCAGGTGGTTGTGCCGTAGCTCTAGCCTGCCGAGGGCGGTCTCGAACGAGGCGGAGATCGCCCCTGTGCTGAGGCCTTGTAGAGGGCTCGGCTGAGGGGGCCTCGAGCGAGGCGGAACCCGTCCCGCATCGAGGGGTCCCAGCGGGTGACCCTCGAGCGAGTCGGAGTTTGCCTCCGCCTTGAGGGTACCCAACGGGGAACCCTCGAGCGAGGCGGAGATGTCTCCGCAGCCAGTGAGGCCTCAGAGGGGCCGTACCGTGGTGCTGGGCCGTGGGCCGAGCGTGACTTGGGCTTTCCACACCTGAAGAGGCTTTGGACGCCCAAGTTTGGGAAGGATCCGGTCCGGGTGCCAAATCCCATTTGCATGTGTTGAGGGTGCTTTAGCCCTGGGTTAGGGTGCCCCATGATTATTGTACCCGACACTACTATTTGGTCAAGAGTGACCGGTTTAACCGATGCACCCCCATCGGTTCAACTGATGCCTTCACAGAAAAAGGCACAACGGCTTGCAATGGATACTTTGAGTTGGTGGCCTTTATATATGGGTTACCCTAATCATTTGAAACTTGCTAGAGTTGCTAGAAGTCACACCCACACCCAAGAACGTCTCCAAGCCATCCCAGAGCTTAGTGATCAAATCTTTAGTCCTTAGCACATTTTTAAGAGTATTAGTGCTAGGTTAGCTCTTAAGTGAGTGAGAAAGCGAGGTGTTTCTACCTTGTGCATGGTTCTAGAGTGAACCAAATATAGTATCTCGGTGCACTGACCCCTTGGAGCATTGGTGGCTCGCCAGCAAGTCAAAGACCCTCCGGCTTGGTGTGGAGCGGCATTGACAACTTTGTGTGGGGGATGTGGAGACCCCCATCCTTCATGAGCAAGCTTCTTAGTGGAAAGCGGGATTAAGGTGACCATGGTTGTGTCCACGGAAGAGACTTGATTGCCAGGAAGCGATACTCTTCGTGAGTGCTTCAACAACATGGATGTTGATGTGCCTTTGTGGCAAACCGAACCACTGGATAAATCCTCGTGTTGAGAGTTTACTTCCTCTTATACTTCATTTACGTTTCCACATTTCATATTGCAACTTGTGTGCCTTTACTTTCATAAAATAGTATTTTGATAGGATTGGTTACAGGTTGTTAAACTGTCTTTGGGATGAGGGTTTTACACTAGTTGAATCATAGTTGTACATCTTTATAGCTTGACTTAGTTTAGGTTTTGTGCAAACTAGTTGGAGCCATATGTTAAGATTTTTAAGTTGTCTAATTCACCCCCTCTCCCTCTTAGGCTAGACGACCCGATCACCTTCAATTGGTATCAGAACCGGGACTCACTTCTTTCACAAAAAAATCCAATTCCATTGGCAATTTATGTTTACCAGCTCATTATATCGGTTAGGCTTCACCGCCTAGTGAGTTAGATCTTTGGGGGAAGGGATGGATCCCTTTAGAAATACTCACATTGGAAGGTTCTTATGCAAGCCCATCTCCAAGCAACGGGCCTAAATATTTGGAGAGTAGTTAGTGAAGGCATGAAAATAACAATAGAAGCAAAATGATGTTATTGCAAAAAATATAATTTTGTCTTCTCTAGGTGATAGTGTGTTCAATCGTGTTTTTACTTGTGAAAATGCTAATGAGCTATGGAAGACAATCAAAGAGAATCATGAAGGCTCAGGGGATGTTGCCAATGAAAGATATCATGTTCTCATTTATAAGCTTAATAATTTTAAGCAACTTAATGATGAGGATGCCCAATCTATGTACTCACGATTGAATATTCTTGTGAATGAGATTAGTTCCCTAGGTGTGAAGCAAATTGGAAACACGACACTCATTCACAAGATGCTTTACTCACTTCAGAGGCCGGAAAGAGATTGGTATTCTTGGTCATGTTTTCCTTCATAATATGTTCCCTTTTGAAAGATTCTCCGCAAAACCTAAAGAAATAGGTTCGTAATCAGGCTCGTCCGGAAGGAAGCATTGCGAAGGGTTAAGTGACAGAGAAGGTCATTGAGCTTTGCGTTCACTATGTGGATGAACTTTGCCCGATTGGGGTTCTAGTATAACGACATGAGGGGAGGTTGATTGGAAAGGGAACACTTGGGAGGAAATCAGTAAATGCCAATGATCATGCTACGTTGAGCAAAGCACATCTTACAGTTCTGCAACAATCAGTCTTGGTAGCTCCATATATGGAGGAGCACAAAAAAATAGTGCGAAGCAGGTACCCTTCAAAATCTGAAACATGGATTACAAATCATCATAATGATACGTTCGCCACCTGGTTGCAGAAGGAACTCATGGGCAGTGATGAAATTCATGAGCAGCTAGCCTGGCTGGCTAGAATCTTGACGTACCAAGGATATGAAATTAATGGATACCCATTTTACATAAGAGCCCAAGATAATAAGAGCACCAATCAAAATAGTGGTGTCCGTATAGATGCCACAGACTCTAGTGGCCAAACAAACTTATATTTTGGTTACATTGAGAAGATCTGGGAACTTGACTATGGGCCACTGAAGATTCCTCTATTTCATTGCCAATGGGTGAAGCTGACTGGAAAAGGTGTCAATATCGACGAGTACGGAATGACAACAGTAGACATCAAAGAGCTTGGCTTTCGAGTCTAGATAAGTCTGGAAAGGACAAGTCACATGGAGTTGAGCCAAAGCGTCATATTGTTCTAGCAGGTAAATGAAAAATTGTGGGAGTCGACGATGTCACAGATGAAGATGAATAGAACAAGGTTGAAGACATGACTCCGACCCGTTTGTTGTGGAGGTCGACACAAGTATCCTTTTAGCCCAAGAGGAGGCTCCCTACGCGCGCCATGATCACAATGAAGGGACAATTGTAAAGCGAACCATCATTAATATTCCATTAGTTGAATGATCATCTCTTGTAATATTTCTCATCAATATTTACTATTTGTACTCATCATTTGAAATATTTGTTATATTATTTGTGAGGACTGTATAGAGTCTTATTGTAACCTAGATATAAAAATAGTCTCTCATAGAATAATTTTTGGGAAAAAGATAAGAAAACACACACTCAGTCACAGACACTCTCTCTCTCTCTCTCCCGGATATTTGTGAATTTTCTGAAATTATATTTGATTTTTGACAAATATTTTGAAGAAATATTTGATTTATTAGCCAATTAATAGATTTAGAAGAGAACAAGAAAGGGAAAAGAAAACAAAACAAAAATAAAAAGGTAGCTTATGGTACTAGGTGGAAAGACAAACTGGTACCGAGTGCAAAAACTACCCGGTACCAAAGGAGTGCCTTTGGTACCGGGTGGTAATTTCACCTGGTACTAAAGCTGACTTTCACCGGATACTTCGGGTATATGTCCGGAGTGTCCGGACATCGTTTCCGACTTGTTCCAGCCATTTGTACTGGTGGTCACTCCTCTCATTTTTACAACTCAAAACAAATTACAGGGGCAAAGTGTGACTAACTATTTCTTTGTTGTTTGGAGAATACTAGAGAAAATATTCCCAGAAAAGTATACTGATTATTACAACAAAATAGAAACCAAAGACAATTATTACAAGGACTGAAGAGAGCGTATCACACACATTCAATGTTGGCAATGTGCTGTACAAAGCTTCGACTACTTCCCTCCAGTTTCTCCACGAAGTCCCCTGGCATCATTCGGGCATACAAGTGCTGAAGGAACCTAACGTATGTAAGGCCTTCAGGAACATCTTTCAAATTCCACAGCTCATAAACTTCAAGGTATGTTAAGTTTGCAATGGCACCATCACTTATCTGAATTGAGCTCAAATTCTCCAGCTTTCCTAGGTAGAGTTGCTTGAGCTTTGGAAACCATCCAGAACAGAATACCAAGGATTTCCCATCGTATGCACAATAAAGGTTAAGGTAAACAAGATTTACTATTTGATACAAGGAACTCAGAGGGTCTTGTATTAGCCCAGACCAGCGCAGTGTTAGGACCTTAAGCTTTTCAAAACCATGAGATGTTGGGAAAAGCGCCCCTTCTGCCAATTTGCCAGTCAAGTAGAACTTCTCCAGATTCTTGAGTGAGCTAAGATTTTGCAAATTAAGGACTTCTTTCTCACCAGAAGTTGCGACTGCCAACTTTGTAAGGACCGTCATCTTCCTGATGGAAGCCCAGAGATCTGTGTTGTAGCTTTGTTGGACTGCTGTAACACCCAAGCTTCTTAGTTGTGTCATGTATCCAAGATCGTTGGCTAAAACTTTGTTGGCTTTCACCTCACGAAGAGTTTGCAAGTTTTTGAGACTACGGATATTCCCAAATATCGATGTGCCATACAAATCATTACTCACAGACAAGTGCCGTAAGGTTGTGAGCATTGTTATTTCAGACGGCAACTCCCTCACACGGGCAAACCTGAGATGCAGTGTCTGTAGTTTTTTCAGCTTTGCCAATGATTTTGGTATCTTCTTCACTCTAGTACGCGAGAAATCAAGGCAGTGCAGATTGAACAAACCAGTTATGGCGTCTGGAATATCCTCGAGGCGAGAATATCTGAGGCACAGGACTCTTAACAGTTTGAAATTCGATGAAGCAGTATTGATCCAGGAAACCGGCACGTGTTTGTCAAACAACAAAAATGAGCGCAGATGCTTTGAAGATGGGCCTGCCTGATAGATTTGGCCTCCACTGTGCACAGATATACGGTTTGCTACATCGCCAATGTCTGTTATATCTGGCTGATGACAGATATGACCAAACCTCTCCTTCCTTGATATAGTCAGTGTCATTTCTCTGACAAGGTCGTGCAACTGAAACCTTTTGGGTCGTCCAAATTCATTCCTTTCTTTTACTTGAACCAATGAGCGCTGAGTAAGTTCCTTCAGGTACTCCTCAGCTATTTCCTCCAATGTTGTCTCTGTTCCTCGGTCTTCCACAAAACCTTCAGCTACCCACAATCTGATTATCCACTTGCGCCGTATTTGGTAATCTTCAGGGAATAAGCCACAGTACAGGAAGCAATTCCTCAAGTGGCTCGGAAGGTCATTCAAACTTAACTTCAGGACACTCGAGACCCAGTAGAGTTCCGGGTTGTTTGTTAGTTGCCAATTCAGTTGATTATAGAATAGTCTCCACTCTTGCTCCTCCATTTCTCTGTAGGATAGAAGGCTCCCTATAGCTACAATAGCAAGAGGCAAACCTTGACACTTCTCCAAAATTTTGTTTGCCCAGTGAACAAGACCTTGAGGATATGTTGCTGTTTCCTTGTCGAGCTTTGAGAATGCCTTTTTGCTGAAGAGCTCCCATGATTCTCTTTGTGAAAGAAAGCCGATTCTGATGGTGTGGTTCTGCTGAGCTATTGACGCAACAGGTTCCATTCGAGTAGTAATGACGACTCTACTTCCACACATATTCTTAACAAATGCTCGATCAAAAAATAACCAAGAATCTCTGTTCCACATGTCATCCAAAACAATAAGGTACCTCTTGTCCCTGAGATGACTATGGATCCTCTCGACCAAATATGTACGATCAGTTATACCATGCTCATCTGATATATGAAGTTGCTTTACGACTTTATTCAAAAGGTCTTCGACGTGATAATTTGGAGATACCGTGATCCAGGCACAGCAATCAAAGTTCTTTGTAACTTCTCGTTTCCTATAGATGCAGCTAATAAGAGTTGTTTTGCCTGAGCCTCCCATTCCGCAGATGGAGATAATTGCACGTTCCTTATCATGATCATTTATGCATTGTGTCAACTTCTGTGCTTCATCTTCATTTCCTATGATCAGATCATCATGATCATTCAAGTAGGAAGAATCAGACAGGTAAATCTGACGAGTGATATTATGGCTTGATGATCCACCACCAAGCCCAGCTACTGTGATACCATATCTATCTTTCATACTTGTTAGGTTCTGAAGGCGTGCTTTCACTTGCTTCAACTGAGCAGAAATATCACTCCATGCAGTGATATATCTCGAATGGTGGAACGCTCTCTTGATAAAATTTTCTGCGCTGTCCATTTTTCCAAGAAGAAATGCATATTCGTCGATGATATCCTCAACTTCAGATGCTATCTTTCTTACATTCTTCAACCAGGATTTAAGAATTTGGTCATTTTCACTGTATGGGTCTACTTGACTTATGTAGGCTTGCATTATTTCGAACTCACTCTCAATTTCTTTCATGCTGTTCTCTGCCTCAAGTAAAATGTTGGCGCCTTTCCCTAATTTTGACTTAATTACACTCAGTGCAGCTCCTCCTAATGTAGTTGCAATTTTTTGAAGCACAACTAGTATCAAACCTTCTGCCATTGTTCTGGACTTCAGCTACTTAACTCGTCCTGCAGGTAATTTTAAAACAGAGTTAAGTGGGTAAAAATGCCTGTTAAACACCACATATAAGTCAAAAGATAAGATACATGTCGTTACTCATTGTTCTCATTTTCAGGCTATATTTTTCTCCTAAAACATGAAGAAACTAAATGCTCATGATATATTCTATTAGGCAGTAAGATAATGTTTCTTCTGAGACAAGAGCACAGAAATAGCAGAACAGGTATGAACTATGAAGGTATGCTGATGTTTCACTCGATGCCCAACATAGGCAAAGAAGTAGTATATTCTTACCTTTCGTACAGAGTTATATATACCATAGGCCCGAGAATATTGGTGAACTCATTTATATTCTATATTTCGGTGACTGACTGCACTGGTTCCATATCCACCTACACACAGCAGTAAACAAATTCATGATCAAAATGTGTAACTAGCACTTCAAGCTTTCAATATGTATCCACAGTATGACACGTAGATAGAATAGAGATGGAGAAGATTCATAAGAGAGATATTTGCGACGACAGAAAAATATTGAAGTACACTGACACTCTAAAATAAGGACATACAAAAGTAATTTTAAAAAAGTATCTCAAGCATCATACATTCAACTGACATACATCCACGGATATGAAAATAGAATGATTTCAACAGGGCACTAGAGTATGTTGGCACTCCCTCACACACACAACACCCTCTTGCTTGCAGGTGGAGGAAGAAGATGAGAGGAAGAAGAAGGACTCAGAAAGAGCACACAAAGTGGAGCTGTTTAAGACTTTGAGCTGCAGTTGCTCTCCTCTTTATAGACACACCGGTCTAGGTGAGAATTTACAAGGCATGGCTCTACAGTACAAGACAACCATGACTATTACATATACAATCATTTACTGCTACCATGCTGCAACTTGCAGCGGCTACTATGCACAACAGTCCTTTGCCGCCCAAGAGTAAATGGCAGGCTTGACTGAGTACAAGCTAGTGCTACTACTGCTACTAGGCATGGAAAAAGCAAACATGAGCATGGGTAATTATCTATCAATTCTTCCCCTAATTGCACTGCTCTTGCTTGATCTCCTCAACTCCAATCTTGGTCCTCAACTCTGTGAGTCGAATGCGCCAAAGTGGTTTGGTGAGGATGTCCCTGATCTGTCGAGCTGTCTCGACATACTCGAGCCTGATCTGTCCACCATCGACGCAATCATGGATGAAGTGATACTTGGTGTCGATGTGCTTGCTCCGGTCGTGGTGGACAGGGTTCTTTGCTAAGGCGATGGCGGACTGGTTGTCCACCATCAGGACAGGTGTCCGAGCTTCTTCTCCGGTGAGCTCTGCCAGCAGCCACCCCAGCCAAACTCCTTGGCAACATGCCGCCGCCGCCGCAATGTACTCTGCCTCGCAAGTGCTCAGCGCAACAATCTTCTGTTTCATTGATTGCCAGGAGATCGGGCACGCTCCAAGGAAGAAGAGCACACCAGTCGTGCTCCTTCGTCCATCAACATCGCCCGCCATGTCGCTGTCGCTGAACCCAATCAGCTCCAGCTCTCCTCTGCTCCTCCTTGGGTAGACGAGCCCGTAGTCGTGCGTCCCTGCCACATAGCGGAGCAGATGCTTGACCGCGGTGAGGTGATCCTCCCACGGCTCCGCCATGAACCGGCTCACGTACCCCACAGTGAACCCAATGTCCGGCCGCGTGTGCGTGAGGTAACGCAGTGCGCCGACGATGCTCCGGTAGCTCGTGGCGTCCACCATGGGGGCAGTGTTGTCCTTTGACAGCTTCACCTTCTCCTCCATGGGCGTCTGGCACGCCCTGCACTCGCCCAATCCGCTCCGCTCCAGCAGCTTCCTCGCGTAGGCGCTCTGGCAGAGCGTGATGGCGTGCTCCACCTCGGCATTGAGGTCTGCTCCACCTCAATGCCGAGGTAGTAGGTGAGCAGACCGAGGTCTGACATGCGGAACATCGACTTCATCTTCTCCTTGAACACGTTGATGTCCTGCTGCTCAGCTCCGGTGACGATGTCCCTTCGACCGCCGTGTGTAGAGGGCGTGCTCGGTGGCGCACTTGGTGAAGCCGAGCGACGCGAGGCTGGCATCGAGCTTGATGTTCCGCGCGCGCGGTGCCTGACGCAGCCCATATAGGGCCTTGCGCAGGCGGAGCACCCTGTGCTCCGCGCCAGCGATGACAAATCTCGGCGGCTGCTACACGTACACCTTCTCGGCGAGCTCTCCGTTGAGGAATGCCGATTTCACGTCCAGGTGATGGACCTTCCAGCACCTCACCGCCGCCAGCGCCAACAGCAAGCGCGCGGACTCCATGCACGGCACCGGCGCAAAGACTTCCTCGAAGTCGATGCCCTCATGCTGCACGAATCCCTTGGCGACGAGCCGCGCCTTGTGCCGCTCCACCTCGCCGCGCTCGTTTCACTTCACCTTGAACACCCACTTGAGCCCAATTGGCCGGTAACCGGCCGGCGGATCCACCAGCTCCCACGTGCGGTTCTCCTCCACCACCGCCATCTCCTCCAGCATTGCCGCCCGCCAGCGTGCCTCCTGTTCTGCTACGGCGAAGTTTGGTGGCTCCTCTGCGCTGCCCAGATGCAGCTCGAGGTCGTCCAACACATGGGCCGCCTGCCCGGGCGGACTCCCCATGCCAACGATGTCATCCACCAGACGGAATCAGAGTGGCTCGCCGAAGTAATCGGAGTCGATGTTCGAGGAGGCGCTCGGCGGAGGCGTGACAAAGAGAATCGGCGAAATGGTGCTCGTTGCAGCGGAGATCGG
Source organism: Panicum virgatum (assembly GCF_016808335.1). Lineage (NCBI taxonomy): Eukaryota > Viridiplantae > Streptophyta > Magnoliopsida > Poales > Poaceae > Panicum > Panicum virgatum. Next base: position 53,932,697 of record NC_053138.1, read on the forward strand.
AGTCCCCTGCCCCGCTCTCGAGGGTGTCACCTGCGCCTCGCTCGAGGGTGTCACCTGTGCCGCTCTCGAGGGTGTCCCCTGCGACTCGCTCGAGGGTGACCCCTGTGTCGCACTTGAGGATGTCCCCTGCGACTCGCTCGAGGGTGCTCCCTGTGCCGCTCTCAAGGGTGTCCCCTGCGACTCGCTCGAGGGTGCCCCATGTGTCGTACTCAAGGGTGTCCCCTGCAACTTGCTCGAGGGTGTTGCTTCCCCTTCGTAGTGAGCTAGCTCCCCCGTACCGGAGTACACCATGTACTCGATGGTGAAAGAGCTGCTCAGGCCGCCTGGCGTAACTTCCCCATCGCCGGACTCCCAGCCCCAGCACGCCGCCTCGTCGAAGACGACGTCGCGGGACACGACTACCTTGCTGCTGGCCGGGTCATAGAGCCGATAAGCCTTGCTCCCGCGCTCGTACCCTAGGAACACCATGGGAGTGCTCCTATCTTCCAGCTTGGCGAGGTTGGGCTTCGTCTTCTTCACGTGCCCGACGCAGCGGAATGTCCTGAGGAAGGACACGTCCGGCTTCCTCCCGTGCCAAGCCTCGAATGGCGTCGTGCCCTTCAGGCTCTTGGTGGGCACGCGGTTTAGGATGAACACCGCCACGCTCATCGCCTCGCCCCAGAACGCCGCCGGCATCTTCTTGGCCTTCAGCATGCTCCTAGCCATGCCGACCACCGTCTGATTCCTTCTCTCCATGACACATTTCTGCTGCGGCGAGTACGGCGCCGTGAGGTGGCGTTCAACGCCCTGTCCCGTACAGTAGAGGCCGAACTCGACCGAGGTGAACTCGCCGCCGCGATCCGTCCGCAGCACGCGTAGCTTCTTCCCCGTCTCCGTCTCCACCTGCGCCTGGAACTCCTTGATCACCGCTGGCGCCTCGTCCTTTCTCGACAGCAGGTGCAGCCACATGTAGCGGTTGCAGTCGTCCACCAGGAGCAGGAAATAGCACCGTCCGCCATGCGTTGCCAGCGTGATTGGCCCGCAGAGGTCGTCGTGGACGAGCTCGAGGATGTCGCCAGCACGGTAGCTCACCTTCTTGTGGAACGGCAGCCTCCTCTGCTTCCCAGCAAGGCAGCTGTCGCACAGCTCGCCGGCATGCTCGATCAGTGGCAGCCCTCGCACCATGCCTTGCCGCTCCATCCTGGCTAGAGCATCGAACCTCAAATGGCCGAAGCGCGCGTGCCAGCGCCACACCGCATCGTCGCACCTTGCCGCCAAGCACACCGGGCGCGCAATGCGCAGCGCCAAGATGTAGAGGCGATTCCTGCCGCACTCGACCTTGGCGAGCAGCTTCCGCTCGCGGTCCCTAATCCGGAGCACGCCGCCATCGATCAGCACCTGGCAGCCTCGCTTGTCGAGCTAGACAATGCTGATGATGTTGCTCCGGAGCTTGGGGATGTAGTACACATCCGTCAGCGCCTTGTGCTCGCCATTTTTGCACTGGAACACGACCGTGCCGCGCCCCTGGATGTCGACGCCGGAGTTGTCCCCGAACTTCATGGTGCCGACGACTCCGGTGTCGAGCTCGGAGAAGGCCGCGCGGTTCCCGGTCATGTGGCTTTTCACCGGTGTTGAGGTACCACATCTCCTCTACTTCCTCCTCTGCTCGCCTGAGGTTGACCCTCGCGCGGCTTGTCGAGCTCGACGCGCCCGCCGCGGTCCTCTGCCTCGGTGTTGATGGCGCAGACCTGCGCCATGAGCAGCGCAGGCTCTTCCTCGTCATCCTGGGTGAGGTGCGCCCGCTCCTGGCGCCGCGGCTCCTTGCAGTCGCGGGCCCAGTGCCCGATCTTGTAGCAATTGCGGCAACGATCCTTGTCGGCGGCACGATCTCCGCCGTCCTTGCCGGCGCCCTCCGCCTTCCGCCGGCATGACCTGCCCCTGCTTCCTCTCATGCAGGCGCGTTGCCCACTGCTCCTCCATGAGCAGTAGCTGGCCGCCAGCAGTCGTGCGGGCGGGGACCTCCGCGCGGTCCTCGACCGCCTTGAGCCGCCCGGTGACATCCTCGATCGAGAGCGTGCTCATGTCGAGCAGTGTCTCGATTGAGAGCGCAATCTGCGGGAACCGGGGCGGCACGACCCGCAGGTACTTGGCCACCGCTTCCTCCTCTCCGATGTCGACGCCAACCTGCGCTAGCTGGCTTACCAGTGAGGTGAGCCGCAGTGCGAAGTCCTCGATGGCCTCTCCATCGTGGAACGCGATCGCCTCGTACTCCCGCCTGAGCTGCTGCGCCTTCGCCTTGAGCACATGGTCGCCGCCCAGCCGCATCGTCTCCAGGCTTTCCCACGCCTCCTTGGCGGAGTCCTTGGCGCCGAGCGGGACGACGTACTCTGCCGGCACGGATTTGAGGATGGCCTCCATGGCCGACTGGTCGTCTTCTTCGTCAGCGGTGCCCACGGTCACCGCCGTCCACAGGCGCCTCGCCTTGAGCATCACCTTCATCAGCACCACCCACTCGGCATAGTTCGTGCGAGTGAACATGGGGTACTACGCGTTGCCGGCGTCCCGCACTGTCTTCTTCATGACATACGTCGTCTGGCGCCCACGGCCACGCTCCTGAGAACGCCCGCGCCCATGCTCACGATTCAGGGAAGTCATGGCCACCAAGCTCGAACACTCAAGCTCTGATATCACTTGTTGGCACTTCCTCACACACACACAATACCCTCTTGCTTGCAGCTGGAGGAAGAAGATGAGAGGAAGAAGAATGACTCAGGAAGAGCACACGAAGTGGAGCTGCTTAAGACTTTGAGCTGCAGCTGCTCTCCTCTTTATAGACACACCGGTCAAGGTGAGAATTTACAAGGCATGGCTCTACAATACAATGCAGCCATGACTATTACATGTACAGCCATCTACTGCTACTATGCTGCAACTTGCAGCAGTTACTATGCACAACAGTCCTTTGCCGCCCAAGAGTAAATGGCAGGCTTGACTGAGTACAAGCTAGTGCTACTACTACTACTAGGCATGGAAAAAACAAGCATGAGCATGGGTAATTATCTATCAGAGTAGAAGTGACAATTTTGACAAGCATCATCCATCCACGGAGCATGAAAATAGAATGACTTTAACAGGGTATTTATGTAGAAGTGGCCATTTCGACAAGAGGGAGAGGGGGGGTGATTTTCTAATTTATTGAACTCGAATTCTAAAATTAAATTTGATTTTTTTTTGTTGGGCTCTATTTCTTTTTATCCCAGTAAATAGAACTTGAGTAAGCTTATTGCCTTACGTTTACCAGTTACAGGGGGGGAAACCAGGAAGGTAAGGCTACCTTTTAAATTTAAGTTAAGCCAAATGTCCAGACTTTTCAATCACAATACTTGCTTATTCTTGCTTACAAAACTATTTAGTGATACCTTTGTGCTTCTGCGTTGGATAAAATAGCATGCAAAGCCCATCACCAGAAAGAGGAATCTTTGAAATCATTCAAATGTACTGCAGTTTTATCTGGACGGAACTGTTCTTTCTAAGAGATGCTGGCAGAAGACTTTTTAAGTAAACTGGGTTGCTAGAATTTCTTATTTCTTCCAAACGACAGTGCAATAAAAAAGAGTACTTATGTTTACAGGTTCCTAAAGTCCGAACAAAAAAGATAAGCACACGACCATAGGTTTTGGAAATAAGTACCTCATAGATTACCAACTATGATTTGTTGTGTTATAAGGATCCTAATAAGCTTTCCTCTGTAGAAGCTATTTCTAAGAAAAGGATAAATATAGTGTTACATTCAGCCTGGTTCAGAAATATTCACAAAGATCTCATCATTTTTGTAAAATTTCTTAGCTACTTTAAAATATCGATTATTAAATTGCATACATATAACATATAGTCCCGCCGAAAGAGCGCAGTGAAATATATATATGGGAGCAACAGAGGCGAAATCGCAGATTTTCTGAAGACGAATAAGCACACATCATAATTTTCTCTGCACCAATCAATAATCCGGTTTAAGTCGAGCTGATTTGAAGACAGGAACCTTAAGGATCCATGCAAAACCTTTCTCTGCTGCTTGCAGGATCTGGGGAACTCATGAAGAGAAAACCATATATAATCTGGGGAACTCATGAGGAGAAAACCATACCTTGTGTGTAGCTTCAACTTCAAGCCATAGCCATGATGGTAATGATGGAAGGATGAGATAGCACCAGCGTTGAATGGTGTTCGTTGAGGAGGAGGATATGAAATGGGTGTGAGTTTGCGGTGGAAGAATAGGCGGAAGGAGCAGGCAAGCCATGTAAGTCGGTCAACGCCTGAGGGCTAGAGCCGACCTTCCGCCCAATTGCTCGGATAAGCCTAGGAAAAACAAGGTCTTAACTACAGTGCTTGTTTAGCTGAACTGTCACATTCGTTGCCCGGTCGTCAAGCCTGACATTTGATGAAGGTTGTTGGCAATTCCCCATCACCACCTGCTGAATCTTCTCCAACAGATTTACGGTGGGAAGCTGGTGTTCTGGGTCAACCAGCTGCAGCTAGCTATGACATGAGTTATGCAAGCATACAAATGAAACGGTAAAGAGCAATACCAAGTCTGAATTTGGTTTGTCCAGAATTTTAACGATAATGGATGACTTGGAGTCATCATCTGACCTTCCGATAACATACTGCAAAAGCAAGGGAAACCTTGTTAAGGTTCAGCTGGTTCATAGTACTCCATGATAAGATAAATGCAAACAGACAAGACAAAACTGCACAAGCTATATCAATTTTTATGCATATTTCCTAATTTTCACTTGTCTTAGAACAGTCTCAACGGAAAATTCTATGGGTATTAAATTTCATACCACATTAGCAAAATTGCTATTCGCTGACTTGATGAAGTCATTATGAGAAAAGAGAAGAGAGTAGTTTCATCACATGAGAGAGATATTTTATCCACATGACCCGCAGCAGATACAGTTATCAAGTCTTCAGTGTACTGAGACTGTCCTTAGACATGAACTCTCAGATTTCTTAAAAAATACCTCTACATATATGAATAAAGATGGAGGAGATATGAAAATATAGAGGGAGGAAGAGATACGCAGCAGCTTGGCTGCTAGCATTTTGAGACGAAGGGTCGAAACAACTTAATTAAGAGAGAGAGAGATATATGAATATACAAAAATATATTTGAAGTCTCAACTCATGAACTCATGACCCAAGTTACATGATAGTCGTATTCTAAACTCAGACAAAAACCATACCCTCACATTACTTTTCTGCCAAAAAAATTAAATAAGATTCACCGCTCTGCCGTTGAAACCTATATATTGGGAGCTCATTGATGTCAAGTCGCCAAAGTTTCCCAAGCATTTACCCAGCACGACGGATGAGACGGCACAGGAACTTAACAGCACGGCCGCTCGTGCAGTGCAGGATCTCACATCCCTCCCTGAGCGCAACCTGCTCCGGCACGCCTGCACCTATCGTTAAGGACCATTAAGTCATTAACCTCTGCTGCCTGATGGAATTTACGGCATGGAACTGACAAGGTGCAGTGCGTGGCATTTATCTGGACGGGTAAATTACGTGTGGGATAAAAATATTTTTTTTCTTGTCCTCGTCTCAAGAATCTACAAGCTCTCTGTTTCCAAATAATTGTCCTCCTTGGCTTCTACTGCTTAAACTTTCACTATATTTTTGTTCACAGTTTTACATAGGAATTGTCCCACCTGACTTATATCTGTGTTGGAGAAATTAATCTGCGAGTTCTTGGAGATTGGAATGTCCAATTCCGACCTGAACTTTTAGCAAAAACAAATTTGATTCCTGTGACCTCCTGTACACAGTTACACTATGGAGTACTACACCCATTTGATCGTGCCGGTGTCCGAATTGTTTACATTTCACACACACACACAAAAATAAAGTTAGCAGTACTACACCCATTTTCAAGTGACACATTTGCTATCCAGACTCTTAACTCAACAGTTAAAACATTTAGTGAAGCCATACATATGGTATTTGTGAAAAATCAGTGGACAATTTTTAAATAGAAAAGTTGGCTGCGATGATTATTTGGAAACCTGTATGCTAACTAGACGGGTTCAGTCATCAGATAAGACGGTGGCAAACTGCTCCTTTGCTCTACCATCTCCATCAACTATCTGAATTTTCTTGGATTCCTCTTACTTTCACCCATCCATTTCAGCGAGAAAACCTGCATGCCAGGTTCTTTTCAGCAGATGAATCAACCAGTTGGGAGACACCTCCTTTGTACCATCCCTATCTCGGAATTTAACCAGGTTGAAAATCCTGGCATGACAAGTCCATTTCAGCGGGCCAATCAGATGGGAAACTTGCAGCCTCTGTCACCATGTAGCCAGCTGCACTTCCAAACCTCTGAAACTTCTTAACTCCTCACAGTATGAAGGATGGTCAGTTATACTAATGCATGTCTGAAACTCTGAATCAAGTCAGACATTATTGAAAACAGGTGCACAGAAAGATTTGGGGTTTGCAGGTAGCTTTCCAGCTGCTCTAGTGTGTTTCCCAGCCCAGAAACATGTATAGACCATTGACTTAGAGATGAAAGAAGCAGTGTTGTCCAGATTAGATCACTGAGTTTTCACTTTTCAGCAATGTATGGTGTCATAATCTAGATCTAGTTTTCATGCTTGGCATCTGTCTTTGTCCATGAACAAGCCTGGCCTCTGTTGGATTTGAACACCGAAAAGGAGCTCAGCATGGTTTTATAGATTGGATTTGGATTCAGAGCAAGCCATGTTGTAAAGATCTGGGTAAGCCTAAAACAGATGGCTCGGTTTGGTGGAAGGTACGATCCAGGTTCTTTTCCTCTTGGGATAATACCCGTGTGCCCCTTTTCTTTTAAACAGCTCTTCCTAGTATCCTACCTGTTCTTGGCTTCTTGCACTTCTTTTGGCTAATCATGTGTATTTACTTTTGAGACTTCCACTAAAGGAAACCATCCTAACAGGAACTACCTCTAGAACAGGATAGCTACTAATGCCGACCAACGAAAAGTCCATTCAGTCCATTATTAAATCTTTGCATTGTATCATGGTCATCTACCAATCAAATGAAAGATATCAAAGTTTTAGTCACCCTTTTGCCAGATGGTTAAAGCGACCAACAGCACTCCCTGCGTTTGCAAAAGCTTGTGGTCTGTTTGTTCTGTACCTGCAGATGGAGTGTTATTCTTCATAAGATGTGATCTGAAAGCAAATAGTATCCATATGCAGTGATTGGGGTGTCGAGGATGGTATCATCTCTGAGCCTACCTTGCTCGTAGTTGAAGCCCCCATCACCTGCACAGTGGCATGCAAAGCCTTTGTGCTCAGGGTATCTGAAAATCAGGAGGAAACACACAGGGAAATACAATCACAAGAATCTCGAAGGAAAACAAGGGTAAAACTTCCTCTACAATTTTTGCAGTATCAGGTCCAGGTGCTTGGATTGCTCCGGATATTCTTAGGATTTAGTTCGAGGATATGGATATGGATCCACACACTCGATCCAAACGAACCTGAATATATAATATATGTTATCTTTTCAACTGCAGAATCCAGTCATGAAATTGCATCCCGAATCATCTGTAGCTGCAATACGTAACCGGCAAAACATATCCAAATTAAGTGGTGTCAAATCTGTATCAACTGCAATATCCTCTGAACACAACATTCAGAAGAGTCAAGACTCAAGAGAAGAGAAGCAGAACATAATGCAGCCAAGAAAAAAAAGCACAAAACAAACAAGCAATTGGATCAAAGGGTGTTTAAGACAACAGAAATTCTTCGCCATTGACTGTGAGAAGGTAATTAGATAGGCTTGCATAATTCTCATTGTTTGATGAACAAACATCTCTCAACAGCAGTAAAGTACACAATCCCTCAAAAAATAAGGTACAATCCTTCACTATGATTTTGCCTCATTCTGGCACAAATGAATAACAAATGGAAATAAATTCCATGTTTGTTTCCTTTTTGTCCTAACTAAGGTGTTTCTGAAGCTTTCATTCGTGCGGATTGATCTAAAATTCATGTCAGCACTTCTGCAGTCTTGGAAGAATGCTTTGGGTCATCTAAAACACCCATATAAGCTTGTCAAAAGGAGTTAATCGAGCATATCTTAAGGCCCCTTGTTCGTCCAGGTGCACCTCCCGAGAGAGACGACAAATCAAGGGCTAGTCTGTGGAGAAGTTCAGATACAGAAACAAGTGTAAGCACCAACCCATCAGCTCATAGCATGGAATTGTACTAAAAAAATAAGGGCAAGATGACATACAAGCTTGTAGCTCCATTTTTGGCTTCAATAGTCTCAGGTTGCAACAAAATTTTTGAGTCATGTTTGGACACAATACAATAACTTGCGGATTGTTTACCATCCTTGATAACTGATAATAACGAAATTTACTATAAGAAAACACACATCGAAGCATCAGTCCAAACTGTAAGCAGCAAAGTTTATGAAACTTACAAAGATAATCTGAATCCTCCTGATCATCATCCAGAGAAAGCAACTTCTGCAGGTTACAATAGCAATTATTTAGAAAAGTTGAAGATCCTAATTGAAGTCTTAAATTGTAAAAGAGTAAGGCAAGGTAGCAATGATCTTGGTGAATTACCTTCAATTTCTCATAGCAAGTTTCAAGGTCATCATTTACCAAAAGATGATCAAAGAGACCTGGTGAATTGGACTGATCAAGTTCAGCCCGAGCATTTCTGAGTCGTTTTTGTATCTGCTCCTCAGTTTCTGTTCCCCTGTATAACCAATTGAGCAGAGAATAAATCGAGCATGTCATCTAGTTCTCTCGCTAAAAATTAAATAATTCATCACATGAGCTTAGCCAAACACTGCATTCCATAAACTACAAATATACCGTGCCCGAAGGCGCTTCTCTAGTTCCTCGAACGATGGAGGGCATACAAAGATGAATATTGCTTCAAGAGAAGAAGCCCTCACAGATCGAGCTCCTTGGACATCAATGTCGAGAATACACCTCTTCAATGAGAAAGCAAGGGAAAGATGAAGCAGTTCACCTTTCAGAAACTTGTACGAAAAGATTGTAGTAGTCTTACCTTCCCCTCATCAGTAACAGATTCAACTGCTTCAATACTTGTGCCATAAACATTTCCATGAACATGAGCAAACTCAAGAAACTTGCCCTCGCTTATATCTTTCTCTATTTTGCTCCGCTCTGTAAAATGGTAGTGAACCCCATCTATTTCCTTCTCCCTTGGAGACCTTGTAGTGTGGCTAACAGAGAATCCGAACTTTGATGGATAGTCTTTCATCAACTTTGCAATCAATGTCCCTTTACCAACACCAGAAGGCCCACTAATCACAACTGGTTTTTGGCCCACACCAATTACTCCCTTGCTCCAAGAAACAACTTCTGTGCCCTTGATTTTCCGCTGCTGCTTAACAAAGGGGGTGTCAATCTGAAATAAAGGATATAGAAGAATGTCAACTTAGTTAGGTTGGTTCTGTATATATAACTAAAAGACTACACAAGAAACTATAATTTTAGCTTGCAGGAAAGAAGATAGGAATTAAAAATACTAAGCCCCCTTTGCTAGCATCTGGTGTATTGTAAACCCAATATCGATTAAACAATAGTATATCAATTTGCAGTACATACCTCAAGGAACCAGACGGACTCATTCAAGGGAACACCCTTCTCGATAACCAATATCTTCTCATCATTTACAGGAATAGCAGACTGTGACTTGGTCAGAGTAGGCTGTGTCCCAAGTACTGTGGGTACAACCCTGTCATAAGATAAATAACGGGATTGAATAGCTACGAAAAATGTAGAGGGCAAGGGCAGCACACAAAATGAAATGGTGAAGTGCAATACCAAGTCTGAGTTAGTTTGTCCAGAATTTTAACGATAATGGATGACTTGGAGTCATCATCTGATCTGCCGATAACATACTGCAAAAGCAAGAAAAACTTTGTTAAGGTTCAGCTGGTTCATATTATGCCCTGGTAAGATAAACGTGAACAGACAATACAACTGCACAAGCTATGTCAATTTTTATGCAAATTAGCAAAGCTATATACGTCCAGAATCTTAGCTAATTATAAGCAGATAAAGAGAGCTCATGCAGTGTCCTCTGTTTGTAGGAGTCTGGTACTACACTGCCTTTCGCATTTTAACGAGAAAAGGAGCAGGTCAGATCATGCGTGCTTTTTGAAAGAGAAAAGGGAGAGGAGGTATACTGTTGCCACTCGAATCCTAACTAAGGGCACACACTCACAAGGTATATCTAAAAAGTTAGCTTGCATTTCTAGGACTCTAGAAAGGCGAGGCCATCAAAATCACGGCACGTTTAGCGCGCCCGTCTTTTGCCGGTAGCACACAGCATGGCACGGGGCAGCTGAAGCTAATTGGAGCAAGTTAATCCGTCCAGCTCACCGTCCTGCCGCCGACGTCCACCGCGCTCTGCTTGCAGTCCCCGGCGACAACCTTCTCCACGCTGAACTCAACGGCCTCTTCACCCTGTCGGCACGATCGAACATGTGAGAAACGGGAGCCACGCGCACCGCAAGCAACAGGCAAGCTGCCAAACACAGGTGTGCAAGCACATGAGGTGGCTAACCAAGCACCAGGCAACCAGACTCACCATGAGATAGATGCGCCGCACCCAGGGGCAAGGCTCGCCCGACTCTCCGAGGCCCTGTTCACGGAAGCAAGCAGAGCCGGTTCAGGAATCACTGCAGGACCGAAGCAGGAACAGACACAGACACATTTCGGTTACTCGCCGCCGCCGCCGCCGCTGTGGCTACCTGAGAAAGCCGGGCTCCCCACCCACGGCTCGCGGGCGCGGGGACTTGGAACGGTTTCGCAGGAGGGACCGAAACGAGGCAGCCCACCGTTGCAGGGGCGCGCCCGATGGGAGCAGCGGGCGGCAGGATCACCGAGGCGCGCTCGACGCCCGGGCGGCGCCGCCGCGGCAGGCGAGGAGGAGGACGCCCGCGGCCGGCGGCGGGCGCGCGAGCGAGGGGAGGGGAGAATAGCAGCAGGAGGGCCGGCGTCCGACTCGGGGAGGCGAGTGTACCTGGATCCGGACCGAGGCGCGCGCTCCGGAGAATGCCGCGGCGGCCGGCGGCGGGGGAGGGGCGGTGGCGGGGGCGGCGGCGGCGGCGGCGGGATCGGGGGAGGGAGGGATCCCGGCGGCTTGGCTTGGTTGGGGAAGCGACGACGCGGTCGCGGCGGTGTCTTTATACGACTTTTCCCTCTCCTTTTAATTTCTTTTTCCATTATAATAATATAATATTTTTTTGAGGGGGATTATAATAATATAATAATAAATGACATTTGGACCAGATGGTGTTGGGATTCGGTGGATCTGGTGTGGGGCCCGGCAGGGCAGCGGCCCAAACTCCAAAGCGGGCGTCCTTTTCGCTCGCTCGCTCGCTTTCCCCGCTTCGCACACCCCACCTTGGCCGGCCTGGCCATCATGAATTGAATTGAATGAAGTGGCTTCGCTTTTCCTTGCAATTTCCCAAGTTGACTCAAAGGCAAAGGGCGTACCGTGTCCTGGACTCGGCTCTAACGTACACGTCGTCGTCGACGCAGACCTGGATTTTCAGTCAGAAAAATGCCGTGCATACGGCCTTCAGGTTTGACCCACGTATGGTTGATCAGATGTTTTTTCTTTTAAGGGCTGGTTTGGTTTTTTTCCAGTTGAGTCATAAGTCCCGCCGCATCGTATGTTTAGACATCAATTATGAGCATTAAACATAGACTTATTACAAAATTAATTTCATAAGTCATGATTTAATCACGAGACGAATCTATTAAGCCTAATTAGTCCATAATTTGACCACTAATTGCTACGGCAACCATCCGCTAATCGTGCATTAATTAACTTAATAGATTCGTCTAGAGTCGTAATCGTAGCTTATGCAATTATTTTTAAATTAAATCGACATCCAAACATTCAATGTGACAGCTACTTAAAAAACCAAATGAGGCCAAAAGATGGATAGAGCATTAGCACATCTCTCGGCCCAATCATACAATAGTTTTTAGCTCTTCACCATTAATACGTAGTCCAACTATAAGCTTACAACTCGCTTCTTCTCTATTCTCCACTTCAACATTCAATCTGCTTACAGCTTATTATAATGCTTGCTCGCTCTAAGAGAGAAGACGAGGCACCCGCGCAACCGCACCCTTGAAAGTGGGCATGTTGTCTTCTGCACCTGCGAAGCAAACCAATAACCTGTTGAGATTGTGCTTTCTAGCACCAACAATTTAATAGGTAATGGTCACGATTAGATTTCCCATCCTGCCTCGTTGGAAAAGAAAACATTCATCGCAGATTGGAAAATCTACCATAAGATTCAGGAAATCTAAAACATACAGTAGGAAAATCATTATTTTTCGAATAAATTACACTCACCATAAAAAAAACTTGCATGATCGTATCACTTTAGTCTAACAAGCTGCAAAACGTGCAAACATATACATGAAGTTGTCAAATGTGCGCAAGTATAGTCACATGTACGTATTTTACCATGGTGATGACCACATTGACTATTGCTTATGGTGTGAGTCCAATAAACATGTCTTTGTGAATGTATTAGAATTAATCATATTTTATTGTGTGATTATAATACAGGAAGAGAACAACAACTTAGGACAAGTAAGGATCAATATGATATAATTTGTGTTGGATCATGATAAATCATCTACAAAACTTTAGTTTGGATACTTTTTGAATATTGCGTACAATCAAATGCTGAACAACATACATTGGACTTATTCGATTGATAGCCAAAATCAACAACAAAGAATAATATAATTCAGAATTGAAGCGGGATAAATATTCATGAGATATGCACACATGACATGTTAAGCCCATTACAATAACAAAATAAGCTATAGTCCTCTTACCTGTCCACTATATAATATGCTCGGTAATCATGAATGCACGTATTTCATAAGTTCATGTATCAATTTGCACATTTTGCAACTTGCTAGACCAAAGTGATACGACTATACAAGTTGTTGTACCGTGGGTCCAATTTACTCTTTTTTTTCAAAATGGTGCTAGATAACAAAATCACCCACATTGCAGCCGCTACTTATGCCAAACTCGCGCCCAAATGTTAGGTTAAGATTGTATCTGAGGAATGCAATTGTTGTGGTACTGACAACAAAAATAACGTGTCAATTGGTCAATCAAACTGCTTGGTACAAGTCACGAACGTTTGTTTTTCATTTGTACTAATATTTTCAACCAAATCTGAACACGCCGAGCTATAAATGTGAAAAATGATGCGTAGCACGATTTATAATGTGTGGACTTAAAGCTAAAAAAATGTACTTTTGTGCAGGAAAAATGCGGGGGGAGGGGAGTGACGAAAAAACAAGTGTGTCTCTCTCCGCATATGGGATTTGGGCTACATCTCCAACTTTTATTATAATTTTTGCTACAATTAATTTTGATATTCTAGTTATCCTCAATCAAACCAAAATAAAAAAATAAATTGGAGATGTGAGGAATTGAACCCCAAACCTATACGAAGCGTAACATAGTGCTCTACCAATTGAGCTACATCCCCAATTTTTATTATAATTTTGTTGCTATTAATTTTAATATCTTAGTTATCCTCAATCAAATCAAAATAAAAAAAGTTATTAGATGGAGAAGTGAGGAATTGAACCCCAAACCTCTACAAAGCATAACATAGTGCTCTACCAATTGAGCTACATCACCAACTTTAATTTTGATTGCACTACAAATAGTTTTATTGTAATCTTCTGCATGCCACGCTAAAAGATGGAGTAAATCATCTTCCAGGTTGTTGTTTTTTTGAAGGGAAGATCTTCCTGGTTGTTACTGTCAAGTGGTGGTGGAGCCGAGAGGCTAGAACCTAGACCCTGTTTGGTTCACAAAAGTCTCTAGACTCTCCAAAAGTCTCCAGAGCTAAACTTAAGTCCCACCCAGTTTGGTTTCAGAGACTAGAGGGACTAAAAGTCATTTAATGAAGTTGACAAAGTACAAAAATACCCCTGCATGCACAGTAAATGAGGGGCATTTGCTTTCCGTTGCCGGAGGGGCCGTTCGCCGGCGCCGGAGGCCGGGCCGCCGCCGCCGACTCGCCGGAGAGGGAGGCCGCGCGCGTTCGCCCCTGCTACAGCCGCACGCGCGCTCGCCGCTGCTGCCCAGCCGTGGCCGCTCCGCGCCGCCCGCCGCGGCCACACGTGCCGGAACCACGTGCGCGCCGCCTCCGTCCCGCGCAGGAGGAGCCGGCGGCGAGGCATGCGCAGGCGGCGGAGAGGAAGCCTGGGAGAAGTCGAAGTCGCCGGTGTCGGTGTCGATTCGCCGGTGATGGGAGTCTGCTTGGGGGAAGAAATCAAACGTGTCGTCCTCGTTGCCCGCCATGGTGGACGCGCGGGTCGCCACGCCGAGATGCGCGGCCGCCGGGGGATGCGCGGGCGGCGGCGGGAGAAGCGAGCTGGGGTCGCCTTGTGCGGGCTTCGGCGAGATCCGCGGTCATAGGCGGGTCAAGCGGGTATAGAGGCGGGGGGATGCGCGGGCGGTGGCGGGGCCTTGCGCGGGCGCCGGCGGGGACTAGATTGGGCGGCCTAGGAACACGCGGGCGGCGGAGGGATGCGCTGCGCCGCCGGTGGGGGCTACAGCGGGCGGCGGGGGTAGCGGCGGCGGAGAAGGGCACGGGTAGGGGAGAGGGCGAGAGGGCCAGAGGATGTGCATGGGGGAGGGCGCGTCGGGGTGGGGGAGGGGCAGACCAGGGGTAGGGTAGGGGTAGTAGGTGGGAATATAGCCCAAAAGTCTCAAAAAAGCTCCTCAAGAGGGTTTTCTCCAAAAAAGTCTTTACCCCCAAAAAAGTCCCTAAAAGTCCCACCCTGTTTGGGTTAAAAGTCCCTAAAGTCCTAGGGACTTCTACAAAAGTCCCTCAAACCAAACAGGGCTCTAGTAAAATCCAGTCATGCCTAGAGGCTAAAACCCACAACGACCCACCCAAAACCCAAACCTCCACTAAGCTCCGATCCTGTGGTCAATGCAATTTGAACCGTTGTTTCCTTGCAAATATTCTAGTTATCCTCAGTAAAACCAAAATAAAAAAAGTTAGATTGGAGATGTGAGGAATTGAACCCCCAAACCTCTACAAAGCATAACATAGTGCCCTACCAATTGAGCTACATCCCCAACTCTAGTTTTGAATTTCACTATAAATAATTTTATTATAATCTTCTACGTAGGGGTGGTAAAGGCCTATAAAATTTGACTTATATTATCTAAAGGCCAGATTCTAATTTTATATAATTTTAAACTAAAAATATATAAAGAGCAACTTGTAGTTCGCAGACTTGTTATTAACTGTGCCGATGATACTTTCACTAAGACCTGAATTTCCAATAAGAAACATAACGTACATACAGCCTTCTAGTTTGACCCACGTATGGTTGATCGGATGTTTTTTTAAGATTTAAGGAGAATTGGCCTCGTCATTTAAGAGAGAAGTTGCACCCGCGTGACCGAACGCGGGCAGGTGTGCTTCGCAGCTTCTGCACCTGCAAAGTGAACCAATGATTGATCAGATGTTGAGATCATGCTTCTAGTCCCAACAATTTAATAGATAATGGTCACGATCAATTGGAATTTCCATCCTACGCCGACTGGAAAAAAACATCCATAACCACCGACCGGAGAACCCACTCATGCGATTGGGAATACCGTCTATAAGATTCGAAAAATCTAAAACTTATAGTAGGGAAACAATTTTTTTTCTAAATACGGTACAAACACAGACCTGGCGTAAGGGCAACACCAATGTATATGGACCAAGTAGTTTTTAGTCGTGAGCTCCATTCACATTAGGCTATAGCTATTGCACCACAATATTCATCGTAAAAGCAAGTAGCAGTGAGCAGGGCCAGCTCTATAATTTTAAGGATCCCTGAGCGAGCAAGAAGACAAGGGCCCGTTGAACTGATTTTTAGTGTCAAAATTACATTATATACTATGAATAATAAAATTACTGTGCAATATATGTATAGCTCATAAAACATAACAATAGTGTAACAAAATTAACAATAACTATTATGATTACCTCAAATAAAAAATATAATGCTTCAATTTTTTAAAAAAATCATCTTCAGGCATTTTTTGATGCAACATCTTTCAGAACTGTATCAAGATTAATGTCATCCAAAATATTCTTCTCAATGCTACATATAGACAAGCCATTCCATCTTTCTTGTAACATAGTTGATTTTAAATAATTTCTCAATAGTTCCAATATGGAGAAACTTCTTTCAGTTGAGCACCTGACAAATGCTTCTTAGGCAACATCTAATATAAACAAATAATAGCATGTTTAGTTGGTGAAAAAGTTTGGGTTTTGGGTACTGTAGCATGTTTCGTTGTTACTTGACAATTAATTTCTAATCATGAATTAATTAGTGTCATTAGATTCATCTCGTATGAATCAGTTAAACTGTATAATTAGTTATTTTTTTCAACTGCATTTAATGCTTCATGCGTATGTCCGAAAATTCGATGTGACGGGTACTGCGCAAACTTTTTTGGGAACTAAACGCTGCCTAAATACATTGACTTAGAAATTTATAACCCTATAACTGTTGAGTGTTGAAAAAATAGGAAAAACATTGGGAAAGTACTAATCAATCATGGGTGTTGGTGTGTTGCTTGTGATCGCGTTGCCGCCTTGCTGGTCGCCAGGTGTGGAGCGAATCAGATTGCAGCCATCCCTGAGCGCGTGGCGATTTCAGAGCGTCGTCTCCTCTAGTCCTCTCCAGTCTCCACTCTCTAGCAGGGCTACAGGGCAAGGTCACAGCTCGCAGATCGTCACAGGCTCGCAGGGGCGCAGCCACGCTGGGTAGGGGCAACTCTCGCGACTTGACACTCGTGGCGGCCGGTGGTAGAAAATGAAATGTTGGAACCCTACAGCCTCGGAACCTCACCCTCACGTATGGCCTCATGGTCATGCATGGGCTAGACCTGAATGACTGGTTTGATCTGATGGGCTTTCAATTAAAGGCTTATTATACCTATTAATACTACTGGTACATATATGATGTTGCCCCCCCCCCCCCCCCCCCCAAGCTCCATGGGCCCCGAGGGTCGCACCAGCTGCCCACCCCCTAGAGCCGTCCCTGGCAGTGAGGTGACATTGGAGAAAAAGAAGGTGAGAGGGAGAGAAAGAGGAGGAAGCGACATAAATTGATATTTTTATTTTTTATGGGCAGATAGGTATTTTTAGTTATGGACAACTACAATGGTTGAAGTAGATTGTATAAAATCTTTTAATCCTTATGAACATTACTGGGAGGAATTTTACTGGTAGTGGTAGATAACAACATGCTACCTAGTCCAATGAGACACGCACAAGGATCAAACATACAGTAGCCTATATTTCTAACTTCGGGAATAGGCGATTGAGATTAGATGAAAATACGTGATCAAAACAGAGCATCACGACGAGTAACAACGATCTAGGCAAGAGGCAACAGATTACTCGAAAATTGCCTACAGAAAAAAACGAGGTTAAGGAGAATTTGTTGCCTTGGGGAGGCGATTTGATGGAACTTCTCGATTGCTTCTCCTGGCAGTGAGCCGGCATAGGGAGAAGGGTTGGCAGTGCTTGGGCAGAGGAGGGGATCCGGCTCTGGATTTCATCCCGATGCGCGGTGGATCTTGTCCCTAGGGTGGAAGTTGGGGGTCGCGAAGGGAGGAGCGGGCGGCGCCGACGGCTGGAGGAGAGTGCCGCGAGGCCTCGAGCTGGAGGATTTTTTTATGGGTTAATCGAAAGCATACCATTACAATTTTAAAAGTTGGAGAAACATTATTATAATTTTTAATATTGGAAATATGCTATTTTCATACGTCTTTCAATATTTTGGGCCCACCCGTAGAGTACGTATCCCTCTGGCTTTTCTGTATGGACCATATTACCCTTCTGTAGTACGTAGCTTATCCCATTGTCGACACTCAGATCGCTACGTCGCGTCCATTGCCCTAGCGTGCCGCCGCCTATCGACTGAACGCGCCGCCCCTGCCACGCCGGCCGCTGTTCCCAGCCGCAGGCCAGGCCCTGTCGCGGTGAGGAGGCACCCTGACGACCTGGCGGCCGAGGCGTGAGGTGTGGCACCACCCGACCTGATCCCATTTCTCTGCCTGTTCCGCTTAGATTTAGTTCTGGTCGCCTCCCGGCCGGTTGAGATTTTCAGCGTAGGTTGCGTCGATCACTGAAACTGCCTTTTGGTTCCTTTCCTAGGGCAATTAGCCGATTAGAAAGGCTTGAGACACGAGCTCTTCTCCAACAGGGCCACCACAAATGATCCGTCACTGGCAAGCACAAAAGTCAATGGCACGACCTGGCCTGGCCTGCGGCAGGGAACAGCGGCCGTCCGCGGCAGAGCCTGCCGCCTGCGCGCCCGCGGTAGGGGCGGCACATTCAGTCGACCGGCGGTGGCACCTAGGGCAATGGACGCGAAGTAGCAATTCTGAGTGTCGTGTCGATGATGGGCGACGTATTACAGAAGGACAATATGCTCCATACAAAAAAGTCAGAGGGATACGTACTCTATGAGTGAGTCCAAGGTGTTGAAAGACATATGAGAGTAGTATATCTCTAATATTAGAAGTTGTAGTAGTATTTCTTCAATTTTTAAAATTTATAATGATATGCTTCCAATTAATTTTTTTCATCGAGATGTTCATCCCCTGTGTGATACGGCTGGGAGGATTTTTCTGGGGAACAACAACCGTACAGTCGCGATGGACGAGGGCATGTCGGAGAGCAAGCTGGAGGAAGGCGAGCCATGCGTGGGATTCGGCAGCGGAGGGGAGTTGTGAAAGGAAGGAGGAGGTAAGCAGCCAGGCCAGGCCGGGGTGCATGACAGGCCGCGGCGGGTGTTTTCGGTCGGCGGGTAAAGGAACACGCGGTGAGAAAAAAAAATTATGTTTTAGATGAAACGCTCTCGAACTCATAGTTTTTATGGGTCCCCACCCACTCTCATCTCCCAGGTCTCTGACAGGTGGGTCCAGTGTGAAGGGTACAGTGGATCCAATCTGGATGAGAAAAGTTTTCAATTATTTTCGATCTTTATAGTATATATAGATGAACAATTTTGGAGCAAATTGTGGGCAGCCTAATATTGGATTATAAGATCTCCCATGTTGCAGTCTCTACCATGCCAAACTCGCACCCAAATGTTAGTTTAATATTGGCACCGAGGATATGACAATTGATGTGGCACTGACAACGAAAACTACGTGTCAGTCAATCAAACAGCTCGGGACAAGTGACGAGTGTTTGTCTTTTCATTTTCATTAGTATGTGCGTTGATGTGGATAAAGTTGGCGTAAATATTAAATACGTATAGTTGCTTATATATTAATTTGTAAGAATATACGTGATCGAGTCGTGAACTAAAGACTGGTTCAACTTGATACGGGTGGACTAAGATCCACCTGTCAAGGACATGAGACGGATAAATATCAGATACATATAGTTTACATATGTTAATTTATAGGAGTCTATATGATTGAATCATGGACGGAGAGCTGGTTCGGCTTACATACAAGATGGACTAAAATCACCTGTCAAGAGCACTAGATGGTGCAAACTAAAAATTTAGGTGAAAATCTTACTTGTTTTAAAATATGATATAATATTTTTCAACAACTCTGATCACACGGGGATACAACCCAATATTATTATATTTTTCACTACAATTAATTTTAATATTCTAGTTATCCTCAATCAAACAATAAAAATGGATACAACCCAATATTACTATATTTTTCACTACAATTAATTTTAATATTCTAGTTATCCTCAATCAAACCAAAAAAATATATAAATTGGAGATGTGAGGATTTGAACCCCAAACCTCTAAGAAGCATATCATAGTGCTCTACCAGTTGAGCTACATCCCCAATTTATATTATGATTTTCACTTTAACAAATTTTACTTCTCACCAAATCATCTTCGAGGTGTTTTTTTTTTTGAAAGGATCTTCCTGGTTACTGTGTAGAGGTCGATCCCGCGCCAGTGCAAACGTACTCGTAATGCCTTTGCTTTTCCTTGCAATTTCCCAAGTTGACTCAAAGGCAAAGGGCGTGCCGTATCTTGGACTCGGCTCTAACATACACATCGTCGTCGACGTAGACCTGTATTTTCAGTAAGAAAAATGCCGTGCATACGGCCTTTTGGTTTATTTGACCCACGTATGGTTGATCAGAAGTTTCTTCTAAGGATGACAGGAGCATTGGCTTGTCATTTGAGAGAGAAGGCTAAGGCACCCACGCGACCGCGCCCTCGAACGTGGGCAGGTTGAGATGATGCTTCCATCCTACGCGGCTGGAGAAAAAAAATCCCTCACCGCCGGCCGGAAACCCACTTATGCTATTGGGAAATCTACCATCTATAAGATTCGGGAAATCTTAAACTTATAGTTGGGAAAAAATATATTTTTTGAAATATGGCACAAACGCAAACATAGTGTAAATGTAATACGTATATTGGATTAGCATAGTGTTCATGCGTTAATACGAGTAATATAATAGACCTAAGTCTTACCATTAACTTTGTTTATTCACTTCCTGTACAGGCCGTGTAGTGATTGTGCGAGGCATTAATTGTCCGTGTCCCTATCGAGATTTTGATTGATCTATTTGGGTTCCGATTGGGATTCAGATTTTTAATTCTATAATAGTTATATATCCTCAACCAAATCAAAATAAAAAAATAGTTAGAATGGAAATTTTAATTCTATACTAGTTGTCCTCAATCAAATAAAAAAAGAGAGAGAGATTGGAGATGTGAAGAATTGAACCCCAAATCTCTAAGAAGCTTATCATAGTGCTCTACCAATTGAGCTACATCCCTAATTTTAATATAATTTTCACTATTACTGCCTTTAACGGATGAAGCAAATCATCCTCCATATTATTGTTTTTTAAAGGATCTTTCTAGTTGTTACTGTGTAGAAGAAGTGGAGCCGGTCCCGCGCTGCGGCACTGCAGACGTCCGGTCCGGCAGACAGTCATGCCTAGAGGCTAGAACCCAGTAAAATCCAAACCTCCAGTAAGCTCCGATCTATGCAACTTGAACCGTTGCTTCCTTGCAGTTGCATTGCAACTTGGAAGCCGACCCAATTCGTGCCGGCCTTGATGTGACCTGCCACCATCCGGCGGCGGCAGGCGGCGCCAACCTGCTCCGGTTTCCGTTTGGCACAAGCACAAGCAGCCATTAGCTAGCCAATTAGGCATCGGCGGAAACCTTTGGTTTGGTTTGGTATTGGTAGGGAGGTGGGGAACCACCGAAAACGACCTGCCTGCAATGTCATTGCAGCCGAGCTTTGCGTGCCCACAGAAGTACAGATGCGGTCAGTGAGTTACTGACGGACGAGTGGAGGATGCCGACCTTTCTAATAATGTCGACACCATGATGGTAATGGGGCATGTGTAGATTCCAACGATGCCGACCAGCCCGAATTCTTGCGGTTGCCGGTGATGGCAAGTGATTGGAACTAATGGTGTCCATGAATTTGGTTCAATTTTGGGGTCTGTTAGAGCCACTTTTGTGGCATATTTAGATTCTGTACGGACCAATTGTTTTTTAAAGAAATAAAATATTCTAAATTACTCCCATCAATTATAGCCAAAGTCTGGATAACCCATGAACTATTATTTAGTTCATTTTGCCCCCCAAAATATACCATTTGGTTTAAATTACCCCTAATATAATTTTTTTTCATTTCTCTAGCGTAGTTGGAGTTTTGAGTTGAAATTTTTTACAGCATAATAGTACGCACCATAACTCATGTTAGAAAAATTAGATCATATTTTTTTATTATTTTGATAGGTTAGAATATTTAATAATAAATTAATCATTGGAGTACAAAATTATATGAAACTAATGGGGAAAAATTATAAAACTTTTTCTAAATATGTATTGTGATGTCCACTACTATTCTGCAAAAATTGAAATTAAAATTCAACTTGTGTATGGAGAAGCAAAAAAGATAAATTGTATTAGGGGATAAAATAAACTAAATAGTATAGTTTAGGGGGGTTAATTGAACCAAGTTATAATTTAGAGGGTTATCCAGACTTTTGCTATAGTTGAGGGGAGTAAATTGAACTTTTCTTAAAAGAAAACTAAAACATCCCTGACACAGCTAGAAAATTGGACATTCATCCATGTCCCTTAGTACCAGGCACATTTGAAACCGGTACAAAATAACCTCGGGAGTTCATTTAGTACCGATTCTAAATTTTGAAGCCCTTTGTGACGATTTAGTACCGGGTCATACCACCACCTTGGTTGATGTTATGGCTCAATATTAAATGATCTCAGGCATTTAGTATCGTATGGTAACACCAACCGGTACTAAATGATAGATTTAAATACTGGGTAGTATTACCGACCGATACTAGATGGTCCTCCATGAGTTATTTTAAATGGCAAGCATCTCCCGTCTAGTCACAAGTGACGTGCATGTGGGATGGTAAGTAAGTCTCGCGCGAGGCCGGAGGCTGTGGGTTCGAACCCCACACACCCGGTACTAAATGGAGTCTCCTAACCGATACTAGAGCCTCTTTCTCTAGCAGTGTTAGAGCAACTCCAACCCACCCCTCTTCGCACCTCCTATTCTGGTTTTAGGAGAGAGAAACCAAAAAATCCCCTCCAACCCATCTCTCATCACGTTCCTAGCGATAGGAGACCTCTCATCCGCGAGCTCCGACCTCCTACATCTAGGCGCTCCGGTCCGGACTCTCATCTGCGTGGAGGAGCAACCGTCGCCCCTTCCCGCGCCGGCTCGGACGCCATTCCCGGCGTCTCCATCCATTTTTTTTTGCAATCGACGTAGTGGATCTAGGGTGAGAGAGGAGGGCCGGCACTGCCGGCGGCTGGTCTATCGATCAGCATGCGGCCGGATCCGCGCGGCCCCTTGCTCTGAAGCGGCTCGTCGGCACTCGCCGAGGCCCCTGCAGCGTGCAGGACCAGGAGATGGCCGGACTTGCGCGAGCACCGTGCGGGCGCTGGGCCCACCGCCAGGTGCTGCCGCGACCGCCGGGGGCCGCCACGCGGGCGCTGCGCCGGCTGCCCGTGGCCTCTGCGCGGGCGCTGCGCCGGCCTCCCGTGCCAGCCGCGCGGGCGCTGCGCTGGGCGGGCTCTGCGCTGGGCCCCCGTGGCCTGCTGCGCGGGGGTTGAGACGGCCTCCCGCGGCCGCCGCGCGGGCGCTGTGCCGGCCTCCAGTGGCCGCCGCGCGGGTGGACTGTGCGCTAGCCGCCTGTGGTCCGCGTGCTATTGTCTGTGCTAGACTGCTAGCACTGGAAGGAGAGGGAGCTTGGGGAGGAGAGGAACAGGGCAATTGAACAGCCCATTTTCTTGCCAATTTTCTTGCGTAGCTTCAACAGAGCTATTGATTTCTAAAATGTTCTTGCAATTTTTGTGTGACATGGTTCGATCTGATAATGTAGGGAGCAAGATGGAACCTTGGATGATCGATATGCTTGCAGGCAATGGTGGTGGCAACCACGATCTGGAAAACGGGTTCTAAATATTGTAGTTCCAAATATAGCAATTGGAAATAAATCATGCAAAAATAAAATGGTAATTCGAAATAATGCTCATGGTATTTACTTCATATGAATAAAGAATGAGGGAGTTGGAGATATAGGAGTTAGTATGAGAGGTCTGTTGGAGTTCATTGTGAAATAGGAGAGAGAAATAGGATGAGAGACTCTCATATGAGTGGAATAGGGGGCCAAAAATAGGAGGTGGGTTGGAGTTGCTCTTAGAGTACCTAGACTCTATTGCATATAGTGAACAACAATGTACACGTGTTTAGCCCTGGGCATTCGGTTCTAACCGAACCGATCGGTTCGGTTCTTCATATTTCAGAGAATTTCGGTTCCTCAAAAATCAAGACCGATCGGTTCTTTCTAGGGGCAAGAACCGAGCAATTTCGGTTTCGATTAGTTCGGTTCGGTTCCGATTCTAACCGAACTAACCGAAGCAATCAACACATGTTGAGAAAAGAAGGGAAAAAATTCTGGATCTCGTCGTGGCTTGTCTGCAGTGCCGGCGACCGCCGCCGCCGTGCGCGTAGCCCCCGCAGCCGAGCGCCGCTGGCGCGCCTGTAGAGGAGAGCCTCGCCGCCGCAGACTTGCCTGCAGCCTGCAGGGGACCGCCGCGTGCTTGGCCTGCCGAGGACCGCCACCGCCTTACCTCCATGCCACGTGCCGCCCTGCCTCCGCGCCACGGCGCACGCGTCCGGACGCCGAGAGCTGGGCGCGGCCACGGAGGGTGGAGTCGTGGAGAGGGGCAGTCGGGATCTGGCCAGCCGGCGGTGGAAGCGGGCGAACTGGCTGGCGGTGAGGGGGAGGGGCGCGCTCCGCGCGGGGTGGGGAGGGCAGCCGGGCGGCGGGCCAGCAGGGTGGAGAGCCAGGGAGGGGGAGGGAGCCGGCAGGGTAGGGAGCCAGGGAGGGGGCGGCCGCCGTCGGGGTGTGGAGCCAGGAAGGGGCGGCGGGGGTGAGCAGGCAGGGAGAGTGCGTGGGGACTGAGAGTTGGTGGGGATTTGGGCTATTAGGGTTAGATTCATTGCTAGATGGGCCGCCGGTTTGGGCCATTTGGGCTTCGTGGGTAAATTTGCATATGGGCTCGGTTCCTCGGTTAACCAAGTGTAGGAACCGAACCGAACCGAACCGAAAATTTTGGTTCTTGAGAATTAGGAACCGAACAGAGAACCAAAATTCTTGGTTCTGGTTCTTTTGGTTCTGGTTCTTGATTAGTTCGGTTCGGTCCTCAGTTCTCGGTTAAATTTGCCCAGCCTGACAGGTGTTGAAGAGGTTACAAAGGAGCTAGCAAGCTAGATGTAAGAGAAAGGAGAACCTAAACAAAACTACTTCTATCTATTTGATGGAGGTAGACCTAGGTACCTCCTTGCCAAGTAGGGTCCCTGTGTCCAGGTGCCTACCCTGCTCAGGCTACCCGGCAGATAGGCACTTGGCTGGACGACGGGAGGTTTCTCAGTGGATCAAGATGAAGGTTCGACATAGATGCCTGGATATCTAGGGATATTAACCGACCTACTTCCTTGTAAACAACCCGAGTAGATCTTATCCCTTACTTGTAACCCACGGATACTGGGCTATTAAAGGGGCTCGTGCAGGGATCCACAAAAAACGCATCGCATCATTCATCATCCAGAAATGCTAATACACAGCAACCAACGGGGCGTAGGGTATTACACTTCCGAGCGGTCCGAACCTATCTAACCCTTGCATCATCATGTAACCATCAATCTCTTGACTTTAAAATCCTCCACCTAAAATCTACTACCTGGCACCCCACTGGTGGACTTGCCGGATAAGCAATCCGACACTAAGTTGGGAAAAATTACTCCAAACTTCCAATTGTCAAAAGGAGAGGAACACTCATTTGACCAAAGCATTAGATCCTCATTGCAGTGTTTATGGATCACTACATTCGTTCCATCCTCATGGCGAAAAACCTTCATATTTCTGCATTTTCATCTGTTCCATAGAATGCATAACAGTATGGTGCTCTTGATCCTAGAGTTTGATTCCTGAGGGCTTGTTCGGTTAAGCCCCCCTCCACCCCAGGGGATTGGAGGGAATTGAGGGGATTTTGACTTGTTTGGGATTTAATCCATCCTATCTCGGGAATAACCGAACAAGGTTTAAAGGGGATTCTCCAACCAAAGCTGTTCAACTCCAACAAGCTGTGATAGGGTGCTCACACATAAAGACCAATGAAATTCCAGAAACTAATGCTGCGAGGGCATGCAAGGAACAAGTGAAAACAGTCCTCCTTCTCCAGACAGAACGGGCATTGTCATGTAGCTTGCATATTACAATGGACCAATTGTACATTTTATACATTTTGCTTTTCGGTATCATCTTTTATCAGATCTATTTTGCCCCTGCAATCATAAGTTCACACTTTCATGAAGTCATTTTTACGTCTCTCATCTAAATACAGCTGTATAGTATCTGCTCATGCACGAACGCACACTAACTAGTGGTGGAGGAGCAGCATGGTATGGTATTGCAATTGCCATCACTTGTCTTTTTCCACCATTGCATAATGCTCTTGGACTCTTGGTCCCCAAGCATGGCAAGGTAAGGTGCTATCAGCACATTATATGGTTAAAGTCACAGTAACGCCATCAACCATAAAAAGACCGGGGAGGGTGAGACTAGCTGTAAGTTCTACTGCTTGCATACATTTTGGTTTATTATAAGTGAAATTCATTTAACTTCAATGTGCCAAGTTTATATGAAAAAAATACTCCAACATGCACAATAGCAAATTGGTTTCGCTAAATCCAAGACCAGGATCTACCAAGCTCTCCTCCAGGATAGTTCACCGAATGTTTTATCAAAGCACTCGTAGCTTTTGATTTGGGAGATGATAAAGCACTTGAAGTATTGTGTTATCTTCATGTGTGTTACACTCGGGAATAATGGCCATACTCGGTTAATGTGAATAACACCTAGAAGCTCTATGCTTGCGGCACGTTGCCTTCGGGAGCCGTTTTGGCTACCTGGTGCACTCAGAAAATTCCTACCATGTACCCGTGCGCCACCATGCATCCTCACACATGGTGCGCATTAGTACGTCTAAACCTCATCCATCCACATATAGTCTAGTTCCAAACTATGCCACAAATTGCAACAACCCACGATCCAAAACAACAAGGGTGATATGTACTATTCTTTGCCTTATGATGCAAATTGATTCAGAATTATTGGCGATATTTTAGCCTTGGCTACCCCTCAATTGGATAAAGCAATGCACAAAGTTGAGATTGCAAACATACATTATATTAATGATTGGCAAGTTCATTGTGTGAACAATATATATAATGCATTGTGTGTTGACTAATAAATAAATCATAATGAAGAATGCAGGAGACACTATGACATGTGATCCAGTTTTACCTAGGAACGACAATGCATGGGCCAAACCCAAACTAGGTTAAGAGTAACCCTAAAAATGGAAAGGGAGTGATGGATCAGAAAAAATGGAAAGGAGTAAGAGCTAGCATCACGACTTGATTGGGTGAATCAGAATGATTTTGTTTTACTGGCTGGATGCAATGCCCTCACTCAACATAGCAATGCATGATGTTGAGACCACCAATGTGCATAAATCACCGGTGTAGGCGCACACATGAGTATGCATGCGCGCGCGGTGTGTGTGTGAACATAAACCACAACAACCAAGTACCGACATGACGAATTCTTCGCCTTATGATGCAGATGGATTCATAATTATTGGCAATCCCTTAGCCTTGGGTGCACCCTAATTTGCACATATTTGCACATATGCAACACATGAGGTTGAGACTGCAAACATACATCATATTAATGATTGGCAAGTTCGTTCCATGAACAATATTATAATGTATAGTGTGTTGATTCAAGAGTTCATAATAAAACATCCAGCAGACGCTGATGATATTTGGCCTAGTTTCACCTAGGAATGACCCATCATGGATACCAATCCCAAACTTGATTTGGGAAAAGTAACCCTAATAATACGAACCATTGGTCTATGTTGACTTTAATTTGATCCTTGCATGTGTCAATCTGTTGTGGGGGTTCTAGGGGTACCCACAGCCGGGTGGCGGAACGCACCCGCCTATTCCCAGTGAGGGAGTACTCGGGGAAGTACTAGGCGATGGGGCTAGATCTATGCTGGGACAAGGACTCAAGAACACGCGATTTAGAGTGGTTCGGGCCGCCGGAGCGTAATACCCTACGTCCACTGGGAGATGTATTGTTCTTGGTGGTGTGTATCAACCTATCCTCTGCTGGCGCTGGCTCTTGCGCAGCCTAAGGTTTTCTAGCGGCGCCCCCTCCTTTTATAGATCAAGGGGGAGCGGATACATAGAACGTTGATGCCCCGACAGGTGGGCCCAACGTGACTGTGGCTACAGTGGTAGCGAATCTTTCCTCTGATATGCGTACTACTGCTCCTCTGACACAGGGGGGTCTTCTCTTGTCCCGTCAGCTAGGTGCCCGTTGGAGTAGCGTAGCTTGCGGCGTGGCCTGCTGAGGCTATTATGCAGCGTCATAAAGGGCGAAGCCGAGCCGTCGTATCCATCTGTTACGGCAGACTGGCAGACGCGGCGTGGGCGGCGCCAGTGCCCCCACTACCTTGGTAATACGCGATCAATAGTGTCCCCTGGCTAGTCAAACGCCTCGGCTTCTGCTATATCAATGCGGACGTCCACCTACCGCAATGAATGCGAAGGTAGGTGGACCTCAATATGGAGACCAAGGGCCTCATACACGTGTCGGCCCCGGACCATCCTGAGGCGGGACGTCGAAACCTTCCCTTGGAGGGGGGTCCGATTGCTATGCTGGGGGTCCGGGACCCTATGAGGGGTCCGGGACCCCGCGGGGGTCCGGACTCCTCGGGGGGGTCCGGAGCCCTGGCTGCTTGCGTTTGAGCGTCTGTCTCTCCCCGAACCTTCCCCGGCCGTGGAACGGGTCCGGACTATTGTCGGGAGGACAGGACTTCGGACCGCAGGGGTCCGGCTGTCTGGTTGTAGTCAAGGATGACTACTAAGGCTCTTGCCTAGACACAGCAAGAGGGGGTACCCCAGTTCTGGGGTACCGACACCTTTGACATATTTGAAAGTCAAATAATCCGAGAATGACACTTTTTTAGTGGATTCCATGTCACATGTCCAAAAAACTTTAGGGAGACCTTGTTGGGAAGTTCTTTGGTGCCAAAATATTGTAAACACATGGCAAAAGGAATCATATGGTACGAATATAAATATTCTTTGAAATTTGTCTATAATTGTCAAACACTCGGGAGACATGATAAGAATCTTGAATATTTGACACTCGGGAATAATGGCTTCATTATGGTGATATGAAGTTGTTAACTCATTCCTTTTTGTTGTGCCATCTATTTTCTTTGTGTCCGAACTTACTCATGGGAAATTGTTTATTCATAGTGTTTTATTGTAGACACTAGAAAAACATGGCACAGTCGAGTGCCATACTCTTAGGAAAGTTTGTCCATGAGTTTGTTTGTATGACCTCGAGTGTTTCTGGCATTAGGGAGCTTCAGATCCTTATAGTGGCTACTCTTTGGATCATAAATATTGTGACACCCCGACCCAGGGCAATAAGATTAATAGAATACTCATACCAACAAGTTGCAATTTCTTTTCCGGAAGCTGGTCTGCAAAGAACTCCGAGGTTAAGTGTGCTTTGTCCGGAGCAATTTGGGGATGGATGACCGACCGGGAAGTTATTTCCGGGTGCGCACGAGTGAGGACAAAGTGTGCAGAAAAGACTGTTGTTGGTCTGTGATGATAGTCTATGTCCTAGAGAGCTGCCAGAGGTAAGCGGGACCGGTCTCGAGGAGGCGGGACGTTACAGAATGGTATTAGAGCCGACTCTCGCGGTTTCACGGGCACGTACGGGCATAAGTGCGCGGGCATGAGCACGGGCGCCGTGGGGGGGCAGATGCCACCGGCATGTGGACGGACGCGTGGCGGGTCAGTGCTCGGGCATTTAGGATGCGCCGTTGGCACTGGACGCACGGATGTGGCACAGGGACCGTTGGCACTGGACGCACGGACGTGGCACTTGGGCTGTTGGCACTGGACGGTACGGGACGTGGCCAAGAGAGGACGTTCCTGGCTTGGGATTGACCGATGGGGACGTCGGTCTCTTAAGGGGGTGAGTATGTGACACCCCAACCCAGGGCTTAATAGGATTAATAGAATACTCATATCAATAAATTGCAACTTTTTTTCGGAAGCCGGTCTGCAAAGAACTCCGATGTTAAGCGTGCTTGGCCCGGAGCAATTTGAGGATGGGTGACCGACCGGGAAGTTATTTTCGGGTGCGCACGAGTAAGGACAAAGTGTGAAGAAAAGACTGTTGTTGGTCTGTGAGGATAGTCTATGTCCTAGAGAGCTGCCAGAGGTAAGCGGGCCTGGCCTCGGGGAGGCGGGACGTTACAAATATTTTGATAGTTTGAACAAGTCGGCTAAACATTTGAATCTTGCGCTGATATTATGTTATGATTTACATGATTGGTCATTTTTAAGGTTACACTATTTCCATGTAGATAGAAATTTATGATTTGTCTTGTTCCAGATACTCCAATAGAAACTAGGGTTGATAATGAAGAGATAGTAATAAGATCTTCTTTAGCTTTTCCGATACAAGTGTTAGGTGTTGCATTACAAATGCAATTTCCTACATTTCTAGGGTTGGCTTCTACATTTTTTATATAAAGATGTACGTCTATAATTATCACGATGTTTCATAAAGTGTTTCAGAATTTATTGTGCGGGATTGTCTGTACCTTGCCTTTTGATGTTGATGGACCAGTGATTGTTGGATGTCCCCAAGTCATGGATTCCCCCTCAACTCAACATAGCAACGCATATATATATCGGCTTTGTGCGTGTGTGTGTGTTGGGGTTTTTGTTTTACCGCTAGCCTACCTAGAGATACTCTAAGATTATAAGATTGGAAATTATTTGGTTATGGATGATGGATCACCGGATCTAGAATTTGAAGGTAAACACAAGGACACAAGATATATATTTAGAAAGGTTGGTGAAAATTATGGTTTGGAGAAAGTATATATATGGGGAATATAATTATAGATTGGAGGTTTTTAATGAACCGTTATCGGGCCTAGCTCTTAGTAGGACTGTGCCCGGGTCAGCACTACGGGCCGAGATGACGGGTTAGGCACGGCCCACATGATCGTGCCGGACCAGCTCGAGCACTGTTGCAATTGTGCTAGGCTGTGCCTGGGTCGTGCTTTTAGTCGCCCATTTGGTCCAACTCATTTGGCCAACTATACTCTTCACTTTGATTGAGATGCACATGCCACACTGGAAAACCTATTCACCTTTGGGAAGATTTTTTTTCTTCCATCTCAGCACAAACACGTGGCGTCTTACTATTATGCAATTGAAGCACAGGAATTCACCTTGTGCTATTGCTGTGGCCAGCGGGAAATCAAGCAGGCGCCAGGTGTCTACCATCAGTTGCCTAGTTGGATTGTATTTGTTTGCAAACTTCAAATGCATTTTTCTTTCAAACCAATGATCCAATTTTAAATCTGTTTGAACCATCGTATTGCTTAGAATACATGCAACAAAATAAGATCCACTTTTATTATTTTTAAATTTTCTAAAAAGAATCAACATTTCAATTAGACCATTTCAACATTTTGAATACACTATTTCAACATTTTCATAAAAATGTTGAAATAGTTTCCACATAATATTGAATTTAGCATTTCAAAATGTTGACTATATTAGTAACAAAACAAGAATAAAAAATAAACAAAGGGCTACTCCCGCTGTCCCTTTGCATATGCATGCATGCTGTGCGCCTGTGCTAGCCTTGCTGTCCCGCTGCTGCTTGATTATACTGTGAGCCTGTGCTAGACGCCTAGCTTGCTGGTCTGCGTAAAAAGGGTATGCGCGCTAATCAGCAGTGTTGCAGTAGAGTCGAACAAATGGGCTGAACTACTACTACTATTATTGGGCGTTAGGGGTTTTGAAGATATAAAGATTAGCCATCTTCCATAAAATAGATAGGAAGCCCCATGCCGCACCACCTTAGAGCTAACCTACCCTTCACCAGCTGATGCTTTGTTGCCTTCTGATCTGATGACTTCCCTTGCCTATGGGTATGCAGGTGGGACGCGTACAAATGAGAGCTGTCCCAACCCTCCACCTCAGCTAGTGTCTATGGCATTTAATAGGGTGCAGGTCATCAAAAATCTAATATGGCATTGAGTAACTATACTAACGCGCCAAGAATTGGCGCGCCCTCGTGAGCCGCGGCCCCACGTGGGGCCGGAGGTACTGTTCATGAGGGGCCCGGAGGTACTGTTCATAATAAAAAAAATAATAAAAGGTACTGTTCATAATAAAAAAATAATAAAAAGTACTGTTTATTATTTTGTAAACTACATTTATCTCTATTATTTATTGGATTTTGTTTTCACTTTGTAAACTCACAAAATATAATTGAATCATACATTCATTTCTAAACTTATCATTCTTTCCACCAAAATTAATAATTAGTGTAAGCTAATCCATTAACATACACAAAATGAATTCCAATACGTACTATTTATGCAGGACTCACGTGGGTTCTGTGTGCTATTCAGGTGGTACCCACATAATATTCAATTGGAATCCACCCACAAAATATGTTTATCTATTTATTTACATGAAAATAATAAACATATTTCATACACTACATTTACATGTGCTAGCCCCTACTACTTATTGGATTTTAATTCCACTTCGTAAACTCGCAAAATATAATTGTATGACAATCCATGAACTATACCTACCAGACTTTATTCAATACATCAACACGTTGTTAAAATATATCAACACAATATTGTTTTAACTGTAGCACACGATAATATAATTTTATTATTATTTTAGATCAAATTTTTTGCTACAGTCGCGCAAAGCGTGCCAACCTGCCTAGTTAGAGTTAATGAGGAAAGAGAGTAACACAAGACATCGTATCTCATGCACAAGACTGGATTGACTCGTCTACCAAGGCACGAAGACACCGGCGATTTCGCATTGTGGGCGATTCCTCGTTTCTTCTGGTGCTTTTTGCGGGACCCACCAACGGACTCAAGAGGAGAGGAAAGGATATGACTCAGAACAAAGAGATGGAAGGATTGGGTTGGGTCCACATCAAGAAACGCTGCGTTGGGTTGTGCAGTTTCTAACCATCGTGCCATGATGATGTGGCATCGATGGAAATCGGTTGATGGTTTCTGAATTGAGACTTCAAATGCATCTGCCGGAAAAAAGTTGGACGGTTTTACCTCTGAAGGCAATTGGGTTGTGTGCTTCATATAAAGATATTTTGGTACTTTGTCCAGCATTTATATATATGTGGAGGAGCTATTGTTGGCAGCTAACTCTTGCATCTCTTTTGGTGGAGATCCTCTCATTTATTTGTGAGAGAGATTTTTTAGGATTTGAAATAGGGAGAGAGGAGTGGCTCTTTGCCATCCAATCTTTGATTAGGCTAGTAGTGACTTGTAATTGGACATTGTGTAGTAATTCAAAGATTGATTTTAATTTGTATCTCTTCTAAGGATCCCGAGCATTTTTCGTTTTTATGATTTTTATTCTAAGATTTATTCGATCTTTTCACAAACTTCTTATTGTATGTGTTAAGTTTAGTTGTTACGGATCTACATCTCAAATTTTGTTCGGATCCATTAAATTTTGATGAAGTAATTTGCATTTAAATTTCGCTTTGTATATTTGCTTTCCTCTTGATCTTCCTCTGTTCCTGCGCACGAGATTTCTGGAGTGCTCGCGGCGGCGCATGCTCCGAGGCAGCTTCTAGCGCGGCTCGCGGCACGCGGCGTGGCCAGCGGCGGCGGCCCAACACGGCTAGTGCTGGCGGCGTGTGGGGGCCGGTGCAGAGCACACAGAGGCCAGCTGGGCCGGTGACTCAGCCAACAGGCCCGGTGCCAGGCTGCGGTGGCAGGGATTTTTTTTATTTTTTTATTTTTTATTTTTGTTTTTTACAAAAATATATGTTCGTGTTCGAAATTTACATGAATATACCCCGGCCGCCCCGCTGCCGGGCGGCAAGGGCTTATTTGCAAAAAAGTCGAAAAAAATTACGCCGAGGTCCCTGAAGGACCGGACGCCCGGCAGCGGGGCGGACAGCCCTCCAGGCCGCCCGGCAGAGGAGCGGCGGGCCCTGGCCGCCCGCCTGCGGGGCGACCAGCCCCCAACCCTATATAAGGTGTTGGCTGCCCTCACCCCCTCATTTGCCTCACTAAAAATCCAGAAAAAAAGAAAAGAGAGGGAGAGAGGGAGAGGAGGGGTGAGGGAGAGGCAAAGCGGTGAAGTCCTGCCGGATTTTCAAGCCGGCGACTGTAGGTAACTAAAATTTTCTATATTTTATAAATAGATTATGTTGTAATTATTTTTTTAAAACAGTAGATTAGCGATCAGTTCAATTATTGTTAGGAGTGATTAGTGGTACATTTAAGTGCAGTTACTTATAGTGATTAGCGTTGATATAGTACATTTAGTGTTAGATTTAGTATTAGAAAATACTAGAAAATTGTTAGAGAAGTATTAGAAAATCAAAAAAATGCAAGATAATTTTAGAAAATTGTAGAAAATTATAGAAAATTTTAGAAAATTGTAGAGAATGTTAGAAAATTGTAGAAAATGTTAGAAAATTGTAGAAAATTATAGAAACTATTTTGCTGAAAAAGTAGATTAGCAATCAGTTTAATTATTATTAGGACTGATTAGTGGTACATTTAGGTGTAGTTACTTGTACTGATTAGCGTTGATATAGTACATTAGCAATCTAATTAATTAATCTTAAAAATTGCAAGATAATATTAGAAAATTTATAAAATATTAGAAATTATTATAAATTATTATAAATTGTTAGAAAATCTTAGAAATTATTTAGGAAATATAAGGAACTATTAGAAATATTTAGATGTGTGTGATTGTATTGTATTGTTTTGATCTTACATGGTAGGTATGCCCGGGGTTACTCCTGCGTTGCTGGACCCAACAATAGACTCGGGTCACCGGTCCTTCCTTGCGAAGGTTCAGCACCAGGAACTAAACGTGCTGCGTCCACGTCCACCTGCAGAGTTGGTTCCTGTAGACCCACGATGGGTGCCCAGGTGATATGTCGTCTATTTTTTGTTTTTATCCGTTATACATTTCGTTATATAATGTAATAACATTTGTGCACTGTATGATGCAGGCTGAACGAGGGAGGTCTTCTCACTGTGGCTCGTCTTGCTGAGAGTGCTATGGTGAAGCTAGACAGGTCTCTACTTTCAGCTCTCGTTGACAGATGGAGACCTGAGACACACACGTTCCACCTTCCT
This sequence comes from Panicum virgatum, assembly GCF_016808335.1. NCBI lineage: Eukaryota > Viridiplantae > Streptophyta > Magnoliopsida > Poales > Poaceae > Panicum > Panicum virgatum. The sequence goes on from NC_053138.1 coordinate 53,967,645, forward strand.
TGTGGGGAGATGGCACCGACCCTGCAAGATGTTGCGATACTGCTTGGTCTTTCTATCACCGGAGACGCTGTCGGGCCCCGCGTGGTAACTTCTACGTGGCTGGAGGATCTTGAGGAACGTTTTGCAGGTGTTGCCACCACGATTGATCCTGAAGATTTCAATGAGCACCACAGTCGAAAGGCCCTTCCAAGTCATGGCTCCTACAGTTTCAGGTACAATTTAGTACAAAATGATGTGTTGATGTATTTTATGGCTTTGAAATACCTCATGTGTTTCTTATTCTCAATGTTCGTAATTCATTGTAGCCGGATCTGTTGGCAGCCGATACTGATGAGCACAGCGTGACTAGATCACTCGAGGCATACCTGCTGTGGTTGTTTGGTTACATCATGTTCAACAACTCACACGGCCACTGTGTGGATAGGGTGCTTCTGCCCTACGCACTGGAGATCGCCGATGCAGATGAGGATGCCATACCCTTATATAGTTAGGGTTCAGCGGTTCTTGCATGCACATATCGTGGACTCTGCAAGGCATCACGGCAGAATGATAGGAATGCTGTCCTAACGGGGTGCTCAATTCTGCTACAGCTTTGGTCTTACGAGAGGATTGCTATCGGTCGTCCCATGATTGACCAGTAACCGTATAAGCCGGATATGTACGGTGACACGGAGGACGACAGACCCACCATGGGGACTCTTTGGTACTCTCGACAGATATGGACCCGATAAAAATTTATATTCTATGCATACTATGGTCATACATTATTCCCTCAATACCTTTCTTATGGACACATAATTTTTATTTTTGCAGAAAATATGGGCACATGTACAGACCCGACGGTCTTATCCTGAGTTTGTTGCCGAATTTGATCAATTGACCCCAGAAGACATTGTGTGAGAGCCATACAGTCCTTCGGCTATAGCCACACGTGCACCGCTTGGGATATCTTCGGTGTGCACACAGGAACAGGGCCTATGGATGACTACTGCAGCTTTGGTGTACGACGTTGCAATTGAGGCCCACTGCCCGGATAGAGTCATGAGGCAGTTCGGTCGACGCCAGTCTTTCCCTGTGTCTTCAGCATTGGATCGTGTTCAGCGCCACGATCATAGGTAACAAAAATATATAAGTCCCCATGTACTAATAATGTGAAACTAATTTCTATTTAACGTGCAGTTTTATCAAGGGCTGGACATCCTTTCTCGACAATGTGGGTCACTACATTACAACCATGGGTGGCTGCGTTGGATGATGCAGGCGAGCAGTTGGCTGAGGATACCGGTCCACACACTGAACCTTCGTTTCAGGCGTACCTGACCTGGTACGAACCGAAGATTCGTTGCCATTTGACGTATGTTGACATGCATCCATAGCCGCATGTTGCGACTTCGCAGGATTGCTATGCACGACACAGGGATGAGGCATTAGCCGGGGCGGTGAGTAAATGCTGACGGCATTTTCTATCTTTTAAGATTTGTATACTAAGTTTTTTTGGTTGCAGTTCGAGGCCTGTAGGTTGCTTGAATTAGATTGCTCATTGAATGTAATGAGGATTCATGGCGGGTCTACAATGAGCATGCTGGCACAACTCGAGGCCTGGACCACTCAACGTGATAGAGCCCGAGGCATCCTTTAGGCCTTTGGTACACGGACGGAGTATGAGGATTCCTACGAATCGTCGCAAGCGTCGACGTCGGTTCCTTGTGGTCCCGCATGGCAGCAGCCTCCCTTATACCACCGACAGTACGAAGGTATGGTGTGATATTTACCGATCCGTATGTTTATATGCAGTATTTAAATACGACTCCACACAGGATACGAGTACCCCGGTTCTCAGCCTATAGGGGGGCCAGGTGCCTCGCAAGGGGCTCCATTTCAAGGAACCCAGTTTACCTCTATGCCACCAGCTGGAGGGACTTTAGGTAAATATGTGGTGCATAATTTTATTTGCTTATGTTTTATGGTCGAAGGCTCATACGTTATTATTTATACTCAGGATCACAACAGTTCACCGGAGTGGGGCCGTCTTCGTATCACCCTATGCCGCCACCAGGAGGATATGAAGGAGCTTCTTCCTATCCACCACCACCACCACCTGGAACATAGGGTACGTAGTATAATTTGTACGGAATTACATTCACCTATTGAATGTTGCTTAAAATTTTGTTTTTATGATCTGTAGGGTGGTCTGAAGACAACGACGCGGCCTCCTTCGATGACTTTACACGGTTGTTTGCTACGCCTGCCCAGGACGATGATCCCAGCTTGCATACACCTGTGGCTTTGTTACGCCGTCCTGCCAGAGACGTGAGGCCACCGGACCGTCATAGCTACCCTACATATCACGTACACGCACAACGTAACAGAGGTCGGAATGGTAGGGGTGGTTAGTTGTTGGCACTTGTTTCTCTATTGTTATTATGGACTGTTTCGACTGTTCGGATTATGGTTGTTTATGATTGTGATAGTTTACTTGTCATTTGTTTCTATAGATATTATTGATGTGAACTTGTTATGTTTGTGGGTTCCATAATGCTCGTGAAATAAGGGAAGTTCTTGCGAATTTTTTCCGTGATTTAATGAAGGACAAATTAGGTGCGGGAGGAGTTAGCGGCCGAGATCCCGCCGGCGATGATGACGACTACCGCATACAGAGTAAACTTCGTGACACGCTTATATAGCTCAAAATAGGGACCATAGTGTATCTAGCTACGAGTACGAGATCACAGGTTGCCACTGCTCAGTACGGCGATCACGGGTTTCCCATATGTCGCATTGTTTGCCCAGACAAACGTGACAAAAGACGACAGCCCAATAGCGGTGCCCTTTCACCATTTCAAAAAGATGTGACAACACGGCAACCACACCAGCTCACCTTCAAAGCAGTCTCTCGGGCGAGGACGACGGAACTGTCATTCTACAGCGAAGGTCTGTGGCGTGTAGTGGGGAAGGCGGCATCTAGGCGATTTTTTTTTCAAAAATGCCTCTGCCGGGCGGCCAGGACCTGGCCGCCCGGCAGCGGGGCGGCCGGGTATATTTCTGTAAATTTCCAAATCGAAAATATATTTTTGTAAAAAACAAAAATAAAAAATAAAAAAAATAAAAAAACCACTCCGGGGGCAAGCTTGGGCTCGTGAGCCCACAGCAGCTGCGAGCAGGGCGACAGCACCGTGCGCAGAGCAGGCAGCCAAGCAACAGTGGCATGATGCTCAAGGAGGTAGCAACAGCACAGTCAGCAATTTTGACAGATTATTTACTTTCTCTTCTCACATTTCTCACTATATTGCTTAAGTTATTTGTTAGAACTGATTAATCACTAATCTTGTTAACTTAATTGATCTACATGACTACATGTGTTATCATGCATAACTAGTTCTTGGGACTTATTTTTGCTAATCTTTATTAGCTTTTGCATTCTTAATTGACTTGTGTTTTATTAGTTCTTGTTGGTATCCTTTGCAGGCTTAATTAAGAGAACTCTTTTATATTGATTAGTTCTAATCTTTTTGGTAAGACTTTTGATTGAGGTTTGCTTCCGCTTGGCTTTGAACTTTGCTACCAGTGTTGAATCTTCGCCTGCTTTGTTAAGTAGAATTGTTGCTAGTTTTGCTCCAATATATCGTTTTTCTCTTGCTTCCGCTTCACGCCGAGCTCTGCTAACTATTCCTAGGGTGAGCTTGTCACAAATCGGCTTGTATCGCCTTGTCGGTTGGAAAAAAGACGTGTCGGGTTGAATTCAGAGCATAAACCTTGTTTTCATCAAGAAGATTTTTTTTAAATAGATTTTCTCCTTTTAGGGTGACTTAGATCTTGTATTTGCGTAAGTCACCAGCGTTGGGCTGCCCATGCTGTGTCTACCGATCTTTTTTTCTATTTTTTCTTTTTCTATTTTCGCGATGCAGATGCATTTTTCTGTGTGTAACTAGTTCGCAATGCCGAACCATTTGTTGGTTTCGTAGATTAAATTGTTCGGTGATGTTGATTTATTTGTTCGTGATATTCATTTTTATTATTCATCCTATACAGTTAAATGTTCGCGATGTGTAATATTTTGTTTGTATTGTTAAAATATTAGTTCGTAGAAAATATAATATCTAAATTATCTGATGAGGAGACAGTTTTTTTTTAAAAGCTTTCGTTCACTCCTCCATCTCTCGTTATCCGTCCCGGTCCTTCGAGCTCCCGAAAGACTTGGTCCGGGCCTGGAACTGTTCTTGGCACATGAGCGGCACATGAGCATGTGCGGCCGCCTCCCGGACAACCTCCAGTCGTGCGAGAAGGAGAACCGGAGAAGGGCCAGGTGAAGATCAATAGCGTCCTGCTGCAGGCCCGCCACCACGGCGGATGCGTCGAGGCCGCCAAGGTGGAGGTGACGAGCGCCATCGCGACATCCAGGAGCTACTGCAGATGCTGGCCGTGGCGGCGGCGTGGTGCCATGGCAGTGCCGGCGGGAGTTCTAGAACATCTCCAAGGTGCTGCACCGTACCTGTTCTACATTGACTGGACGGCTACGCGTCGCCCAAGGAGATGATGCGCGCGGCGAACGAGGTGGTGGCCGAGCCGCTGAGGGCGGCGGGGAAGACGAAGACCCACGCCCCGGCGGAGCGAGTCCGATATATTTGGGCAGGCCTGCTTGTCATGAGACATCGTGTTTCACGCATCCATCCCAGCTAGTTCATCATCAGGTGCAGACTGCACGGGCTAGCAATTTAGGATACAAAGGTCCAAGAAAGAGTTTGAGTGGGGCTGGTGAGCCCGAGTGGCTCCTGGAGCCAGCCCCCAGGCCGGCGACCGGTTTCGATCCCCCGCGTTGGCACCGGGGAGACCCTCTGTTACCTCTCCTAGTGAAAAAAAAATGAAAAAAAGAAAGAGTTTGAAACCAGAGAGAGAGAGAAAGAGTACCCAACTCTGCATGAAGAAATAATGGCAAAAACCAAAGAGAAAGCAAAATAAAACGAATCCAATATATGAATGGAAAGTAGTAGTTTGCAGTTGAAGAATAGCTTAAACAAAGCAAACGTGTGACGAAGAAGTAATCAGAGAAAGACGACGAAGAAATGAAGAATAACAGGGAGCGAGGAACAAGGTCTAAACGATAGATCAAGAAATGAAAAGGGAGGGGGGGCTGTAGTCGAATAAATTGAAAGGGAATATAATAATAAATTAGAACAAACTGTGGGACACACCAATTCCTATTGTGCACTTTCAAGTACATATGAATCTTTGGCTCAGCACTTAAAGAACAAATGTGCAGCTAGTCTGTTAGTTTGAAGACGGTCGCTTGCAAAAGTTGGAAAGGCCAAGGGACAGTGACAGTGACTTAACAGGTGAGTCGGGAACATGATAGAAATCTTGCATAATTTTACTTTTAATTTCAAAAAAAATCTTGCAGCTGTTTTCTGCATTGTTTCTATGCATGCGTGGAATAGAATGGACGTATGCGCATATAAACGAGTTCTCTTTCCATGACCACACGTAGAATACAAGACGATCCAACCATAACTGGAATAGTAAAAACGCGATGATATCAGCCTGTCACCTGTCACTCCGAAGTCCAAGCCCTATTCACCGAACAAGTCGCCGAGTTCTACTCTACTCCTACTCCTAGGGTTTTGGTCTGACGCTGAAAGAAAATGTGTATTGATTGCTGATTGTCCTTTTACAAAACCTATGGTCCACTATTTATAGCTTGGTACCAAGACTCCTTGCTTATCATGACTTCAGAAAACTTGACCAAAAAATAACTAAATCTACTTGTTCGTCAAAATAAAACGAGGACAAGGAATAATAAATTTGCACACAAGGGACACATGCACACATCTACTTTAGGATCACCAGTGAATAGATCAGTGGGGTTCCTTCTCTTCTTTTCTTTGCAAATGTTACAACATGTCCTAAATCTAGGACTCGGAACAGAGACAGACATATGTAAGAGGACCTTCGTGGCCGTAGGGGTTGACGAGATGGCTCCGTAGTTGGAGAAGACGTCGCGGACGGGGATGTCGCTTTGCAGGGGCGCCGGCATCGTGATGGCGTAGTCGATGGCGGTGTGGTGCAGTAACCGGCACCGGTGGAGCTTCCCGTCGCCTACCGCCCTCCCTCTCGATCGGGTCTAGGGTACGAGGTGGAGAACGTGGCGGCAGCCGTGAACCTCGTGTCATGAGCTGCCAGTCTCCACCTCCTCTTTATAGGGCTGCGCGACGGGGGCCCACCAGCCTCATCTTGGGCTGGGCCCCCGATCAGGGCACTTGGTCAAGGGATTAGTTGGCCGTTGGGCCAACTGGTGGAGATCAATTCTAATATTCTCCCCCTTGATCTCACCTTATACTTTTAGCATTATACTTTTTACTTCTTTTCATATTTCGTCGTAGATTAATGCATAGAGCAGCCTCATCGTCACGGTCAGTTGCCGATAGATTCAACAGCTACAATACATGTTTCTGCTCTGAAACATATCCTTTAACTTTGGGCCCTTTATTGTCCGGAAGATATAGGCTATACCATAGACCCATGTCGACTGTGTGTTTTCTATACACACTGGGCGGTAAGCCTTTAATAAGCGGATCAGCGAACACTTTCTGTCATCTATACTCACAATGCATTTTATCATGATTCCGGACTTTCTCCTTTACAACGTATAACTTTGTGTCAACGTGTTTGGCATCACAGTTGACTCGTTGTCATAAGAGCAAACTACTTTAATGGTTATTGCTGCTGTCAACCATTATCAACTCCGGGTACAGATTCTCTTAACCATTTTGCCTATCCCTCGGCCTCGTATCATGCTATACTATATCTTTGCATCACATTGATCATAATTGCTTTGTTTTGGAGCTTTTCCACACAAAACCTCCAAATGTGAAAGTTAGCGACAATTGTGGATTTCGCTACATATTTCACAAGTTCTACTTTTGTACTCACAATCTTTTGAGAGTACTTGATCTTTCCAACTTAGCATGAGGCCAACATTCTCGATTTTAATTACAGTGATCTATCTCTGGATTGTACTTTTGCCAAAATAACCCGGATACACAAAACTATGTCAGGGTAAGTTCTTTACTTGCGCTCTTATAAAGCTTCCAACAGCTGAAGCATACGGGACTATTTCTGTTTCACATTGATTCCTGGAACATTAAGGTTTCCAAAACCATTACCCTTGACGATAGGAACAGGCGTAGATTTACTCCTTTGCATACTTCATTTCTTTAGAATCTTTTCTGAGTATGCCTTTGTGATAATCATAATACCCCTTTCTTTTATCTCGATGAGTCTCAATCCGTAGAATGAAAAACTCATCACCGAGATAAAAATTTGAGGACAAGAATTCTTTATCTATAACAGTATATTAACACCACCACTAAAAAGTAGGATGTTATCTTCATTTAAGGTGTGGAAATTAGATTCCCCATTCTTTAACTTTTTCTTAAAAACTATTGTCCTCCTCAATCTTTTGGAAAACCCAAAATTTCATATTGTTTTATTTAAATTTACCATTGTGGTATCCCGTATGTTCTTTCTTCTCTTTGACTAAAACTTTTGTCACAAATTTTGATTTATATCTTTCAACATTCCCTCTGGAGTCACATTGCCTTTTGTAGGTCCATTATAACCTACTGTGATGGCTCTTTTAGGAATCATTTCTTTCTTCCATGGTCTTAACCCGTGAAATTTTTTGTGACTTCCTCAAATGAGGTGAACAGCCTCCATTTGATTTTCTTTATTTTGTATAGGGCTGCTGTTGCTCCTTTTGCCAAATGGCAACGGAATGACAAGGTCCTGCATAACTATATCATTCTTTATATTATTCATTTTCTTTGACAGCTAACAACAGATGTTGTATGCAACATCAGTAGGCATGAGAAACTTTTGTTCTTGAATCATTGAAGTGGACACGCATTCCTACTTCTCTTCAATACATACCATACTCCCCCAGATTTTGCCATCTTTTGTAAATATGGCGTATCAGTAAATCTCTTTATTTGGGTTCCATCTGTTAAAAACTTTACATGTGCTCCGTAAGCACCATCTTACTATCTTTGAGGGTCGTCCAGCATAAATACTGTAATTTAGCCATTTCTTTACATAGGGGTATCAGTATAGTGACCGTTGTACTCCCCCTGACGGTCACATTCAATTTTAATAGATCATCTCTTGCTTTTCAATGCACATTACAGAGGAGTATCTTTCTAACTATCTCACATTTCTCCCCCTCGAAATGTGGCATGAACTTTTCTTCCACAATTTCGAAAACTATTCTCAACTTTCGTGAATGAGAAAACTTTTATTTCTTATTTCATCCACATGATTACGACATGCAGAATCAAGTAATTTCTTATTTTGTATGGGAGTACTTTTTTTCATTTTACTTTGAAAACTCAATAGAGTCCTTTATTCGATATGACAGTACTTTTTCCTCGATTCACTTCACGAACTTAATAGAGTCTTTTATTACCAGTACTTTAGCAAGGCATGCTCGCATATCTTTCTTATCTTGAGGTTCGCATGTAACTTTCCATTCTTCTTACACTCATTGAGTGCTTAATCACTGTGACACAATAGAAGTGCCCGATCAATTCTAGAATAGCAAAACTACTACAAACTTTTCTCCCAGTGTGGGATAAACCAGCACATGAGTCATCACAACTTTCTCCTGCCATGCAGGATTAGTACTATGCCAACTTTACCCCATCATGCGGATATTATTTCATACTTTTTCCAGACATAAATGTCAGGATTAGCATATATCAAATTCAGAAATAAATCTGAATATTCCATGACACACATGCTTAATCCGACGTTGATCAAATTAAACATGTATGACTTATCACAACTTTGAATGAACTCAAAATGAATTCTACTTGATAGAGAGTACATAAGAGATATTTCTCAAAACAATCTCTTATTGCTCTATCTTTTTTTCCTTGAATCAATATCCATGAGTACTTTTCTTTTCAAGCCGTTCTTTACAGAGAATATATTCTCTCATGTAATGACCTTCTTTCTTTCTGAGTCACAAGTACCCAGTTCAATTTTTTTCGTCCTTCAAGGACAACATGGAACTCTTTGTCTGAAAAGACAATAAACAATACTTTAAGTTCTATTCTATATCACCGTTGGGCAGAGACGAAAATTAACGTATAAAAAACTCAAATAAACTTTAAAACCATATATCTGCTCCTCAAAATTAAATCCTCCCGTTGGTTCGAATTTAATTAGAGGACAATCAATTCTATTGCAGCGCAAACTAGAAAATACATTTCTCTAGTTTGAGAGCAGTTCTGTAAATGATCACTTTGATGCAACATTTACCAGAGACTTTAAATTTTAAGCTATGACTCATAAGAATTATAATATCGTTATCATCCACGTTGGTCGGAAAATAACAATACCATAATTTAACTTTAATTTCTTTTTCTTTGAGAATTATATTTATGATTCCAGTGATGCTCAACTTTGAGACTTCAAATGGCCTAAAAATGCCAAAACTCAATTTTGACTTTAAACAGCGGAAGCTTTTCTATCTTATACCCACAGGGAAAAACTCATTTAAGACTTTTAGACCATTCATCCAATTAAATCTTCTCGTTGGTTCCGACTTAATTGGAAGATAGCAACTGTATAACAGCGGAAATATTTTCCTTTCTTTATGGCAGCGGAAAACTTTTCTTTCTTTTCTGAAACAGTACTTTGTACTCATTTTCTCTCTAAACAATTTATCTCATTGGTTCAAAATTGAATAGAGATAAAACTATACAAAACTTACTCAAAGTAAGCTCTTTAAGCATGCTCTTAAAAATAATTCTCCCGTTGGTTTGAATTAAAATTAAAAGCAATAACTTTGAAACTTTACAGCGGAAACGGATAAAATTTCAACATTCAGAAATATTATTGTACACTTTAATTCTCTAAACAATATACACGTTGGTGCAAAATTGAATAGAGAACAAATTCTAATCAAAATCATTAACATATCAGTCAAAATGCTTCTGAAAAATAGAAAAACACTTAAAACTTTCTTTACTGTGCTAGAGGCCCGGCCAGCAAAACGGCCCATGGCCTGCTCGCGCGCCTGCGAGCGGACTGGCCCATCAGCGCCCCCCGCACGCGGCCCAAACACGGTGCGCTCGGCCCGCTTCCGCACCCGCCTGTGCCGGTGGCCCAGCTCGAGTGGTGCCGGCCGACCTTGGCCGTCGGATGAGATCCGTCGGCTGTCCGCGCATTTTCGCGGATCAAACCCGGCGGCGACCGGTTCCCCCGGAAAACCTAGCTCACTTCCTTCCTCTCCCTTTCTTTCTGTCCACCGAACGGCGGCGGCGCCATGACCGCCGGCAGCGGCCGGAGGATCTCGCTGACGCCCTCCAAGCCTCAACTCCTCCTCTTTCTTTCTCGCGAACCGAGCAGCGGCGGCCACTGGTTGGCCGGAGAGGAAGTGGCGGCGCTGTCACAGCTCCGTCGCCAGCGCGCGCGCTCACCGGACGGTGAGCGCGCCGCCGTCGAGCGGGCCGGTGACGGTGCCCCAGGCCCGAAGCCCGCGCGCACGTCCAAGCAAGACGGCGGCAGCTCGGGTGCGCCTGTCCTATAGCCTCATTCCCGTGCCCTTGGGCGGAGGACGCGCTGGCGCCGGCGTGGGCCCTCTCGGCGGTGCGCGCATCCACCGGAGTGTGGGCGCGCCACCGTCGAGGGGCTCCTCGTTGGTGCGATTCCGCGCGCAGGGGAAAAACTTGCGGCGATTCTTTCCCGCGCGAGCTCGTGGCTCGGCCGGGGCGGCCGGCGGCGGCCAGCGGTCTTTGCTCTTGCTAGTGTTAGGGTTTGAGATTTATTTGACTTTTTCAATCCGAGATCGATGTACTCTTCTCTGATTCTTTCGATTCGAGGCCGTATCCGATCTGCGCTCTTCGATTTGCATCGAGTTTCTTTATCTTTTCTTTCTGGTACTTTCAATTCGCGCACGAATCCACTTTTCCCACACTCGATCCATTCTCTAGATCGGCTCTTGATACCAATGTTAGACTTTAGGATCACCAGTGAATAGATCAGTGGGGTTCCTTCTCTTCTTTTCTTTGCAAATGTTACAACATGTCCTAGATCTAGGACTAGGAACAGAGACAGACATATGTAAGAGGACCTTCGTGGCCGTAGGGGGTTGACGAGATGGCTCCGTAGTTGGAGAAGACGTCGCGGACGGGGATGTCGATTTGCAGGGGCGCCGGCATCGTGATGGCGTAGTCGATGGCGGTGTGGTGCAGTAACCGGCACCGGTGGAGCTTCCCGTCGCCTACCGCCCTCCCTCTCGATCGGTCTAGGGTACGAGGTGGAGAACGTGGCGGCAGCCGTGAACCTCGTGTCATGAGCTGCCAGTCTCCACCTCCTCTTTATAGAGCTGCACGACGGGGGCCCATCAGCCTCATTTTGGGCTGGGCCCCCGATCAGGGCACTTGGTCAAGGGATTAGTTGGCCGTTGGGCCAACTGGTAGAGATCAATTCTAACAAAGAGGCCACATGAACAGATGGGACGGTGCTGATTCATTGCAATGGAACTTGATTGGATTGTCGTGCCAATCCATGGACCAGGAAATCCATTTGCTGAATAGACTCTCAGGAGTCAGGAGTTCGAATTGGGTGGATGCCGCAGTTCGAATTGGGTGGACGCCGCAAGCTGTTTGCTCTCGTCTGAGTCCGGGCACCGCCGCTGCGCAGCTGCTACCCAGCTCGAAGCATGGTCGCCACTCGCCACCTGAGACCCGCGCCACGGCTATACTTCACGGCCCGCTGCTCAACGAAGCTTCCCTGGCCAGAGCTTGCTCCATTCGGTCGAAGTCTGAACTCACGTTCTTGAATCTTGATCCTTAGCTGGAGCCTGAGGTGGGAGATGACAAGTGAGTCCCCTTTGGCAGAGAGACTGATAGGGGGAGAGGAAGCAGACTGATGATGCGTGAGAAGCAGCTCACCTGTAACAAAAATTCAGTCTCCGACATGCCACCGAGTCACTTCTTGTCATAGACAAAGTGCTCGACGTTGCATCTTTTCTGATATATTGCTTGTATCTTCTATTTGTATATAAAATATCTGTACTACGAAATTCGAATTCTTTCTTAGTTGTTCAAAACATAGCACTAAAAGTATATATTCAGTCACACTTTTATAAAATCACATTTAGTGTTATGACTGTAATGATATATTGAATTATTATTCGTCCGTTGCAAAGCACGGATATATTTGCTAGTGATTATATAGACCGGATTCGGTTGAACCAACCAAGTCAACTTTATAATCTCCAAGTGATTCGTTGTTCGCTATATCTCTGAACCCGTGGATTGTTTAATCTCCAGGTCCAGCCCGCGTACCATCAGGCCAGCCAGCAGCCGTACCTTGCCTGGTTCGCTTAGTCTGACAATGACATGTGTGGGCCCGCCACGCATGCATGCATGATTAGTCTCAAACTGATCTCATATATTATCGATTCTTTTCTAGAAGCCATATCTCTAATCAATAATTCAAGCTTAAATTAGGCCTTGTTTAGCTTATAATCTAAGTGTGGTTGAGAGAAGCAAAAGTTTTCTCGCTTCTCGATTCTCATAGTTCGAATCTCTGAAGCGGATAACCACAAGCGAAAACAAGCGAGATGTTTGGTGGAGTTATTGCTTATTTCCACCTATAATAAATCAATTATAATCGGAAACAAATATGGCCTTAAACTTGGCTCCCACCTCAAGCAGCCACGCAAGATTTAAGATCATCTCTTCTAGAAACATGGAGAAGTAGGGCACACGTATCATCTCAACCTTGATAAATGTATGTATATGCCTACATATCATGTATGTATATTGTGCCACATCTCATTATTTTTATAGAAAAATAATCATCAAACACTACTATATTTAGAAGGACCACTACTAGAAAATCTCTCATTAGTACCGGTCGGGAACCCCCGGTTTTTACCGGTTTTCCGACCGGTACCGCTCCTCCGGTACTAAGTGCACGCGCACTTAGTACCGGTCAGCTGGTCCGGTACTAAACGGCCTGTTTAGTACCGGTTGGTAACACCAACCGGTACTAAACTGCTGGCCACGCCAGCAGCTAGGACGAGCAGTTTAGTACCGGTTGGTAATACCAACTGGTACTAAATGATTTTTTTTCTTTTTGATGCTTTATATTTGTTCTCTTTTCCTTTCAATTTCAATTAATTAGTATTAACAGTCGTACTCGCAGCGGTTTGTGTATTCGTACTCGTACTCGTATCTAGAATTCGTATTTGTATATGGAGCAAAGCAAATAAAAAAATTATATACATACATGGATAAAAGAAATGTTAGAAATTATATACATACATGGATAAAAGACAATAATATTTACAAGTATGAATTCTCATAAGTTTTTTCCGACAAATTCTTCAATAATTCTAATCATCTGCATCGTCATCGGCACCGGCACCGGCATCCTTCTTGCGGCGTTTGTTGAGTTTATCAGCTCGAGCCACACTTATCATTGGATCGGAATGAAATTCACCTTTTGGATTTATCACCTCATCCAACAGGAATCCACAGAGTGCTTCTTGAATTGCCCTGATTCTTTCCGGTTCGATGAGGTTCTCTTTCATTCTCCAAATCTGTCAACAACAAATAAACACCAATAGTTTAATTTAGTACCTGCATGAAATTAGATACAAAAAATTGTTACTAATGTTATACGTACTTCGAAGTTTTCTTGTGTCACCCTCTTGGTATCTCTGCAAAAAAGTGCATGTGCTCACATACGTAGTATCCGTAGAGGTTGGTTCCTTGTTTCTGTCTCAAACACTATATATATACATGTTATGAAATATTCATGCTGTTTGAATAAATGAAAGTAGATGTGCGATATTCGTACCGGCTTGTTATGGTTGAATTCAAGCTCAGTCGGTGCTGACGTGACTCCTAATTGTGTTTTGAGGAACCGAGACCATGCCCTTTGCATGATGTCTATGAGATTTTGATATAATTCTGGTGGCTTATTCAAGGAGTCTCACACAGTAACTCGGGACCGATCGATTTCGATCACAAGTAGGATCCAGGGGAAACTGTTGATACATACATATGGATACAAGAAATGTTAGATATATACACTTATTGGCTAGTTGAAGTGACTCAAAAAGTGAAAGGACTCACTTGAAGTTGTACGGCAACAGAATGAATGTGCGATTGTGCTGCCCTTCCAAGGACATGACTAAATTATTCTCGGTCCGATTAGGATATTGGCGTACACACTCCTCATGTATAACATTCGGATCTATGAAGCCAACGTTGTAAATCCCGCTCTTCTGGCATTCTTGCATTTTCATCCTGCACGATTACAAATAAAAGGAGGGAATGGAAAATCTAAACGACTTAGTAGAGCTAGAGTATACAATTGACAGAAAACACTTACATAGACCATACACTGACGAGGGACTTGTCTAGGGCGTCTTGATGGAATAGAAACCAAAAAAGGTCAAAATCAATCCAAATGTCATCCATTCCCCGATAGAAATGGGTATGTTTAATTCGAGCAGTTGGCATTATATACCCCTCTGCACATGCTTTCAAGTACCACTGATGTAACTCACGCATTCTTGTTGGTAGGGTGTCAATCAACTCTGGCCACATCAGAGGTTCCCCCAGTACAAATGGCTTTCTTCCTACCCCTTGGTGAACCGGGATTTTTTCCTGACCTAGGAGCTGAGCTTTTGTGAGGTTCGTTTCCTTGACAAACTCAGCAGTAGCTTCATCCTCTTTTGAAAGCACTACTAGAGGGGGTACGCTTTGTTTGGGTTGTTCGCCGAGCTGGGGGACTTGGTTGTAGCTCCGATTACTCTTCTTCTCCCATGATTTTGTAATCGAGCGGTCGTAGTCCGACATCAGTGGAGGCTTTGGTTGGCACATCATGGATAGATAGAATTTGTTCCCTGCCGGATCCACTGGTTCCTTTGGCGGAGGCTTCTTTGGCTTCAAATGCTTGCGCACGTCTTCTTGCACCCAAGCATCCAATTCCTTTGGAGTCATTTCGTAACCTGACTTCTCTGGCGCGGGCTTCTCTTTCTTCTTTCAGTCTTGGGTCTTCTTATATCTTGGAGGTGGCGGTGGCGGCACCCAAGCAGATTTCTTCTTCTTTGCGGGGCGAGGAGATGGCAGAGGCGGACTAACACCAGGCTCCTCGGAAGCGGCCGGTGATGGCGATGGACTAACGCTGGGGTCCTGGGCTGCGGGCGGTGACGGTGGATCCACACTGGGCCTCGGAGACCCTTGAGCAGCTGGCGGTGACCTCGGAGACGGGCTAGGATCCCTTCCTGCAATTTTTATGTACTGTTTTTTCCAACAGATCCAAGTGTGGAGGGCCTGTCCTAGTTCCTCTTCTCCATCGCCTCCAGGGATCTCGAGGTCGAGGTCTTCCCATCCTTTCTCGACACGGTCAACCATGACTCTAGCATATCCTTCTGGAATCGTCATGCCATGGATTGTCCTGCCTTGAACAGGGACTTCAGCAACCCCGTGAGCGACTACTTTCAGTTTTTTCCTTAGCGGAAATAGAAGCTCACAGGGGGTCCTCACGGCGATGTCGTCCATGGGGTAATGTTCCGCAACCATTTCCTCTCGATCTGCGGCTGGGTGTTCCGTTGAAGCGACGCTGCTACGACGCTGCGAGCCGACGGGGCTAGTCTCCAGCTGAGCCGTTGATCTGGCTTCTGGTGGCTGCTGTTGGCTAGCTGTAAGTGCACCTTCGATCGAAGCAACCCATTCTTCTAGGGCACGCACCTTCTCTGCTACTTCAGCCTTTCTTCTCTATCGGCTTCGATACGTCCCTATGTCGCCACTGAAGCCATGCTTCCATGGAACTACGCCCATGCCTCGCACACGGCCTGTGTGTTCCGGTGTGCCAAGAGCGTACATCAGCTCGTCTTTCTCTCTGTCTGACTTGAAGCTGCCTTCGGACACGGCCTTTAGTGCCACATCGAGCCTGCCGGCCGCTTCCCTTATGGCATCGCTAGTGACGAATGACCCATCTTCCATATTCAATGAGCCTCCATGAGCGTAGAAGTAATGTTTTGCTCGCAACGGCCAGTTGAAAGTCACTGGTACGATTCCTCTGGCAACGAGATCATCTTCCATCTTCTGCCATTTCGGAATCGCCGACGCATATCCTCCTTGCCCAAGATGATGGAAGTGCTTCTTTTTGCTCGCATTCTCCTTGGCTTGGGCTGTCTTCTTCTCGCTATCCTCGGACGACTTGTACTGCACGAATGCCTCCCAATAAGGACGTTGATTCTTGAAGTTTTTCTCAAAGTCCGGCGTGAGTCCCTTTTTAACATAATCTTTGTTCAAATTTTTCTTGAACGTCTGAAAAGCAATAGCCATCTTCTTCATGACCCAATCCTTAAACAGCTGTTCTTTGTCCTCCGAAAAGGTGAAGTGCCGTTTGACATCTGCCCATAACATTTCTTACTCGGTCTCGGAAACGACGTCAGCATCGATATCTGTGGCTTTACTTTTCTTCCATAGCTTGAAGCTAATGGGAATGTGGTCCCTGACATAACATCCACAATGATTCACCACCGTCGTCTTCACATCCTTCGGAGACTTTGGTTCACCGTTAGGATTCAATGAAGTGATAATAGTGTGCCCCTCCATGATTTTATTCGACCCTCGTTTCCGTTTTGGTTTCCTAGTCATTCCGGATGCCTAAAAAATATGTATTTAGTACGCATTGTACTTACATACAGAATTAATGCGTATGTTTATATATATAAGCACAAATTGTATATACCTCTACGCTATCATCTTGCACAGTCGTTTGTTCTGTCTGGTTATCATCGCCATCGCCAGTATCGTTAAGGTATTGGCTGCCATCGTCCTCGGCAGCATCCTCTTCGTAGTGGTGCGTGCCCGTGCCAATTATGTCCGCAAGAAAGGCCTCGTCGTCATCACGGTGAAAGGGTTCCACTTTCGTTTCCTATGTGAATCAACATATGTTTGATATGCAATTTTGTACTAATTGACAATGTATAAAAAATTTACAAGTGCACCTTCAATAAAGCCGTACAACGCATACAAGATCAAAATTTCTAAAATTTACATCATATACATCTTATATAAAAGGTGCCCTGGAATTTTATAAAATGTGCCCTAAATTTTCTAAGATTTTCTACTAATACACAATTCAACCTAAGCAATATAACTTCAATAAAGCTGTAAAGACATGAAGATTTTTGTACAATATACCTAAGCAATAAATTTCCATACATTTTCCATGATTTTCCATAATTTCTCGTAATCTCTCTACATTTTCCATACATTTTCCGTAATTTTTCATACATTTTCCAAAATTTTCCATAATTTCTCCACATTTTCCATAATTTTCCATAATTCCTCTACATTTTCTATAATTTTCCATTCATTTTCTACAAATTTCAACAAATTTAGTACAATTTGCACAAATATCTATAATTTTCTAAAATTTCTACAATTTTCACTATTGCGTATCAATTCCTAACATTTTTCTACTATTTGTTGACGCCTTTTACGGGCCAACACACGATCGCGCTAGGTCGCGCGACGCGAGGAGGAGCTCCTTGCAGCACCTCCTGCGTGGAGCGGTCAGACCGGTCAGAGGGACCGGTCAGACCGGTCGCCGTGCAGAACGGCGACGATCCTACGAACGCTCGCCCGGGAGGGACCCCGTCGTGGCAAGCGCGTGTAGGGTTGCCCTAGGCTCGGCAGGCCAGCTAGGGCGTCCTCAAATGCCATGGAGACGAGCGAAGAACAGCATGTCGAGGTTGGAAAAGTAGGGTAAAGGTAAAAAGATAAAATATGTGTTTTTGATTGATTCGATTGGGTTCTCCCTTCAATCGGCCGTGACCCTTTATATTTATAGGGTGGGGAAGACTTACCCCGTAAGAAATCCTATTTACAGATCTAAATCTATTAAGAACTCTAATTGTACTCGGACTCCTCCTAGACCGGTCGGACCTACCGGTCAGACCGGTTGGTCATGCCCGACCGTCTACAGACGCCTAGACCGGTCAGACCGCATGGACACACCGGTCAGACCGGTCTGTTCAGGTTACTGCCAATTTTGGTCATCGACACTATTTTTATTATTTCTACATATATATCTACCAAATTTTTACAAATATCTACAAATTTACTATAATTTGAAAAAATATCTATAATTTCCACTATTTACTTCATTTGTATAAATATCAACAAATGTTCGACAAATTTACTATAATTTTTTACATGAAAAATATTGTAACCGTTCGTACTATTTTCTATAAATTTTTACTAATGTTCACAAATTTTCACAAATGTTTGATGCAATTCATCATTTTCTATAAATATTCACAAATTTGTACAAAAGTTCACAAATTTCGTCGATTTTAACAAATGTTCACAAAGTTCATAAATATCTATAGACATTCCATCGATTTGAATAAATTTCTAACAATTTCATCAATTTTCTGCAAATTTCTAACAATTAAATAGTTTTGCTGACGTCAGCATGTACTCGTGCTGACGTCAGCCCCAGTTCTCACAAATGGCGACGGCGGCAGTAGCGGCGGCGGCGTTGGAGGCGGCGGCGCCCGAGATTCCGGATCCCCCAGACGACGGCGCGGATCGAGTGGCGGACGGCGCGAAGGATCGTCGGAGGGCGCACGGCGGAGGGCACGGAGGAGGGCGGCGCGTTCGAGGCGGCGGACGTCAGCGCACGCGCGGATCGTGCGGAGGCCGGCGCGGAGGTGGCGCTGCGGACGGCCCGGGGCAGCGCAGGAGCCGGAGGCGAAGGAGGCGCCGGCGGCTGGCGTGGAGATCGGGGGCGCCCGCTTCCGAGGAGGAGAGGGCCCGGCGTCGCGGTGGAGGAGGCAGAGGCGCGACGGGGCGTCGGCGCGGAGACAGAGGCACTGCGCGGCGGCAGGGCGGAGGCGGAGTGGCGACCGGCGGCAGCAGCGGCGGCGAAATCGATCTGGGCGGAGGTGAGAATTGAAGGTGAGGGGAATGGCCGGGGCTGTGTTATATATATAGGGGTGCCACTTTAGTACTGGGCCAAGGCATCGCCCGGTACTAAACTAGCGCCAGCGCAGATTAGTACCGGGCGTAGCCACGGCCCGATACTAAATGGCCACATTTAGTACCGGTCAAGGGCATCGCCCCGTACTAACCTGCCCCATCTGGCGGGAAAATTTTCACGTAGCATTGAATCTAAATTTTTTTATATATGTTTCAATTGTGTTTTCTGTGCAAACTATTATATAAATGCATAAAAAATTAAAATATAAGTTATTTCATACACCATATATTACATCAATCACTTGGTTACATGAACATGAAAGTATAACATAATGATTACACATCATTGTTTAATGGAACATTGACAACCTTTCTTTTTACGAATGTCCCTTGATCATGATCGAGGCGTAAGTAAGGAGCGTCCTCTTTGGACAACAGGATGCTAGGGTCAACATCGACAGAGAATGGAGGACGGTCGTAAAACTGATCAAAGTCTTCTGACTTGTCCGAAATGTCTTCCACTCCAACGTTTTTTATTTTTCCTGGAAGAACTATGTGGCGTTTTGGCTCGTCGTCGGACTTGCCTTGATTTTTCTTAGGTTTGCTTGCCATGTCCTTCACATAGAAAACATACGTCACATCCTTGGCGAGGACGAATGGTTCGTCTTTATATCCTATCTTTTTGAAGTCCACTATTGTCATTCCATACCGGTCTATCGTTACACCGCCACCTGCTCGGTTCACCCATTGGCATCGAAATAAAGGAATCTTCAAGGGGCCATAGTCAAGCTCCCATATTTCCTCTATGACACCAAAGTAGCTGTCCTTATTTCCATCATGGCCTATTGCATCAATACGCACACCACTATTTTGGTTCGTGCTCTTTTCATCTTGGGCTCTTGTGTAAAACGTATATCCATTGATCTCGTATCCTTGGTATTGCATAATTGTGGCCAATGGTCCCCTAGCAAGTCATTGTAGTTGTACATCAATCGTGCTGTCACCTATGAGTTTTCTTCTCAGCCAAACCGCAAAGCTATCTATGTGATGACGTGTAATCCATGCCTCGGACTTCCCTATGTTTTCATATCGGACAATATTGATGTGCTCATCCATATATGGGGCCACGAGGGATGAATTCTGTAGAACGGTGAAATTTGCTTTGAGGATTTCACTTTCAGGGATGTGCATATTAGATTTCTTACCTAGTGTGCCCTTTCCTTCCAATCGCCCATCATAGCGTGACATGGGGACCCCAATCGGACTAAGTTCATCAATGAAATCAACACAAAACTCAATGCCCTCCTCTGTTCCATAGCCCTTGGCGATACATCCTTCTGGCCGAGAACGATTCCGAACGTACTTCTTTAAGACTGCCATGTATCTCTCGAAAGGGAACATATTGTGTAGGAATACAGGGCCTAAAATGTTTATCTCTTTCACAATATGAACCAGGAGGTGGGTCATAATATTAAAGAACGAAGGTGGAAAGATCATCTCAAAACTGACAAGACATTAGACCACATCATTCTGTAGCCTTGTGAGCTTATTTGGATCGATTGACTTCTGCAAATTTTCATTAAGAAAGGCACATAGCTTCACCACTGCTAATCTTACATTTTCTGGTAGAATACCCCTCAACGCGACTGGAAGCAATTGGGTCATCAAAACGTGGCAATCTTGAGACTTTAGGTTTGTGAACTTTTTCTCTTTCATATTAATTCTTCCCTGCATATTCGAGGAGTAACCGGACGGTACCTTCATATTGTTCAAGCAATCAAACATGCTTTCCTTCTCCTCTTTGCTGAGAGTGTAGCTAGCAGGACGTAAGTAGTGCTGTCCATTTTCTCTCTTCTCAGGACGTAGGTCTTCTCGTTGTTTTGTTTTTTTTCAAATCACGTCTTGCTTCTAGTGTATCTTTTGACTGCCCATACGTACCAAGGAATCCTAGCAGGTTCACGCAAAGATTCTTCGTCAAGTGCATCACATCGATTGTGTTGCGGACCTCCAGGACATCCCAATATGGGAGCTCCCATAGTATGGACTTCTTCTTCCACATTGGGGCTTGGCCGTTTTCATCATTCGGAACTTGTTTGCTTCCACGGCCCTTTCCAAACACGACATGGACATCCTTCACCATCGAGAAAACACGCTTCCCGTTTCAGAATATAGGCTTAGCACGAGTTTCTGGTTCCCCTTTGAAATGTTTTCCTTTTCTTCTTAAGGGGTGGTTGAGGGGAAGGAATCGATGATGATCCATGTACATGACCTTCATACAATTTTTTAGATACAAGCTGTCGGTTTCTTCTAGACAATGAGTGCATGCCTGGTATCCCTTATTCGACTGTCCGGATAGATTGCTAAGTGCAGGCCAATCGTTGATGGTAACAAAAAGAAATGCTCGCAGGTCAAAATTCTCCTGTTTGTACTAGTCCCAAACACGTACACCTTCCTCCTTCCACACCAGCAAAAGTTCATCAACCAACGGTCTTAGGTACACGTCAATATCATTGCCCGGTTATTTTGGGCCTTGGATAAGCACCGACATCATCATGTACTTCCACTTCATGCATAGCCAAGAAGGAAGATTGAACATACAGAGGGTCACAGGCCATGTACTGTGACTGCTGCCCCACTCGCCGAATGGATTCATTCCATCCGTACTTAAACCGAACCTAATGTTCCTTGGGTCGTTATCAAAATCTGGGAAATCTCTATCCACGTTTCTCCACTGGGACCCATCCATAGGGTGTCTCGGCATCTGATCTTGCTTACGCTCTTCTTTGTGCCACCGCATCAATTTAGCATTGGATTTATTTCTGAAAAAGCGCTTCAAGCATGGTATTACTGGGAAATACCACATCACCTTAGCGGGAACTTTTTTCTTGACGGGCTCCCCGTCGACCTCACCAGGATCATTTTACCTGATCTTGTACCGTTTTGCATCACAGACAGGACAAGCATCCAGTTTCTCATATTCTTCGCCTCGATAGAGAATACAATCGTTAGAACATGCGTGAATTTTCTGTACCTCCAATCCAAGAGGGCAAACAACCTTCTTTGCTTCGTATGTTGTAGAGGGCAGTTCATTTCCCTCTGGAAGCATGTTCTTTACGATTCCAAGTAGCTCCTCAAATCCCTTATCGGTGACACCATTAGCTGCTTTCCACTACAACATTTCAAGTGTGGTACCCAACTTTTTAAGCCCCTGCTTACAATCTGGATACAATATTTTTTTGTGATCCTCCAACATCTTCTCAAACTTCTTTGACTCCTTTAAAGTTTCATAGTCTCTTTGTGAATCCACTAGAACCTGACCTAATTCATCAGGTGGTTGGTCTTCTGCTACATTTTCTCCAGCCTCGTCCATTTCTTCAGCATCGTCCATGGGTTCATCTTCAAAGGCTCCCGCTTCATATAGATGAGCCCAGTCTGCAACATTATGATCATCATCTTCTTCACCATCTTGCATCACAACTCCAGGTTCACCGTGCTTGGTCCAAAGAGTATAGTTATCCATGAAACCCTTTTCATAAATGTGGGTGTGTAGAGTGCTCCTCTTAGAGTATTCCTTTTTATTTTGGCAAACGCGGTACGAACAACACATAAAACCTTTCGATGACTTGTGGGCCTCCGCCGCATCGAGAAAAGACTTTAGACCATTAATTCACGCCATGGTGCACCTGTCACCGTACATCCATTGTCGGTCCATCGATCTACAATTTTGAATTAAGTAACAACATTATTTTACTTGTATTCATATCATTTAAATTGGCACATAACATAATGAAATACAAAAGCCATTTTTTGCGAATTTAACATTGAAATACCAAATTAATAGAAGTCCAAATTAATAAATACATGTTGCAAAGGCTTTGTTTCAGGGTCACTTCCTCTAAAACCATCGAGGATTTAATTATTGGGACCAAGACCGTACTCCATCATCGCGTCCTCATATATACCGCACCGCATCGTGGATATCGATTCTAGCCCCAAATATCAAAGTTTTCACCGAAGGATCAAGGTTAACGACATATTCATGATCCGAAACATACATTTTTTAAACTTCTCGATGGTTTCCATATGAGCCCCAATAAATACATAATTAGAGTGCCAAAATAATGCAACTAAATGCATAACAAATATCAAACGATGCATTCCACAACACATACATAGATTCCACAACACATACACATTTTATTCCACGACACATACATTCCACAACGATCACCCCCACCGGTGCCACTCCCTCCAGCTGCTGAAGCCATATTTTACTGGAAAACACTA